>NW_027363527.1:0-698799 GCF_046119375.1 Phyllobates terribilis | reverse complement strand
CCACTAGACACCGGAACTAAGACACCAGACACTGAGGGATAAACCACTAGACACCAGAACTAAGACACCAGACACTGAGGAATAAACCACTAGACACCAGAACTAAGACACCAGACACTGAGGAATAAACCACTAGACACCAGAACTAAGACACCAGACACTGAGGGATAAACCACTAGACACCAGAACTAAGACACCAGACACTGAGGAATAAACCACTAGACACCGGAACTAAGACACCAGACACTGAGGGATAAACCACTAGACACCAGAACTAAGACACCAGACACTGAGGAATAAACCACTAGACACCAGAACTAAGACACCAGACACTGAGGAATAAACCACTAGACACCAGAACTAAGACACCAGACACTGAGGAATAAACCACTAGACACCAGAACTAAGACACCAGACACTGAGGAATAAACCACTAGACACCAGAACTAAGACACCAGACACTGAGGAATAAACCACTAGACACCAGAACTAAGACACCAGACACTGAGGAATAAACCACTAGACACCAGAACTAAGACACCAGACACTGAGGAATAAACCACTAGACACCAGAACTAAGACACCAGACACTGAGGAATAAAACCACTAGACACCAGGACTAAGACACCAGACACTGAGGAATAAACCACTAGACACCGGAACTAAGACACCAGACACTGAGGGATAAACCACTAGACACCAGAACTAAGACACCAGACACTGAGGAATAAACCACTAGACACCAGAACTAAGACACCAGACACTGAGGAATAAACCACTAGACACCAGAACTAAGACACCAGACACTGAGGAATAAACCACTAGACACCAGAACTAAGACACCAGACACTGAGGAATAAACCACTAGACACCGGAACTAAGACACCAGACACTGAGGAATAAACCACTAGACACCAGAACTAAGACACCAGACACTGAGGAATAAACCACTAGACACCAGAACTAAGACACCAGACACTGAGGAATAAACCACTAGACACCAGAACTAAGACACCAGACACTGAGGGATAAACCACTAGACACCAGAACTAAGACACCAGACACTGAGGAATAAACCACTAGACACCAGAACTAAGACACCAGACACTGAGGGATAAACCACTAGACACCAGAACTAAGACACCAGACACTGAGGGATAAACCACTAGACACCAGAACTAAGACACCAGACACTGAGGAATAAACCACTAGATACCAGAACTAAGACACCAGACACTGAGGAATAAACCACTAGACACCAGAACTAAGACACCAGATACTGAGGAATAAACCACTAGACACCAGAACTAAGACACCAGACACTGAGGAATAAACCACTAGACACCAGAACTAAGACACCAGACACTGAGGGATAAAACCACTAGACACCAGAACTAAGACACCAGACACTGAGGAATAAACCACTAGACACCAGAACTAAGACACCAGACACTGAGGAATAAACCACTAGACACCAGAACTAAGACACCAGACACTGAGGAATAAACCACTAGACACCAGAACTAAGACACCAGACACTGAGGAATAAACCACTAGACACCAGAACTAAGACACCAGACACTGAGGAATAAACCACTAGACTCCAGAACTAAGACACCAGACACTGAGGAATAAAACCACTAGACACCAGAACTAAGACACCAGACACTGAGGAATAAAACCACTAGATACCAGAACTAAGACACCAGACACTGAGGAATAAACCACTAGACACCAGGACTAAGACACCAGACACTGAGGAATAAACCACTAGATACCAGAACTAAGACACCAGACACTGAGGGATAAACCACTAGACACCAGAACTAAGACACCAGACACTGAGGAATAAACCACTAGACACCAGAACTAAGACACCAGACACTGAGGAATAAACCACTAGACACCAGAACTAAGACACCAGACACTGAGGGATAAACCACTAGACACCAGAACTAAGACACCAGACACTGAGGGATAAACCACTAGACACCAGAACTAAGACACCAGACACTGAGGGATAAACCACTAGACACCAGAACTAAGACACCAGACACTGAGGAATAAACCACTAGACACCAGAACTAAGACACCAGACACTGAGGAATAAACCACTAGACACCAGAACTAAGACACCACACACTGAGGAATAAACCACTAGACACCAGAACTAAGACACCAGACACTGAGGGATAAACCACTAGACACCAGAACTAAGACACCAGACACTGAGGGATAAACCACTAGACACCAGAACTAAGACACCAGACACTGAGGAATAAACCACTAGACACCAGAACTAAGACACCAGACACTGAGGAATAAACCACTAGACACCAGAACTAAGACACCAGACACTGAGGAATAAACCACTAGACACCAGAACTAAGACACCAGACACTGAGGAATAAACCACTAGACACCAGAACTAAGACACCAGACACTGAGGGATAAACCACTAGACACCAGAACTAAGACACCAGACACTGAGGGATAAACCACTAGACACCAGAACTAAGACACCAGACACTGAGGGATAAACCACTAGACACCAGAACTAAGACACCAGACACTGAGGAATAAACCACTAGACACCAGAACTAAGACACCAGACACTGAGGAATAAACGACTAGACACCAGAACTAAGACACCAGACACTGAGGAATAAACCACTAGACACCAGAACTAAGACACCAGACACTGAGGAATAAACCACTAGACACCAGAACTAAGACACCAGACACTGAGGAATAAACCACTAGACACCAGAACTAAGACACCAGACACTGAGGGATAAACCACTAGACACCAGAACTAAGACACCAGACACTGAGGAATAAACCACTAGACACCAGAACTAAGACACCAGACACTGAGGAATAAACCACTAGACACCAGAACTAAGACACCAGACACTGAGGAATAAACCACTAGACACCAGAACTAAGACACCAGACACTGAGGAATAAACCACTAGACACCAGAACTAAGACACCAGACACTGAGGGATAAACCACTAGACACCAGAACTAAGACACCAGACACTGAGGAATAAACCACTAGACACCAGAACTAAGACACCAGACACTGAGGAATAAACCACTAGATACCAGGACTAAGACACCAGACACTGAGGGATAAACCACTAGACACCAGAACTAAGACACCAGATACTGAGGAATAAACCACTAGACACCAGAACTAAGACACCAGACACTGAGGAATAAACCACTAGATACCAGGACTAAGACACCAGACACTGAGGGATAAACCACTAGACACCAGAACTAAGACACCAGATACTGAGGAATAAACCACTAGACACCAGAACTAAGACACCAGACACTGAGGAATAAACCACTAGATACCAGGACTAAGACACCAGACACTGAGGAATAAACCACTAGACACCAGAACTAAGACACCAGACACTGAGGAATAAACCACTAGACACCAGAACTAAGACACCAGACACTGAGGAGTAAACCACTAGACACCAGAACTAAGACACCAGACACTGAGGAATAAACCACTAGACACCAGAACTAAGACACCAGACACTGAGGAATAAACCACTAGACACCAGAACTAAGACACCAGACACTGAGGGATAAACCACTAGACACCAGAACTAAGACACCAGACACTGAGGGATAAACCACTAGACACCAGAACTAAGACACCAGATACTGAGGAATAAACCACTAGACACCAGAACTAAGACACCAGACACTGAGGAATAAACCACTAGACACCAGAACTAAGACACCAGACACTGAGGGATAAACCACTAGACACCAGAACTAAGACACCAGACACTGAGGGATAAACCACTAGACACCAGAACTAAGACACCAGACACTGAGGAATAAACCACTAGACACCAGAACTAAGACACCAGACACTGAGGAATAAACCACTAGACACCAGAACTAAGACACCAGACACTGAGGGATAAACCACTAGACACCAGAACTAAGACACCAGACACTGAGGAATAAACCACTAGACACCAGAACTAAGACACCAGACACTGAGGAATAAACCACTAGACACCAGAACTAAGACACCAGACACTGAGGAATAAACCACTAGACACCAGAACTAAGACACCAGACACTGAGGAATAAACCACTAGACACCAGAACTAAGACACCAGACACTGAGGAATAAACCACTAGACACCAGAACTAAGACACCAGACACTGAGGGATAAACCACTAGACACCAGAACTAAGACACCAGACACTGAGGAATAAACCACTAGACACCAGAACTAAGACACCAGACACTGAGGAATAAACCACTAGATACCAGAACTAAGACACCAGACACTGAGGAATAAACCACTAGACACCAGAACTAAGACACCAGACACTGAGGAATAAACCACTAGACACCAGAACTAAGACACCAGACACTGAGGGATAAACCACTAGACACCAGAACTAAGACACCAGATACTGAGGAATAAACCACTAGACACCAGAAACTAAGACACCAGACACTGAGGAATAAACCACTAGACACCAGAACTAAGACACCAGACACTGAGGAATAAACCACTAGACACCAGGACTAAGACACCAGACACTGAGGGATAAACCACTAGACACCAGAACTAAGACACCAGACACTGAGGAATAAACCACTAGATACCAGAACTAAGACACCAGACACTGAGGAATAAACCACTAGACACCAGGACTAAGACACCAGACACTGAGGGATAAACCACTAGACACCAGAACTAAGACACCAGACACTGAGGAATAAACCACTAGACACCAGAACTAAGACACCAGACACTGAGGAATAAACCACTAGACACCAGAACTAAGACACCAGACACTGAGGAATAAACCACTAGACACCAGAACTAAGACACCAGACACTGAGGGATAAACCACTAGACACCAGAACTAATACACCAGACACTGAGGAATAAACCACTAGACACCAGAACTAAGACACCAGACACTGAGGGATAAACCACTAGACACCAGAACTAAGACACCAGATACTGAGGAATAAACCACTAGACACCAGAACTAAGACACCAGACACTGAGGAATAAACCACTAGACACCAGAACTAAGACACCAGACACTGAGGGATAAACCACTAGACACCAGAACTAAGACACCAGACACTGAGGAATAAACCACTAGACACCAGAACTAAGACACCAGACACTGAGGATAAACCACTAGACACCAGAACTAAGACACCAGACACTGAGGAATAAACCACTAGACACCAGAACTAAGACACCAGACACTGAGGAATAAACCACTAGACACCAGAACTAAGACACCAGACACTGAGGAATAAACCACTAGACACCAGAACTAAGACACCAGATACTGAGGAATAAACCACTAGACACCAGAACTAAGACACCAGACACTGAGGAATAAACCACTAGATACCAGGACTAAGACACCAGACACTGAGGAATAAACCACTAGACACCAGAACTAAGACACCAGACACTGAGGAATAAACCACTAGACACCAGAACTAAGACACCAGATACTGAGGAATAAACCACTAGACACCAGAACTAAGACACCAGACACTGAGGAATAAACCACTAGATACCAGGACTAAGACACCAGACACTGAGGAATAAACCACTAGACACCAGAACTAAGACACCAGACACTGAGGAATAAACCACTAGACACCAGAACTAAGACACCAGACACTGAGGAATAAACCACTAGACACCAGAACTAAGACACCAGACACTGAGGAATAAACCACTAGACACCAGAACTAAGACACCAGACACTGAGGAATAAACCACTAGACACCAGAACTAAGACACCAGACACTGAGGAATAAACCACTAGACACCAGAACTAAGACACCAGACACTGAGGAATAAACCACTAGACACCAGAACTAAGACACCAGACACTGAGGGATAAACCACTAGACACCAGAACTAAGACACCAGACACTGAGGGATAAACCACTAGACACCAGGACTAAGACACCAGACACTGAGGAATAAACCACTAGACACCAGAACTAAGACACCAGACACTGAGGGATAAACCACTAGACACCAGAACTAAGACACCAGACACTGAGGAATAAACCACTAGACACCAGAACTAAGACACCAGACACTGAGGAATAAACCACTAGACACCAGAACTAAGACACCAGACACTGAGGAATAAACCACTAGATACCAGAACTAAGACACCAGACACTGAGGAATAAACCACTAGACACCAGAACTAAGACACCAGACACTGAGGAATAAACCACTAGACACCAGAACTAAGACACCAGACACTGAGGAATAAACCACTAGACACCAGAACTAAGACACCAGACACTGAGGAATAAACCACTAGACACCAGAACTAAGACACCAGACACTGAGGAATAAACCACTAGACACCAGAACTAAGACACCAGACACTGAGGAATAAACCACTAGACACCAGAACTAAGACACCAGACACTGAGGAATAAACCACTAGACACCAGAACTAAGACACCAGACACTGAGGAATAAACCACTAGACACCAGAACTAAGACACCAGACACTGAGGGATGAACCACTAGACACCGGAACTAAGACACCAGACACTGAGGAATAAACCACTAGACACCAGAACTAAGACACCAGACACTGAGGAATAAACCACTAGATACCAGGACTAAGACACCAGACACTGAGGAATAAACCACTAGACACCAGAACTAAGACACCAGACACTGAGGAATAAACCACTAGACACCAGAACTAAGACACCAGATACTGAGGAATAAACCACTAGACACCAGAACTAAGACACCAGACACTGAGGAATAAACCACTAGATACCAGGACTAAGACACCAGACACTGAGGAATAAACCACTAGACACCAGAACTAAGACACCAGACACTGAGGAATAAACCACTAGACACCAGAACTAAGACACCAGACACTGAGGAATAAACCACTAGACACCAGAACTAAGACACCAGACACTGAGGAATAAACCACTAGACACCAGAACTAAGACACCAGACACTGAGGAATAAACCACTAGACACCAGAACTAAGACACCAGACACTGAGGAATAAACCACTAGACACCAGAACTAAGACACCAGACACTGAGGAATAAACCACTAGATACCAGAACTAAGACACCAGACACTGAGGGATAAACCACTAGACACCAGAACTAAGACACCAGACACTGAGGAATAAACCACTAGACACCGGAACTAAGACACCAGACACTGAGGAATAAACCACTAGACACCAGAACTAAGACACCAGACACTGAGGAATAAACCACTAGACACCAGAACTAAGACACCAGACACTGAGGAATAAACCACTAGACACCGGAACTAAGACACCAGACACTGAGGAATAAACCACTAGACACCAGAACTAAGACACCAGACACTGAGGGATAAACCACTAGACACCAGAACTAAGACACCAGACACTGAGGAATAAACCACTAGACACCAGAACTAAGACACCAGACACTGAGGAATAAACCACTAGACACCAGAACTAAGACACCAGACACTGAGGAATAAACCACTAGACACCAGAACTAAGACACCAGACACTGAGGAATAAACCACTAGACACCAGAACTAAGACACCAGACACTGAGGAATAAACCACTAGACACCAGAACTAAGACATCAGACACTGAGGAATAAACCACTAGACACCAGAACTAAGACATCAGACACTGAGGAATAAACCACTAGACACCAGAACTAAGACACCAGACACTGAGGAATAAACCACTAGACACCAGAACTAAGACACCAGACACTGAGGAATAAACCACTAGACACCAGAACTAAGACACCAGACACTGAGGAATAAACCACTAGACACCAGAACTAAGACACCAGACACTGAGGAATAAACCACTAGACACCAGAACTAAGACACCAGACACTGAGGAATAAACCACTAGACACCAGAACTAAGACACCAGACACTGAGGAATAAACCACTAGACACCAGAACTAAGACACCAGACACTGAGGAATAAAACCACTAGACACCAGAACTAAGACACCAGACACTGAGGAATAAACCACTAGACACCAGAACTAAGACACCAGACACTGAGGAATAAACCACTAGACACCAGAACTAAGACACCAGACACTGAGGGATAAACCACTAGACACCAGAACTAAGACACCAGACACTGAGGAATAAACCACTAGACACCAGAACTAAGACACCAGACACTGAGGAATAAACCACTAGACACCAGAACTAAGACACCAGACACTGAGGAATAAACCACTAGACACCGGAACTAAGACACCAGACACTGAGGAATAAACCACTAGACACCAGGACTAAGACACCAGACACTGAGGAATAAACCACTAGACACCGGAACTAAGACACCAGACACTGAGGAATAAACCACTAGACACCGGAACTAAGACACCAGACACTGAGGAATAAACCACTAGACACCGGAACTAAGACACCAGACACTGAGGAATAAACCACTAGACACCGGAACTAAGACACCAGACACTGAGGAATAAACCACTAGACACCGGAACTAAGACACCAGACACTGAGGGATAAACCACTAGACACCAGAACTAAGACACCAGACACTGAGGAATAAACCACTAGACACCAGAACTAAGACACCAGACACTGAGGAATAAACCACTAGACACCGGAACTAAGACACCAGACACTGAGGGATAAACCACTAGACACCAGAACTAAGACACCAGACACTGAGGAATAAACCACTAGACACCAGGACTAAGACACCAGACACTGAGGAATAAACCACTAGACACCAGAACTAAGACACCAGACACTGAGGAATAAACCACTAGACACCAGAACTAAGACACCAGACACTGAGGAATAAACCACTAGACACCAGAACTAAGACACCAGACACTGAGGAATAAACCACTAGACACCAGAACTAAGACACCAGACACTGAGGAATAAAACCACTAGACACCAGAACTAAGACACCAGACACTGAGGAATAAACCACTAGACACCAGAACTAAGACACCAGACACTGAGGAATAAACCACTAGACACCAGAACTAAGACACCAGACACTGAGGAATAAACCACTAGACACCAGAACTAAGACACCAGACACTGAGGAATAAACCACTAGACACCAGAACTAAGACACCAGACACTGAGGAATAAAACCACTAGACACCAGAACTAAGACACCAGACACTGAGGAATAAACCACTAGACACCAGAACTAAGACACCAGACACTGAGGGATAAACCACTAGACACCAGAACTAAGACACCAGACACTGAGGAATAAACCACTAGACACCAGAACTAAGACACCAGACACTGAGGAATAAACCACTAGACACCAGGACTAAGGCACCAGACACTGAGGAATAAACCACTAGACACCAGAACTAAGACACCAGACACTGAGGAATAAACCACTAGACACCAGAACTAAGACACCAGACACTGAGGAATAAACCACTAGACACCAGGACTAAGGCACCAGACACTGAGGAATAAACCACTAGACACCAGAACTAAGACACCAGACACTGAGGAATAAACCACTAGACACCAGAACTAAGACACCAGACACTGAGGAATAAACCACTAGACACCAGATACTACAACAATTACGCATTCTGTGACATTACATAGCAAAGACTGAGGCACCAAATCATGACCCATCAGGAACTGTCATACTAACAGGACACCAGGGACCAGGGACACTAAATCATGGCATGTCAAGAACTTATACTGTGTGATAGTGGACACCAGGGAATGAGGTACTAAAATCATGGCGCTATAGGAGCAATTATTCTAGACCCCAGGACACCAGGGACGGAGACGCTATTCTAGACGGACACCAACTGAAAACCCCAACCATTATGGATAAGGGGTGATATTGGGCCGGCTGGCGCGCTGACTTGTCTGCCTAGCTTCTCCACCGGAAGAAGGAGTTTTTGGATTCCGAGTAAATGAAGAGATCTTGGTATCACATAATTGACATTCTTAAACATGTAACTATCGACAAGACTGTCCAGAAACGACTCGATGCATCTTCCTCCTTCAGCCCAAGTCTTACGGGTCCAAGACGCCTCTGGCAAATCCATCATGTACTCCACACGGGTGAAAGAATGAACGCGCGTCAGGGGGGCCCTAATATTTTACCGGCCTTAACGTAGACTTACTCAAGAAAACAATCACCACCTTCATACAATGTGTCCCCGATACATTACTAGAAACTGTCATCTCCGGCACTGTCAAATCCCAAATTAACACCTATGAGTGTTCCTATTAATTCAGATGAGGTCTCAGATGTGACGGAGTCTCAGGAGGACGACCAATGTCTGGAGAAGATGATTTCTTTCCCTGTATAATTACCTTACGAGGAGCGTGGGAGAAAATCCTGTCAAAATACAGCGCTCAGTGCTGAGGCTAAGAAGGAAGGAATGGAGAGGCGCCATGTTATCGGTAGATGGGAACATCGGGTCCTGACGAAGAAGATAGTGGGCTCATCTATTATCAATGTCATCGGAAAGCATCCAAAATATTCAGCCTTCAAGATTCAATAAAATTCAACTAGGAAAGAAGATTTGAAAGAATCTACTATATATATATATATATATATACAGTGAGAGCATGACAATAGAAAAGAAGAAGATGAAGCTCGATAAAAAGAATATATAAAAACAAAGAATCTAATCTGTCATCACCTCAAATCATGGAAAAAGGCAGAAATTCTAAAAAAAAAAAAAATTAAATGTTCTAATAAAATGCAGTATTATAGCAGTTATATTCTTGTACATAGAGGGCAGTATTATAGCAGTTATATTCTTGTACATAGGGGGCAGTATTATAGTAGTTATATTCTTGTACATAGGGGCTGTATTATAGTAGTTATATTCTTGTACATAGGGGGCAGTATTATAGTAGTTATATTCTTGTACATAGGGGCAGTATTATAGTAGTTATATACTTGTACATAGAGGGCAGTATTATAGCAGTTATATTCTTGTACATAGGAGCAGTATTATAGTAGTTATATTCTTGTATATAGGAGCAGTATTATAGTAGTTATATTCTTGTATATAGGGGCAGTATTATAGTAGTTATATTCTTGTATATAGGGGCAGTATTATAGTAGTTATATTCCTGTACAAAGGAGCAGTATTATAGTAGTTATATTCTTGTATATAGGGGCAGTATTATAGTAGTTATATTCCTGTACAAAGGAGCAGTATTATAGTAGTTATATTCTTGTACATAGGAGCAGTATTATAGTAGTTATATTCTTGTACATAGGAGCACTATTATAGTAGTTATATTCTTGTACATAGGGGGCAGTATTATAGTAGTTATATTCTTGTACATAGGGGCAGTATTATAGTAGTTATATTCTTGTACATAGGAGCAGTATTATAGCAGTTATATACTTGTACATAGAGGGCAGTATTATAATAGTTATATTCTTGTACATAGGAGCAGTATTATAGCAGTTATATTCTTGTACATAGAGGGCAGTATTATAGCAGTTATATTCTTGTACATAGAGGGCAGTATTATAGCAGTTATATTCTTGTACATAGGAGCAGTATTATAGTAGTTATATTCTTGTATATAAAGCAGTATTATAGTAGTTATATTCTTGTATATAGGGGCAGTATTATAGTAGTTATATTCCTGTACAAAGGAGCAGTATTATAGTAGTTATATTCTTGTATATAGGGGCAGTATTATAGTAGTTATATTACTGTACAAAGGAGCAGTATTATAGTAGTTATATTCTTGTACATAGGAGCAGTATTATAGTAGTTATATTCTTGTACATAGGAGCACTATTATAGTAGTTATATTCTTGTACATAGGGGGCAGTATTATAGTAGTTATATTCTTGTACATAGAGGGCAGTATTATAGTAATTATAGTCTTGTACATAGGAGCACTATTATAGTAGTTATATTCTTGTACATAGGGGGCAGTATTATAGTAGTTATATTCTTGTACATAGAGGGCAGTATTATAGTAGTTATATTCTTGTACATAGGAGTAGTATTATAGTAGTTATATTCTTGTATATAGGGGCAGTATTATAGTAGTTATATTCCTGTACAAAGGAGCAGTATTATAGTAGTTATATTCTTGTACATAGGGGGCAGTATTATAGTAGTTATATTCTTGTACATAGGGGGCAGTATTATAGTAGTTATATTCTTGTACAGAGGGGGCAGTATTATAGTAGTTATATTCTTGTACATAGGAGCAGTATTATAGTAGTTATATTCTTGTACATAGGGGCAGTATTATAGTAGTTATATTCTTGTACATAGGAGCAGTATTATAGTAGTTATATTCTTGTACATAGGGGGCAGTATTATAGTAGTTATATTCTTGTACAGAGGGGGCAGTATTATAGTAGTTATATTCTTGTATATAGGGGGCAGTATTATAGCAGTTATATTCTTGTACATAGAGGCAGTATTATAGTAGTTATATTCTTGTACATAGGGGGCAGTATTATAGTAGTTATATTCTTGTACATAGGGGGCAGTATTATAGTAGTTATATTATTGTACAGAGGGGGCAGTATTATAGTAGTTATATTCTTGTACATAGGGGGCAGTATTATAGCAGTTATATTCTTGTACATAGGAGCAGTATTATAGTAGTTATATTCTTGTACAGAGGGGGCAGTATTATAGTAGTTATATTCTTGTACATAGGGGGCAGTATTATAGGAGTTATATTCTTGTACATAGGAGCAGTATTATAGTAGTTATATTCTTGTACATAGGAGCAGTATTATAGTAGTTATATTCTTGTACATAGGAGCAGTATTATAGTAGTTATATTCTTGTATATAGAGGGCAGTATTATAGTAGTTATATTCTTGTACATAGAAGCAGGATTATAGTAGTTATATTCTTGTACCTAGGAGGCAGTATTATAGTAGTTATATTCTTGTACATAGGAGCAATATTATAGTAGTTATATTCTTGTACATAGGAGCAGTATTATAGTAGTTATATTCTTGTACATAGCAGCAGTATTATAGTAGTTATATTCTTGTACATAGGGGGCAGTATTATAGCAGTTATATTCTTGTACATAGGGGGCAGTATTATAGTAGTTATATTCTTGTACATAGGAGCAATATTATAGTAGTTATATTCTTGTACATAGGAGCAGTATTATAGTAGTTATATTCTTGTACATAGGGGCAATATTATAGTAGTTATATTCCTGTACATAGGAGCAGTATTATAGTAGTTATATTCTTGTACATAGGGGGCAGTATTATAGGAGTTATATTCTTGTACATAGGGGGCAGTATTATAGTAGTTATATTCTTGTACATAGGAGCAGTATTATAGTAGTTATATTCTTGTACATAGGAGCAGTATTATAGTAGTTATATTCTTGTACATAGGGGCAATATTATAGTAGTTATATTCCTGTACATAGGAGCAGTATTATAGGAGTTATATTCTTGTACATAGGGGCAGTATTATAGTAGTTATATTCTTGTATATAGAGGGCAGTATTATAGTAATTATATTCTTGTACATAGGGGCAGCATTATAGTAGTTATATTCTTGAACATAGGGGGCAGTATTATAGTAGTTATATTCTTGTACATAGGAGCAATATTATAGTAGTTATATTCTTGTACATAGGAGCAGTATTATAGTAGTTATATTCTTGTACATAGGGGCAATATTATAGTAGTTATATTCCTGTACATAGGAGCAGTATTATAGTAGTTATATTCTTGTACATAGGGGGCAGTATTATAGGAGTTATATTCTTGTACATAGGGGGCAGTATTATAGTAGTTATATTCTTGTACATAGGAGCAGTATTATAGTAGTTATATTCTTGCACATAGGAGCAATATTATAGTACTTATATTCCTGTACATAGGAACAGTATTATAGTAGTTATATTCTGGTACATAGGGGGCAGTATTATAGTAGTTATATTCTTGTACATAGGAGCAGTATTATAGTAGTTATATTCTTGTACATAGGACCAGTATTATAGTAGTTATATTCTTCTACATAGCAGCAGTATTATAGTAGTTATATTCTTGTACATAAGGGGCAGTATTATAGTAGTTATATTCTTGTACATAGGGGGCAGTATTATAGTAGTTATATTCTTATACATAGGGGGCATTATTATAGTAGTTATATTCTTGTACATAGGGGGCAGTATTATAGTAGTTATATTCTTGTACATAGGGGGCAGTATTATAGTAGTTATATTCTTGTACACAGGAGCAGTATTATAGTAGTTATATTCTTATACATAGGGGGCAGTATTATAGTAGTTATATTCTTGTACATAGGGGGCAGTATTATAGTAGTTATATTCTTGTACATTGGGGGCAGTATTATAGTAGTTATATTCTTGTACATAGGGAGCAGTATTATAGTAGTTATATTCTTGTACATAGCAGCAGTATTATAGTAGTTATATTCTTGTACATAGGGGCAGTATTATAGTAGTTATATTCTTGTACATACCAGGAGTATTATAGTAGTTATATTCTTGTACATACCAGCAGTATTATAGTAGTTATATTCTTGTACATAGGGGGCATTATTATAGTAGTTATATTCTTATACATAGGAAGCAGTATTATAGTAGTTATATTCTTGTACATAGGGGCAGTATTATAGTAGTTATATTCTTGTACATAGGAGCAATATTATAGTAATTATATTCTTGTACATAGGAGCAATATTATAGTAGTTATATTCTTGTACATAGGAGCAGTATTATAGTAGTTGTATTCTTGTACATAGCAGCAGTATTATAGTAGTTATATTCTTGTACATAGGAGCAGTATTATAGTAGTTATATTCTTGTACATAGCAGCAGTATTATACTAGTTATTTTCTTGTACATAGGAGCAGTATTATAGTAGTTATATTCTTGTACATAGGGGGCAGTATTATAGTAGTTGTATTCTTGTACATAGCAGCAGTATTATAGTAGTTATGTTCTTGTACATAGGAGCAGTATTATAGTAGTTATATTCTTGTACATAGCAGCATTATTATAGCAGTTATTTAGTTATTTTCTTGTACATAGAGGCAGTATTATAGTAGTTATATTCTTTTACATAGGGGCAGTATTATAGTAGTTATATTCTTGTACATAGGGAGCAGTATTATAGTAGTTATATTCTTGTACATAGGGGGCAGTATTATAGTAGTTATATTCTTGTACATAGGAGCAGTATTATAGTAGTTATATTCTTGTACATTGGAGCAGTATTATAGTAGTTATATTCTTGTACATAGGAGCAGTATTATAGTAGTTATACTCTTGTACATAGGAGCAATATTATAGTAGTTATATTCTTGTACATAGGGGGCAGTATTATAGTAGTTATATTCTTGTACATAGGGGCAGTATTATAGTAGTTATATTACTGTACATAGGGGGCAGTATTATAGTAGTTATATTCTTGTACATAGGGGCAGTATTATAGTAGTTATATACTTGTACATAGGGGGCAGTATTATAGTAGTTATATTCTTGTACATAGGGGCAGTATTATAGTAGTTATATTCTTGTACATAGGAGCAGTATTATAGTAGTTATATTCTTATACATAGGAGCAGTATTATAGTAGTTATATTCTTGTACATAGGGGGCAGTATTATAGTAGTTATATTCTTGTACATAGGAGCAGTATTATAGTAGTTATATTCTTGTTCATAGGGGGCAGTATTATAGTAGGTATATTCTTCTACATAGGGGCAGTATTATAGTAGTTATATTCTTGTACATAGGAGCAGTATTATATTAGTTATATTCTTGTACATAGGGAGCAGTATTATAGTAGTTATATACTTGTACATAGGGGGCAGTATTATAGTAGTTATATTCTTGTACATAGGGAGCAGTATTAGAGTAGTTATATACTTGTACATAGGGGGCAGTATTATAGTAGTTATATACTTGTACATAGGGGGCAGTATTATAGTAGTTATATACTTGTACATAGGGGGCAGTATTATAGTAGTTATATACTTGTACATAGGGGGCAGTATTATAGTAGTTATATTCTTGTACATAGGGAGCAGTATTATAGTAGTTATATACTTGTACATAGGGGGCAGTATTATAGTAGTTATATACTTGTACATAGGGGGCAGTATTATAGTAGTTATATACTTGTACATAGGGGGCAGTATTATAGTAGTTATATACTTGTACATAGGGGGCAGTATTATAGTAGTTATATTCTTCTACATAGGGAGCAGTATTATAGTAGTTATATACTTGTACATAGGGGGCAGTATTATAGTATTTATATTCTTTTACATAGGGAGCAGTATTATAGTAGTTATATTCTTGTACATAGGGGGCAGTATTATATTAGTTATATTCTTGTACACAGGGGCAGTATTATAGTAGTTATATTCTTTTACATAGGAGCAATATTATACTAATTATATTCTTGTACATAGGAGCAATATTATAGTAGTTATATTCTTGTACATAGGAGCAATATTATAGTAATTATATTCTTGTACATAGGAGCAATATTATAGTAGTTATATACTTGTACATAGGGGCAGTATTATAGTAGTTATATACTTGTACATAGGGGGCAATATTATAGTAGTTATATTCTTGTACATAGGAGCAGTATTATAGTAGTTGTATTCTTGTACATAGCAGCAGTATTATAGTAGTTATATTCTTGTACATAGGAGCAGTATTATAATAGTTATATTCTTGTACATAGCAGCAGTATTATACTAGTTATTTTCTTGTACATAGGAGCAGTATTATAGTAGTTATATTCTTGTACATAGGGGGCAGTATTATAGTAGTTGTATTCTTGTTCATAGCAGCAGTGTTATAGTAGTTATATTCTTGTACATAGGAGCAGTATTATAGTAGTTATATTCTTGTACATAGCAGCAGTATTATAGTAGTTATTTTCTTGTACATAGGGGCAGTATTATAGTAGTTATATTCTTTTACATAGGGGCAGTATTATAGTAGTTATATTCTTGTACATAGGGAGCAGTATTATAGTAGTTATATTCTTGTACATAGGGGGCAGTATTATAGTAGTTATATTCTTGTACATAGGAGCAGTATTATAGTAGTTATATTCTTGTACATTGGAGCAGTATTATAGTAGTTATATTCTTGTACATAGGGGGCAGTATTATAGTAGTTATACTCTTGTACATAGGAGCAATATTATAGTAGTTATATTCTTGTACATAGGGGGCAGTATTATAGTAGTTATATTCTTGTACATAGGGGCAGTATTATAGTAGTTATATTCCTGTACATAGGGGGCAGTATTATAGTAGTTATATTCTTGTACATAGGGGCAGTATTATAGTAGTTATATACTTGTACATAGGGGGCAGTATTATAGTAGTTATATTTTTGTACATAGGGGCAGTATTATAGTAGTTATATTATTGTACATAGGAGCAGTATTATAGTAGTTATATTCTTATACATAGGAGCAGTATTATAGTAGTTATATTCTTGTACATAGGGGGCAGTATTATAGTAGTTATATTCTTGTACATAGGAGCAGTATTATATTAGTTATATTCTTGTTCATAGGGGGCAGTATTATAGTAGTTATATTCTTCTACATAGGGGCAGTATTATAGTAGTTATATTCTTGTACATAGGGAGCAGTATTATAGTAGTTATATACTTGTACATAGGGGGCAATATTATAGTAGTTATATTCTTGTACATAGGGGGCAGTATTATATTAGTTATATTCTTGTACATAGGGGCAGTATTATAGTAGTTATATTCCTGTACATAGGGGGCAGTATTATAGTAGTTATATTCTTGCACATAGGAGCAGTATTATAGTAGTTGTATTCTTGTACATAGCAGCAGTATTATAGTAGTTATATTCTTGTACATAGGAGCAGTATTATAGTAGTTATATTCTTGTACATAGCAGCAGTATTATACTAGTTATTTTCTTGTACATAGGAGCAGTATTATAGTAGTTATATTCTTGTACATAGGGGGCAGTATTATAGTAGTTGTATTCTTGTACATAGCATTAGTATTATAGTAGTTATATTCTTGTACATAGGAGCAGTATTATAGTAGTTATATTCTTGTACATAGCAGCAGTATTATAGTAGTTATTTTCTTGTACATAGGGGCAGTATTATAGTAGTTATATTCTTTTACATAGGGGCAGTATTATAGCAGTTATATTCTTGTACATAGGGAGCAGTATTATAGTAGTTATATTCTTGTACATAGGGGGCAGTATTATAGTAGTTATATTCTTGTACATAGGAGCAGTATTATAGTAGTTATATTCTTGTACATTGGAGCAGTATTATAGTAGTTATATTCTTGTACATAGGGGGCAGTATTATTGTTGTTATACTCTTGTACATAGGAGCAATATTATAGTAGTTATATTCTTGTACATAGGGGGCAGTATTATAGTAGTTATATTCTTGTACATAGGGGCAGTATTATAGTAGTTATATTCCGGTACATAGGGGGCAGTATTATAGTAGTTATATTCTTGTACATAGGGGCAGTATTATAGTAGTTATATACTTGTACATAGGGGGCAGTATTATAGTAGTTATATTTTTGTACATAGGGGCAGTATTATAGTAGTTATATTCTTGTACATAGGAGCAGTATTATAGTAGTTATATTCTTGTACATAGGAGCAGTATTATAGTAGTTTTATTCTTATACATAGGAGCAGTATTATAGTAGTTATATTCTTGTACATTGGAGCAGTATTATAGTAGTTATATTCTTGTACATAGGGGGCAGTATTATAGTAGTTATACTCTTGTACATAGGAGCAATATTATAGTAGTTATATTCTTGTACATAGGGGGCAGTATTATAGTAGTTATATTCTTGTACATAGGGGCAGTATTATAGTAGTTATATTCCTGTACATAGGGGGCAGTATTATAGTAGTTATATTCTTGTACATAGGGGCAGTATTATAGTAGTTATATACTTGTACATAGGGGGCAGTATTATAGTAGTTATATTTTTGTACATAGGGGCAGTATTATAGTAGTTATATTATTGTACATAGGAGCAGTATTATAGTAGTTATATTCTTATACATAGGAGCAGTATTATAGTAGTTATATTCTTGTACATAGGGGGCAGTATTATAGTAGTTATATTCTTGTACATAGGAGCAGTATTATATTAGTTATATTCTTGTTCATAGGGGGCAGTATTATAGTAGTTATATTCTTCTACATAGGGGCAGTATTATAGTAGTTATATTCTTGTACATAGGGAGCAGTATTATAGTAGTTATATACTTGTACATAGGGGGCAATATTATAGTAGTTATATTCTTGTACATAGGGGGCAGTATTATATTAGTTATATTCTTGTACATAGGGGCAGTATTATAGTAGTTATATTCCTGTACATAGGGGGCAGTATTATAGTAGTTATATTCTTGCACATAGGAGCAGTATTATAGTAGTTGTATTCTTGTACATAGCAGCAGTATTATAGTAGTTATATTCTTGTACATAGGAGCAGTATTATAGTAGTTATATTCTTGTACATAGCAGCAGTATTATACTAGTTATTTTCTTGTACATAGGAGCAGTATTATAGTAGTTATATTCTTGTACATAGGGGGCAGTATTATAGTAGTTGTATTCTTGTACATAGCATTAGTATTATAGTAGTTATATTCTTGTACATAGGAGCAGTATTATAGTAGTTATATTCTTGTACATAGCAGCAGTATTATAGTAGTTATTTTCTTGTACATAGGGGCAGTATTATAGTAGTTATATTCTTTTACATAGGGGCAGTATTATAGCAGTTATATTCTTGTACATAGGGGGCAGTATTATAGTAGTTGTATTCTTGTACATAGCATTAGTATTATAGTAGTTATATTCTTGTACATAGGAGCAGTATTATAGTAGTTATATTCTTGTACATAGCAGCAGTATTATAGTAGTTATTTTCTTGTACATAGGGGCAGTATTATAGTAGTTATATTCTTTTACATAGGGGCAGTATTATAGCAGTTATATTCTTGTACATAGGGAGCAGTATTATAGTAGTTATATTCTTGTACATAGGGGGCAGTATTATAGTAGTTATATTCTTGTACATAGGAGCAGTATTATAGTAGTTATATTCTTGTACATTGGAGCAGTATTATAGTAGTTATATTCTTGTACATAGGGGGCAGTATTATTGTTGTTATACTCTTGTACATAGGAGCAATATTATAGTAGTTATATTCTTGTACATAGGGGGCAGTATTATAGTAGTTATATTCTTGTACATAGGGGCAGTATTATAGTAGTTATATTCCGGTACATAGGGGGCAGTATTATAGTAGTTATATTCTTGTACATAGGGGCAGTATTATAGTAGTTATATACTTGTACATAGGGGGCAGTATTATAGTAGTTATATTTTTGTACATAGGGGCAGTATTATAGTAGTTATATTCTTGTACATAGGAGCAGTATTATAGTAGTTATATTCTTGTACATAGGAGCAGTATTATAGTAGTTTTATTCTTATACATAGGAGCAGTATTATAGTAGTTATATTCTTGTACATTGGAGCAGTATTATAGTAGTTATATTCTTGTACATAGGGGGCAGTATTATAGTAGTTATACTCTTGTACATAGGAGCAATATTATAGTAGTTATATTCTTGTACATAGGGGGCAGTATTATAGTAGTTATATTCTTGTACATAGGGGCAGTATTATAGTAGTTATATTCCTGTACATAGGGGGCAGTATTATAGTAGTTATATTCTTGTACATAGGGGCAGTATTATAGTAGTTATATACTTGTACATAGGGGGCAGTATTATAGTAGTTATATTTTTGTACATAGGGGCAGTATTATAGTAGTTATATTATTGTACATAGGAGCAGTATTATAGTAGTTATATTCTTATACATAGGAGCAGTATTATAGTAGTTATATTCTTGTACATAGGGGGCAGTATTATAGTAGTTATATTCTTGTACATAGGAGCAGTATTATATTAGTTATATTCTTGTTCATAGGGGGCAGTATTATAGTAGTTATATTCTTCTACATAGGGGCAGTATTATAGTAGTTATATTCTTGTACATAGGGAGCAGTATTATAGTAGTTATATACTTGTACATAGGGGGCAATATTATATTAGTTATATTCTTGTACATAGGGGGCAGTATTATATTAGTTATATTCTTGTACATAGGGGCAGTATTATAGTAGTTATATTCCTGTACATAGGGGGCAGTATTATAGTAGTTATATTCTTGCACATAGGAGCAGTATTATAGTAGTTGTATTCTTGTACATAGCAGCAGTATTATAGTAGTTATATTCTTGTACATAGGAGCAGTATTATAGTAGTTATATTCTTGTACATAGCAGCAGTATTATACTAGTTATTTTCTTGTACATAGGAGCAGTATTATAGTAGTTATATTCTTGTACATAGGGGGCAGTATTATAGTAGTTGTATTCTTGTACATAGCATTAGTATTATAGTAGTTATATTCTTGTACATAGGAGCAGTATTATAGTAGTTATATTCTTGTACATAGCAGCAGTATTATAGTAGTTATTTTCTTGTACATAGGGGCAGTATTATAGTAGTTATATTCTTTTACATAGGGGCAGTATTATAGCAGTTATATTCTTGTACATAGGGAGCAGTATTATAGTAGTTATATTCTTGTACATAGGGGGCAGTATTATAGTAGTTATATTCTTGTACATAGGAGCAGTATTATAGTAGTTATATTCTTGTACATTGGAGCAGTATTATAGTAGTTATATTCTTGTACATAGGGGGCAGTATTATTGTTGTTATACTCTTGTACATAGGAGCAATATTATAGTAGTTATATTCTTGTACATAGGGGGCAGTATTATAGTAGTTATATTCTTGTACATAGGGGCAGTATTATAGTAGTTATATTCCGGTACATAGGGGGCAGTATTATAGTAGTTATATTCTTGTACATAGGGGCAGTATTATAGTAGTTATATACTTGTACATAGGGGGCAGTATTATAGTAGTTATATTTTTGTACATAGGGGCAGTATTATAGTAGTTATATTCTTGTACATAGGAGCAGTATTATAGTAGTTATATTCTTGTACATAGGAGCAGTATTATAGTAGTTTTATTCTTATACATAGGAGCAGTATTATAGTAGTTATATTCTTGTACATAGGGGGCAGTATTATATTAGTTATATTCTTGTACATAGGAGCAGTATTATAATAGTTATATTCTTGTACATAGGGAGCAGTATTATAGTAGTTATATACTTGTACATAGGGGGCAATATTATAATAGTTATATTCTTGTACATAGGGGGCTGTATTATAGTAGTTATATTCTTGTACATAGGAGCAGTATTATAGTAGTTATATTCTTGTACATAAGAGCAGTATTATAGTAGTTATATTCTTATATATAGGAGCAGTATTAGAGTAGTTATATTCTTGTACATAGGGGGCAGTATTATAGTAGTTATATTCTTGTACATAGGAGCAGTATTATAATAGTTATATTCTTGTACATAGGGAGCAGTATTATAGTAGTTATATACTTGTACATAGGGGGCAATATTATAGTAGTTATATTCTTGTACATAGGGGGCAGTATTATATTAGTTATATTCTTGTATATAGGGGCAGTATTATAGTAGTTATATTCCTGTACATAGGGGTCAGTATTATAGTAGTTATATTCTTGCACATAGGAGCAGTATTATATTAGTTGTATTCTTGTACATAGCAGCAGTATTATAGTAGTTATATTCTTGTACATAGGAGCAGTATTATAGTAGTTATATTCTTGTACATAGCAGCAGTATTATACTAGTTATTTTCTTGTACATAGGAGCAGTATTATAGTAGTTATATTCTTGTACATAGGGGGCAGTATTATAGTACTTATATTCTTGTACATAGCAGCAGTATTATAGTAGTTATATTCTTGTACATAGGAGCAGTATTATAGTAGTTATATTCTTGTACATAGGAGCAGTATTATAGTAGTTATTTTCTTGTACATAGGGGCAGTATTATAGTAGTTATATTCTTTTACATAGGGGCAGTATTATAGTAGTTATATTCTTGTACATAGGGAGCAGTATTATAGTAGTTATATTCTTGTACATAGGGGGCAGTATTATAGTAGTTATATTCTTGTACATAGGAGCAATATTATAGTAGTTATATTCTTGTACATTGGAGCAGTATTATAGTAGTTATATTCTTGTACATAGGGGGCAGTATTATAGTAGTTATACTATTGTACATAGGAGCAATATTATAGTAGTTATATTCTTGTACATAGGGGGCAGTATTATAGTAGTTATATTCTTGTACATAGGGGCAGTATTATAGTAGTTATATTACTGTACATAGGGGGCAGTATTATAGTAGTTATATTCTTGTACATAGGGGCAGTATTATAGTAATTATATACTTGTACATAGTGGGCAGTATTATAGTAGTTATATTCTTGTACATAGGGGCAGTATTATAGTAGTTATATTCTTGTACATAGGAGCAGTATTATAGTAGTTATATTCTTATACATAGGAGCAGTATAATAGTAGTTATATTCTTGTACATAGGGGGCAGTATTATAGTAGTTATATTCTTGTACATAGGAGCAGTATTATAATAGTTATATTCTTGTTCATAGGGGGCAGTATTATAGTAGTTATATTCTTCTACATAGGGGCAGTATTATAGTAGTTATATTCTTGTACATAGGAGCAGTATTATAGTAGTTATATTCTTGTACATAGGGAGCAGTATTATAGTAGTTATATACTTGTACATAGGGGGCAATATTATAGTAGTTATATTCTTGTACATAGGGGGCAGTATTATATTAGTTATATTCTTGTACATCGGGGCAGTATTATAGTAGTTATATTCCTGTACATAGGGGGCAGTATTATAGTAGTTATATTCTTGTACATAGGGGCAGTATTATAGTAGTTATATTCTTGTACATAGGGGCAGTATTATAGTAGTTGTATTCTTGTACATAGGAGCAGTATTATAGTAGTTATATTCTTATACATAGGGGCAGTATTATAGTATTTATATACTTGTACATAGGGGCAGTATTATAGTAGTTATATTCTTGTACATAGGGAGCAGTATTATAGTAGTTATATTCTTGTACATAGGGGCAGTATTATAGTAGTTATATTCTTGCACATAGGAGCAGTATTATAGTAGTTATATTCTTGTACATAGGGGCAGTATTATAGTAGTTATATTCTTGTACATAGGGAGCAGTATTATAGTAGTTATATTCTTATACATAGTGGCAGTATTATAGTAGTTATATTCTTGTACATATGGGCAGTATTATAGTAGTTATATTCTTGTACATAGGGGGCAATATTATAGTAGTTATATTCTTGTACCTAGGGGGCAGTATTATAGTAGTTATATTCTTGTACATAGGGGGCAGTATTATAGTAGTTATATTCTTGTACATAGGGAGCAGTATTATAGTAGTTATATTCTTGTACCTAGGAGCAGTATTATAGTAGTTATATACTTGTACATAGGGGGCAGTATTATAGTAGTTATATTCTTGTACATAGGGGCAGTATTATAGTAGTTATATTCTTGTACATAGGAGCAGTATTATAGTAGTTATATTCTTATACATAGGGGCAGTATTATAGTAGTTATATTCTTGTACATAGGGGGCAGTATTATAGTAGTTATATTCTTGTACATAGGAGCAATATTGTAGTAGTTATATTCTTGTACATAGGGGGCAGTATTATAGTAGTTATATTCTTGTACATAGGGGCAGTATTATAGTAGTTATATTCCTGTACATAGGGGACAGTATTATAGTAGTTATATTCTTGTACATAGGGGCAGTATTATAGTAGTTATATTCTTGTACATAGGGGGCAATATTATAGTAGTTATATTTTTGTACATAGGGGGCAGTATTATAGTAGTTATATTTTTATACATAGGGGCAGTATTATAGTAGTTATATTCTTGTACATAGGGGGCAGTATTATAGTAGTTATATTCTTGTACATAGGAGCAGTATTTTAGTATTTATATTCTTGTACATAGGAGCAATATTATAGTAGTTATATTCCTGTACATAGGAGCAATATTATAGTAGTTATATTCTTGTACATAGGAGCAGTATTATAGTAGTTATATTCTGGTACATAGGGGGCAGTATTATAGTAGTTATATTCTTGTAGATAGGAGCAGTATTATAGAAGTTATATTCTTGTACATAGGAGCAGTATTATAGTAGTTATATTCTTCTACATAGCAGCAGTATTATAGTAGTTATATTCTTGTACATAGGGGGCAGTATTATAGTAGTTATATTCTTGTACATAGGCAGCAGTATTGTATTAGTTATATTCTTTTACATAGGGGCAGTATTATAGTAGTTATATTCCTGTACATAGGGGGCAGTATTATAGTAGTTATATTCTTGTACATAGGGGCAGTATTATAGTAGTAATATTCTTGTACATAGGGGCAGTATTATAGTAGTTGTATTCTTGTACATAGGAGCAGTATTATAGTAGTTATATTCTTATACATAGGGGCAGTATTATAGTAGTTATATACTTGTACATAGGGGGCAGTATTATAGTAGTTATATTCTTGTACATAGGGAGCAGTATTATAATAGTTATATTCTTGTACATAGGGAGCAGTTTTATATTAGTTATATTCTTGTACATAGGGGCAGTATTATAGTAGTTATATTCCTGTACATAGGGGGCAGTATTATAGTAGTTATATTCTTGTACATAGGGGCAGTATTATAGTAGTTATATTCTTGTACATAGTGGCAGTAGTATTGTAGTTGTATTCTTGTACATAGGAGCAGTATTATAGTAGTTTTATTCTTATACATAGGGGCAGTATTATAGTAGTTATATACTTGTACATAGGGGGCAGTATTATAGTAGTTATATTCTTGTACATAGGGAGCAGTATTATAGTAGTTATATTCTTGTACATAGGGGCAGTATTATAGTAGTTATATTCTTGTACATAGGAGCAGTATTATAGTAGTTATATTCTTGTACATAGGGGCAGTATTATAGTAGTTATATTCTTGTACATAGGGAGCAGTATTATAGTAGTTATATTCTTATACATAGGGGCAGTATTATAGTAGTTATATTCTTGTACATATGGGCAGTATTATAGTAGTTATATTCTTGTACATAGGGGCAATATTATAGTAGTTATATTCTTGTACATAGGTGGCAGTATTATAGTAGTTATATTCTTGTACATAGGGAGCAGTATTATAGTAGTTATATTCTTGTACATAGGGAGCAGTATTATAGTAGTTATATTCTTGTACATAGGGGCAGTATTATAGTAGTTATATTCTTGTACATATGAGCAGTATTATAGCAGTTATATTCTTATACATAGGGGCAGTATTATAGTAGTTATATTCTTGTACATAGTGGCATTATTATAGTAGTTATATTCTTGTACATAGGGGGCAGTATTATAGTAGTTATATTCTTGTACATAGTGTCAGTATTATAGTAGTTATATTCCTGTACATAGGAGCAGTATTATAGTAGTTATATTCTTGTACATAGGGGCAGTATTATAGTAGTTATATTCTTGTACATAGGAGCAGTATTATAGTAGTTATATTCTTGTACATAGTGTCAGTATTATAGTAGTTATATTCTTGTACATAGGAGCAGTATTATAGTAGTTATATTCTTATACATAGGGGCAGTATTATAGTAGTTATATTCTTCTACATAGTGGCATTATTATAGTAGTTATATTCTTGTATATAGGAGCAGTATTATAGTAGTTATATTCTTGTACATAGTGTCAGTATTATAGTAGTTATATTCTTGTACATAGGAGCAGTATTATAGTAGTTATATTCTTGTACATAGGGGCAGTGTTATAGTAGTTATATTCTTGTACATAGGGGCAGTATTATAGTAGTTATATTCTTGTACATAGGGGGCAGTATTATAGTAGTTATATTCTTATACATAGGGGCAGTATTATAGTAGTTATATTCTTATACATAGGGGAAGTATTATAGTAGTTATATTCTTGTATATAAGAGCAGTATTATAGTAGTTATATTCTTATACATAGGGCAGTATTATAGTAGTTATATTCTTGTACATAGTGGCATTATTATAGGAGTTATATTCTTGTATGTAGGAGCAGTATTATAGTAGTTATATTCTTGTACATAGTGTCAGTATTATAGTAGTTATATTCTTGTACATAGGAGCAGTATTATAGTAGTTATATTCTTGTACATAGGGGCAGTATTATAGTAGTTATATTCTTGTACATAGGGGCAGTATTATAGTAGTTATATTCTTGTACATAGGGGGCAGTATTATAGTAGTTATATTCTTGTACATAGGAGCAGTATTATAGTAGTTAGTTATATTCTTGTACATAGGAGCAGTATTTTAGTAGTTATATTCTTGTACATAGGAGCAGTATTATAGTAGTTATATTCTTGTACATAGGGGCAGTATTATAGTAGTTATATTATTGTACATAGGAGCAGTATTATAGTAGTTATATTCTTTTACTTAGGGGCAGTATTATAGTAGTAATATTCTTGTGCATAGGGGCAGTATTATAGTAGTTATATTCTTGTACATAGGAGCAGTATTATAGTAGTTATATTCTTGTACATAGGGGCAGTATTATAGTAGTTATATTCTTGTACATAGGGAGCAGTATTATAGTAGTTATATTCTAGTATATAGGGGGCAGTATTATAGTAGTTATATTCTTGTATATAGGGAGCAGTATTATAGTAGTTATATTCTTGTATATAGGGAGCAGTATTATAGTAGTTATATTCTTGTACATAGGGAGCAGTATTATAGTAGTTATATTCTAGTATATAGGGGGCAGTATTATAGTAGTTATATTCTTGTATATAGGGAGCAGTATTACAGTAGTTATATTCTTGTATATAGGGGCAGTATTATAGTAGTTATATTCTTGTACATAGGGGCAGTATTATAGTAGTTATATTCTTGTACATAGGAGCAGTATTATAGTAGTTATATTCTTGTACATAGGGGCAGTATTATATTAGTTATATTCTTGTACATAGAGGCAGTATTATAGTAGTTATATTCTTGTACATTAGGGGCAGTATTATAGTAGTTATATTCTTGTACATTAGGGGCAGTATTATAGTAGTTATATTCTTGTACATAGGGAGCAGTATTATAGTAGTTATATTCTTGTACATAGGTGGCAGTATTATAGTAGTTATATTCTTGTACATAGGAGCAGTATTATAGTAGTTATATTCTTGTACATAGGGGCAGTATTATAGTAGTTATATTCTTGTACATAGAGGCAGTATTATAGTAGTTATATTCTTGTACATAGGGGCAGTATTATAGTAGTTATATTCTTGTACATAGGGGGCAGTATTATAGTAGTTATATTCTTGTACATAGGGGCAGTATTATAGTAGCTATATTCTTGTACATAGGGGCAGTATTATAGTAGTTATATTCTTGTATATAGGAGCAGTATTATAGTAGTTATATTCTTGTACATAGGGGCAGTATTATAGTAGTTATATTCTTGTACATAGGTGCAGTATTATAGTAGTTATATTCTTGTACATAGGAGCAATATTATAGTAGTCATATTCTTGTACATAGGAGCAGTACTATAGTAGTTATATTCTTGTACATAGGAGCAGTATTATAGTAGTTATATTCTTGTACATAGGGGCAGTATTATAGTAGTTATATTCTTGTACATAGGGAGCAGTATTATAGGAGTTATATTCTTGTACATAGGGGCAGTATTATAGTAGTTATATTCTTGTACATAGGGGGCAGTATTATAGTAGTTATATTCTTATACATAGGGGCAGTATTATAGTAGTTATATTCTTATACATAGGGGCAGTATTATAGTAGTTATATTCTTGTATATAGGAGCAGTATTATAGTAGTTATATTCTTATACATAGGGGCAGTATTATAGTAGTTATATTCTTGTACATAGGAGCAGTATTATAGTAGTTATATTCTTGTACATAGGGGCAGTATTATAGTAGATATATTCTTGTATATAGGAGCAGTATTATAGTAGTTATATTCTTATACATAGGGGCAGTATTATAGTAGTTATATTCTTGTACATAGGAGCAGTATTATAGTAGTTATATTCTAGTACATAGGGGGCAGTATTATAGTAGTTATATTCTTGTACATAGGAGCAGTATTATAGTAGTTATATTCTTGTACATAGGGAGCAGTATTATAGTAGTTATATTCTTGTACATAGGAGCAGTATTATAGTAGTTATATTCTTGTATATAGGAGCAGTATTATAGTAGTTATATTCTTATACATAGGGGCAGTATTATAGTAGTTATATTCTTGTATATAGGAGCAGTATTATAGTAGTTATATTCTTATACATAGGGGCAGTATTATAGTAGTTATATTCTTGTACATAGGAGCAGTATTATAGTAGTTATATTCTAGTACATAGGGGGCAGTATTATAGTAGTTATATTCTTGTACATAGGAGCAGTATTATAGTAGTTATATTCTTGTACATAGGGAGCAGTATTATAGTAGTTATATTCTTGTACATAGGAGCAGTATTATAGTAGTTATATTCTTGTACATAGGGGCAGTATTATAGTAGATATATTCTTGTACATAGGAGCATTATTATAGTAGTTATATTCTTGTACATAGGGAGCAGTATTATAGTAGTTATATTCTTGTACATAGGTGGCAGTATTATAGTAGTTATATTCTTGTACATAGGAGCAGTATTATAGTAGTTATATTCTTGTACATAGGAGCAGTATTATAGTAGTTATATTCTTTTACATAAGGGCAGTATTATAGTAGTTATATTCTTGTACATAGGGGCAGTATTATAGTAGTTATATTCTTGTACATAGGGGGCAGTATTATAGGAGTTATATTCTTGTACATAGGGGGCAGTATTATAGTAGTTATATTCTTGTACATAGGAGCAGTATTATAGTAGTTATATTCTTGTACATAGGAGCAGTATTATAGTAGTTATATTCTTGTACATAGGGGCAGTATTATAGTAGTTATATTCTTGTACATAGGGAGCAGTATTATAGTAGTTATATTCTTGTACATAGGAGCAGTATTATAGTAGTTATATTCTTGTACATAGGGGGCAGTATTATAGTAGTTATATTCTTGTACATATGGGCAGTATTATAGGAGTTATATTCTTGTATACAGGGACAGTATTATAGTAGTTATATTCTTGTACATAGGGAGCAGTATTATAGTAGTTATATTCTTGTACATAGGAGCAGTATTATAGTAGTTATATTCTTGTACATAGGGGCAGTATTATAGTAGATATATTCTTGTACATAGGAGCATTATTATAGTAGTTATATTCTTGTACATAGGGAGCAGTATTATAGTAGTTATATTCTTGTACATAGGAGCAGTATTATAGTATTTATATTCTTGTACATAGGGAGCAGTATTATAGTAGTTATATTCTTGTACATAGGAGCAGTATTATAGTAGTTATATTCTTGTACATAGGAGCAGTATTATAGTAGTTATATTCTTGTACATAGGAGCAGTATTATATTAGTTATATTCTTGTACATAGGGGCAGTATTATAGTAGTTATATTCTTGTACATAGGAGCATTATTATAGTAGTTATATTCTTGTACATAGGGAGCAGTATTATAGTAGTTATATTCTTGTACATAGGAGCAGTATTATAGTAGTTATATTCTTGTACATAGGGGCAGTATTATAGTAGTTATATTCTTGTACATAGGGGCAGTATTATAATAGTTATATTCTTGTACATAGGAGCAGTATTATAGTAGTTATATTCTTGTACATAAGGGCAGTATCATAGTAGTTATATTCTTGTACATAGGTGGCAGTATTATAGTAGTTATATTCTTGTACATAGGAGCAGTATTATAGTAGTTATATTCTTGTACATAGGGGCAGTATTATAGTAGTTATATTCTTGTACATAGGAGCAGTATTATAGTAGTTATATTCTCGTACATAGGGGCAGTATTATAGTAGTTATATTCTTGTACATAGGTGGCAGTATTATAGTAGTTATATTCTTGTACATAGGAGCAGTATTATAGTAGTTATATTCTTGTACATAGGGGCAGTATTATAGTAGTTATATTCTTGTATACAGGGACAGTATTATAGTAGTTATATTCTTGTACATAGGGAGCAGTATTATAGTAGTTATATTCTTGTACATAGGAGCAGTATTATAGTAGTTATATTCTTGTACATAGGGGCAGTATTATAGTAGTTATATTCTTGTACATAGGAGCATTATTATAGTAGTTATATTCTTGTACATAGGGAGCAGTATTATAGTAGTTATATTCTTGTACATAGGAGCAGTATTATAGTAGTTATATTCTTGTACATAGGGGCAGTATTATAGTAGTTATATTCTTGTACATAGGGGCAGTATTATAATAGTTATATTCTTGTACATAGGAGCAGTATTATAGTAGTTATATTCTTGTACATAAGGGGCAGTATCATAGTAGTTATATTCTTGTACATAGGTGGCAGTATTATAGTAGTTATATTCTTGTACATAGGAGCAGTATTATAGTAGTTATATTCTTGTACATAGGGGCAGTATTATAGTAGTTATATTCTTGTACATAGGAGCAGTATTATAGTAGTTATATTCTCGTACATAGGGGCAGTATTATAGTAGTTATATTCTTGTACATAGGTGGCAGTATTATAGTAGTTATATTCTTGTACATAGGAGCAGTATTATAGTAGTTATATTCTTGTACATAGGGGCAGTATTATAGTAGTTATATTCTTGTACATAGGGGGCAGTATTATAGTAGTTATATTCTTGTACATAGGAGCAGTATTATAGTAGTTATATTCTTGTTCATAGGGGCAGTATTATAGTAGTTATATTCTTGTACATAGGGGGCAGTATTATAGTAGTTATATTCTTGTACATAGGAGCAGTATTATAGTAGTTATATACTTGTACATAGGAGCAGTATTATAGTAGTTAGCTATATTCTTGTACATAGGAGCAGTATTAAAGTAGTTATATTCTTGTACATAGGAGCAGTATTATAGTAGTTATATTCTTGTACATAGGGGCAGTATTATAGTAGTTATATTCTTGTACATAGGAGCACTATTATAGTAGTTATATTCTTTTACATAGCGGCAGTATTATAGTAGTTATATTATTGTGCATAGGGGCAGTATTATAGTAGTTTTAGTCTTGTACATAGGAGCAGTATTATAGTAGTTATATTCTTGTACATAGGGGCAGTATTATAGTAGTTATATTCTTGTACATAGGGGCAGTATTATAATAGTTATATTCTTGTACATAGGGGCAGTATTATAGTAGTTATATTCTTGTACATAGGGGGCAGTATTATAGTAGTTATATTCTTGTACATAGGAGCAGTATTATAGTAGTTATATTCTTGTACATAGGAGCAGTATTATAGTAGTTATATTCTTGTACATAGGAGCACTATTATAGTAGTTATATTCTTTTACATAGGGGCAGTATTATAGTAGTTATATTCTTGTACATAGGGGCAGTATTATAGTAGTTAAATTCTTGTACATAGGGAGAAGTATTATAGTAGTTATATTCTTGTACATAGGAGCAGTATTATAGTAGTTATATTCTTGTACATAGGGGGCAGTATTATAGAAGTTATATTCTTGTACATAGGGGCAGTATTATAGGAGTTATATTCTTGTATACAGGGACAGTATTATAGTAGTTATATTCTTGTACATAGGGAGCAGTATTATAGTAGTTATATTCTTGTACATAGGAGCAGTATTATAGTAGTTATATTCTTGTACATAGGGGCAGTATTATAGTAGTTATATTCTTGTACATAGGAGCAGTATTACAGTAGTTATATTCTTGTACATAGGGAGCAGTATTATAGTAGTTATATTCTTGTACATAGGAGCAGTATTATAGTAGTTATATTCTTGTACATAGGGGCAGTATTATAGTAGTTATATTCTTGTACATAGGAGCAGTATTATAGTAGTTATATTCTCGTACATAGGGGCAGTATTATAGTAGTTATATTCTTGTACATAGGGGCAGTATTATAGTAGTTATATTCTTGTACATAGGTGGCAGTATTATAGTAGTTATATTCTTGTACATAGGAGCAGAATTATAGTAGTTATATTCTTGTACATAGGGTGCAGTATTATAGTAGTTATATTCTTGTACATAGAGGCAGTATTATAGTAGTTATATTCTTGTACATAGGGGCAGTATTATAGTAGTTATATTCTTGTACATACGGTGCAGTATTATAGTAGTTATATTCTTGTACATAGGGCCAGTATTATAGTAGTTATATTCTTGTATATAGGAGCATTATTATAGTAGTTATATTCTTGTACATAGGGGCAGTATTATAGTAGTTATATTCTTGTACATAGGTGCAGTATTATAGTAGTTATATTATTGTACATAGGAGCAGTATTATAGTAGTTATATTCTTGTACATAGGAGCAGTATTATAGTAGTTATATTCTTGTACATAGGAGCAGTATTATAGTAGTTATATTCTTGTACATAGCGGCAGTATTATAGTAGTTATATTCTTGTACATAGGGAGCAGTATTATAGTAGTTATATTCTTGTACATAGGAGCAGTATTATAGTAGTTATATTCTTGTACATAGGGGCACTATTATAGTAGTTATATTCTTTTACATAGGGGCAGTATTATAGTAGTTATATTCTTGTACATAGGGGCAGTATTATAGTAGTTATATTCTTGTACATAGGAGCACTATTATAGTAGTTATATTCTTTTACATAGGGGCAGTATTATAGTAGTTATATTCTTGTACATAGGAGCAGTATTATAATAGTTATATTCTTGTACATAGGAGCACTATTATAGTAGTTATATTCTTTTACATAGGGGCAGTATTATAGTAGTTATATTCTTGTACGTAGGGGCAGTATTATAGTAGTTATATTCTTGTACATAGGGGGCAGTATTATAGGAGTTATATTCTTGTACATAGGGGGAATATTATAGGAGTTATATTCTTGTATACAGGGACAGTATTATAGTAGTTATATTCTTGTACATAGGGAGCAGTATTATAGTAGTTATATTCTTGTACATAGGAGCAGTATTATAGTAGTTATATTCTTGTACATAGGGGCAGTATTATAGTAGTTATATTCTTGTACATAGGAGCAGTATTATAGTAGTTATATTCTTGTACATAGGTGGCAGTATTATAGTAGTTATATTCTTGTACATAGGAGCAGTATTATAGTAGTTATATTCTTGTACATAGGGGCAGTATTATAGTAGTTATATTCTTGTACATAGGAGCAGTATTATAGTAGTTATATTCTCGTACATAGGGGCAGTATTATAGTAGTTATATTCTTGTACATAGGTGGCAGTATTATAGTAGTTATATTCTTGTACATAGGAGCAGTATTATAGTAGTTATATTCTTGTACATAGGGGCAGTATTATAGTAGTTATATTCTTGTACATAGGGGGCAGTATTATAGTAGTTATATTCTTGTACATAGGAGCAGTATTATAGTAGTTATATTCTTGTTCATAGGGGCAGTATTATAGTAGTTATATTCTTGTACATAGGGGGCAGTATTATAGTAGTTATATTCTTGTACATAGGAGCAGTATTATAGTAGTTATATTCTTGTACATAGGAGCAATATTATAATAGTTAGCTATATTCTTGTACATAGGAGCAGTATTAAAGTAGTTATATTCTTGTACATAGGAGCAGTATTATAGTAGTTATATTCTTGTACATAGGGGCAGTATTATAGTAGTTATATTCTTGTACATAGGAGCACTATTATAGTAGTTATATTCTTTTACATAGCGGCAGTATTATAGTAGTTATATTCTTGTGCATAGGGGCAGTATTATAGTAGTTTTATTCTTGTACATAGGAGCAGTATTATAGTAGTTATATTCTTGTACATAGGGGCAGTATTATAGTAGTTATATTCTTGTGCATAGGGGCAGTATTATAATAGTTATATTCTTGTACATAGGAGCAGTATTATAGTAGTTATATTCTTGTACATAGGGGCAGTATTATAGTAGTTATATTCTTGTACATAGGGGCAGTATTATAGTAGTTATATTCTTGTACATAGGGGGCAGTATTATAGTAGTTATATTCTTGTACATAGGGGGCAGTATTATAGTAGTTATATTCTTGTACATAGGAGCAGTATTATAGTAGTTATATTCTTGTACATAGGAGCAGTATTATAGTAGTTATATTCTTTTACATAGGGGCAGTATTATAGTAGTTATATTCTTGTACATAGGGGCAGTATTATAGTAGTTATATTCTTGTACGTAGGAGCAGTATTATAGTAGTTATATTCTTTTACATAGGGGCAGTATTATAGTAGTTATATTCTTGTACATAGGAGCAGTATTATAGTAGTTATATTCTTGTACATAGGGGCAGTATTATAGTAGTTATATTCTTGTACATAGGAGCAGTATTATAGTAGTTATATTCTTTTACATAGGGGCAGTATTATAGTAGTTATATTCTTGTACATAGGGGCAGTATTATAGTAGTTATATTCTTGTACATAGGGGGCAGTATTATAGGAGTTATATTCTTGTACATAGGGGGCAGTATTATAGTAGTTATATTCTTGTACATAGGAGCAGTATTATAGTAGTTATATTCTTGTACATAGGAGCAGTATTATAGTATTTATATTCTTGTACATAGGAGCAGTATTATAGTAGTTATATTCTTGTACATAGGGGCAGTATTATAGTAGTTATATTCTTGTACATAGGAGCAGTATTATAGTAGTTATATTCTTGTACATAGGGAGCAGTATTATAGTAGTTATATTCTTGTACATAGGAGCAGTATTATAGTAGTTATATTCTTGTACATAGGGGCAGTATTATAGTAGTTATATTCTTGTACATAGGAGCAGTATTATAGTAGTTATATTCTCGTACATAGGGGCAGTATTATAGTAGTTATATTCTTGTACATAGGGGCAGTATTATAGTAGTTATATTCTTGTACATAGGAGCAGTATTATAGTAGTTATATTCTTGTACATAAGGGGCAGTATTATAGTAGTTATATTCTTTTACATAGGAGCAGTATTATAGTAGTTATATTCTTGTACATAGGGGGCAGTATTATAGTAGTTATATTCTTGTACATAGGAGCAGTATTATAGTAGTTATATTCTTGTACATAGGGGCAGTATTATAGTAGTTATATTCTTGTACATAGGGGCAGTATTATAGTAGTTGTATTCTTGTACATAGGAGCAGTATTATAGTAGTTATATTCTTATACATAGGGGCAGTATTATAGTAGTTATATACTTGTACATAGGGGGCAGTATTATAGTAGTTATATTCTTGTACATAGGGAGCAGTATTATAGTAGTTATATTCTTGTACATAGGGGCAGTATTATAGTAGTTATATTCTTGTACATAGGAGCAGTATTATAGTAGTTATATTCTTGTACATAGGGGCAGTATTATAGTAGTTATATTCTTGTACATAGGGAGCAGTATTATAGTAGTTATATTCTTATACATAGGGGCAGTATTATAGTAGTTATATTCTTGTATATAGGGGCAGTATTATAGTAGTTATATTCTTGTACATAGGGGCAGTATTATAGTAGTTAAATTCTTGTACATAGGAGCAGTATTATAGTAGTTATATTCTTGTACATAGGGGCAGTATTATAGTAGTTATATTCTTGTACATAGGGGCAGTATTATAGTAGTTATATTCTTGTACATAGGGGGCAGTATTATAGTAGTTATATTCTTGTACATAGGTGGCAGTATTATAGTAGTTATATTCTTGTACATAGGAGCAGTATTATAATAGTTATATTCTTGTACATAGGGGCAGTATTATAGTAGTTATATTCTTGTACATAGGGGGCAGTATTATAGTAGTTATATTCTTGTACATAGGAGCAGTATTATAGTAGTTATATTCTTGTTCATAGGGGCAGTATTATAATAGTTATATTCTTGTACATAGGGGGCAGTATTATAGTAGTTATATTCTTTTACATAGGAGCAGTATTATAGTAGTTATATTCTTGTACATAGGAGCAGTATTATAGTAGTTATATTCTTTTACATAGGGGCAGTATTATAGTAGTTATATTCTTGTACATAGGGGCAGTATTATAGTAGTTATATTCTTGTACATAGGAGCACTATTATAGTAGTTATATTCTTTTACATAGGGGCAGTATTATAGTAGTTATATTCTTGTACATAGGAGCAGTATTATAATAGTTATATTCTTGTACATAGGAGCACTATTATAGTAGTTATATTCTTTTACATAGGGGCAGTATTATAGTAGTTATATTCTTGTACATAGGGGCAGTATTATAGTAGTTATATTCTTGTACATAGGGGGCAGTATTATAGGAGTTATATTCTTGTACATAGGGCGCAGTATTATAGTAGTTATATTCTTGTACATAGGAGCAGTATTATAGTAGTTATATTCTTGTACATAGGAGCAGTATTATAGTAGTTATATTCTTGTACATAGGGGCAGTATTATAGTAGTTATATTCTTGTACATAGGGGGCAGTATTATAGTAGTTATATTCTTGTACATAGGAGCAGTATTATAGTAGTTATATTCTTGTTCATAGGGGCAGTATTATAATAGTTATATTCTTGTACATAGGGGGCAGTATTATAGTAGTTATATTCTTGTACATAGGAGCAGTATTATAGTAGTTATATTCTTGTACATAGGAGCAGTATTATAGTAGTTATATTCTTTTACATAGGGGCAGTATTATAGTAGTTATATTCTTGTACATAGGGGCAGTATTATAGTTGTTATATTCTTGTACATAGGAGCACTATTATAGTAGTTATATTCTTTTACATAGGGGCAGTATTATAGTAGTTATATTCTTGTACATAGAGGCAGTATTATAGTAGTTATATTCTTATACATAGGGGCAGTATTATAGTAGTTATATTCTTGTATATAAGAGCAGTATTATAGTAGTTATATTCTTATACATAGGGCAGTATTATAGTAGTTATATTCTTGTACATAGTGGCATTATTATAGTAGTTATATTCTTGTATGTAGGAGCAGTATTATAGTAGTTATATTCTTGTACATAGTGTCAGTATTATAGTAGTTATATTCTTGTACATAGGAGCAGTATTATAGTAGTTATATTCTTGTACATAGGGGCAGTATTATAGTAGTTATATTCTTGTACATAGGGGCAGTATTATAGTAGTTATATTCTTGTACATAGGGGGCAGTATTATAGTAGTTATATTCTTGTACATAGGAGCAGTATTATAGTAGTTAGTTATATTCTTGTACATAGGAGCAGTATTTTAGTAGTTATATTCTTGTACATAGGAGCAGTATTATAGTAGTTATATTCTTGTACATAGGGGCAGTATTATAGTAGTTATATTCTTGTACATAGGAGCAGTATTATAGTAGTTATATTCTTTTACTTAGGGGCAGTATTATAGTAGTAATATTCTTGTGCATAGGGGCAGTATTATAGTAGTTATATTCTTGTACATAGGAGCAGTATTATAGTAGTTATATTCTTGTACATAGGGGCAGTATTATAGTAGTTATATTCTTGTACATAGGGAGCAGTATTATAGTAGTTATATTCTAGTATATAGGGGGCAGTATTATAGTAGTTATATTCTTGTATATAGGGAGCAGTATTATAGTAGTTATATTCTTGTATATAGGGAGCAGTATTATAGTAGTTATATTCTTGTACATAGGGAGCAGTATTATAGTAGTTATATTCTAGTATATAGGGGGCAGTATTATAGTAGTTATATTCCTGTATATAGGGAGCAGTATTACAGTAGTTATATTCTTGTATATAGGGGCAGTATTATAGTAGTTATATTCTTGTACATAGGGGCAGTATTATAGTAGTTATATTCTTGTACATAGGAGCAGTATTATAGTAGTTATATTCTTGTACATAGGGGCAGTATTATATTAGTTATATTCTTGTACATAGAGGCAGTATTATAGTAGTTATATTCTTGTACATTAGGGGCAGTATTATAGTAGTTATATTCTTGTACATTAGGGGCAGTATTATAGTAGTTATATTCTTATACATAGGGAGCAGTATTATAGTAGTAATATTCTTGTACATAGGTGGCAGTATTATAGTAGTTATATTCTTGTACATAGGAGCAGTATTATAGTAGTTATATTCTTGTACATAGGGGCAGTATTATAGTAGTTATATTCTTGTACATAGAGGCAGTATTATAGTAGTTATATTCTTGTACATAGGGGCAGTATTATAGTAGTTATATTCTTGTACATAGGGGGCAGTATTATAGTAGTTATATTCTTGTACATAGGGGCAGTATTATAGTAGCTATATTCTTGTACATAGGGGCAGTATTATAGTAGTTATATTCTTGTATATAGGAGCAGTATTATAGTAGTTATATTCTTGTACATAGGGGCAGTATTATAGTAGTTATATTCTTGTACATAGGTGCAGTATTATAGTAGTTATATTCTTGTACATAGGAGCAATATTATAGTAGTCATATTCTTGTACATAGGAGCAGTACTATAGTAGTTATATTCTTGTACATAGGAGCAGTATTATAGTAGTTATATTCTTGTACATAGGGGCAGTATTATAGTAGTTATATTCTTGTACATAGGGAGCAGTATTATAGGAGTTATATTCTTGTACATAGGGGCAGTATTATAGTAGTTATATTCTTGTACATAGGGGGCAGTATTATAGTAGTTATATTCTTATACATAGGGGCAGTATTATAGTAGTTATATTCTTATACATAGGGGCAGTATTATAGTAGTTATATTCTTGTATATAGGAGCAGTATTATAGTAGTTATATTCTTGTACATAGGGGGCAGTATTATAGTAGTTATATTCTTATACATAGGGGCAGTATTATAGTAGTTATATTCTTGTACATAGGAGCAGTATTATAGTAGTTATATTCTTGTACATAGGGGGCAGTATTATAGTAGTTATATTCTTGTACATAGGGGCAGTATTATAGGAGTTATATTCTTGTATACAGGGACAGTATTATAGTAGTTATATTCTTGTACATAGGGAGCAGTATTATAGTAGTTATATTCTTGTACATAGGAGCAGTATTATAGTAGTTATATTCTTGTACATAGGGGCAGTATTATAGTAGATATATTCTTGTACATAGGAGCATTATTATAGTAGTTATATTCTTGTACATAGGGAGCAGTATTATAGTAGTTATATTCTTGTACATAGGTGGCAGTATTATAGTAGTTATATTCTTGTACATAGGAGCAGTATTATAGTAGTTATATTCTTGTACATAGGAGCAGTATTATAGTAGTTATATTCTTTTACATAGGGGCAGTATTATAGTAGTTATATTCTTGTACATAGGGGCAGTATTATAGTAGTTATATTCTTGTACATAGGGGGCAGTATTATAGGAGTTATATTCATGTACATAGGGGGCAGTATTATAGTAGTTATATTCTTGTACATAGGAGCAGTATTATAGTAGTTATATTCTTGTACATAGGAGCAGTATTATAGTAGTTATATTCTTGTACATAGGGGCAGTATTATAGTAGTTATATTCTTGTACATAGGGAGCAGTATTATAGTAGTTATATTCTTGTACATAGGAGCAGTATTATAGTAGTTATATTCTTGTACATAGGGGGCAGTATTATAGTAGTTATATTCTTGTACATATGGGCAGTATTATAGGAGTTATATTCTTGTATACAGGGACAGTATTATAGTAGTTATATTCTTGTACATAGGGAGCAGTATTATAGTAGTTATATTCTTGTACATAGGAGCAGTATTATAGTAGTTATATTCTTGTACATAGGGGCAGTATTATAGTAGATATATTCTTGTACATAGGAGCATTATTATAGTAGTTATATTCTTGTACATAGGGAGCAGTATTATAGTAGTTATATTCTTGTACATAGGAGCAGTATTATAGTATTTATATTCTTGTACATAGGGAGCAGTATTATAGTAGTTATATTCTTGTACATAGGAGCAGTATTATAGTAGTTATATTCTTGTACATAGGGAGCAGTATTATAGTAGTTATATTCTTGTACATAGGAGCAGTATTATAGTAGTTATATTCTTGTACATAGGGGCAGTATTATAGTAGTTATATTCTTGTACATAGGAGCATTATTATAGTAGTTATATTCTTGTACATAGGGAGCAGTATTATAGTAGTTATATTCTTGTACATAGGAGCAGTATTATAGTAGTTATATTCTTGTACATAGGGGCAGTATTATAGTAGTTATATTCTTGTACATAGGGGCAGTATTATAATAGTTATATTCTTGTACATAGGAGCAGTATTATAGTAGTTATATTCTTGTACATAAGGGCAGTATCATAGTAGTTATATTCTTGTACATAGGTGGCAGTATTATAGTAGTTATATTCTTGTACATAGGAGCAGTATTATAGTAGTTATATTCTTGTACATAGGGGCAGTATTATAGTAGTTATATTCTTGTACATAGGAGCAGTATTATAGTAGTTATATTCTCGTACATAGGGGCAGTATTATAGTAGTTATATTCTTGTACATAGGTGGCAGTATTATAGTAGTTATATTCTTGTACATAGGAGCAGTATTATAGTAGTTATATTCTTGTACATAGGGGCAGTATTATAGTAGTTATATTCTTGTATACAGGGACAGTATTATAGTAGTTATATTCTTGTACATAGGGAGCAGTATTATAGTAGTTATATTCTTGTACATAGGAGCAGTATTATAGTAGTTATATTCTTGTACATAGGGGCAGTATTATAGTAGTTATATTCTTGTACATAGGAGCATTATTATAGTAGTTATATTCTTGTACATAGGGAGCAGTATTATAGTAGTTATATTCTTGTACATAGGAGCAGTATTATAGTAGTTATATTCTTGTACATAGGGGCAGTATTATAGTAGTTATATTCTTGTACATAGGGGCAGTATTATAATAGTTATATTCTTGTACATAGGAGCAGTATTATAGTAGTTATATTCTTGTACATAAGGGGCAGTATCATAGTAGTTATATTCTTGTACATAGGTGGCAGTATTATAGTAGTTATATTCTTGTACATAGGAGCAGTATTATAGTAGTTATATTCTTGTACATAGGGGCAGTATTATAGTAGTTATATTCTTGTACATAGGAGCAGTATTATAGTAGTTATATTCTCGTACATAGGGGCAGTATTATAGTAGTTATATTCTTGTACATAGGTGGCAGTATTATAGTAGTTATATTCTTGTACATAGGAGCAGTATTATAGTAGTTATATTCTTGTACATAGGGGCAGTATTATAGTAGTTATATTCTTGTACATAGGGGGCAGTATTATAGTAGTTATATTCTTGTACATAGGAGCAGTATTATAGTAGTTATATTCTTGTTCATAGGGGCAGTATTATAGTAGTTATATTCTTGTACATAGGGGGCAGTATTATAGTAGTTATATTCTTGTACATAGGAGCAGTATTATAGTAGTTATATACTTGTACATAGGAGCAGTATTATAGTAGTTAGCTATATTCTTGTACATAGGAGCAGTATTAAAGTAGTTATATTCTTGTACATAGGAGCAGTATTATAGTAGTTATATTCTTGTACATAGGGGCAGTATTATAGTAGTTATATTCTTGTACATAGGAGCACTATTATAGTAGTTATATTCTTTTACATAGCGGCAGTATTATAGTAGTTATATTATTGTGCATAGGGGCAGTATTATAGTAGTTTTATTCTTGTACATAGGAGCAGTATTATAGTAGTTATATTCTTGTACATAGGGGCAGTATTATAGTAGTTATATTCTTGTACATAGGGGCAGTATTATAATAGTTATATTCTTGTACATAGGAGCACTATTATAGTAGTTATATTCTTTTACATAGGGGCAGTATTATAGTAGTTATATTCTTGTACATAGGGGCAGTATTATAGTAGTTATATTCTTGTACATAGGGGGCAGTATTATAGTAGTTATATTCTTGTACATAGGGGGCAGTATTATAGTAGTTATATTCTTGTACATAGGAGCAGTATTATAGTAGTTATATTCTTGTACATAGGAGCAGTATTATAGTAGTTATATTCTTGTACATAGGAGCACTATTATAGTAGTTATATTCTTTTACATAGGGGCAGTATTATAGTAGTTATATTCTTGTACATAGGGGCAGTATTATAGTAGTTATATTCTTGTACATAGGGGGCAGTATTATAGGAGTTATATTCTTGTACATAGGGGGCAGTATTAGAGTAGTTATATTCTTGTACATAGGAGCAGTATTATAGTAGTTATATTCTTGTACATAGGAGCAGTATTATAGTATTTATATTCTTGTACATAGGAGCAGTATTATAGTAGTTATATTCTTGTACATAGGGGCAGTATTATAGTAGTTATATTCTTGTACATAGGGGCAGTATTATAGTAGTTATATTCTTGTACATAGGGAGCAGTATTATAGTAGTTATATTCTTGTACATAGGAGCAGTATTATAGTAGTTATATTCTTGTACATAGGGGGCAGTATTATAGAAGTTATATTCTTGTACATAGGGGCAGTATTATAGGAGTTATATTCTTGTATACAGGGACAGTATTATAGTAGTTATATTCTTGTACATAGGGAGCAGTATTATAGTAGTTATATTCTTGTACATAGGAGCAGTATTATAGTAGTTATATTCTTGTACATAGGGGCAGTATTATAGTAGTTATATTCTTGTACATAGGAGCAGTATTACAGTAGTTATATTCTTGTACATAGGGAGCAGTATTATAGTAGTTATATTCTTGTACATAGGAGCAGTATTATAGTAGTTATATTCTTGTACATAGGGGCAGTATTATAGTAGTTATATTCTTGTACATAGGAGCAGTATTATAGTAGTTATATTCTCGTACATAGGGGCAGTATTATAGTAGTTATATTCTTGTACATAGGGGCAGTATTATAGTAGTTATATTCTTGTACATAGGTGGCAGTATTATAGTAGTTATATTCTTGTACATAGGAGCAGAATTATAGTAGTTATATTCTTGTACATAGGGTGCAGTATTATAGTAGTTATATTCTTGTACATAGAGGCAGTATTATAGTAGTTATATTCTTGTACATAGGGGCAGTATTATAGTAGTTATATTCTTGTACATACGGTGCAGTATTATAGTAGTTATATTCTTGTACATAGGGGCAGTATTATAGTAGTTATATTCTTGTATATAGGAGCATTATTATAGTAGTTATATTCTTGTACATAGGGGCAGTATTATAGTAGTTATATTCTTGTACATAGGTGCAGTATTATAGTAGTTATATTCTTGTACATAGGAGCAGTATTATAGTAGTTATATTCTTGTACATAGGAGCAGTATTATAGTAGTTATATTCTTGTACATAGGAGCAGTATTATAGTAGTTATATTCTTGTACATAGCGGCAGTATTATAGTAGTTATATTCTTGTACATAGGGAGCAGTATTATAGTAGTTATATTCTTGTACATAGGAGCAGTATTATAGTAGTTATATTCTTGTACATAGGGGCACTATTATAGTAGTTATATTCTTTTACATAGGGGCAGTATTATAGTAGTTATATTCTTGTACATAGGGGCAGTATTATAGTAGTTATATTCTTGTACATAGGAGCACTATTATAGTAGTTATATTCTTTTACATAGGGGCAGTATTATAGTAGTTATATTCTTGTACATAGGAGCAGTATTATAATAGTTATATTCTTGTACATAGGAGCACTATTATAGTAGTTATATTCTTTTACATAGGGGCAGTATTATAGTAGTTATATTCTTGTACGTAGGGGCAGTATTATAGTAGTTATATTCTTGTACATAGGGGGCAGTATTATAGGAGTTATATTCTTGTACATAGGGGGAATATTATAGGAGTTATATTCTTGTATACAGGGACAGTATTATAGTAGTTATATTCTTGTACATAGGGAGCAGTATTATAGTAGTTATATTCTTGTACATAGGAGCAGTATTATAGTAGTTATATTCTTGTACATAGGGGTAGTATTATAGTAGTTATATTCTTGTACATAGGAGCAGTATTATAGTAGTTATATTCTTGTACATAGGGAGCAGTATTATAGTAGTTATATTCTTGTACATAGGAGCAGTATTATAGTAGTTATATTCTTGTACATAGGGGCAGTATTATAGTAGTTATATTCTTGTACATAGGAGCAGTATTATAGTAGTTATATTCTCGTACATAGGGGCAGTATTATAGTAGTTATATTCTTGTACATAGGGGCAGTATTATAGTAGTTATATTCTTGTACATAGGAGCAGTATTATAGTAGTTATATTCTTGTACATAAGGGGCAGTATTATAGTAGTTATATTCTTGTACATAGGTGGCAGTATTATAGTAGTTATATTCTTGTACATAGGAGCAGTATTATAGTAGTTATATTCTTGTACATAGGGGCAGTATTATAGTAGTTATATTCTTGTACATAGGAGCAGTATTATAGTAGTTATATTCTCGTACATAGGGGCAGTATTATAGTAGTTATATTCTTGTACATAGGTGGCAGTATTATAGTAGTTATATTCTTGTACATAGGAGCAGTATTATAGTAGTTATATTCTTGTACATAGGGGCAGTATTATAGTAGTTATATTCTTGTACATAGGGGGCAGTATTATAGTAGTTATATTCTTGTACATAGGAGCAGTATTATAGTAGTTATATTCTTGTTCATAGGGGCAGTATTATAGTAGTTATATTCTTGTACATAGGGGGCAGTATTATAGTAGTTATATTCTTGTACATAGGAGCAGTATTATAGTAGTTATATTCTTGTACATAGGAGCAATATTATAATAGTTAGCTATATTCTTGTACATAGGAGCAGTATTAAAGTAGTTATATTCTTGTACATAGGAGCAGTCTTATAGTAGTTATATTCTTGTACATAGGGGCAGTATTATAGTAGTTATATTCTTGTACATAGGAGCACTATTATAGTAGTTATATTCTTTTACATAGCGGCAGTATTATAGTAGTTATATTCTTGTGCATAGGGGCAGTATTATAGTAGTTTTATTCTTGTACATAGGAGCAGTATTATAGTAGTTATATTCTTGTACATAGGGGCAGTATTCTAGTAGTTATATTCTTGTGCATAGGGGCAGTATTATAATAGTTATATTCTTGTACATAGGAACAGTATTATAGTAGTTATATTCTTGTACATAGGGGCAGTATTATAGTAGTTATATTCTTGTACATAGGGGCAGTATTATAGTAGTTATATTCTTGTACATAGGGGCAGTATTATAGTAGTTATATTCTTGTACATAGGAGCAGTATTATAGTAGTTATATTCTTGTACATAAGGGGCAGTATTATAGTAGTTATATTCTTGTACATAGGTGGCAGTATTATATTAGTTATATTCTTGTACATAGGAGCAGTATTATAGTAGTTATATTCTTGTACATAGGGGCAGTATTATAGTAGTTATATTCTTGTACATAGGAGCAGTATTATAGTAGTTATATTCTCGTACATAGGGGCAGTATTATAGTAGTTATATTCTTGTACATAGGTGGCAGTATTATAGTAGTTATATTCTTGTACATAGGAGCAGTATTATAGTAGTTATATTCTTGTACATAGGGGCAGTATTATAGTAGTTATATTCTTGTACATAGGGGGCAGTATTATAGTAGTTATATTCTTGTACATAGGAGCAGTATTATAGTAGTTATATTCTTGTTCATAGGGGCAGTATTATAGTAGTTATATTCTTGTACATAGGGGGCAGTATTATAGTAGTTATATTCTTGTACATAGGAGCAGTATTATAGTAGTTATATTCTTGTACATAGGAGCAATATTATAATAGTTAGCTATATTCTTGTACATAGGAGCAGTATTAAAGTAGTTATATTCTTGTACATAGGAGCAGTCTTATAGTAGTTATATTCTTGTACATAGGGGCAGTATTATAGTAGTTATATTCTTGTACATAGGAGCACTATTATAGTAGTTATATTCTTTTACATAGCGGCAGTATTATAGTAGTTATATTCTTGTGCATAGGGGCAGTATTATAGTAGTTTTATTCTTGTACATAGGAGCAGTATTATAGTAGTTATATTCTTGTACATAGGGGCAGTATTCTAGTAGTTATATTCTTGTGCATAGGGGCAGTATTATAATAGTTATATTCTTGTACATAGGAGCAGTATTATAGTAGTTATATTCTTGTACATAGGGGCAGTATTATAGTAGTTATATTCTTGTACATAGGGGCAGTATTATAGTAGTTATATTCTTGTACATAGGGGGCAGTATTATAGTAGTTATATTCTTGTACATAGGGGGCAGTATTATAGTAGTTATATTCTTGTACATAGGAGCAGTATTATAGTAGTTATATTCTTGTACATAGGTGGCAGTATTATATTAGTTATATTCTTGTACATAGGAGCAGTATTATAGTAGTTATATTCTTGTACATAGGGGCAGTATTATAGTAGTTATATTCTTGTACATAGGAGCAGTATTATAGTAGTTATATTCTCGTACATAGGGGCAGTATTATAGTAGTTATATTCTTGTACATAGGTGGCAGTATTATAGTAGTTATATTCTTGTACATAGGAGCAGTATTATAGTAGTTATATTCTTGTACATAGGGGCAGTATTATAGTAGTTATATTCTTGTACATAGGGGGCAGTATTATAGTAGTTATATTCTTGTACATAGGAGCAGTATTATAGTAGTTATATTCTTGTTCATAGGGGCAGTATTATAGTAGTTATATTCTTGTACATAGGGGGCAGTATTATAGTAGTTATATTCTTGTACATAGGAGCAGTATTATAGTAGTTATATTCTTGTACATAGGAGCAATATTATAATAGTTAGCTATATTCTTGTACATAGGAGCAGTATTAAAGTAGTTATATTCTTGTACATAGGAGCAGTCTTATAGTAGTTATATTCTTGTACATAGGGGCAGTATTATAGTAGTTATATTCTTGTACATAGGAGCACTATTATAGTAGTTATATTCTTTTACATAGCGGCAGTATTATAGTAGTTATATTCTTGTGCATAGGGGCAGTATTATAGTAGTTTTATTCTTGTACATAGGAGCAGTATTATAGTAGTTATATTCTTGTACATAGGGGCAGTATTCTAGTAGTTATATTCTTGTGCATAGGGGCAGTATTATAATAGTTATATTCTTGTACATAGGAGCAGTATTATAGTAGTTATATTCTTGTACATAGGGGCAGTATTATAGTAGTTATATTCTTGTACATAGGGGCAGTATTATAGTAGTTATATTCTTGTACATAGGGGGCAGTATTATAGTAGTTATATTCTTGTACATAGGGGGCAGTATTATAGTAGTTATATTCTTGTACATAGGAGCAGTATTATAGTAGTTATATTCTTGTACATAGGAGCAGTATTATAGTAGTTATATTCTTTTACATAGGGGCAGTATTATAGTAGTTATATTCTTGTACATAGGGGCAGTATTATAGTAGTTATATTCTTGTACGTAGGAGCAGTATTATAGTAGTTATATTCTTTTACATAGGAGCAGTATTATAGTAGTTATATTCTTGTACATAGGAGCAGTATTATAGTAGTTACATTCTTGTACATAGGGGCAGTATTATAGTAGTTATATTCTTGTACATAGGAGCAGTATTATAGTAGTTATATTCTTTTACATAGGGGCAGTATTATAGTAGTTATATTCTTGTACATAGGGGCAGTATTATAGTAGTTATATTCTTGTACATAGGGGGCAGTATTATAGGAGTTATATTCTTGTACATAGGGGGCAGTATTATAGTAGTTATATTCTTGTACATAGGAGCAGTATTATAGTAGTTATATTCTTGTACATAGGAGCAGTATTATAGTATTTATATTCTTGTACATAGGAGCAGTATTATAGTAGTTATATTCTTGTACATAGGGGCAGTATTATAGTAGTTATATTCTTGTACATAGGAGCAGTATTATAGTAGTTATATTCTTGTACATAGGGAGCAGTATTATAGTAGTTATATTCTTGTACATAGGAGCAGTATTATAGTAGTTATATTCTTGTACATAGGGGCAGTATTATAGTAGTTATATTCTTGTACATAGGAGCAGTATTATAGTAGTTATATTCTCGTACATAGGGGCAGTATTATAGTAGTTATATTCTTGTACATAGGGGCAGTATTATAGTAGTTATATTCTTGTACATAAGGGGCAGTATTATAGTAGTTATATTCTTTTACATAGCAGCAGTATTATAGTAGTTATATTCTTGTACATAGGGGGCAGTATTATAGTAGTTATATTCTTGTACATAGGAGCAGTATTATAGTAGTTATATTCTTGTACATAGGGGCAGTATTATAGTAGTTATATTCTTGTACATAGGGGCAGTATTATAGTAGTTGTATTCTTGTACATAGGAGCAGTATTATAGTAGTTATATTCTTATACATAGGGGCAGTATTATAGTAGTTATATACTTGTACATAGGGGGCAGTATTATAGTAGTTATATTCTTGTACATAGGGAGCAGTATTATAGTAGTTATATTCTTGTACATAGGGGCAGTATTATAGTAGTTATATTCTTGTACATAGGAGCAGTATTATAGTAGTTATATTCTTGTACATAGGGGCAGTATTATAGTAGTTATATTCTTGTACATAGGGAGCAGTATTATAGTAGTTATATTCTTATACATAGGGGCAGTATTATAGTAGTTATATTCTTGTATATAGGGGCAGTATTATAGTAGTTATATTCTTGTACATAGGGGCAGTATTATAGTAGTTATATTCTTGTACATAGGAGCAGTATTATAGTAGTTATATTCTTGTACATAGGGGCAGTATTATAGTAGTTATATTCTTGTACATAGGGGCAGTATTATAGTAGTTATATTCTTGTACATAGGGGGCAGTATTATAGTAGTTATATTCTTGTACATAGGTGGCAGTATTATAGTAGTTATATTCTTGTACATAGGAGCAGTATTATAATAGTTATATTCTTGTACATAGGGGCAGTATTATAGTAGTTATATTCTTGTACATAGGGGGCAGTATTATAGTAGTTATATTCTTGTACATAGGAGCAGTATTATAGTAGTTATATTCTTGTTCATAGGGGCAGTATTATAATAGTTATATTCTTGTACATAGGGGGCAGTATTATAGTAGTTATATTCTTTTACATAGGAGCAGTATTATAGTAGTTATATTCTTGTACATAGGAGCAGTATTATAGTAGTTATATTCTTTTACATAGGGGCAGTATTATAGTAGTTATATTCTTGTACATAGGGGCAGTATTATAGTAGTTATATTCTTGTACATAGGAGCACTATTATAGTAGTTATATTCTTTTACATAGGGGCAGTATTATAGTAGTTATATTCTTGTACATAGGAGCAGTATTATAATAGTTATATTCTTGTACATAGGAGCACTATTATAGTAGTTATATTCTTTTACATAGGGGCAGTATTATAGTAGTTATATTCTTGTACATAGGGGCAGTATTATAGTAGTTATATTCTTGTACATAGGGGGCAGTATTATAGGAGTTATATTCTTGTACATAGGGGGCAGTATTATAGTAGTTATATTCTTGTACATAGGAGCAGTATTATAGTAGTTATATTCTTGTACATAGGAGCAGTATTATAGTAGTTATATTCTTGTACATAGGGGCAGTATTATAGTAGTTATATTCTTGTACATAGGGGGCAGTATTATAGTAGTTATATTCTTGTACATAGGAGCAGTATTATAGTAGTTATATTCTTGTTCATAGGGGCAGTATTATAATAGTTATATTCTTGTACATAGGGGGCAGTATTATAGTAGTTATATTCTTGTACATAGGAGCAGTATTATAGTAGTTATATTCTTGTACATAGGAGCAGTATTATAGTAGTTATATTCTTTTACATAGGGGCAGTATTATAGTAGTTATATTCTTGTACATAGGGGCAGTATTATAGTAGTTATATTCTTGTACATAGGAGCACTATTATAGTAGTTATATTCTTTTACATAGGGGCAGTATTATAGTAGTTATATTCTTGTACATAGGAGCAGTATTATAATAGTTATATTCTTGTACATAGGAGCACTATTATAGTAGTTATATTCTTGTACATAGGGGCAGTATTATAGTAGTTATATTCTTGTACATAGGGGCAGTATTATAGTAGTTATATTCTTGTACATAGGGGGCAGTATTATAGGAGTTATATTCTTGTACATAGGGGGCAGTATTATAGTAGTTATATTCTTGTACATAGGAGCAGTATTATAGTAGTTATATTCTTGTACATAGGAGCAGTATTATAGTAGTTATATTCTTGTACATAGGGGCAGTATTATAGTAGTTATATTCTTGTACATAGGGAGCAGTATTATAGTAGTTATATTCTTGTACATAGGAGCAGTATTATAGTAGTTATATTCTTGTACATAGGGGGCAGTATTATAGTAGTTATATTCTTGTACATAGGGGCAGTATTATAGGAGTTATATTCTTGTATACAGGGACAGTATTATAGCAGTTATATTCTTGTACATAGGGAGCAGTATTATAGTAGTTATATTCTTGTACATAGGAGCAGTGTTATAGTAGTTATATTCTTGTACATAGGGGCAGTATTATAGTAGTTATATTCTTGTACATAGGAGCAGTATTATAGTAGTTATATTCTTGTACATAGGGAGCAGTATTATAGTAGTTATATTCTTGTACATAGGAGCAGTATTATAGTAGTTATATTCTTGTACATAGGGGCAGTATTATAGTAGTTATATTCTTGTACATAGGAGCAGTATTATAGTAGTTATATTCTCGTACATAGGGGCAGTATTATAGTAGTTATATTCTTGTACATAGGGACAGTATTATAGTAGTTATATTCTTGTACATAGGAGCAGTATTATAGTAGTTATATTCTTGTACATAAGGGGCAGTATTATAGTAGTTATATTCTTGTACATAGGTGGCAGTATTATAATAGTTATATTCTTGTACATAGGAGCAGTATTATAGTAGTTATATTCTTGTACATAGGGGCAGTATTATAGTAGTTATATTCTTGTACGTAGGAGCAGTATTATAGTAGTTATATTCTCGTACATAGGGGCAGTATTATAGTAGTTATATTCTTGTACATAGGTGGCAGTATTATAGTAGTTATATTCTTGTACATAGGAGCAGTGTTATAGTAGTTATATTCTTGTACATAGGGGCAGTATTATAGTAGTTATATTCTTGTACATAGGGGGCAGTATTATAGTAGTTATATTCTTGTACATAGGAGCAGTATTATAGTAGTTATATTCTTGTTCATAGGGGCAGTATTATAGTAGTTATATTCTTGTACATAGGGGGCAGTATTATAGTAGTTATATTCTTGTACATAGGAGCAGTATTATAGTAGTTATATTCTTGTACATAGGAGCAGTATTATAGTAGTTAGTTATATTCTTGTACATAGGAGCAGTATTAAAGTAGTTATATTCTTGTACATAGGAGCAGTATTATAGTAGTTATATTCTTGTACATAGGGGCAGTATTATAGTAGTTATATTCTTGTACATAGGAGCACTATTATACTAGTTATATTCTTTTACATAGGGGCAGTATTATAGTAGTTATATTCTTGTGCATAGGGGCAGTATTATAGTAGTTATATTCTTGTACATAGGAGCAGTATTATAGTAGTTATATTCTTGTACATAGGGGCAGTATTGTAGTAGTTATATTCTTGTCCATAGGGGCAGTATTATAATAGTTATATTCTTGTACATAGGAGCACTATTATTGTAGTTATATTCTTTTACATAGGGGCAGTATTATAGTAGTTATATTCTTGTACATAGGGGCAGTATTATAGTAGTTATATTCTTGTACATAGGGGGCAGTATTATAGTAGTTATATTCTTGTACATAGGGGGCAGTATTATAGTAGTTATATTCTTGTACATAGGAGCAGTATTATAGTAGTTATATTCTTGTACATAGGAGCAGTATTATAGTAGTTATATTCTTGTACATAGGAGCACTATTATAGTAGTTATATTCTTTTACATAGGGGCAGTATTATAGTAGTTATATTCTTGTACATAGGGGCAGTATTATAGTAGTTATATTCTTTTACATAGGGGGCAGTATTATAGGAGTTATATTCTTGTACATAGGGGGCAGTATTATAGTAGTTATATTCTTGTACATAGGAGCAGTATTATAGTAGTTATATTCTTGTACATAGGAGCAATATTATAGTAGTTATATTCTTGTACATAGGAGCACTATTATAGTAGTTATATTCTTTTACATAGGGGCAGTATTATAGTAGTTATATTCTTGTACATAGGGGCAGTATTATAGTAGTTATATTCTTGTACATAGGAGCACTATTATAGTAGTTATATTCTTTTACATAGGGGCAGTATTATAGTAGTTATATTCTTGTACATAGGGGCAGTGTTATAGTAGTTATATTCTTGTACATAGGGGGCAGTATTATAGGAGTTATATTCTTGTACATAGGGGGCAGTATTATAGTAGTTATATTCTTGTACATAGGAGCAGTATTATAGTAGTTATATTCTTGTACATAGGGGGCAGTATTATAGTAGTTATATTCTTGTGCATAGGGGGCAGTATTATAGTAGTTATATTCTTGTACATAGGGGCAGTATTATAGTAGTTATATTCTTGTACATAGGAGCAGTATTATAGTAGTTATATTCTTGTACATAAGGGGCAGTATTATAGTAGTTATATTCTTGTACATAGGTGGCAGTATTATAGTAGTTATATTCTTGTACATAGGGGCAGTATTATAGTAGTTATATTCTTGTACATAGGAGCAGTATTATAGTAGTTATATTCTCATACATAGGGGCAGTATTATAGTAGTTATATTCTTGTACATAGGTGGCAGTATTATAGTAGTTATATTCTTGTACATAGGAGCAGTATTATAGTAGTTATATTCTTGTACATAGGGGGCAGTATTATAGTAGTTATATTCTTGTACATAGGGGGCAGTATTATAGTAGTTATATTCTTGTACATAGGAGCAGTATTATAGTAGTTATATTCTTGTTCATAGGGGCAGTATTATAGTAGTTATATTCTTGTACATAGGGGGCAGTATTATAGTAGTTATATTCTTGTACATAGGAGCAGTATTATAGTAGTTATATTCTTGTACATAGGAGCAGTATTATAGTAGTTAGTTATATTCTTGTACATAGGAGCAGTATTAAAGTAGTTATATTCTTGTACATAGGAGCAGTATTATAGTAGTTATATTCTTTTACATAGGGGCAGTATTATAGTAGTTATATTCTTGTGCATAGGGGCAGTATTATAGTAGTTATATTCTTGTACATAGGAGCAGTATTATAGTAGTTATATTCTTGTACATAGGGGCAGTATTATAGCAGTTATATTCTTGTACATAGGAGCAGTATTATAATAGTTATATTCTTGTACATAGGAGCACTATTATAGTAGTTATATTCTTTTACACAGGGGCAGTATTATAGTAGTTATATTCTTGTACATAGGGGCAGTATTATAGTAGTTATATTCTTGTACATAGGGGGCAGTATTATAGTAGTTATATTCTTGTACATAGGGGGCAGTATTATAGTAGTTATATTCTTGTACATAGGAGCAGTATTATAGTAGTTATATTCTTGTACATAGGAGCAGTATTATAGTAGTTATATTCTTGTACATAGGAGCACTATTATAGTAGTTATATTCTTGTACATAGGGGCAGTATTATAGTAGTTATATTCTTGTACATAGGGGGCAGTATTATAGGAGTTATATTCTTGTACATGGGGGGCAGTATTATAGTAGTTATATTCTTGTACATAGGAGCAGTATTATAGTAGTTATATTCTTGTACATAGGAGCAGTATTATAGTAGTTATATTCTTGTACATAGGAGCACTATTATAGTAGTTATATTATTTTACATAGGGGCAGTATTATAGTAGTTATATTCTTGTACATAGGGGCAGTATTATAGTAGTTATATTCTTGTACATAGGAGCACTATTATAGTAGTTATATTCTTGTACATAGGGGCAGTATTATAGTAGTTATATTCTTGTACATAGGGGCAGTATTATAATAGTTATATTCTTGTACATAGGAGCACTATTATAGTAGTTATATTCTTTTACATAGGGGCAGTATTATAGTAGTTATATTCTTGTACATAGGGGCAGTATTATAGTAGTTATATTCTTGTACATAGGGGCAGTATTATAGTAGTTATATTCTTATACATAGGGGGCAGTATTATAGTAGTTATATTCTTGTACATAGGAGCAGTATTATAGTAGTTATATTCTTGTACATAGGAGCAGTATTATAGTAGTTATATTCTTGTACATAGGAGCACTATTATAGTAGTTATATTCTTTTACATAGGGGCAGTATTATAGTAGTTATATTCTTGTACATAGGGGCAGTATTATAGTAGTTATATTCTTGTACATAGGGGGCAGTATTATAGGAGTTATATTCTTGTACATGGGGGGCAGTATTATAGTAGTTATATTCTTGTACATAGGAGCAGTATTATAGTAGTTATATTCTTGTACATAGGAGCAGTATTATAGTAGTTATATTCTTGTACATAGGAGCACTATTATAGTAGTTATATTATTTTACATAGGGGCAGTATTATAGTAGTTATATTCTTGTACATAGGGGCAGTATTATAATAGTTATATTCTTGTACATAGGAGCACTATTATAGTAGTTATATTCTTTTACATAGGGGCAGTATTATAGTAGTTATATTCTTGTACATAGGGGCAGTATTATAGTAGTTATATTCTTGTACATAGGGGGCAGTATTATAGGAGTTATATTCTTGTACATAGGGGGCAGTATTATAGTAGTTATATTCTTGTACATAGGAGCAGTATTATAGTAGTTATATTCTTGTACATAGGAGCAGTATTATAGTAGTTATATTCTTGTACATAGGGGTCAGTATTATAGTAGTTATATTCTTGTACATAGGGAGCAGTATTATAGTAGTTATATTCTTGTACATAGGAGCAGTATTATAGTAGTTATATTCTTGTACATAGGGGGCAGTATTATAGTAGTTATATTCTTGTACATAGGGGCAGTATTATAGTAGTTATATTCTTGTACATAGGGGGCAGTATTATAGTAGTTATATTCTTGTACATAGGTGGCAGTATTATAGTAGTTATATTCTTGTACATAGGAGCAGTATTATAGTAGTTATATTCTTGTACATAGGGGCAGTATTATAGTAGTTATATTCTTGTACATAGGGGCAGTATTATAGTAGTTATATTCTTGTACATAGGGGGCAGTATTATAGGAGTTAAATTCTTTTACATAGGGGGCAGTATTATAGTAGTTATACTCTTGTACATAGGAGCAGTATTATAGTAGTTATATTCTTGTACATAGGAGCAGTATTATAGTAGTTATATTCTTGTACATAGGAGCACTATTATAGTAGTTATATTATTTTACATAGGGGCAGTATTATAGTAGTTATATTCTTGTACATAGGGGCAGTATTATAGTAGTTATATTCTTGTACATAGGAGCACTATTATAGTAGTTATATTCTTTTACATAGGGGCAGTATTATAGTAGTTATATTCTTGTACATAGGAGCAGTATTATAATAGTTATATTCTTGTACATAGGAGCACTATTATAGTAGTTATATTCTTTTACATAGGGGCAGTATTATAGTAGTTATATTCTTGTACATAGGGGCAGTATTATAGTAGTTATATTCTTGTACATAGGGGGCAGTATTATAGGAGTTATATTCTTGTACATAGGGGGCAGTATTATAGTAGTTATACTCTTGTACATAGGAGCAGTATTATAGTAGTTATATTCTTGTACATAGGGAGCAGTATTATAGTAGTTATATTCTTGTACATAGGAGCAGTATTATAGTAGTTATATTCTTGTACATAGGGGGCAGTATTATAGTAGTTATATTCTTGTACATAGGGGCAGTATTATAGTAGTTATATTCTTGTACATATGGGGCAGTATTATAGTAGTTATATTCTTGTACATAGGTGTCAGTATTATAGTAGTTATATTCTTGTACATAGGAGCAGTATTATAGTAGTTATATTCTTGTACATAGGGGCAGTATTATAGTAGTTATATTCTTGTACATAGGAGCAGTATTATAGTAGTTATATTATTGTACATAGGGAGCAGTATTATAGTAGTTATATTCTTGTACATAGGAGCAGTATTATAGTAGTTATATTCTTGTACATAGGGGCAGTATAATAGTAGTTATATTCTTGTACATAGGAGCAGTATTATAGTAGTTATATTCTCGTACATAGGGGCAGTATTATAGTAGTTATATTCTTGTACATAGGGGCAGTATTATAGTAGTTATATTCTTGTACATAGGAGCAGTATTATAGTAGTTATATTCTTGTACATAAGGGGCAGTATTATAGTAGTTATATTCTTTTACATAGGAGCAGTATTATAGTAGTTATATTCTTGTACATAGGGGGCAGTATTATAGTAGTTATATTCTTGTACATAGGAGCAGTATTATAGTAGTTATATTCTTATACATAGGGACAGTATTATAGTAGTTATATTCTTGTACATAGGGGCAGTATTATAGTAGTTGTATTCTTGTACATAGGAGCAGTATTATAGTAGTTATATTCTTATACATAGGGGCAGTATTATAGTAGTTATATACTTGTACATAGGGGGCAGTATTATAGTAGTTATATTCTTGTACATAGGGAGCAGTATTATAGTAGTTATATTCTTGTACATAGGGGCAGTATTATAGTAGTTATATTCTTGTACATAGGAGCAGTATTATAGTAGTTATATTCTTGTACATAGGGGCAGTATTATAGTAGTTATATTCTTGTACATAGGGAGCAGTATTATAGTAGTTATATTCTTATACATAGGGGCAGTATTATAGTAGTTATATTCTTGTATATAGGGGCAGTATTATAGTAGTTATATTCTTGTACATAGGGGCAGTATTGTAGTAGTTATATTCTTGTACATAGGAGCAGTATTATAGTAGTTATATTCTTGTACATAGGGGCAGTATTATAGTAGTTATATTCTTGTACATAGGGGCAGTATTATAGTAGTTATATTCTTGTACATAGGGGGCAGTATTATAGTAGTTATATTCTTGTACATAGGAGCAGTATTATAGTAGTTATATTCTTGTACATAGGAGCACTATTATAGTAGTTATATTCTTTTACATAGGGGCAGTATTACAGTAGTTATATTCTTGTGCATAGGGGCAGTATTATAGTAGTTATATTCTTGTACATAGGAGCAGTATTATAGTAGTTATATTCTCGTACATAGGGGCAGTATTATAGTAGTTATATTCTTGTACATAGGGGCAGTATTATAGTAGTTATATTCTTGTACATAGGAGCAGTATTATAGTAGTTATATTCTTGTACATAAGGGGCAGTATTATAGTAGTTATATTCTTTTACATAGGAGCAGTATTATAGTAGTTATATTCTTGTACATAGGGGGCAGTATTATAGTAGTTATATTCTTGTACATAGGAGCAGTATTATAGTAGTTATATTCTTATACATAGGGACAGTATTATAGTAGTTATATTCTTGTACATAGGGGCAGTATTATAGTAGTTGTATTCTTGTACATAGGAGCAGTATTATAGTAGTTATATTCTTATACATAGGGGCAGTATTATAGTAGTTATATACTTGTACATAGGGGGCAGTATTATAGTAGTTATATTCTTGTACATAGGGAGCAGTATTATAGTAGTTATATTCTTGTACATAGGGGCAGTATTATAGTAGTTATATTCTTGTACATAGGAGCAGTATTATAGTAGTTATATTCTTGTACATAGGGGCAGTATTATAGTAGTTATATTCTTGTACATAGGGAGCAGTATTATAGTAGTTATATTCTTATACATAGGGGCAGTATTATAGTAGTTATATTCTTGTATATAGGGGCAGTATTATAGTAGTTACATTCTTGTACATAGGGGCAGTATTGTAGTAGTTATATTCTTGTACATAGGAGCAGTATTATAGTAGTTATATTCTTGTACATAGGGGCAGTATTATAGTAGTTATATTCTTGTACATAGGGGCAGTATTATAGTAGTTATATTCTTGTACATAGGGGGCAGTATTATAGTAGTTATATTCTTGTACATAGGAGCAGTATTATAGTAGTTATATTCTTGTACATAGGAGCACTATTATAGTAGTTATATTCTTTTACATAGGGGCAGTATTATAGTAGTTATATTCTTGTGCATAGGGGCAGTATTATAGTAGTTATATTCTTGTACATAGGAGCAGTATTATAGTAGTTATATTCTTGTACATAGGGGCAGTATTGTAGTAGTTATATTCTTGTCCATAGGGGCAGTATTATAATAGTTATATTCTTGTACATAGGAGCACTATTATTGTAGTTATATTCTTTTACATAGGGGCAGTATTATAGTAGTTATATTCTTGTACATAGGGGCAGTATTATAGTAGTTATATTCTTGTACATAGGGGGCAGTATTATAGTAGTTATATTCTTGTACATAGGGGGCAGTATTATAGTAGTTATATTCTTGTACATAGGAGCAGTATTATAGTAGTTATATTCTTGTACATAGGAGCAGTATTATAGTAGTTATATTCTTGTACATAGGAGCACTATTATAGTGGTTATATTCTTTTACATAGGGGCAGTATTATAGTAGTTATATTCTTGTACATAGGGGCAGTATTATAGTAGTTATATTCTTTTACATAGGGCGCAGTATTATAGTAGTTATATTCTTGTACATAGGAGCAGTATTATAGTAGTTATATTCTTGTACATAGGAGCAATATTATAGTAGTTATATTCTTGTACATAGGAGCACTATTATAGTAGTTATATTCTTTTACATAGGGGCAGTATTATAGTAGTTATATTCTTGTACATAGGGGCAGTATTATAGTAGTTATATTCTTGTACATAGGAGCACTATTATAGTAGTTATATTCTTTTACATAGGGGCAGTATTATAGTAGTCATATTCTTGTACATAGGAGCAGTATTATAATAGTTATATTCTTGTACATAGGAGCACTATTATAGTAGTTATATTCTTTTACATAGGGGCAGTATTATAGTAGTTATATTCTTGTACATAGGGGCAGTGTTATAGTAGTTATATTCTTGTACATAGGGGGCAGTATTATAGGAGTTATATTCTTGTACATAGTGGGCAGTATTATAGTAGTTATATTCTTGTACATAGGAGCAGTATTATAGTAGTTATATTCTCGTACATAGGGGCAGTATTATAGTAGTTATATTCTTGTACATAGGGGCAGTATTATAGTAGTTATATTCTTGTACATAGGAGCAGTATTATAGTAGTTATATTCTTGTACATAAGGGGCAGTATTATAGTAGTTATATTCTTGTACATAGGTGGCAGTATTATAGTAGTTATATTCTTGTACATAGGGGCAGTATTATAGTAGTTATATTCTTGTACATAGGAGCAGTATTATAGTAGTTATATTCTCGTACATAGGGGCAGTATTATAGTAGTTATATTCTTGTACATAGGTGGCAGTATTATAGTAGTTATATTCTTGTACATAGGAGCAGTATTATAGTAGTTATATTCTTGTACATAGGGGGCAGTATTATAGTAGTTATATTCTTGTACATAGGGGGCAGTATTATAGTAGTTATATTCTTGTACATAGGAGCAGTATTATAGTAGTTATATTCTTGTTCATAGGGGCAGTATTATAGTAGTTATATTCTTGTACATAGGGGGCAGTATTATAGTAGTTATATTCTTGTACATAGGAGCAGTATTATAGTAGTTATATTCTTGTACATAGGAGCAGTATTATAGTAGTTAGTTATATTCTTGTACATAGGAGCAGTATTAAAGTAGTTATATTCTTGTACATAGGAGCAGTATTATAGTAGTTATATTCTTGTACATAGGGGCAGTATTATAGTAGTTATATTCTTGTACATAGGAGCACTATTATAGTAGTTATATTCTTTTACATAGGGGCAGTATTATAGTAGTTATATTCTTGTGCATAGGGGCAGTATTATAGTAGTTATATTCTTGTACATAGGAGCAGTATTATAGTAGTTATATTCTTGTACATAGGGGCAGTATTATAGTAGTTATATTCTTGTACATAGGGGCAGTATTATAATAGTTATATTCTTGTACATAGGAGCACTATTATAGTAGTTATATTCTTTTACATAGGGGCAGTATTATAGTAGTTATATTCTTGTACATAGGGGCAGTATTATAGTAGTTATATTCTTGTACATAGGGGGCAGTATTATAGTAGTTATATTCTTGTACATAGGGGGCAGTATTATAGTAGTTATATTCTTGTACATAGGAGCAGTATTATAGTAGTTATATTCTTGTACATAGGAGCAGTATTATAGTAGTTATATTCTTGTACATAGGAGCAGTATTATAGTAGTTATATTCTTGTACATAGGAGCAGTATTATAGTAGTTATATTCTTGTACATAGGAGCAGTATTATAGTAGTTATATTCTTGTACATAGGAGCACTATTATAGTAGTTATATTCTTGTACATAGGGGCAGTATTATAGTAGTTATATTCTTGTACATAGGGGCAGTATTATAGTAGTTATATTCTTGTACATAGGGGGCAATATTATAGTAGTTATATTCTTGTACATAGGTGGCAGTATTATAGTAGTTATATTCTTGTACATAGGAGCAGTATTATAGTAGTTATATTCTTGTACATAGGGGCAGTATTATAGTAGTTATATTCTTGTACATAGGGGCAGTATTATAGTAGTTATATTCTTGTACATAGGAGCAGTATTATAGTAGTTATATTCTTGTACATAGGGGGCAGTATTATAGTAGTTATATTCTTGTACATAGGGGGCAGTATTATAGTAGTTATATTCTTGTACATAGGGGGCAGTATTATAGTAGTTATATTCTTGTACATAGGGAGCAGTATTATAGTAGTTATATTCTTGTACATAGTGAGCAGTATTAAAGTAGTTATATTCTTGTACATAGGAGCAGTATTATAGTAGTTATATTCTTGTACATAGGAGCACTATTATAGTAGTTATATTCTTTTACATAGGAGCAGTATTATAGTAGTTATATTCTTGTACATAGCGGCAGTATTATAGTAGTTATATTCTTGTACATAGGGAGCAGTATTATAGAAGTTATATTCTAGTATATAGGGGGCAGTATTATAGTAGTTATATTCTTGTATATAGGGAGCAGTATTATAGTAGTTATATTCTTGTATATAGGGGCAGTATTATAGTAGTTATATTCTTTTACATAGGGGCAGTATTATAGTAGTTATATTCTTGTACATAGGAGCAGTATTATTGTAGTTATATTCTTGTACATAGCGGCAGTATTATAGTAGTTATATTCTTGTACATAGGGGCAGTATTATAGTAGTTATATTCTTGTACATAGGGGGCAGTATTATAGTAGTTATATTCTTGTACATAGGTGGCAGTATTATAGTAGTTATATTCTTGTACATAGGAGCAGAATTATAGTAGTTATATTCTTGTACATAGGGTGCAGTATTATAGTAGTTATATTCTTGTACATAGAGGCAGTATTATAGTAGTTATATTCTTGTACATAGGGGCAGTATTATAGTAGTTATATTCTTGTACATAGGGTGCAGTATTATAGTAGTTATATTCTTGTACATAGGGGCAGTATTATAGTAGTTATATTCTTGTACATAGGAGCAGTATTATAGTAGTTATATTATTGTACATAGGGAGCAGTATTATAGTAGTTATATTCTTGTACATAGGAGCAGTATTATAGTAGTTATATTCTTGTACATAGGGGCAGTATAATAGTAGTTATATTCTTGTACATAGGAGCAGTATTATAGTAGTTATATTATCGTACATAGGGGCAGTATTATAGTAGTTATATTCTTGTACATAGGGGCAGTATTATAGTAGTTATATTCTTGTACATAGGGGGCAGTATTATAGTAGTTATATTCTTGTACATAAGGGGCAGTATTATAGTAGTTATATTCTTTTACATAGGAGCAGTATTATAGTAGTTATATTCTTGTACATAGGGGGCAGTATTATAGTAGTTATATTCTTGTACATAGGAGCAGTATTATAGTAGTTATATTCTTGTACATAGGGGCAGTATTATAGTAGTTATATTCTTGTACATAGGGGCAGTATTATAGTAGTTGTATTCTTGTACATAGGAGCAGTATTATAGTAGTTATATTCTTATACATAGGGGCAGTATTATAGTAGTTATATACTTGTACATAGGGGGCAGTATTATAGTAGTTATATTCTTGTACATAGGGAGCAGTATTATAGTAGTTATATTCTTGTACATAGGGGCAGTATTATAGTAGTTATATTCTTGTACATAGGAGCAGTATTATAGTAGTTATATTCTTGTACATAGGGGCAGTATTATAGTAGTTATATTCTTGTACATAGGGAGCAGTATTATAGTAGTTATATTCTTATACATAGGGGCAGTATTATAGTAGTTATATTCTTGTATATAGGGGCAGTATTATAGTAGTTATATTCTTGTACATAGGGGCAGTATTATAGTAGTTATATTCTTGTACATAGGAGCAGTATTATAGTAGTTATATTCTTGTACATAGGGGCAGTATTATAGTAGTTATATTCTTGTACATAGGGGCAGTATTATAGTAGTTATATTCTTGTACATAGGGGGCAATATTATAGTAGTTATATTCTTGTACATAGGTGGCAGTATTATAGTAGTTATATTCTTGTACATAGGAGCAGTATTATAGTAGTTATATTCTTGTACATAGGGGCAGTATTATAGTAGTTATATTCTTGTACATAGGAGCAGTATTATAGTAGTTATATTCTTGTACATAGGAGCACTATTATAGTAGTTATATTCTTTTACATAGGAGCAGTATTATAGTAGTTATATTCTTGTACATAGCGGCAGTATTATAGTAGTTATATTCTTGTACATAGGGAGCAGTATTATAGAAGTTATATTCTAGTATATAGGGGGCAGTATTATAGTAGTTATATTCTTGTATATAGGGAGCAGTATTATAGTAGTTATATTCTTGTACATAGGGGGCAGTATTATAGTAGTTATATTCTTGTACATAGGAGCAGTATTATAGTAGTTATATTCTTGTACATAGGAGCAGTATTATAGTAGTTAGTTATATTCTTGTACATAGGAGCAGTATTAAAGTAGTTATATTCTTGTACATAGGAGCAGTATTATAGTAGTTATATTCTTGTACATAGGAGCACTATTATAGTAGTTATATTCTTGTACATAGGGGCAGTATTATAGTAGTTATATTCTTGTACATAGGGAGCAGTATTATAGTAGTTATATTCTTATACATAGGGGCAGTATTATAGTAGTTATATTCTTGTATATAGGGGCAGTATTATAGTAGTTACATTCTTGTACATAGGGGCAGTATTGTAGTAGTTATATTCTTGTACATAGGAGCAGTATTATAGTAGTTATATTCTTGTACATAGGGGCAGTATTATAGTAGTTATATTCTTGTACATAGGGGCAGTATTATAGTAGTTATATTCTTGTACATAGGGGGCAGTATTATAGTAGTTATATTCTTGTACATAGGAGCAGTATTATAGTAGTTATATTCTTGTACATAGGAGCACTATTATAGTAGTTATATTCTTTTACATAGGGGCAGTATTATAGTAGTTATATTCTTGTGCATAGGGGCAGTATTATAGTAGTTATATTCTTGTACATAGGAGCAGTATTATAGTAGTTATATTCTTGTACATAGGGGCAGTATTGTAGTAGTTATATTCTTGTCCATAGGGGCAGTATTATAATAGTTATATTCTTGTACATAGGAGCACTATTATTGTAGTTATATTCTTTTACATAGGGGCAGTATTATAGTAGTTATATTCTTGTACATAGGGGCAGTATTATAGTAGTTATATTCTTGTACATAGGGGGCAGTATTATAGTAGTTATATTCTTGTACATAGGGGGCAGTATTATAGTAGTTATATTCTTGTACATAGGAGCAGTATTATAGTAGTTATATTCTTGTACATAGGAGCAGTATTATAGTAGTTATATTCTTGTACATAGGAGCACTATTATAGTGGTTATATTCTTTTACATAGGGGCAGTATTATAGTAGTTATATTCTTGTACATAGGGGCAGTATTATAGTAGTTATATTCTTTTACATAGGGCGCAGTATTATAGTAGTTATATTCTTGTACATAGGAGCAGTATTATAGTAGTTATATTCTTGTACATAGGAGCAATATTATAGTAGTTATATTCTTGTACATAGGAGCACTATTATAGTAGTTATATTCTTTTACATAGGGGCAGTATTATAGTAGTTATATTCTTGTACATAGGGGCAGTATTATAGTAGTTATATTCTTGTACATAGGAGCACTATTATAGTAGTTATATTCTTTTACATAGGGGCAGTATTATAGTAGTCATATTCTTGTACATAGGAGCAGTATTATAATAGTTATATTCTTGTACATAGGAGCACTATTATAGTAGTTATATTCTTTTACATAGGGGCAGTATTATAGTAGTTATATTCTTGTACATAGGGGCAGTGTTATAGTAGTTATATTCTTGTACATAGGGGGCAGTATTATAGGAGTTATATTCTTGTACATAGGGGGCAGTATTATAGTAGTTATATTCTTGTACATAGGAGCAGTATTATAGTAGTTATATTCTCGTACATAGGGGCAGTATTATAGTAGTTATATTCTTGTACATAGGGGCAGTATTATAGTAGTTATATTCTTGTACATAGGAGCAGTATTATAGTAGTTATATTCTTGTACATAAGGGGCAGTATTATAGTAGTTATATTCTTGTACATAGGTGGCAGTATTATAGTAGTTATATTCTTGTACATAGGGGCAGTATTATAGTAGTTATATTCTTGTACATAGGAGCAGTATTATAGTAGTTATATTCTCGTACATAGGGGCAGTATTATAGTAGTTATATTCTTGTACATAGGTGGCAGTATTATAGTAGTTATATTCTTGTACATAGGAGCAGTATTATAGTAGTTATATTCTTGTACATAGGGGGCAGTATTATAGTAGTTATATTCTTGTACATAGGGGGCAGTATTATAGTAGTTATATTCTTGTACATAGGAGCAGTATTATAGTAGTTATATTCTTGTTCATAGGGGCAGTATTATAGTAGTTATATTCTTGTACATAGGGGGCAGTATTATAGTAGTTATATTCTTGTACATAGGAGCAGTATTATAGTAGTTATATTCTTGTACATAGGAGCAGTATTATAGTAGTTAGTTATATTCTTGTACATAGGAGCAGTATTAAAGTAGTTATATTCTTGTACATAGGAGCAGTATTATAGTAGTTATATTCTTGTACATAGGGGCAGTATTATAGTAGTTATATTCTTGTACATAGGAGCACTATTATAGTAGTTATATTCTTTTACATAGGGGCAGTATTATAGTAGTTATATTCTTGTGCATAGGGGCAGTATTATAGTAGTTATATTCTTGTACATAGGAGCAGTATTATAGTAGTTATATTCTTGTACATAGGGGCAGTATTATAGTAGTTATATTCTTGTACATAGGGGCAGTATTATAATAGTTATATTCTTGTACATAGGAGCACTATTATAGTAGTTATATTCTTTTACATAGGGGCAGTATTATAGTAGTTATATTCTTGTACATAGGGGCAGTATTATAGTAGTTATATTCTTGTACATAGGGGGCAGTATTATAGTAGTTATATTCTTGTACATAGGGGGCAGTATTATAGTAGTTATATTCTTGTACATAGGAGCAGTATTATAGTAGTTATATTCTTGTACATAGGAGCAGTATTATAGTAGTTATATTCTTGTACATAGGAGCAGTATTATAGTAGTTATATTCTTGTACATAGGAGCAGTATTATAGTAGTTATATTCTTGTACATAGGAGCAGTATTATAGTAGTTATATTCTTGTACATAGGAGCACTATTATAGTAGTTATATTCTTGTACATAGGGGCAGTATTATAGTAGTTATATTCTTGTACATAGGGGCAGTATTATAGTAGTTATATTCTTGTACATAGGGGGCAATATTATAGTAGTTATATTCTTGTACATAGGTGGCAGTATTATAGTAGTTATATTCTTGTACATAGGAGCAGTATTATAGTAGTTATATTCTTGTACATAGGGGCAGTATTATAGTAGTTATATTCTTGTACATAGGGGCAGTATTATAGTAGTTATATTCTTGTACATAGGAGCAGTATTATAGTAGTTATATTCTTGTACATAGGGGGCAGTATTATAGTAGTTATATTCTTGTACATAGGGGGCAGTATTATAGTAGTTATATTCTTGTACATAGGGGGCAGTATTATAGTAGTTATATTCTTGTACATAGGGAGCAGTATTATAGTAGTTATATTCTTGTACATAGTGAGCAGTATTATAGTAGTTAGTTATATTCTTGTACATAGGAGCAGTATTAAAGTAGTTATATTCTTGTACATAGGAGCAGTATTATAGTAGTTATATTCTTGTACATAGGAGCACTATTATAGTAGTTATATTCTTTTACATAGGAGCAGTATTATCGTAGTTATATTCTTGTACATAGCGGCAGTATTATAGTAGTTATATTCTTGTACATAGGGAGCAGTATTATAGAAGTTATATTCTAGTATATAGGGGGCAGTATTATAGTAGTTATATTCTTGTATATAGGGAGCAGTATTATAGTAGTTATATTCTTGTATATAGGGGCAGTATTATAGTAGTTATATTCTTTTACATAGGGGCAGTATTATAGTAGTTATATTCTTGTACATAGGAGCAGTATTATTGTAGTTATATTCTTGTACATAGCGGCAGTATTATAGTAGTTATATTCTTGTACATAGGGGCAGTATTATAGTAGTTATATTCTTGTACATAGGGGGCAGTATTATAGTAGTTATATTCTTGTACATAGGTGGCAGTATTATAGTAGTTATATTCTTGTACATAGGAGCAGAATTATAGTAGTTATATTCTTGTACATAGGGTGCAGTATTATAGTAGTTATATTCTTGTACATAGAGGCAGTATTATAGTAGTTATATTCTTGTACATAGGGGCAGTATTATAGTAGTTATATTCTTGTACATAGGGTGCAGTATTATAGTAGTTATATTCTTGTACATAGGGGCAGTATTATAGTAGTTATATTCTTGTACATAGGAGCAGTATTATAGTAGTTATATTATTGTACATAGGGAGCAGTATTATAGTAGTTATATTCTTGTACATAGGAGCAGTATTATAGTAGTTATATTCTTGTACATAGGGGCAGTATAATAGTAGTTATATTCTTGTACATAGGAGCAGTATTATAGTAGTTATATTATCGTACATAGGGGCAGTATTATAGTAGTTATATTCTTGTACATAGGGGCAGTATTATAGTAGTTATATTCTTGTACATAGGGGGCAGTATTATAGTAGTTATATTCTTGTACATAAGGGGCAGTATTATAGTAGTTATATTCTTTTACATAGGAGCAGTATTATAGTAGTTATATTCTTGTACATAGGGGGCAGTATTATAGTAGTTATATTCTTGTACATAGGAGCAGTATTATAGTAGTTATATTCTTGTACATAGGGGCAGTATTATAGTAGTTATATTCTTGTACATAGGGGCAGTATTATAGTAGTTGTATTCTTGTACATAGGAGCAGTATTATAGTAGTTATATTCTTATACATAGGGGCAGTATTATAGTAGTTATATACTTGTACATAGGGGGCAGTATTATAGTAGTTATATTCTTGTACATAGGGAGCAGTATTATAGTAGTTATATTCTTGTACATAGGGGCAGTATTATAGTAGTTATATTCTTGTACATAGGAGCAGTATTATAGTAGTTATATTCTTGTACATAGGGGCAGTATTATAGTAGTTATATTCTTGTACATAGGGAGCAGTATTATAGTAGTTATATTCTTATACATAGGGGCAGTATTATAGTAGTTATATTCTTGTATATAGGGGCAGTATTATAGTAGTTATATTCTTGTACATAGGGGCAGTATTATAGTAGTTATATTCTTGTACATAGGAGCAGTATTATAGTAGTTATATTCTTGTACATAGGGGCAGTATTATAGTAGTTATATTCTTGTACATAGGGGCAGTATTATAGTAGTTATATTCTTGTACATAGGGGGCAATATTATAGTAGTTATATTCTTGTACATAGGTGGCAGTATTATAGTAGTTATATTCTTGTACATAGGAGCAGTATTATAGTAGTTATATTCTTGTACATAGGGGCAGTATTATAGTAGTTATATTCTTGTACATAGGAGCAGTATTATAGTAGTTATATTCTTGTACATAGGAGCACTATTATAATAGTTATATTCTTTTACATAGGAGCAGTATTATAGTAGTTATATTCTTGTACATAGCGGCAGTATTATAGTAGTTATATTCTTGTACATAGGGAGCAGTATTATAGAAGTTATATTCTAGTATATAGGGGGCAGTATTATAGTAGTTATATTCTTGTATATAGGGAGCAGTATTATAGTAGTTATATTCTTGTACATAGGGGGCAGTATTATAGTAGTTATATTCTTGTACATAGGAGCAGTATTATAGTAGTTATATTCTTGTACATAGGAGCAGTATTATAGTAGTTAGTTATATTCTTGTACATAGGAGCAGTATTAAAGTAGTTATATTCTTGTACATAGGAGCAGTATTATAGTAGTTATATTCTTGTACATAGGAGCACTATTATAGTAGTTATATTCTTTTACATAGGAGCAGTATTATAGTAGTTATATTCTTGTACATAGCGGCAGTATTATAGTAGTTATATTCTTGTACATAGGGAGCAGTATTATAGAAGTTATATTCTAGTATATAGGGGGCAGTATTATAGTAGTTATATTCTTGTATATAGGGAGCAGTATTATAGTAGTTATATTCTTGTATATAGGGGCAGTATTATAGTAGTTATATTCTTGTACATAGGGGCAGTATTATAGTAGTTATATTCTTGTACATAGGAGCAGTATTATAGTAGCTATATTCTTGTACATAGCGGCAGTATTATAGTAGTTATATTCTTGTACATAGGGGCAGTATTATAGTAGTTATATTCTTGTACATAGGGGGCAGTATTATAGTAGTTATATTCTTGTACATAGGTGGCAGTATTATAGTAGTTATATTCTTGTACATAGGAGCAGAATTATAGTAGTTATATTCTTGTACATAGGGTGCAGTATTATAGTAGTTATATTCTTGTACATAGAGGCAGTATTATAGTAGTTATATTCTTGTACATAGGGGCAGTATTATAGTAGTTATATTCTTGTACATAGGGTGCAGTATTATAGTAGTTATATTCTTGTACATAGGGGCAGTATTATAGTAGTTATATTCTTGTATATAGGAGCATTATTATAGTAGTTATATTCTTGTACATAGGGGCAGTATTATAGTAGTTATATTCTTGTACATAGGTGCAGTATTATAGTAGTTATATTCTTGTACATAGGAGCAGTATTATATTAGTTATATTTTTGTACATAGGAGCAGTATTATAGTAGTTATATTCTTGTACATAGGAGCAGTATTATAGTAGTTATATTCTTGTACATAGGGGCAGTATTATAGTAGTTATATTCTTGTACATAGGGAGCAGTATTATAGTAGTTATATTCTTGTACATAGGAGCAGTATTATAGTAGTTATATTCTTGTACATAGGGGCAGTATTATAGTAGTTATATTCTTGTACATAGGGGCAGTATTATAGTAGTTGTATTCTTGTACATAGGAGCAGTATTATAGTAGTTATATTCTTATACATAGGGGCAGTATTATAGTAGTTATATACTTGTACATAGGGGGCAGTATTATAGTAGTTATATTCTTGTACATAGGGAGCAGTATTATAGTAGTTATATTCTTGTACATAGGGACAGTATTATAGTAGTTATATTCTTGTACATAGGAGCAGTATTATAGTAGTTATATTCTTGTACATAGGGTGCAGTATTATAGTAGTTATATTCTTGTACATAGAGGCAGTATTATAGTAGTTATATTCTTGTACATAGGGGCAGTATTATAGTAGTTATATTCTTGTACATAGGGGCAGTATTATAGTAGTTATATTCTTGTACATAGAGGCAGTATTATAGTAGTTATATTCTTGTACATAGGGTGCAGTATTATAGTAGTTATATTCTTGTACATAGAGGCAGTATTATAGTAGTTATATTCTTGTACATAGGCTGCAGTATTATAGTAGTTATATTCTTGTACATAGGGGCAGTATTATAGTAGTTATATTCTTGTATATAGGAGCATTATTATAGTAGTTATATTCTTGTACATAGGGGCAGTATTATAGTAGTTACATTCTTGTACATAGGGGCAGTATTGTAGTAGTTATATTCTTGTACATAGGAGCAGTATTATAGTAGTTATATTCTTGTACATAGGGGCAGTATTATAGTAGTTATATTCTTGTACATAGGGGCAGTATTATAGTAGTTATATTCTTGTACATAGGGGGCAGTATTATAGTAGTTATATTCTTGTACATAGGAGCAGTATTATAGTAGTTATATTCTTGTACATAGGAGCACTATTATAGTAGTTATATTCTTTTACATAGGGGCAGTATTATAGTAGTTATATTCTTGTGCATAGGGGCAGTATTATAGTAGTTATATTCTTGTACATAGGAGCAGTATTATAGTAGTTATATTCTTGTACATAGGGGCAGTATTGTAGTAGTTATATTCTTGTCCATAGGGGCAGTATTATAATAGTTATATTCTTGTACATAGGAGCACTATTATTGTAGTTATATTCTTTTACATAGGGGCAGTATTATAGTAGTTATATTCTTGTACATGGGGGCAGTATTATAGTAGTTATATTCTTGTACATAGGGGGCAGTATTATAGTAGTTATATTCTTGTACATAGGGGGCAGTATTATAGTAGTTATATTCTTGTACATAGGAGCAGTATTATAGTAGTTATATTCTTGTACATAGGAGCAGTATTATAGTAGTTATATTCTTGTACATAGGAGCACTATTATAGTGGTTATATTCTTTTACATAGGGGCAGTATTATAGTAGTTATATTCTTGTACATAGGGGCAGTATTATAGTAGTTATATTCTTTTACATAGGGCGCAGTATTATAGTAGTTATATTCTTGTACATAGGAGCAGTATTATAGTAGTTATATTCTTGTACATAGGAGCAATATTATAGTAGTTATATTCTTGTACATAGGAGCACTATTATAGTAGTTATATTCTTTTACATAGGGGCAGTATTATAGTAGTTATATTCTTGTACATAGGGGCAGTATTATAGTAGTTATATTCTTGTACATAGGAGCACTATTATAGTAGTTATATTCTTTTACATAGGGGCAGTATTATAGTAGTCATATTCTTGTACATAGGAGCAGTATTATAATAGTTATATTCTTGTACATAGGAGCACTATTATAGTAGTTATATTCTTTTACATAGGGGCAGTATTATAGTAGTTATATTCTTGTACATAGGGGCAGTGTTATAGTAGTTATATTCTTGTACATAGGGGGCAGTATTATAGGAGTTATATTCTTGTACATAGGGGGCAGTATTATAGTAGTTATATTCTTGTACATAGGAGCAGTATTATAGTAGTTATATTCTCGTACATAGGGGCAGTATTATAGTAGTTATATTCTTGTACATAGGGGCAGTATTATAGTAGTTATATTCTTGTACATAGGAGCAGTATTATAGTAGTTATATTCTTGTACATAAAGGGCAGTATTATAGTAGTTATATTCTTGTACATAGGTGGCAGTATTATAGTAGTTATATTCTTGTACATAGGGGCAGTATTATAGTAGTTATATTCTTGTACATAGGAGCAGTATTATAGTAGTTATATTCTCGTACATAGGGGCAGTATTATAGTAGTTATATTCTTGTACATAGGTGGCAGTATTATAGTAGTTATATTCTTGTACATAGGAGCAGTATTATAGTAGTTATATTCTTGTACATAGGGGGCAGTATTATAGTAGTTATATTCTTGTACATAGGGGGCAGTATTATAGTAGTTATATTCTTGTACATAGGAGCAGTATTATAGTAGTTATATTCTTGTTCATAGGGGCAGTATTATAGTAGTTATATTCTTGTACATAGGGGGCAGTATTATAGTAGTTATATTCTTGTACATAGGAGCAGTATTATAGTAGTTATATTCTTGTACATAGGAGCAGTATTATAGTAGTTAGTTATATTCTTGTACATAGGAGCAGTATTAAAGTAGTTATATTCTTGTACATAGGAGCAGTATTATAGTAGTTATATTCTTGTACATAGGGGCAGTATTATAGTAGTTATATTCTTGTACATAGGAGCACTATTATAGTAGTTATATTCTTTTACATAGGGGCAGTATTATAGTAGTTATATTCTTGTGCATAGGGGCAGTATTATAGTAGTTATATTCTTGTACATAGGAGCAGTATTATAGTAGTTATATTCTTGTACATAGGGGCAGTATTATAGTAGTTATATTCTTGTACATAGGGGCAGTATTATAATAGTTATATTCTTGTACATAGGAGCACTATTATAGTAGTTATATTCTTTTACATAGGGGCAGTATTATAGTAGTTATATTCTTGTACATAGGGGCAGTATTATAGTAGTTATATTCTTGTACATAGGGGGCAGTATTATAGTAGTTATATTCTTGTACATAGGGGGCAGTATTATAGTAGTTATATTCTTGTACATAGGAGCAGTATTATAGTAGTTATATTCTTGTACATAGGAGCAGTATTATAGTAGTTATATTCTTGTACATAGGAGCAGTATTATAGTAGTTATATTCTTGTACATAGGAGCAGTATTATAGTAGTTATATTCTTGTACATAGGAGCAGTATTATAGTAGTTATATTCTTGTACATAGGAGCACTATTATAGTAGTTATATTCTTGTACATAGGGGCAGTATTATAGTAGTTATATTCTTGTACATAGGGGCAGTATTATAGTAGTTATATTCTTGTACATAGGGGGCAATATTATAGTAGTTATATTCTTGTACATAGGTGGCAGTATTATAGTAGTTATATTCTTGTACATAGGAGCAGTATTATAGTAGTTATATTCTTGTACATAGGGGCAGTATTATAGTAGTTATATTCTTGTACATAGGGGCAGTATTATAGTAGTTATATTCTTGTACATAGGAGCAGTATTATAGTAGTTATATTCTTGTACATAGGGGGCAGTATTATAGTAGTTATATTCTTGTACATAGGGGGCAGTATTATAGTAGTTATATTCTTGTACATAGGGGGCAGTATTATAGTAGTTATATTCTTGTACATAGGGAGCAGTATTATAGTAGTTATATTCTTGTACATAGTGAGCAGTATTATAGTAGTTAGTTATATTCTTGTACATAGGAGCAGTATTAAAGTAGTTATATTCTTGTACATAGGAGCAGTATTATAGTAGTTATATTCTTGTACATAGGAGCACTATTATAGTAGTTATATTCTTTTACATAGGAGCAGTATTATCGTAGTTATATTCTTGTACATAGCGGCAGTATTATAGTAGTTATATTCTTGTACATAGGGAGCAGTATTATAGAAGTTATATTCTAGTATATAGGGGGCAGTATTATAGTAGTTATATTCTTGTATATAGGGAGCAGTATTATAGTAGTTATATTCTTGTATATAGGGGCAGTATTATAGTAGTTATATTCTTTTACATAGGGGCAGTATTATAGTAGTTATATTCTTGTACATAGGAGCAGTATTATTGTAGTTATATTCTTGTACATAGCGGCAGTATTATAGTAGTTATATTCTTGTACATAGGGGCAGTATTATAGTAGTTATATTCTTGTACATAGGGGGCAGTATTATAGTAGTTATATTCTTGTACATAGGTGGCAGTATTATAGTAGTTATATTCTTGTACATAGGAGCAGAATTATAGTAGTTATATTCTTGTACATAGGGTGCAGTATTATAGTAGTTATATTCTTGTACATAGAGGCAGTATTATAGTAGTTATATTCTTGTACATAGGGGCAGTATTATAGTAGTTATATTCTTGTACATAGGGTGCAGTATTATAGTAGTTATATTCTTGTACATAGGGGCAGTATTATAGTAGTTATATTCTTGTACATAGGAGCAGTATTATAGTAGTTATATTATTGTACATAGGGAGTAGTATTATAGTAGTTATATTCTTGTACATAGGAGCAGTATTATAGTAGTTATATTCTTGTACATAGGGGCAGTATAATAGTAGTTATATTCTTGTACATAGGAGCAGTATTATAGTAGTTATATTATCGTACATAGGGGCAGTATTATAGTAGTTATATTCTTGTACATAGGGGCAGTATTATAGTAGTTATATTCTTGTACATAGGGGGCAGTATTATAGTAGTTATATTCTTGTACATAAGGGGCAGTATTATAGTAGTTATATTCTTTTACATAGGAGCAGTATTATAGTAGTTATATTCTTGTACATAGGGGGCAGTATTATAGTAGTTATATTCTTGTACATAGGAGCAGTATTATAGTAGTTATATTCTTGTACATAGGGGCAGTATTATAGTAGTTATATTCTTGTACATAGGGGCAGTATTATAGTAGTTGTATTCTTGTACATAGGAGCAGTATTATAGTAGTTATATTCTTATACATAGGGGCAGTATTATAGTAGTTATATACTTGTACATAGGGGGCAGTATTATAGTAGTTATATTCTTGTACATAGGGAGCAGTATTATAGTAGTTATATTCTTGTACATAGGGGCAGTATTATAGTAGTTATATTCTTGTACATAGGAGCAGTATTATAGTAGTTATATTCTTGTACATAGGGGCAGTATTATAGTAGTTATATTCTTGTACATAGGGAGCAGTATTATAGTAGTTATATTCTTATACATAGGGGCAGTATTATAGTAGTTATATTCTTGTATATAGGGGCAGTATTATAGTAGTTATATTCTTGTACATAGGGGCAGTATTATAGTAGTTATATTCTTGTACATAGGAGCAGTATTATAGTAGTTATATTCTTGTACATAGGGGCAGTATTATAGTAGTTATATTCTTGTACATAGGGGCAGTATTATAGTAGTTATATTCTTGTACATAGGGGGCAATATTATAGTAGTTATATTCTTGTACATAGGTGGCAGTATTATAGTAGTTATATTCTTGTACATAGGAGCAGTATTATAGTAGTTATATTCTTGTACATAGGGGCAGTATTATAGTAGTTATATTCTTGTACATAGGAGCAGTATTATAGTAGTTATATTCTTGTACATAGGAGCACTATTATAATAGTTATATTCTTTTACATAGGAGCAGTATTATAGTAGTTATATTCTTGTACATAGCGGCAGTATTATAGTAGTTATATTCTTGTACATAGGGAGCAGTATTATAGAAGTTATATTCTAGTATATAGGGGGCAGTATTATAGTAGTTATATTCTTGTATATAGGGAGCAGTATTATAGTAGTTATATTCTTGTACATAGGGGGCAGTATTATAGTAGTTATATTCTTGTACATAGGAGCAGTATTATAGTAGTTATATTCTTGTACATAGGAGCAGTATTATAGTAGTTAGTTATATTCTTGTACATAGGAGCAGTATTAAAGTAGTTATATTCTTGTACATAGGAGCAGTATTATAGTAGTTATATTCTTGTACATAGGAGCACTATTATAGTAGTTATATTCTTTTACATAGGAGCAGTATTATAGTAGTTATATTCTTGTACATAGCGGCAGTATTATAGTAGTTATATTCTTGTACATAGGGAGCAGTATTATAGAAGTTATATTCTAGTATATAGGGGGCAGTATTATAGTAGTTATATTCTTGTATATAGGGAGCAGTATTATAGTAGTTATATTCTTGTATATAGGGGCAGTATTATAGTAGTTATATTCTTGTACATAGGGGCAGTATTATAGTAGTTATATTCTTGTACATAGGAGCAGTATTATAGTAGCTATATTCTTGTACATAGCGGCAGTATTATAGTAGTTATATTCTTGTACATAGGGGCAGTATTATAGTAGTTATATTCTTGTACATAGGGGGCAGTATTATAGTAGTTATATTCTTGTACATAGGTGGCAGTATTATAGTAGTTATATTCTTGTACATAGGAGCAGAATTATAGTAGTTATATTCTTGTACATAGGGGGCAGTATTATAGTAGTTATATTCTTGTACATAGGGGCAGTATTATAGTAGTTATATTCTTGTACATAGGGTGCAGTATTATAGTAGTTATATTCTTGTACATAGGGGCAGTATTATAGTAGTTATATTCTTGTATATAGGAGCATTATTATAGTAGTTATATTCTTGTACATAGGGGCAGTATTATAGTAGTTATATTCTTGTACATAGGTGCAGTATTATAGTAGTTATATTCTTGTACATAGGAGCAGTATTATATTAGTTATATTTTTGTACATAGGAGCAGTATTATAGTAGTTATATTCTTGTACATAGGAGCAGTATTATAGTAGTTATATTCTTGTACATAGGGGCAGTATTATAGTAGTTATATTCTTGTACATAGGGAGCAGTATTATAGTAGTTATATTCTTGTACATAGGAGCAGTATTATAGTAGTTATATTCTTGTACATAGGGGCAGTATTATAGTAGTTATATTCTTGTACATAGGGGCAGTATTATAGTAGTTGTATTCTTGTACATAGGAGCAGTATTATAGTAGTTATATTCTTATACATAGGGGCAGTATTATAGTAGTTATATACTTGTACATAGGGGGCAGTATTATAGTAGTTATATTCTTGTACATAGGGAGCAGTATTATAGTAGTTATATTCTTGTACATAGGGACAGTATTATAGTAGTTATATTCTTGTACATAGGAGCAGTATTATAGTAGTTATATTCTTGTACATAGGGTGCAGTATTATAGTAGTTATATTCTTGTACATAGAGGCAGTATTATAGTAGTTATATTCTTGTACATAGGGGCAGTATTATAGTAGTTATATTCTTGTACATAGGGGCAGTATTATAGTAGTTATATTCTTGTACATAGAGGCAGTATTATAGTAGTTATATTCTTGTACATAGGGTGCAGTATTATAGTAGTTATATTCTTGTACATAGAGGCAGTATTATAGTAGTTATATTCTTGTACATAGGGTGCAGTATTATAGTAGTTATATTCTTGTACATAGGGGCAGTATTATAGTAGTTATATTCTTGTATATAGGAGCATTATTATAGTAGTTATATTCTTGTACATAGGGGCAGTATTATAGTAGTTATATTCTTGTACATAGGTGCAGTATTATAGTAGTTATATTCTTGTACATAGGAGCAGTATTATATTAGTTATATTCTTGTACATAGGAGCAGTATTATAGTAGTTATATTCTTGTACATAGGGGGCAGTATTATAGTAGTTATATTCTTGTACATAGGGAGCAGTATTATAGTAGTTATATTCTTGTACATAGGGGCAGTATTATAGTAGTTATATTCTTGTACATAGGAGCAGTATTATAGTAGTTATATTCTTGTACATAGGGTGCAGTATTATAGTAGTTATATTCTTGTACATAGAAGCAGTATTATAGTAGTTATATTCTTGTACATAGGGGGCAGTATTATAGTAGTTATGTTCTTGTACATAGGGGTAGTATTATAGGAGTTATATTCTTGTACATAGGGGCAGTATTATAGGAGTTATATTCTTGTACATAGGGGGCAGTATTATAGTAGTTATATTCTTGTACAAAGGAGCAGTATTATAGTAGTTATATTCTTGTACATAGGAGCAGTATTATAGTAGTTATATTCTTGTACATAGGGGCAGTATTATAGTAGTTATATTCTTGTACATAGGAGCAGTATTATAGTAGTTATATTCTTGTACATAGGGGGCAGTATTATAGTAGTTATATTCTTGTACATAGGGGCAGTATTATAGGAGTTATATTCTTGTATACAGGGACAGTATTATAGTAGTTATATTCTTGTACATAGGGAGCAGTATTATAGTAGTTATATTCTTGTACATAGGAGCAGTATTATAGTAGTTATATTCTTGTACATAGGGGCAGTATTATAGTAGTTATATTCTTGTACATAGGAGCAGTATTATAGTAATTATATTCTTGTACATAGGGAGCAGTATTATAGTAGTTATATTCTTGTACATAGGGAGCAGTATTATAGTAGTTATATTCTTGTACATAGGAGCAGTATTATAGTAATTATATTCTTGTACATAGGGAGCAGTATTATAGTAGTTATATTCTTGTACATAGGAGCAGTATTATAGTAGTTATATTCTTGTACATAGGGACAGTATTATAGTAGTTATATTCTTGTACATAGGGGCAGTATTATAGTAGTTATATTCTTGTACATAGGAGCAGTATTATAATAGTTATATTCTTGTACATAGGGGCAGTATTATAGTAGTTATATTCTTGTACATAGGAGCAGTATTATAGTAGTTATATTCTTGTACATAGGGAGCAGTATTATAGTAGTTATATTCTTGTACATAGGAGCAGTATTATAGTAGTTATATTCTTGTACATAGGGGCAGTATTATAGTAGTTATATTCTTGTACATAGGGGCAGTATTATAGTAGTTATATTCTTGTACATAGGAGCAGTATTATAGTAGTTATATTCTCGTACATAGGGGCAGTATTATAGTAGTTATATTCTTGTACATAGGAGCAGTATTATAGTAGTTATATTCTTGTACATAGGGGCAGTATTATAGTAGTTATATTCTTGTACATAGGAGCAGTATTATAGTAGTTATATTCTCGTACATAGGGGCAGTATTATAGTAGTTATATTCTTGTACATAGGAGCAGTATTATAGTAGCTATATTCTTGTACATAAGGGGCATCATTATAGTAGTTATATCCTTTTACATAGGAGCAGTATTATAGTAGTTATATTCTTGTACATAGGGGGCAGTATTATAGTAGTTATATTCTTGTACATAGGAGCAGTATTATAGTAGTTATATTCTTGTACATAGGGGCAGTATTATAGTAGTTATATTCTTGTACATAGGAGCAGTATTATAGTAGTTATATTCTTGTACATAGGGGCAGTATTATAGTAGTTATATTCTTGTACATAGGAGCAGTATTATAGTAGCTATATTCTTGTACATAGGGGCAGTATTATAGTAGTTATATTCTTGTACATAGGAGCAGTATTATAGTAGTTATATTCTTGTACATAGGGGCAGTATTATAGTAGTTATATTCTTGTACATAGGAGCAGTATTATAGTAGTTATATTCTTGTACATAGGGGCAGTATTATAGTAGTTATATTCTTGTACATAGGAGCAGTATTATAGTAGCTATATTCTTGTACATAGGGGCAGTATTATAGTAGTTATATTCTTGTACATAGGAGCAGTATTATAGTAGTTATATTCTTGTACATAGGGGCAGTATTATAGTAGTTATATTCTTGTACATAGGAGCAGTATTATAGTAGTTATATTCTTGTACATAGGGGCAGTATTATAGTAGTTATATTCTTGTACATAGGAGCAGTATTATAGTAGTTATATTCTTGTACATAGGGGCAGTATTATAGTAGTTATATTCTTGTACATAGGAGCAGTATTATAGTAGATATATTCTTGTACATAGGGGCAGTATTATAGTAGTTGTATTCTTGTACATAGGAGCAGTATTATAGTAGTTATATTCTTATACATAGGGGCAGTATTATAGTAGTTATATACTTGTACATAGGGGGCAGTATTATAGTAGTTATATTCTTGTACATAGGGAGCAGTATTATAGTAGTTATATTCTTGTACATAGGGGCAGTATTATAGTAGTTATATTCTTGTACATAGGAGCAGTATTATAGTAGTTATATTCTTGTACATAGGGGCAGTATTATAGTAGTTATATTCTTGTACATAGGGAGCAGTATTATAGTAGTTATATTCTTATACATAGGGGCAGTATTATAGTAGTTATATTCTTGTACATATGGGCAGTATTATAGTAGTTATATTCTTGTACATAGGGGGCAATATTATAGTAGTTATATTCTTGTACATAGGGGGCAGTATTATAGTAGTTATATTCTTGTACATAGGGAGCAGCATTATAATAGTTATATTCTTGTACATAGGGAGCAGTATTATAGTAGTTATATTCTTGTACCTAGGAGCAGTATTATAGTAGTTATATACTTGTACATAGGGGGCAGTATTATAGTAGTTATATTCTTGTACATAGGGGCAGTATTATAGTAGTTATATTCTTGTACATAGGAGCAGTATTATAGTAGTTATATTCTTGTACATAGGAGCAGTATTATAGTAGTTATATTCTTGTACATAGGGGCAGTATTATAGTAGTTATATTCTTGTACATAGGAGCAGTATTATAGTAGTTATATTCTCGTACATAGGGGCAGTATTATAGTAGTTATATTCTTGTACATAGGAGCAGTATTATAGTAGCTATATTCTTGTACATAAGGGGCATCATTATAGTAGTTATATCCTTTTACATAGGAGCAGTATTATAGTAGTTATATTCTTGTACATAGGGGGCAGTATTATAGTAGTTATATTCTTGTACATAGGAGCAGTATTATAGTAGTTATATTCTTGTACATAGGGGCAGTATTATAGTAGTTATATTCTTGTACATAGGAGCAGTATTATAGTAGTTATATTCTTGTACATAGGGGCAGTATTATAGTAGTTATATTCTTGTACATAGGAGCAGTATTATAGTAGCTATATTCTTGCACATAGGGGCAGTATTATAGTAGTTATATTCTTGTACATAGGAGCAGTATTATAGTAGTTATATTCTTGTACATAGGGGCAGTATTATAGTAGTTATATTCTTGTACATAGGAGCAGTATTATAGTAGTTATATTCTTGTACATAGGGGCAGTATTATAGTAGTTATATTCTTGTACATAGGAGCAGTATTATAGTAGCTATATTCTTGTACATAGGGGCAGTATTATAGTAGTTATATTCTTGTACATAGGAGCAGTATTATAGTAGTTATATTCTTGTACATAGGGGCAGTATTATAGTAGTTATATTCTTGTACATAGGAGCAGTATTATAGTAGTTATATTCTTGTACATAGGGGCAGTATTATAGTAGTTATATTTTTGTACATAGGAGCAGTATTATAGTAGTTATATTCTTGTACATAGGGGCAGTATTATAGTAGTTATATTCTTGTACATAGGAGCAGTATTATAGTAGATATATTCTTGTACATAGGGGCAGTATTATAGTAGTTGTATTCTTGTACATAGGAGCAGTATTATAGTAGTTATATTCTTATACATAGGGGCAGTATTATAGTAGTTATATACTTGTACATAGGGGGCAGTATTATAGTAGTTATATTCTTGTACATAGGGAGCAGTATTATAGTAGTTATATTCTTGTACATAGGGGCAGTATTATAGTAGTTATATTCTTGTACATAGGAGCAGTATTATAGTAGTTATATTCTTGTACATAGGGGCAGTATTATAGTAGTTATATTCTTGTACATAGGGAGCAGTATTATAGTAGTTATATTCTTATACATAGGGGCAGTATTATAGTAGTTATATTCTTGTACATATGGGCAGCATTATAGTAGTTATATTCTTGTACATAGGGGGCAATATTATAGTAGTTATATTCTTGTACATAGGGGGCAGTATTATAGTAGTTATATTCTTGTACATAGGGAGCAGTATTATAGTAGTTATATTCTTGTACATAGGGGCAGTATTATAGTAGTTATATTCTTGTACATAGGAGCAGTATTATAGTAGTTATATTCTTGTACATAGGGGCAGTATTATAGTAGTTATATTCTTGTACATAGGGAGCAGTATTATAGTAGTTATATTCTTATACATAGGGGCAGTATTATAGTAGTTATATTCTTGTACATATGGGCAGCATTATAGTAGTTATATTCTTGTACATAGGGGGCAATATTATAGTAGTTATATTCTTGTACATAGGGAGCAGCATTATAATAGTTATATTCTTGTACATAGGGAGCAGTATTATAGTAGTTATATTCTTGTACCTAGGAGCAGTATTATAGTAGTTATATTCTTGTACATAGGAGCAGTATTATAGTAGTTATATTCTTATACATAGGGGCAGTATTATAGTAGTTATATTCTTGTACATAGGGGCAGTATTATAGTAGTTATATTCTTGTACATAGGGGGCAGTATTATAGTAGTTATATTCTTGTACATAGGAGCAATATTGTAGTAGTTATATTCTTGTACATAGGGGGCAGTATTATAGTAGTTATATTCTTGTACATAGGGGCAGTATTATAGTAGTTATATTCCTGTACATAGGGGGCAGTATTATAGTAGTTATATTCTTGTACCTAGGGGCAGAATTATACTAGTTATATTCTTGTACATAGGAGCAGTATTATAGTAGTTATATTCTTGTACATAGGGGCAGTATTATAGTAGTTATATTCTTGTACCTAGGGGCAGTATTATACTAGTTATATTCTTGTACATAGGAGCAGTATTATAGTAGTTATATTCTTGTACATAGGGGCAGTATTATAGTAGTTATATTCTTGTACATAGGGGGCAATATTATAGTAGTTATATTCTTGTACATTGGGGGCAGTATTATAGTAGTTATATTCTTATACATAGGGGCAGTATTATAGTATTTATATTCTTGTACATAGGGGCAGTATTAAAGTAGTTTTATTCTTGTACATAGGAGCAATATTGTAGTAGTTATATTCTTGTACATAGGGGGCAGTATTATAGTAGTTATATTCTTGTACATAGGAGCAATATTGTAGTAGTTATATTCTTGTACATAGGAGCAATATTGTAGTAGTTATATTCTTTTACATAGGGGGCAGTATTATAGTAGTTATATTCTTGTACATAGGAGCAATATTGTAGTAGTTATATTCTTGTACATAGGGGGCAGTATTATAGTAGTTATATTCTTGTACATAGGGGGCAGTATTATAGTAGTTATATTCTTGTACATAGAGGGCAGTATTATAGTAGTTATATTCTTGTACATAGGAGCAATATAGTAGTAGTTATATTCTTGTACATAGGAGCAGTATTATAGTAGTTATATTCTTGTACATAGGGGGCAGTATTATAGTAGTTATATTCTTGTGCATAGGAGCAGTATTATAGTAGTTATATTCTTGTACATAGGGGGTAGTATTATAGTAGTTATATTATTGTACATAGGGGTAGTATTATAGTAGTTATATTCCTGTACCTAGGGGGCAGTATTATAGTAGTTATATTCTTGTACCTAGGGGCAGTATTATAGTAGTTATATTCTTGTACATAGGAGCAGTATTATAGTAGTTATATTCTTGTACATAGGGGGCAGTATTGTAGTAGTTATATTCTTGTACATAGGAGCAGTATTATAGTAGTTATATTCTTGTACATAGGGGGCAATATTATAGTAGTTATATTCTTGTACATAGGGGGCAGTATTATAGTAGTTATATTCTTATACATAGGGGCAGTATTATAGTAGTTATATTCTTGTACATAGGGGCAGTATTAAAGTAGTTTTATTCTTGTACATAGGAGCAATATTGTAGTAGTTATATTCTTGTACATAGGGGGCAGTATTATAGTAGTTATATTCTTGTACATAGGAGCAATATTGTAGTAGTTATATTCTTGTACATAGGAGCAATATTGTAGTAGTTATATTCTTGTACATAGGGGGCAGTATTATAGTAGTTATATTCTTGTACATAGGGGGCAGTATTATAGTAGTTATATTCTTTTACATAGGGGGCAGTATTATAGTAGTTATATTCTTGTACATAGGGGGCAGTATAATAGTAGTTATATTCTTGTACATAGGAGCAATATTGTAGTAGTTATATTCTTGTACATAGGAGCAATATAGTAGTAGTTATATTCTTGTACATAGGAGCAGTATTATAGTAGTTATATTCTTGTACATAGGAGCAATATAGTAGTAGTTATATTCTTGTACATAGGAGCAGTATTATAGTAGTTATATTCTTGTACATAGGGGGCAGTATTATAGTAGTTATATTCTTGTGCATAGGAGCAGTATTATAGTAGTTATATTCTTGTACATAGGAGCAATATTGTAGTAGTTATATTCTTGTACATAGGGGGTAGTATTATAGTAGTTATATTCTTGTACATAGGGGCAGTATTATAGTAGTTATATTCCTGTACATAGGGGGCAGTATTATAGTAGTTATATTCTTGTACATAGGGGCAGTATTATAGTAGTTATATTCTTGTACATAGGGGGCAATATTATAGTAGTTATATTCTTGTACATAGGGGCAGTATTATAGTAGTTATATTCTTGTACATAGGGGGCAATATTATAGTAGTTATATTCTTGTACATAGTGGCAGTATTATAGTGGTTATATTCTTGTACATAGGAGCAGTATTATAGTAGTTATATTCTTGTACATAGGGGCAGTATTATAGTAGTTATATTCTTGTACATAGGGGCAGTATTATAGTAGTTATATTCTTGTACATAGGGGGCAGTATTATAGTAGTTATATTCTTGTACATAGGAGCAGTATTATAGTAGTTATATTCTTGTACATAGGAGCAGTATTATAGTAGTTATATTCTTGTACATAGGGGCAGTATTATAGTAGTTATATTCTTGTACATAGGAGCAGTATTATAGTAGTTATATTCTTTTACATAAGGGCAGTATTATAGTAGCTATATTCTTGTGCATAGGGGCAGTATTATAGTAGTTATATTCTTGTACAATAGGAGCAGTATTATAGTAGTTATATTCTTGTACATAGTGGTCAGTATTATAGTAGTTATATTCTTGTACATAGGAGCAGTATTATAGCAGTTATATTCTTGTACATAGGGGCAGTATTATAGTAGTTATATTCTTGTACATAGGGGCAGTATTATAGTAGTTATATTCTTGTACATAGGGAGCAGTATTATAGTAGTTATATTCTAGTATATAGGGGGCAGTATTATAGTAGTTATATTCTTGTATATAGGGAGCAGTATTATAGTAGTTATATTCTTGTATATAGGGGCAGTATTATAGTAGTTATATTCTTGTACATAGGGGCAGTATTATAGTAGTTATATTCTTGTACATAGGAGCAGTATTATAGTAGTTATATTCTTGTACATAGGGGCAGTATTATAGTAGTTATATTCTTGTACATAGGGGCAGTATTATAGTAGTTATATTCTTGTACATAGGGGCAGTATTATAGTAGTTATATTCTTGTACATAGGGGGCAGTATTATAGTAGTTATATTCTTGTACATAGGGGCAGTATTATAGTAGCTATATTCTTGTACATAGGGGCAGTATTATAGTAGTTATATTCTTGTATATAGGAGCGGTATTATAGTAGTTATATTCTTGTACATAGGGGGAAGTATTATAGTAGTTATATTCTTGTACATAGGAGCAGTATTATAGTAGTTATATTCTTGTACATAGGGGCAGTATTATAGTAGTTATATTCTTGTACATAGGGGCAGTATTATAGTAGCTATATTCTTGTACATAGGGGCAGTATTATAGTAGTTATATTCTTGTACATAGATGCAGTATTATAGTAGTTATATTCTTGTACATAGGAGCAGTATTATATTAGTTATATTCTTGTACATAGGAGCAGTATTATAGTAGTTATATTCTTGTACATAGGAGCAGTATTATAGTAGTTATATTCTTGTACATAGGGGCAGTATTATAGAAGTTATATTCTTGTACATAGGGAGCAGTATTATAGTAGTTCCATTCTTGTACATAGGGGCAGTAGTATAAGAGTTATATTCTTGTACATAGGGGCAGTATTATAGGAGTTATATTCTTGTACATAGGGGGCAGCATTATAGTAGCTATATTCTTGTACATAGGAGCAGTATTATAGTAGTTATATTCTTGTACATAGGAGCAGTATTATAGTAGTTATATTCTTGTACATAGGGGGCAGTATTATAGTAGTTATATTCTTGTACATAGGGGCAGTATTATAGGAGTTATATTCTTGTATACAGGGACAGTATTATAGTATTTATATTCTTGTACATAGGAGCAGTATTATAGTAGTTATATTCTTGTACATAGGAGCAGTATTATAGTAGTTATATTCTTGTACATAGGGGCAGTATTATAGTAGTTATATTCTTGTACATAGGAGCAGTATTATAGTAGTTATATTCTTGTACATAGGAGCAGTATTATAGTAGTTATATTCTTGTACATAGGAGCAGTATTATAGTAGTTATATTCTTGTACATAGGGGCAGTATTATAGTAGTTATATTCTTGTACATAGGGGCAGTATTATAGTAGTTATAGTCTTGTACATAGGGGGCAGTATTATAGTAGTTATATTCTTGTACATAGGAGCAGTATTATATTAGTTATATTCTTGTACATAGGGAGCAGTATTATAGTAGTTATATTCTTGTACATAGGAGCAGTATTATAGTAGTTATATTCTTGTACATAGGGGCAGTATTATAGTAGTTATATTCTTGTACATAGGAGCAGTATTATAATAGTTATATTCTCGTACATAGGGGCAGTATTATAGTAGTTATATTCTTGTACATAGGGGCAGTATTATAGTAGTTATATTCTTGTACATAGGAGCAGTATTATATTAGTTATATTCTTGTACATAGGGAGCAGTATTATAGTAGTTATATTCTTGTACATAGGGGAAGTATTATAGTAGTTATATTCTTGTACATAGGGGCAGTATTATAGTAGTTATATTCTTGTACATAGGAGCAGTATTATAGTAGTTATATTCTTGTACATAGGAGCAGTATTATAATAGTTATATTCTCGTACATAGGGGCAGTATTATAGTAGTTATATTCTTGTACATAGATGCAGTATTATAGTAGTTATATTCTTGTACATAGGAGCATTATTATATTAGTTATATTCTTGTACATAGGGAGCAGTATTATAGTAGTTATATTCTTGTACATAGGAGCAGTATTATAGTAGTTATATTCTTGTACATAGGGGCAGTATTATAGTAGTTATATTCTTGTACATAGGGAGCAGTATTATAGTAGTTCTATTCTTGTACATAGGGGCAGTAGTATAGGAGTTATATTCTTGTACATAGGGGCAGTATTATAGGAGTTATATTCTTGTACATAGGGGGCAGCATTATAGTAGTTATATTCTTGTACATAGGAGCAGTATTATAGTAGTTATATTCTTGTACATAGGAGCAGTATTATAGTAGTTATATTCTTGTACATAGGGGGCAGTATTATAGTAGTTATATTCTTGTACATAGGGGCAGTATTATAGGAGTTATATTCTTGTATACAGGGACAGTATTATAGTATTTATATTCTTGTACATAGGAGCAGTATTATAGTAGTTATATTCTTGTACATAGGAGCAGTATTATAGTAGTTATATTCTTGTACATAGGGGCAGTATTATAGTAGTTATATTCTTGTACATAGGAGCAGTATTATATTAGTTATATTCTTGTACATAGGGAGCAGTATTATAGTAGTTATATTCTTGTACATAGGAGCAGTATTATAGTAGTTATATTCTTGTACATAGGGGCAGTATTATAGTAGTTATATTCTTGTACATAGGAGCAGTATTATAATAGTTATATTCTCGTACATAGGGGCAGTATTATAGTAGTTATATTCTTGTACATAGGGGCAGTATTATAGTAGTTATATTCTTGTACATAGGAGCAGTATTATAGTAGTTATATTCTTTTACATAGGAGCAGTATTATATTAGTTATATTCTTGTACATAGGGGGCAGTATTATAGTAGTTATATTCTTTTACATAGGAGCAGTATTATAGTAGTTATATTCTTGTACATAGAGGGCAGTATTATAGTAGTTATATTCTTGTACATAGGAGCAGTATAATAGTAGTTATATTCTTTTACATAGGAGCAGTATTATAGTAGTTATATTCTTGTACATAGGGGTCAGTATTATAGTAGTTATATTCTTGTACATAGGGGCAGTATTATAGGAGTTATATTCTTGTATACAGGGACAGTATTATAGTATTTATATTCTTGTACATAGGGGCAGTATTATAGTAGTTATATTCTCGTACATAGGGGCAGTATTATAGTACTTATATTCTTGTACATAGTGAGCAGTATTATAGTAGTTATATTCCTGTACATAGGAGCAGTATTATAGTAGTTATATTCTTGTACATAAGGGGCAGCATTATAGTAGTTATATTCTTTTACATAGGAGCAGTATTATATTAGTTATATTCTTGTACATAGGGGGCAGTATTATAGTAGTTATATTCTTGTACATAGGAGCAGTATTATAGTAGTTATATTCTTGTACATAGGGGCAGTATTATAGTAGATATATTCTTGTACATAGGGGCAGTATTATAGTAGTTGTATTCTTGTACATAGGAGCAGTATTATAGTAGTTATATTCTTATACATAGGGGCAGTATTATAGTAGTTATATACTTGTACATAGGGGGCAGTATTATAGTAGTTATATTCTTGTACATAGGGAGCAGTATTATAGTAGTTATATTCTTGTACATAGGGGCAGTATTATACAAGTTATATTCTTGTACATAGGAGCAGTATTATAGTAGTTATATTCTTGTACATAGGGGCAGTATTATAGTAGTTATATTCTTGTACATAGGGAGCAGTATTATAGTAGTTATATTCTTATACATTGGGGCAGTATTATAGTAGTTATATTCTTGTACATATGGGCAGTATTATAGTAGTTTTATTCTTGTACATAGGGGGCAATATTATAGTAGTTATATTCTTGTACATAGGGGGCAGTATTATATTAGTTATATTCTTGTACATAGGGAGCAGCATTATAGTAGTTATATTCTTGTACATAGGGAGCAGTATTATAGTAGTTATATTCTTGTACCTAGGAGCAGTATTATAGTAGTTATATACTTGTACATAGGGGGCAGTATTATAGTAGTTATATTCTTGTACATAGGGGCTGTATTATAATAGTTATATTCTTGTACATAGGAGCAGTATTATAGTAGTTATATTCTTATACATAGGGGCAGTATTATAGTAGTTATATTCTTGTACATAGGGGCAGTATTATAGTAGTTATATTCTTGTACATAGGGGGCAGTATTATAGTAGTTATATTCTTGTACATAGGAGCAATATTGTAGTAGTTATATTCTTGTACATAGGGGGCAGTATTATAGTAGTTATATTCTTGTACATAGGGGCAGTATTATAGTAGTTATATTCTTGTACATAGGGGCAGTATTATAGTAGTTATATTCCTGTACATAGGGGGCAGTATTATAGTAGTTATATTCTTGTACCTAGGGGCAGTATTATAGTAGTTATATTCTTGTACATAGGAGCAGTATTATAGTAGTTATATTCTTGTACATAGGGGCAGTATTATAGTAGTTATATTCTTGTACATAGGGGGCAATATTATAGTAATTATATTCTTGTACATAGGGGGTAGTATTATAGTAGTTATATTCTTATACATAGGGGCAGTATTATAGTAGTTATATTCTTGTACAAATAGGCAGTATTAAAGTAGTTTTATTCTTGTACATAGGAGCAATATTGTAGTAGTTATATTCTTGTACATAGGGGGCAGTATTATAGAAGTTATATTCTTGTACATAGGAGCAATATTGTAGTAGTTATATTCTTGTACATAGGGGGCAGTATTATAGTAGTTATATTCTTGTACATAGGGGGCAATATTATAGTAGTTATATTCTTGTACATAGGAGCAATATTGTAGTAGTTATATTCTTGTACATAGGAGCAATATAGTAGTAGTTATATTCTTGTACATAGGAGCAGTATTATAGTAGTTATATTCTTGTACATAGGAGCAATATAGTAGTAGTTATATTCTTGTACATAGGAGCAGTATTATAGTAGTTATATTCTTGTACATAGGGGGCAGTATTATAGTAGTTATATTCTTGTGCATAGGAGCAGTATTATAGTAGTTATATTCTTGTACATAGGAGCAGTATTATAGTAGTTATATTCTTGTACATAGGAGCACTATTATAGTAGTTATATTCTTGTATATAGGGGCAGTATTATAGTAGTTATATTCTTGTACATAGGAGCAGTATTATAGTAGTTATATTCTTGTACATAGGAGCACTATTATAGTAGTTATATTCTTGTATATAGGGGCAGTATTATAGTAGTTATATTCTTGTACATAGGGGGCAGTATTATAGTAGTTATATTCTTGTACATAGGGGGCAATATTATAGTAGTTATATTCTTGTACATAGTGGCAGTATTATAGTAGTTATATTCTTGTACATAGGAGCAGTATTATAGTAGTTATATTCTTGTACATAGGGGCAGTATTATAGTAGTTATATTCTTGTACATAGGGGGCAGTATTATAGTAGTTATATTCTTGTACATAGGAGCAGTATTATAGTAGTTATATTCTTGTACATAGGAGCAGTATTATAGTAGTTATATTCTTGTACATAGGGGCAGTATTATAGTAGTTATATTCTTGTACATAGGAGCAGTATTATAGTAGTTATATTCTTTTACATAAGGGCAGTATTATAGTAGTTATATTCTTGTGCATAGGGGCAGTATTATAGTAGTTATATTCTTGTACAATAGGAGCAGTATTATAATAGTTATATTCTTGTACATAGGAGCACTATTATAGTAGTTATATTCTTGTACATAGTGGCAGTATTATAGTAGTTATATTCTTGTACATAGGAGCAGTATTATAGTAGTTATATTCTTGTACATAGGGGCAGTATTATAGTAGTTATATTCTTGTACATAGGGGCAGTATTATAGTAGTTATATTCTTGTACATAGGAGCAGTATTATAGTAGTTATATTCTTGTACATAGGGGGCAATATTATAGTAGTTATATTCTTGTACATAGTGGCAGTATTATAGTAGTTATATTCTTGTACATAGGAGCAGTATTATAGTAGTTATATTCTTGTACATAGGGGCAGTATTATAGTAGTTATATTCTTGTACATAGGGGCAGTATTATAGTAGTTATATTCTTGTACATAGGGGGCAGTATTATAGTAGTTATATTCTTGTACATAGGAGCAGTATTATAGTAGCTATATTCTTGTACATAGGAGTCAGTATTATAGTAGTTATATTCTTATACATAGGAGCAGTATTATAGCAGTTATATTCTTGTACATAGGGGCAGTATTATAGTACTTATATTCTTGTACATAGGGGCAGTATTATAGTAGTTATATTCTTGTACATAGGGAGCAGTATTATAGTAGTTTTATTCTAGTATATAGGGGGCAGTATTATAGTAGTTATATTCTTGTATATAGGGAGCAGTATTATAGTAGTTATATTCTTGTATATAGGGGCAGTATTATAGTAGTTATATTCTTGTACATAGGAGCAATATTGTAGTAGTTATATTCTTGTACATAGGAGCAATATTGTAGTAGTTATATTCTTGTACATAGGGGGCAGTATTATAGTAGTTATATTCTTGTACATAGGAGCAATATTGTAGTAGTTATATTCTTGTACATAGGAGCAATATAGTAGTAGTTATATTCTTGTACATAGGGGGCAGTATTATAGTAGTTATATTCTTGTACATAGGGAGCAGTATTATAGTAGTTATATTCTTGTACATAGGGGGCAGTATTATAGTAGTTATATTCTTGTACATAGGGAGCAGTATTATAGTAGTTATATTCTTGTACATAGGAGCAGTATTATAGTAGTTATATTCTTGTACATAGGGAGCAGTATTATAGTAGTTATATTCTTGTACATAGGGGGCAGTATTATAGTAGTTATATTCTTGTACATAGGGAGCAGTATTATAGTAGTTATATTCTTGTACATAGGAGCAGTATTATAGTAGTTATATTCTTGTACATAGGGGCAGTATTATAGTGGTTATATTCTTGTACATAGGGGGCAGTATTATAGTAGTTATATTCTTGTACATAGGGAGCAGTATTATAGTAGTTATATTCTTGTACATAGGGGGCAGTATTATAGTAGTTATATTCTTGTACATAGGGAGCAGTATTATAGTAGTTATATTCTTGTACATAGGAGCAGTATTATAGTAGTTATATTCTTGTACATAGGGGGCAGTATTATAGTAGTTATATTCTTGTGCATAGGAGCAGTATTATAGTAGTTATATTCTTGTACATAGGAGCAATATTGTAGTAGTTATATTCTTGTACATAGGGGGTAGTATTATAGTAGTTATATTCTTGTACATAGGGGCAGTATTATAGTAGTTATATTCCTGTACATAGGGGGCAGTATTATAGTAGTTATATTCTTGTACATAGGGGCAGTATTATAGTAGTTATATTCTTGTACATAGGGGGCAATATTATAGTAGTTACATTCTTGTACATAGGGGCAGTATTATAGTAGTTATATTCTTGTACATAGGGGGCAATATTATAGTAGTTATATTCTTGTACATAGTGGCAGTATTATAGTAGTTATATTCTTGTACATAGGAGCAGTATTATAGTAGTTATATTCTTGTACATAGGGGCAGTATTATAGTAGTTATATTCTTGTACATAGGGGCAGTATTATAGTAGTTATATTCTTGTACATAGGGGGCAGTATTATAGTAGTTATATTCTTGTACATAGGAGCAGTATTATAGTAGTTATATTCTTGTACATAGGAGCAGTATTATAGTAGTTATATTCTTGTACATAGGAGCAGTATTATAGTAGTTATATTCTTGTACATAGGGGCAGTATTATAGTAGTTATATTCTTGTACATAGGGGCAGTATTATAGTAGTTATATTCTTGTACATAGCGAGCAGTATTATAGTAGTTTTATTCTAGTATATAGGGCGCAGTATTATAGTAGTTATATTCTTGTATATAGGGAGCAGTATTATAGTAGTTATATTCTTGTATATAGGGGCAGTATTATAGTAGTTATATTCTTGTACATAGGAGCAATATTGTAGTAGTTATATTCTTGTACATAGGAGCAATATTGTAGTAGTTATATTCTTGTACATAGGGGGCAGTATTATAGTAGTTATATTCTTGTACATAGGAGCAATATTGTAGTAGTTATATTCTTGTACATAGGAGCAATATAGTAGTAGTTATATTCTTGTACATAGGAGCAGTATTATAGTAGTTATATTCTTGTACATAGGAGCAATATAGTAGTAGTTATATTCTTGTACATAGGAGCAGTATTATAGTAGTTATATTCTTGTACATAGGGGGCAGTATTATAGTAGTTATATTCTTGTGCATAGGAGCAGTATTATAGTAGTTATATTCTTGTACATAGGAGCAATATTGTAGTAGTTATATTCTTGTACATAGGGGGTAGTATTATAGTAGTTATATTCTTGTACATAGGGGCAGTATTATAGTAGTTATATTCCTGTACATAGGGGGCAGTATTATAGTAGTTATATTCTTGTACATAGGGGCAGTATTATAGTAGTTATATTCTTGTACATAGGGGGCAATATTATAGTAGTTATATTCTTGTACATAGGGGCAGTATTATAGTAGTTATATTCTTGTACATAGGAGGAGTATTATAGTAGTTATATTCTTGTACATAGGGGCAGTATTATAGTAGTTATATTCTTGTACATAGGGGGCAGTATTATAGTAGTTATATTCTTGTACATAGGAGCAGTATTATAGTAGTTATATTCTTGTACATAGGAGCAATATTATAGTAGTTATATTCTTGTACATAGGGGCAGTATTATAGTAGTTATATTCTTGTACATAGGAGGAGTATTATAGTAGTTATATTCTTGTACATAGGGGCAGTATTATAGTAGTTATATTCTTGTACATAGGGGCAGTATTATAGTAGTTATATTCCTGTACATAGGGGGCAGTATTATAGTAGTTATATTCTTGTACATAGGGGCAGTATTATAGTAGTTATATTCTTGTACATAGGGGGCAATATTATAGTAGTTATATTCTTGTACATAGGGTCAGTATTATAGTAGTTATATTCTTGTACATAGGAGGAGTATTATAGTAGTTATATTCTTGTACATAGGGGCAGTATTATAGTAGTTATATTCTTGTACATAGGGGCAGTATTATAGTAGTTATATTCTTGTACATAGGGGGCAGTATTATAGTAGTTATATTCTTGTACATAGGAGCAGTATTATAGTAGTTATATTCTTGTACATAGTGGCAGTATTATAGTAGTTATATTCTTGTACATAGGAGCAGTATTATAGTAGTTATATTCTTGTACATAGGGGCAGTATTATAGTAGTTATATTCTTGTACATAGGGGCAGTATTATAGTAGTTATATTCTTGTACATAGGGGGCAGTATTATAGTAGTTATATTCTTGTACATAGGAGCAGTATTATAGTAGTTATATTCTTGCACATAGGAGCAGTATTATAGTAGTTATATTCTTGTACATAGGAGCAGTATTATAGTAGTTATATTCTTGTACATAGGGGCAGTATTATAGTAGTTATATTCTTGTACAATAGGAGCAGTATTATAATAGTTATATTCTTGTACATAGGAGCACTATTATAGTAGTTATATTCTTGTACATAGGAGCAGTATTATAGTAGTTATATTCTTGTACATAGGAGCAGTATTATAGTATTTATATTCTTTTACATAAGGGCAGTATTATAGTAGTTATATTCTTGTGCATAGGGGCAGTATTATAGTAGTTATATTCTTGTACAATAGGAGCAGTATTATAATAGTTATATTCTTGTACATAGGAGCACTATTATAGTAGTTATATTCTTGTACATAGGAGCAGTATTATAGTAGTTATATTCTTGTACATAGGGGTCAGTATTATAGTACTTATATTCTTGTACATAGGAGCAGTATTATAGCAGTTATATTCTTGTACATAGGGGCAGTATTATAGTAGTTATATTCTTGTACATAGGGGCAGTATTATAGTAGTTATATTCTTGTACATAGGGAGCAGTATTATAGTAGTTATATTCTAGTATATAGGGGGCAGTATTATAGTAGTTATATTCTTGTATATAGGGAGCAGTATTATAGTAGTTATATTCTTGTATATAGGGGCAGTATTATAGTAGTTATATTCTTGTACATAGGGGCAGTATTATAGTAGTTATATTCTTGTACATAGGAGCAGTATTATAGTAGTTATATTCTTGTACATAGGGGCAGTATTATAGTAGTTATATTCTTGTACATAGGGGCAGTATTATAGTAGTTATATTCTTGTACATAGGGGCAGTATTATCGTACTTATATTCTTGTACATAGGGGGCAGTATTATAGTAGTTATATTCTTGTACATAGGGGCAGTATTATAGTAGCTATATTCTTGTACATAGGGGCAGTATTATAGTAGTTATATTCTTGTATATAGGAGCAGTATTATAGTAGTTATATTCTTGTACATAGGAGCAGTATTATAGTAGTTATATTCTTGTACATAGGAGCAGTATTATAGTAGTTATATTCTTGTACATAGGAGCAGTATTATAGTAGTTATATTCTTTTACATAGGGGCAGTATTATAGTAGTTATATTCTTGTACATAGGGGCAGTATTATAGTAGTTATATTCTTGTACATAGGGGGAAGTATTATAGTAGTTATATTCTTGTACATAGAGAGCAGTATTATAGTAGTTATATTATTGTGCATAGGGGCAGTATTATAGTAGTTATATTCTTGTACATAGGGGCAGTATTATAGTAGTTATATTCTTGTACATAGGAGCAGTATTATAGTAGTTATATTCTTGTACATAGGGGCAGTATTATAGTAGTTATATTCTTGTACATAGGGGCAGTATTATAGTAGTTATATTCTTGTACATAGGGGCAGTATTATAGTAGTTATATTCTTGTATATAGGAGCAGTATTATAGTAGTTATATTCTTGTACATAGGGGGAAGTATTATAGTAGTTATATTCTTGTACATAGGAGCAGTATTATAGTAGTTATATTCTTGTACATAGGGGCAGTATTATAGTAGTTATATTCTTGTACATAGGGGCAGTATTATAGTAGCTATATTCTTGTACATAGGGGCAGTATTATAGTAGTTATATTCTTGTATATAGGAGCAGTATTATAGTAGTTATATTCTCGTACATAGGGGCAGTATTATAGTAGTTATATTCTTCTATATAGGGGCAGTATTATAGTAGTTATATTCTTGTACATAGGAGCAGTATTATAGTAGTTATATTCTTGTACATAGGAAGCAGTATTATAGTAGTTATATTCTTGTATATAGGAGCAGTATTATAGTAGTTATATTCTCGTACATAGGGGCAGTATTATAGTAGTTATATTCTTCTATATAGGGGCAGTATTATAGTAGTTATATTCTTGTACATAGGAGCAGTATTATAGCAGTTATATTCTTGTACATAGGGAGCAGTATTATAGTAGTTATATTCTTGTATATAGGGACAGTATCATAGTAGTTATATTCTTGTACATAGGGGGCAGTATTATAGTAGTTATATTCTTGTATATAGGAGCAGTATTATAGTAGTTATATTCTTGTACATAGGGAGCAGTATTATAGTAGTTATATTCTTGTACATAGGAGCAGTATTATAGTAGTTATATTCTTGTACATAGGGGGCAGTATTATAGTAGTTATATTCTTGTACACAGGGAGCAGTATTATAGTTGTTATATTCTTGTATATAGGGGACAGTATTATAGTAGTTATATTCTTGTACATAGGGGGCAGTATTATAATAGTTATATTCTTGTACATAGGGGCAGTATTATAGTAGTTATATTCTTGTACATAGGGGGCAGTATTATAGTAGTTATATTCTTGTACATAGGGGACAGTATTATAGTAGTTATATTCTTGTACATAGGGGGCAGTATTATAATAGTTATATTCTTGTACATAGGGGGCAGTATTATAGTAGTTATATTCTTGTACATAGGAGCAGTATTATAGTAGTTATATTCTTGTACATAGGAGCAGTATTATTGTAGTTATATTCTTGTACATAGGAGCAGTATTATAGTAGTTATATTCTTGTACATAGGGGGCAGTATAATAGTCGTTATTTATACCAATATTGAAATATGTCTACTCCTTTATGTTACATCATCTCCTAATTTTAGCTTCACTTTCCTTGTGTCCCATCCACCATTACTAATGTTCTCCTCTACTCCTCAGATTCCATGGGCCCCTTTCTCGTGACGCTGATGACCCTCCTGTTAGTCATTTGCAATTGGGGACTGGTGAGGTCCAGCGTTTGCCATCCTGGATGCAGTTGCCTTTCATCTTCCATGAGTTGTTGTGAATCAGAGGGATATTTTCAGATCCCCATCAACGCTTTTGATAACATTACTAAATTAAGTTTCAGTAGTTGTCCACGCTTCGTTATTTCGAAACAGAGCATCTGGAATCTGAAGTCCCTGGAAGAGATAACTCTGAGAAGGACGTCGGTGTCTTACATTGACGCTCAAGCCTTCGGTGACCTCCCGAAATTGAAGAATCTAGTTCTGAATGAGTTAAACCTTAGCATGTCTAATCTCCATCCATTGGCCTTCAATGACCTTCCCATTCAGTTGTTGGACTTAAAGGGAAACTGCTTAAGGCTAATTCACTCCCAGATGTTCCGGGGTCTTAAGAACCTACAAATTCTAGACCTTTCGAAGAACAACATTGCCGCCATCCAGGACTTGGCTTTCGAGAGCTTTCCAATGTTAACTGTGCTGAATCTAGATGCCAACAGCTTGACCTCAGTGACTCCTCTCTGGTTTAGGTCCTTCAGTAACTATTCTTCTTCTTTACGGATCAACGTGATGGGAAATAACCTCACTCATGAATGCAGTTTCAGGGGAATTGAGTTGACGGAAAATCAGTGGTTTATGAAGTCTTTATTTCCCAATGACTCCTTGGCTGTCTCGAAGAATCTCGTGCCTCGATGTACTGTGCCCAGGTTTGGGGAGGCCTTTCAGGAGATATTTGTGAAGGAAGACTCTTCAATAACCCTTCCATGTTCTGCTACTGGAATACCAAGACCAACGTTGACTTGGTTACTACCAACAGGGTTGGAAGTCAACTTGGCCAACCCTACTTTCTCCATTAGCAATGGGAAACTGAACATTGCAACCATCAAGTCTGGTGACTCTGGTATCTACGCCTGCGTGGCCAAGAATAGTGAAGGCTCCTCGGTGTCCCTAGTCAAGGTCTCTGTGCTATCCAATGCTTTGATGTCTTTGACGCCGACCCTGATGGTTACCGATACTCCGAAGAAGAAGGCATCATTCGTTTTGCTGATCGTTTTCATCTTTCTGCTATCGGCAGTCTTGTTCTTCGTCCTGGGATATATTTCACGGTTGGTGTACAAGCTGGCAAAGAAGGAAACCAGTGATGACTTCGAGTTCAGCCGTTTCGTGGACACCCCCAACATCCTTCCTGTCCCTGAGAACCCTCAGCCCATGCCACATGTATAAATCCAAGGGGGTTGTAGACACTAAGGGGATTATAGAAAGTTTATAAACTTGACTCCTACTTTGTACTTATATGCACATATAACAAATCAAGAGGAACATGGCTACTCTCCAATATATTGGTCCTGATACACCTTCATTGACATATACAAACTGTAGATTATTGGTGGAATTTACGGTTTGATTTGGTCGTAAATTAAACCAGCAGTCCTAAATAATGCTGATGACAAGGTCTAAAATTGTTGGCTTATGGCCACCTTATTCCAAGAATAACAAAAAAAAAAAATCAACTGAAGAATACCAAAATACCTCATAAAAATATCTGCACCCCTAAGCAATGTGGTGTGTCACTGTAGAGGAATAGGGCTCTACTTTGAATAGGGATACAGGATGAGATTCTGTCTGCAGCCACCACTAGGGGGAGCTCCCTGTATACAGATACATGATGAGATCCTGACAGCAGCCACCACAAGGGGGAGCTCCCTGTATACAGAGATACATGATAAGATTCTGTCTGCAGCCACCACTAGGGGGAGCTCCCTGTATACAGAGATACATGATGAGATCCTGTCTGCAGCCACCACTAGAGGTCGCTCCCTGTATACAGAGATACATGATAAGATCCTGTCTGCAGCCACCACTAGGAGGAGATCCCTGTATACAGAGACATATGATAAGATCCTGTCTGCAGCCACCACTAGGGGTCGCTCCCTGTATACAGAGATACATGATAAGATCCTGTCTGCAGCCATCACTAGGGGGAGCTCCCTGTATACAGAGATACACAAGATCCTGTCTGCATTCACCACTAGGAGGAGATCCCTGTATACAGAGATATATGATAAGATTCTGTCTGCAGCCACCACTAGGGGGAGCTCCTTGTATACAGAGATACATGATAAGATTCTCTCTGCAGTCACCACTAGGGGGAGCTCCCTTTATACAGAAATACATGATAAGATTCTGTCTGCAGCCACCACTAGTGGGAGCTCCCTGTATACAGAGATACATGATAAGATTCTGTCTGCAGCCACCACTAGGGAGAACTCCATGTATATAGAGATACATGATAAGATCCTGTCTGCAGCCACCACTAGGGGGAGCTCCCTGTATATAGAGATACATGATAAGATTCTGTCTGCAGGTACCACTAGGGGGAGCTCCCTGTATACAGAGATACATAAGATTCTGTCTGCAGTCACCACTAGAGGGAGCTCCCTGTATACAGAAATACATGATAAGATTCTGTCTGCAGCCACCACTAGGAGGAGCTCCCTGTATATAGAGATACATGATAAGATCCTGTCTGCAGTCACCACTAGGGAGAGCTCCCTATATACAGAGATACATGATAAGATTCTGTCTGCAGCCACCACTAGGGGGAGCTCCCTGTATACAGAGATACATGATAAGATTCTGTCTGCAGCCACCACTAGGGGGAGCTCCCTGTATACAGAGATACATGATAAGATCCTGTCTGCAGCCACCACTAGGGGGAGCTCCCTGTATACAGAGATACATGATAAGATCCTGTCTGCAGTCACCACTAGGGAGAGCTCCCTGTATACAGAGATACATGATAAGATTCTGTCTGCAGCCACCACTAGGGGAAGCTCCCTGTATACAGAGATACATAAGATCCTGTCTGCAGCCACCACTAGGGGGAGCGCCCTGTATACAGAAATACATGATAAGATTCTGTCTGCAGCCACCACTAGGGGGAGCTCCCTGTATACAGAGATACATGATAAGATTCTGTCTGCAGTCACCACTAGGGGGAGCTCCCTGTATACAGAGATACATGATAAGATTCTGTCTGCAGTCACCACTAGGGGGAGCTCCCTGTAGACCGAGATACATAATAATATTCTGTCTGCAGTCACCACTAGGGGGAGCTCCCTGTATACAGAAATACATAAGATCCTGTCTGCTGCCACCACTAGGGGGAGCTCCCTGTATACAGAGATACATGATAAGATTCTGTCTGCAGCCACCACTAGGGGGAGCTCCCTGTATACAGAGATACATGATAAGATTCTGTCTGCAGCCACCACTAGGGGGAGCTCCCTGTATACAGAGATACATGATAAGATCCTGTCTGCAGTCACCACTAGGAGGAGCTCCCTGTATACAGAGATACATGATAAGATTCTGTCTGCAGCCACCTCTAGGGGGAGCTGCCTGTATACAGAGATACATGATAAGATCCTGTCTGCAGCCACCACTAGGGGGAGCTCCCTGTATACAGAAATACATGATAAGATTCTGTCTGCAGTCACCACTAGGGGAAGCTCCCTGTATATAGAGATACATGATAAGATTCTGTCTTCAGTCACCACTAGGGGGAGCTCCCTGTATACAGAGATACATGATAAGATTCTGTCTGCAGTCACCACTAGGGGGAGCTCCCTGTATACAGAGATACATGATAAGATTCTGTCTGCAGCCACCACTAGGGGGAGCTCCCTTTATACCGAGATACATTATAACATCCTGTCTGCAGCCACCACTAGGGGGAGCTCCCTGTATACAGAGATACATGATAAGCTCCTGTCTGCAGTCACCACTAGGGGGAGCTCTCTGTATACAGAGATACATGATAAGATTTTGTCTGCAGCCACCACTAGAGGGTGCTCCCTGTATACAGAGATACATGATAAGATTCTGTCTGCAGTCACCACTAGGGGGCGCTCCCTGTATACAGAGATACATGATAAGCTCCTGTCTGCAGCCACCACTAGGGGGAGCTCCCTTTATACCGAGATACATGATAACTCAAAAACACAATATTTTGAAGACTTCTCTGCACCAGGGATATTTTGATTTTTTTCCCATTCTCAGAATACCAGTGTGTGCCACTTGATAGGGATTGACCCCTCCAGTCCTTATGCATATCACAGTATTGTGGGGTCCTACCTCTTCCCTTCTAGTGTTCACACCTATCAATTATTCATCTCTCCTATTATTTGCAGTGCTCATTATAGCGGAAGTTCAGATGTCGGTGAGTGAATCATCCTAAATGTGTCCTTGGCACTTTAATAGTCCTCATAATGAAGGTGATACGTTATGTTGCTCCCTGAATTATTAAAGTTCCTCTGTTTGCGCAGCTTCTTTCTATTCTCCGCACAGTGGAAAGGTGAAGTGTCCCAGGCCCAGGGCGCAGGCTACTAATTATGACGCGCAGCGCTTCTCAGAGAGTCCATACAGTGAGTGTATTAGCACAAAGCACAAGGGAGTTATGTGTAACCCTATGGAGCAGAACTACGGAGAGGTGACGGCTTCTGAAGACTGCAGCACTAAGAAAAAATTGCTTTAAGGGAGGTGGTAAAACAGGACAGAGTATTTCAGGAAAGAAGGTGCTACTTTATGAGGGTGTTGATCCGGAATTGTAGGTCAGGGAACCAGTGTTAAAAGGTCAGGATGGTGAAAGGAGAAAATTACAAAGTCAGGAGCACATAGGGGGGGAATATAGGAGTGTGTAAGGGCTAACAGTCCATAGAGGGAGAGCATGGGAGCGAGTCAGGGCTTTTATTCCATAGAATGAGAACATGGGAGTGAGTCAGGGCTAACAGTCCATAGGGAGAGTGCATGGGAGCGAGTCAGGGCTATTACTCCATAGAATGAGAACATTAGAGTGAGTCAGGGCTAACATGCCATAGAACAAGAACATAGGAGCCAGTCAGGGCTAACAGTCCATAGAAGGAGGACATTGAAGTGAGTCAGGGCTAAGAGTCCATAGAGAGAGGACATCGGAGCGAGTAAGGGCTAACAGTCCATAGAGAAAGGACATGAGAGTGAGTCAGGGCTAACAGTCCATAGAGGGTGAACATGGGAGTGAGTTAGGGCTAACAGTCCATAGAGAGAGGACATCGGAGCGAGTCAGGGCTAACAGTCCATAGAGAGAGGACATCGGAGCGAGTCAAGGCTAACAGTCCATAGAGAGAGGACATGAGAGCAAGTCAGGGCTAACAGTCCATAGAGAGAGGACATGAGAGCGAGTCAGGGCTAACAGTCCATAGAGAGAGAACATGAGAGTGAGTCAGGGCGAACAGTCCATAGAGAGAGAACATGGGAGTGAGTTAGGGCTAACAGTCCATAGAGGGAGAACATGAGAGTGAGTCATGGCTAACAATCCATAGAGAGAGGACGTTGGAGAGAGTCAGGGCTAACAGTCCATAGAGGGAGAACATGAGAGCGAGTCAGGGCTAACAGTTCATAGAGAGAGGACATGAGAGCGAGTCAGGGTTAACAGTCCATAGAGAGAGGACATCGGAACAAGTCAGGGCTAACAATCCATAGAGAGAGAACATGAGAGTGAGTCAGGGCTAACAATTCATAGAGAGAGAACATGAGAGTGAGTCAGGGCGAACAGTCCATAGAGAGAGAACATGGGAGTGAGTTAGGGCTAACAGTCCATAGAGAGAGAACATGAGAGTGAGTCAGGGCGAACAGTCCATAGGGAGAGGACGTTGGAGAGAGTCAGGGCTAACAGTCCATAGAGAGAGGACATGAGAGCGAGTCAGGGTTAACAGTTCATAGAGAGAGGACATGAGAGCGAGTCAGGGTTAACAGTTCATAGAGAGAGGACATGAGAGCGAGTCAGGGTTAACAGTCCATAGAGAGAGGACATTGGAACAAGTCAGGGCTAACAATCCACAGAGAGAGAACATGAGAGCGAGTCAGGGCTAACAGTCCATAGAGGGAGAACATGGGAGTGAGTTAGGGCTAACAGTTCATAGAGAGAGGACATCGGAGCGAGTCAGGGCTTACAGTCCATAGAGAGAGAACATGAGAGTGAGTCAGGGCGAACAGTCCATAGAGGGAGAACATGGGAGTGAGTTAGGGCTAACAGTCCATAGAGAGAGGACATCAGAACAAGTCAGGGCTAACAGTCCATAGAGAGAGAACATGAGAGGGAGTCAGGGCTAATAGTCTATAGAGGGAGAACATGGGAGTGAGTTAGGGCTAACAGTCCATAGGGAGAGTGCATGGGAGCGAGTCAGGGCTATTACTCCATAGAATGAGAACATGAGAGTGAGTCAGGGCTAACATGCCATAGAACAAGAACATAGGAGCCAGTCAGGGCTAACAGTCCATAGAAGGAGGACATTGAAGTGAGTCAGGGCTAACAGTACATAGAGAGAGGACATCGGAACAAGTCAGGGCTAACAGTCCATAGAGAGAAAACATGAGAGTGAGTCAGGGCTAACAGTCCATAGAAGGACAACATGGGAGTGAGTTAGGGCTAACAGTCCATAGAGAGAGGACATCGGAGCAAGTCAGAGCTAACAGTCCATAGAGAGAGGACATGAGAGCGAGTCAGGGCCAAAAGTCCATAGAGAGAGGACATCGGAACAAGTCAAGGCTAACAGTCCATAGAGAGACAACATGAGAGCGAGTCAGGGCTAACAGTCCATAGAGGGAGAACATGAGAGCGAGTCAGGGCTATCAGTCCATAGAGAGAGAACATGAGAGCGAGTCGGGGCTAACAATCCATAGGGGGAGAATATCGGAGCAAGTCAAGTCTAACAGTCCATAGGGGGAAAACATGAGAGTGAGTCAGGGCTATTTGTCCATAGAAGGAGAACATGGAAGCGAGTCAGGGCTAACAGTCCATAGGGGGAGAACATGAGAACGAACCAGGGCTAACACGTCTTAAAACAAGAACATAGGAGTCAGTCAGGGCTATCAGTCCATAGAGGGAGAACATGGAAGCGAATCAGGGCTAACAATCCATAGAGAGAGAACATGAGAGCGAGTCGGGGCTAACAGTCCATAGGGGGAGAATATCGGAGCAATTCAAGTCTAACAGTCCATTGGGGGAAAACATGAGAGTGAGTCATGGCTATTTGTCCTTAGAAGGAGAACATGGAAGCGAGTCAGGGCTAACAGTCCATAGGGGGAGAACATGAGAACGAACCAGGGCTAACACGTCATAGAACAAGAACATAGGAGCCAGTCAGGGCTAACAGTCCATAGAAGGAGGACATCGAAGTGAGTCAAGTCTAACAGTCCATAGAGAGAGGTTCGGAGTGAGTCAGGGCTAACAATTCAAAGAGAGAGGACATGAGAGCGAGTCAGGGCTAACAGTCCATAGAGAGAGGACATCGGAACAAGTCAGGGCTAACAGTCCATAGAGAGGGAACATGAGAGTGAGTCGGGGCTAACAGTTCATAGAGGGAGAACATGAGAGTGAGTCAGGGCTAACAGTCCATAGAGGGAGATCATGGGAATGAGTTAGGGCTAACAGTCCATAGAGAGAGGATGTCGGAGCAAGTCAGGGCTAACAGTCCATAGAGAGAGGACATGAGAGCGAGTCAGGGCTAACAGTTCATAGAGGGAGAACATGAGAGTGAGTCAGGGCTAACAGTCCATAGAGGGAGAACATGGGAGTGAGTTAGGGCTAACAGTCCATAGAGAGAGGATGTCGGAGCAAGTCAGGGCTAACAGTCCATAGAGAGAGGACATGAGAGCGAGTCAGGGCTAACAGTTCATAGAGGGAGAACATGAGAGTGAGTCAGGGCTAACAGTCCATAGAGGGAGAACATGGGAGTGAGTTAGGGCTAACAGTCCATAGAGAGAGGACATCGGAGTGAGTCAGGGCTAACAGTCCATAGAGAAAGGATATCAGAGCAAGTCAGGGCAAACAGTTCATAGAGAGAAAACATGAAAGTGAGTGAGGGCTAACAATCCATAGAGAGAGAACAAGAGAGCGAGTCAGAGCTAACAAGCCATACAGGGAGAATATGGGAGTGAGTAAGGGCTAACAGTCCATTTCATAAAGAGAGGACAATGGAGTGAGTCAGGACTATTAGTCCATAGAGGGAGAACATGGAAGAGAGTCAGGGCTAACAATCCATATAGAGAGAACATGAGAGTGATTCAGGGCTAGCAGTCCATAGGGGGCAAACATGAGAGTGAGTCAGGGCTAACTGTCCATAGAGGGAGAACATGGGAGTGAGTCAGGGCTAACAATCCACTTAGGGAGATCATGGGATCGAGTCAGAGCTAACAGTCCATAGTAGGAGAATATGGGATCAAGTCAGGACTAACAGTCCATAGGGGGAAAACATGAGAGCGAGTCAGGGCTATTAGTCCATAGAAGGAGAACATGGAAGCGAGTCAGGGCTAACAGTCCATAGGGGAAGAACATGAAAGTGAGCCAGGGCTAACAGTTGATAGAGGGAGAACATGGGAGCGAGTCAGGGCCATTAGTCCATAGAGGGAGAACATCGGAGCAAGTCAGGGCTAACAGTCCATAGAGGAAGAACATGGGAGCAAGTCTGGGCTAACAGTCCATAGAGGGAGAACATAGAGCGAGTCAGGCCTAACAGTCCATAGAGGGAGAACATTGGAGCGAGTCAGGGCTAACAGTCCATAGGGGGAGAACATCGGAGAAAGTCAAGGCTAGCATTCCATAGAGGTAGAACATTGGAGTAAGTCATGGTGAACAGTCCATAGAGAGAGGACATCACAGCGAGTCAGGGCTAACAATCCATAGAGAGAGGACATGAAAGTGAGTCAGGGCTAGCAATCCATACAGAGAGAACATGGGTGCGTGTCAGGGCTAACAGTCCATAGAGAGACGACATTGGAGCGAGTCATGGCTATTAGTCCATAGAGGGAGAACATGGAAGCAAGTCAGGGCTAACAGTCCATAGAGAGAGGATATTGGAGCGAGTCACGGCTATTAGTCCATAGAGGGAGAACATGAGAGCGAGTCACTGTTAACAGTCCATAAAGCGAGAAAATGGGAGTGAATCAGAGCTAACAGTCCATACAGGGAGATCATGGGATCAAGTCAAGGCATAACAGTTCATAGAGAGAAAACATGAAAGTGAGTCAGGGCTAACAGTCCACAAAGAGAGGACATCGGAGCAAGTCAGGGCTAACAGTTCATAGGGGGAGAACATGGGAGCAAATCAGGGCTAACTGTCCATAGGGGTGGAACATGGGAGAGAGTCACGAGTCAGGGCTAACACTCTATAGAGGGAGAATATGGGAGTGAGTCAGGGCTAACAGTCCATAGAGGGAGAACATTGGAGCAAGTCAGGGCTAACAGTCCATAGAGGGAGAACATGGGGGAGTGAGTCATGACTAACAGTAAATAGAGAGAGAATGATCAGCAAAAGCTCACTGTGCTTCATGTACACAGTGTCCTGCTTTTTCACTCCAGGCTTCTTAACAGCATCATCCTCTAATGACCAGATTGATAGTCATCACAAAGCATAAACGTTTTCAGGTCTCCTGCCCCTATTCTTACATACTCCACCTTTTGGTTCCTTTTATGCCTAATATATAAATAACTAAAGGAATTCTATCATCAAAAACATAAAAGTTCATTTTAGGCGATTGCATTTCCATGACTAACCACTAGATGTCAGTGTAAAGCAGCAACATCTTGCTTTCCAACCTGTTGGAAAGACATTTAAAGTGTCATCCCTTTTTTACTGCTGGTTCACCATGACAGTGAGAGATAAAAAATAGATCAACAGATATAAATTCATCATCATCATAAGAAGAAGAACTGCCACAGTAACAGACACAAGTATAGCCCATTTTCTAAACCTGTTTTGTATTAAAGGGGTTCAATGTGACCGTAGATATGCCTGAAGGGGTTATCTGGAGCTGAGAAACTCTTTTCAATGAAAACTCAGTGATGGTACGGCAGCGGCATCTACCAATGCCACCAATTCGGTTACTGCATAGTGGCCATTCTCAGGTACTGCAACTTGGACCTCATTGCATGGATAGTCTCTTAAGGAGTTTAGAAAAGTTTCCAAAGTTTGATCATGAGATGGAGTGGGAAGTTTGGCAGTAGTTAAGGGGTTAATTCTTAATGTTAAAGCTCATATTCAACCAACCAAGATGGGAGTAATGTTCACAGTCATATCTATTCTGTAGTTAGCAGAGAGAGGGTTAACAGCGAGTGTTTGCTTCCTGCATACAGTGAGTTAACAGTGAGTGTTGGCATGCAGCAGGGAGAAGGTTAACAGGAAAGGTTCATGTACAGCAGAGGGGGTTAACAGCGAGTGTTCACATGCAGCGGAGAGAGGGTTAACAGCAAGTGTTCACTTCCTGCAGAGAGAGGGTTAACAGCAAGTGTTCACTTCCTGCAGAGAGAGGGTTAACAGCAAGTGTTCACTTAGGCAGAGAGAGGGTTAACAGCAAGTGTTCACTTCCTGCAGAGAGAGGGTTAACAGCAAGTGTTCACTTCCTGCAGAGAAAGAGTTAACAGCAAGTGTTGGCATGCTGCAGAGAAAGTGTTAACAGTGACTGTTTGCTGGCAGCAGAGAGAGGGTTAACAGCAAGTGTAAGCCTGCAGCAAAGAGAGGGTTAACAGCAAGTGTTTACATCCTGCAGAGAGAGGGTTAAAAGCTGGCAGCAGAAAGAGGGTTAACAGCAAGTGTAAGCCTGCAGCAGAGAGAGGGTTAACAGCAAGTGTTTACGTCCTGCAGAGAGAGAGTTAACAGCAATTGTTGGCATGCAGCAGAGAGAAGTTAACAGGAAAGGTTCATGTGCAGCACAGAAAGGGTTAACAGAAAGTGTTCACTTCCTGCACAGAGGGGGTTAACAGCCAGTGTTCACATGCAGCAGAGAGAGGGTTAACAGCAAGTGTTCACTTCCTGCAGAGAGAGGGTTACCAGTGAGCATTTGCGTTCAGCAAAGAAAGGGTTAACAGCGAGTGTCACGTGCAGCAGAGAGAGGGTTTAACAGTGAGTGTTCATGTGCAGCAGAAAGGGGGTTAAAAGAGAGTTTGCGTGCAGTAGAGAGAGGGTTAACAGCGAGATTTTCATGCAGTAGGGAGGGTTAACAACGAGGGTTCATGTGCAGCAGAGAGAAGGTTAACAGAGAGGGTTCATGTGCAGCAGAGAGAGGGTTAATGGTGAGAGTTCGCATGCAGCAGAGAAAGGGTAAACAGCTAGAGTTCGGGTGCACTGGGCTCCCTCACTGGTAACTACTGAGTAAATGTGTGAGACCTGATATCAGCTGGTGACACATTTGCTTTCGCTGCAGAGCAGCACTCTCTGCCTGACACAGCGCAGCGCCGCCCGGGGACATGTACAAAACACAGCGCACAGAGGGGCGGCAGCTGAGAATCACCGGGATCAGACCCCAAATATGTACAGTCAGACGGATGTGTGTACACAGTGACTGCACCAGCAGAATAGTGAGTGCAGCTCTGGAGTATAATACAGGATGTAACTCAGGATCAGTAATGTAATGTATGTACACAGTGACTACACCAGCAGAATAGTGAGTGCAGCTCTGGAGTATAATACAGGAGGTAACTCAGGATCAGTAATGTAATGTATGTACACCGTGACTGCACCAGCAGAATAGTGAGTGCAGCTCTGGAGTATAATACAGGATGTAACTCAGGATCAGTAATGTAATGTATGTACACAGTGACTGCACCAGCAGAATAGTGAGTGCAGCTCTGGAGTATAATACAGGATGTAACTCAGGATCAGTAATGTAATGTATGTACACAGTGACTGCACCAGCAGAATAGTGAGTGCAGCTCTGGGGTATAATACAGGATGTAACACAGGATCAGTAATGTAATGTATGTACACAGTGACTGCACCAGCAGAATAGTGAGTGCAGCTCTGGAGTATAATACAGGAGGTAACTCAGGATCAGTAATGTAATGTATGTACACTGTGACTGCACCAGCAGAATAGTGAGTGCAACTCTGGAGTATAATACAGGAGGTAACTCAGGATCAGTAATGTAATGTATGTACACAGTGACTGCACCAGCAGAATAGTGAGTGCAGCTCTGGAGTATAATACAGGATGTAACTCAGGATCAGTAATGTAATGTATATACACAGTGACTGCACCAGCAGAATAGTGAGTGCAGCTCTGGGGTATAATACAGGATGTAACAAAGGATCAGTAATGTAATGTATGTACACAGTGACTGCACCAGCAGAATAGTGAGTGCAGCTCTGGAGTATAATACAGGATATAACTCAGGATCAGTAATGTAATGTATGTACACAGTGACTGCACCAGCAGAATAGTGAGTGCAGCTCTGGGGTATAATACAGGATATAACTCAGGATCAGTAATGTAATGTATGCACACAGTGACTGCACCAGCAGAATAGTGAGCGCAGCTCTGGAGGATAATACAGGATGTAACACAGGATCAGTAATGTAATGTATGTACACAGTGACTGCACCAGCAGAATAGTGAGTGCAGCTCTGGGGTATAATACAGGATGTAACACAGGATCAGTAATGTAATGTATGTACACAGTGACTGCACCAGCAGAATAGTGAGTGCAGCTCTGGGGTATAATACAGGATGTAACACAGGATCAGTAATGTAATGTATGTACACAGTGACTGCACCAGCAGAATAGTGAGTGCAGCTCTGGAGTATAATACAGGAGGTAACTCAGGATCAGTAATGTAATGTATGTACACAGTGACTGCACCAGCAGAATAGTGAGTGCAGCTCTGGAGTATAATACAGGATGTAACTCAGGATCAGTAATGTAATGTATGTACACAGTGACTGCACCAGCAGAATAGTGAGTGCAGCTCTGGAGTATAATACAGGAGGTAACTCAGGATCAGTAATGTAATGTATGTACACAGTGACTGCACCAGCAGAATAGTGAGTGCAGCTCTGGGGTATAATATAGGATGTAACTCAGGATCAGTAATGTAATGTATCTACACAGTGACTGCACAAGCAGAATAGTGAGTGCAGCTCTGGAGTATAATACAGGAGGTAACTCAGGATCAGTAATGTACTGTATGTACACAGTGACTGCACCAGCAGAATAGTGAGTGCAGCTCTGGAGTATAATACAGGATGTAACTCAGGATCAGTAATGTAATGTATGTACACAGTGACTGCACCAGCAGAATAGTGAGTGCAGCTCTGGAGTATAATACAGGATGTAACTCAGGATCAGTAATGTAATATATGTACACAGTGACTGCACCAGCAGAATAGTGAGTGCAGCTCTGGAGTATAATACAGGATGTAACTCAGGATCAGTAATGTAATGTATGCACACAGTGACTGCACCAGCAGAATAGTGAGTGCAGCTCTGGAGTATAATACAGGATGTAACTCAGGATCAGTAATGTAATGTATGTACACAGTGACTGCACCAGCAGAATAGTGAGTGCAGCTCTGGAGTATAATACAGGAGGTAACTCAGGATCAGTAATGTATGTACACAGTGACTGCACCAGCAGAATAGTGAGAGCAGCTCTGGAGTATAATACAGGAGGTAACTCAGGATCAGTAATGTAATGTATGTACACAGTGACTGCACCAGCAGAATAGTGAGTGCAGCTCTGGAGTATAATACAGGATGTAACTCAGGATCAGTAATGTAATGTATGTACACAGTGACTGCACCAGCAGAATAGTGAGTGCAGCTCTGGAGTATAATACAGGATGTAACTCAGGATCAGTAATGTAATGTATGTACACAGTGACTGCACCAGCAGAATAGTGAGTGCAGCTCTGGAGTATAATACAGGATGTAACTCAGGATCAGTAATGTAATGTATGTACACAGTGACTGCACCAGCAGAATAGTGAGTGCAGCTCTGGAGTATAATACAGGATGTAACTCAGGATCAGTAATGTAATGTATGTACACAGTGACTGCACCAGCAGAATAGTGAGTGCAGCTCTGGGGTATAATACAGGAAGTAACTCAGGATCAGTAATGTAATGTATGTACACAGTGACTGCACCAGCAGAATAGTGAGTGCAGCTCTGGGGTATAATACAGGATGTAACTCAGGATCAGTAATGTAATGTATGCACACAGTGACTGCACCAGCAGAATAGTGAGTGCAGCTCTGGAGTATAATACAGGATGTAACTCAGGATCAGTAATGTAATGTATGTACACAGTGACTGCACCAGCAGAATAGTGAGTGCAGCTCTGGAGTATAATACAGGATGGTAACTCAGGATCAGTAATGTAATGTATGTACACAGTGACTGCACCAGCAGAATAGTGAGTGCAGCTCTGGAGTATAATACAGGAGGTAACTCAGGATCAGTAATGTAATGTATGTACACAGTGACTGCACCAGCAGAATAGTGAGTGCAGCTCTGGAGTATAATACAGGATGTAACTCAGGATCAGTAATGTAATGTATGTACACAGTGACTGCACCAGCAGAATAGTGAGTGCAGCTCTGGGGTATAATACAGGATGGTAACTCAGGATCAGTAATGTAATGTATGTACACAGTGACTGCACCAGCAGAATAGTGAGTGCAGCTCTGGGGTATAATACAGGATGTAACTCAGGATCAGTAATGTAATGTATGTACACAGTGACTGCACCAGCAGAATAGTGAGTGCAGCTCTGGAGTATAATACAGGATGTAACTCAGGATCAGTAATGTAATGTATGTACACAGTGACTGCACCAGCAGAATAGTGAGTGCAGCTCTGGAGTATAATACAGGATGTAACTCAGGATCAGTAATGTAATGTATGTACACAGTGACTGCACCAGCAGAATAGTGAGTGCAGCTCTGGAGTATAATACAGGATGGTAACTCAGGATCAGTAATGTAATGTATGTACACAGTGACTGCACCAGCAGAATAGTGAGTGCAGCTCTGGGGTATAATATAGGATGTAACTCAGGATCAGTAATGTAATGTATGTACACAGTGACCGCACCAGCAGAATAGTGAGTGCAGCTCTGGAGTATAATACAGGATGTAACTCAGGATCAGTAATGTAATGTATGTACACAGTGACTGCACCAGCAGAATAGTGAGTGCAGCTCTGGAGTATAATAGAGGATGTAACTCAGGACCAGTAATGTAATGTATGTACACAGTGACCGCACCAGCAGAATAGTGAGTGCAGCTCTGGAGTATAATACAGGATGTAACTCAGGATCAGTAATGTAATGTATGTACACAGTGACTGCACCAGCAGAATAGTGAGTGCAGCTCTGGAGAATAATACAGGAGGTAACTCAGGATCAGTAATGTAATGTATGTACACAGTGACTGCACCAGCAGAATAGTGAGTGCAGCTCTGGAGTATAATACAGGATGTAACTCAGGATCAGTAATGTAATGTATGTACACAGTGACTGCACCAGCAGAATAGTGAGTGCAGCTCTGGAGTATAATACAGGATGTAACTCAGGATCAGTAATGTAATGTATATACACAGTGACTGCACCAGCAGAATAGTGAGTGCAGCTCTGGGGTATAATACAGGATGTAACAAAGGATCAGTAATGTAATGTATGTACACAGTGACTGCACCAGCAGAATAGTGAGTGCAGCTCTGGAGTATAATACAGGATATAACTCAGGATCAGTAATGTAATGTATGTACACAGTGACTGCACCAGCAGAATAGTGAGTGCAGCTCTGGGGTATAATACAGGATATAACTCAGGATCAGTAATGTAATGTATGCACACAGTGACTGCACCAGCAGAATAGTGAGCGCAGCTCTGGAGGATAATACAGGATGTAACACAGGATCAGTAATGTAATGTATGTACACAGTGACTGCACCAGCAGAATAGTGAGTGCAGCTCTGGGGTATAATACAGGATGTAACACAGGATCAGTAATGTAATGTATGTACACAGTGACTGCACCAGCAGAATAGTGAGTGCAGCTCTGGGGTATAATACAGGATGTAACACAGGATCAGTAATGTAATGTATGTACACAGTGACTGCACCAGCAGAATAGTGAGTGCAGCTCTGGAGTATAATACAGGAGGTAACTCAGGATCAGTAATGTAATGTATGTACACAGTGACTGCACCAGCAGAATAGTGAGTGCAGCTCTGGAGTATAATACAGGATGTAACTCAGGATCAGTAATGTAATGTATGTACACAGTGACTGCACCAGCAGAATAGTGAGTGCAGCTCTGGAGTATAATACAGGAGGTAACTCAGGATCAGTAATGTAATGTATGTACACAGTGACTGCACCAGCAGAATAGTGAGTGCAGCTCTGGGGTATAATATAGGATGTAACTCAGGATCAGTAATGTAATGTATCTACACAGTGACTGCACAAGCAGAATAGTGAGTGCAGCTCTGGAGTATAATACAGGAGGTAACTCAGGATCAGTAATGTACTGTATGTACACAGTGACTGCACCAGCAGAATAGTGAGTGCAGCTCTGGAGTATAATACAGGATGTAACTCAGGATCAGTAATGTAATGTATGTACACAGTGACTGCACCAGCAGAATAGTGAGTGCAGCTCTGGAGTATAATACAGGATGTAACTCAGGATCAGTAATGTAATATATGTACACAGTGACTGCACCAGCAGAATAGTGAGTGCAGCTCTGGAGTATAATACAGGATGTAACTCAGGATCAGTAATGTAATGTATGCACACAGTGACTGCACCAGCAGAATAGTGAGTGCAGCTCTGGAGTATAATACAGGATGTAACTCAGGATCAGTAATGTAATGTATGTACACAGTGACTGCACCAGCAGAATAGTGAGTGCAGCTCTGGAGTATAATACAGGAGGTAACTCAGGATCAGTAATGTATGTACACAGTGACTGCACCAGCAGAATAGTGAGAGCAGCTCTGGAGTATAATACAGGAGGTAACTCAGGATCAGTAATGTAATGTATGTACACAGTGACTGCACCAGCAGAATAGTGAGTGCAGCTCTGGAGTATAATACAGGATGTAACTCAGGATCAGTAATGTAATGTATGTACACAATGACTGCACCAGCAGAATAGTGAGTGCAGCTCTGGAGTATAATACAGGATGTAACTCAGGATCAGTAATGTAATGTATGTACACAGTGACTGCACCAGCAGAATAGTGAGTGCAGCTCTGGAGTATAATACAGGATGTAACTCAGGATCAGTAATGTAATGTATGTACACAGTGACTGCACCAGCAGAATAGTGAGTGCAGCTCTGGAGTATAATACAGGATGTAACTCAGGATCAGTAATGTAATGTATGTACACAGTGACTGCACCAGCAGAATAGTGAGTGCAGCTCTGGGGTATAATACAGGAAGTAACTCAGGATCAGTAATGTAATGTATGTACACAGTGACTGCACCAGCAGAATAGTGAGTGCAGCTCTGGGGTATAATACAGGATGTAACTCAGGATCAGTAATGTAATGTATGCACACAGTGACTGCACCAGCAGAATAGTGAGTGCAGCTCTGGAGTATAATACAGGATGTAACTCAGGATCAGTAATGTAATGTATGTACACAGTGACTGCACCAGCAGAATAGTGAGTGCAGCTCTGGAGTATAATACAGGATGGTAACTCAGGATCAGTAATGTAATGTATGTACACAGTGACTGCACCAGCAGAATAGTGAGTGCAGCTCTGGAGTATAATACAGGAGGTAACTCAGGATCAGTAATGTAATGTATGTACACAGTGACTGCACCAGCAGAATAGTGAGTGCAGCTCTGGAGTATAATACAGGATGTAACTCAGGATCAGTAATGTAATGTATGTACACAGTGACTGCACCAGCAGAATAGTGAGTGCAGCTCTGGGGTATAATACAGGATGGTAACTCAGGATCAGTAATGTAATGTATGTACACAGTGACTGCACCAGCAGAATAGTGAGTGCAGCTCTGGGGTATAATACAGGATGTAACTCAGGATCAGTAATGTAATGTATGTACACAGTGACTGCACCAGCAGAATAGTGAGTGCAGCTCTGGAGTATAATACAGGATGTAACTCAGGATCAGTAATGTAATGTATGTACACAGTGACTGCACCAGCAGAATAGTGAGTGCAGCTCTGGAGTATAATACAGGATGTAACTCAGGATCAGTAATGTAATGTATGTACACAGTGACTGCACCAGCAGAATAGTGAGTGCAGCTCTGGAGTATAATACAGGATGGTAACTCAGGATCAGTAATGTAATGTATGTACACAGTGACTGCACCAGCAGAATAGTGAGTGCAGCTCTGGGGTATAATATAGGATGTAACTCAGGATCAGTAATGTAATGTATGTACACAGTGACCGCACCAGCAGAATAGTGAGTGCAGCTCTGGAGTATAATACAGGATGTAACTCAGGATCAGTAATGTAATGTATGTACACAGTGACTGCACCAGCAGAATAGTGAGTGCAGCTCTGGAGTATAATAGAGGATGTAACTCAGGACCAGTAATGTAATGTATGTACACAGTGACCGCACCAGCAGAATAGTGAGTGCAGCTCTGGAGTATAATACAGGATGTAACTCAGGATCAGTAATGTAATGTATGTACACAGTGACTGCACCAGCAGAATAGTGAGTGCAGCTCTGGAGAATAATACAGGAGGTAACTCAGGATCAGTAATGTAATGTATGTACACAGTGACTGCACCAGCAGAATAGTGAGTGCAGCTCTGGAGTATAATACAGGATGTAACTCAGGATCAGTAATGTAATGTATGCACACAGTGACTGCACCAGCAGAATAGTGAGTGCAGCTCTGGAGTATAATACAGGATGTAACTCAGGATCAGTAATGTAATGTATGTACACAGTGACTGCACCAGCAGAATAGTGAGTGCAGCTCTGGAGTATAATACAGGAGGTAACTCAGGATCAGTAATGTATGTACACAGTGACTCCACCAGCAGAATAGTGAGAACAGCTCTGGAGTATAATACAGGAGGTAACTCAGGATCAGTAATGTAATGTATGTACACAGTGACTGCACCAGCAGAATAGTGAGTGCAGCTCTGGAGTATAATACAGGATGTAACTCAGGATCAGTAATGTAATGTATGTACACAGTGACTGCACCAGCAGAATAGCGAGTGCAGCTCTGGAGTATAATACAGGATGTAACTCATGATCAGTAATGTAATGTATGTACACAGTGACTGCACCAGCAGAATAGTGAGTGCAGCTCTGGGGTATAATACAGGATGTAACTCAGGATCAGTAATGTAATGTATGTACACAGTGACTGCACCAGCAGAATAGTGAGTGCAGCTCTGGGGTATAATACAGGAAGTAACTCAGGATCAGTAATGTAATGTATGTACACAGTGACTGTACCAGCAGACTAGTGAGTGCAGCTCTGGGGTATAATACAGGATGTAACTCAGGATCAGTAATGTAATGTATGTACACAGTGACTGCACCAGCAGACTAGTGAGTGCAGCTCTGGGGTATAATACAGGATGTAACTCAGGATCAGTAATGTAATGTATGTACACAGTGACTGCACCAGCAGACTAGTGAGTGCAGCTCTGGGGTATAATACAGGAGGTAACTCAGGATCAGTAATGTAATGTATGTACACAGTGACTGCACCAGCAGAATAGTGAGTGCAGCTCTGGAGTATAATACAGGATGTAACTCAGGATCAGTAATGTAATGTATGTACACAGTGACTGCACCAGCAGAATAGTGAGTGCAGCTCTGGAGTATAATACAGGATGTAACTCAGGATCAGTAATGTAATGTATGTACACAGTGACTGCACCAGCAGAATAGTGAGTGCAGCTCTGGGGTATAATACAGGAAGTAACTCAGGATCAGTAATGTAATGTATGTACACAGTGACTGCACCAGCAGAATAGTGAGTGCAGCTCTGGGGTATAATACAGGATGTAACTCAGGATCAGTAATGTAATGTATGTACACAGTGACTGCACCAGCAGAATAGTGAGTGCAGCTCTGGAGTATAATACAGGATGTAACTCAGGATCAGTAATGTAATGTATGTACACAGTGACTGCACCAGCAGAATAGTGAGTGCAGCTCTGGTGTATAATACAGGATGTAACTCAGGATCAGTAATGTATGTACACAGTGACTGCACCAGCAGAATAGTGAGTGCAGCTCTGGAGTATAATACAGGATGTAACTCAGGATCAGTAATGTAATGTATGTACACAGTGACTGCACCAGCAGAATAGTGAGTGCAGCTCTGGAGTATAATACAGGAGGTAACTCAGGATCAGTAATGTAATGTATGTACACAGTGACTGCACCAGCAGAATAGTGAGTGCAGCTCTGGAGTATAATACAGGATGGTAACTCAGGATCAGTAATGTAATGTATGTACACAGTGACTGCACCAGCAGAATAGTGAGTGCAGCTCTGGGGTATAATATAGGATGTAACTCAGGATCAGTAATGTAATGTATGTACACAATGACTGCACCAGCAGAATAGTGAGTGCAGCTCTGGAGTATAATACAGGAGGTAACTCAGGATCAGTAATGTAATGTATGTACACAGTGACTGCACCAGCAGAATAGTGAGTGCAGCTCTGGAGTATAATACAGGATGGTAACTCAGGATCAGTAATGTAATGTATGTACACAGTGACTGCACCAGCAGAATAGTGAGTGCAGCTCTGGGGTATAATATAGGATGTAACTCAGGATCAGTAATGTAATGTATGTACACAGTGACTGCACCAGCAGAATAGTGAGTGCAGCTCTGGGGTATAATACAGGATGTAACTCAGGATCAGTAATGTAATGTATGTACACAGTGACTGCACCAGCAGAATAGTGAGTGCAGCTCTGGAGTATAATACAGGATGTAACTCAGGATCAGTAATGTAATGTATGTACACAGTGACTGCACCAGCAGAATAGTGAGTGCAGCTCTGGAGTATAATACAGGATGTAACTCAGGATCAGTAATGTAATGTATGTACACAGTGACTGCACCAGCAGAATAGTGAGTGCAGCTCTGGAGTATAATACAGGATGGTAACTCAGGATCAGTAATGTAATGTATGTACACAGTGACTGCACCAGCAGAATAGTGAGTGCAGCTCTGGGGTATAATATAGGATGTAACTCAGGATCAGTAATGTAATGTATCTACACAGTGACTGCACAAGCAGAATAGTGAGTGCAGCTCTGGAGTATAATACAGGAGGTAACTCAGGATCAGTAATGTACTGTATGTGCACAGTGACTGCACCAGCAGAATAGTGAGTGCAGCTCTGGAGTATAATACAGGATGTAACTCAGGATCAGTAATGTAATGTATGTACACAGTGACTGCACCAGCAGAATAGTGAGTGCAGCTCTGGAGTATAATACAGGATGTAACTCAGGATCAGTAATGTAATGTATGTACACTGTGACTGCACCAGCAGAATAGTGAGTGCAGCTCTGGAGTATAATACAGGATGTAACTCAGGATCAGTAATGTAATGTATGTACACAGTGACTGCACCAGCAGAATAGTGAGTGCAGCTCTGGAGTATAATACAGGATGTAACTCAGGATCAGTAATGTAATGTATGTACACAGTGACTGCACCAGCAGAATAGTGAGTGCAGCTCTGGAGTATAATACAGGAGGTAACTCAGGATCAGTAATGTATGTACACAGTGACTCCACCAGCAGAATAGTGAGAGCAGCTCTGGAGTATAATACAGGAGGTAACTCAGGATCAGTAATGTAATGTATGTACACAGTGACTGCACCAGCAGAATAGTGAGTGCAGCTCTGGAGTATAATACAGGATGTAACTCAGGATCAGTAATGTAATGTATGTACACAGTGACTGCACCAGCAGAATAGTGAGTGCAGCTCTGGAGTATAATACAGGATGTAACTCAGGATCAGTAATGTAATGTATGTACACAGTGACTGCACCAGCAGAATAGTGAGTGCAGCTCTGGCGTATAATACAGGATGTAACTCAGGATCAGTAATGTAATGTATGTACACAGTGACTGCACCAGCAGAATAGTGAGTGCAGCTCTGGAGTATAATACAGGATGTAACTCAGGATCAGTAATGTAATGTATGTACACAGTGACTGCACCAGCAGAATAGTGAGTGCAGCTCTGGAGTATAATACAGGATGTAACTCAGGATCAGTAATGTAATGTATGTACACAGTGACTGCACCAGCAGAATAGTGAGTGCAGCTCTGGAGTATAATACAGGAGGTAACTCAGGATCAGTAATGTAATGTATGTACACAGTGACTCCACCAGCAGAATAGTGAGTGTAGCTCTGGAGTATAATACAGGATGTAACTCAGGATCAGTAATGTAATGTATGTACACAGTGACTGCACCAGCAGAATAGTGAGTGCAGCTCTGGGGTATAATACAGGAAGTAACTCAGGATCAGTAATGTAATGTATGTACACAGTGACTGCACCAACAGAATAGTGAGTGCAGCTCTGGAGTATAATACAGGATGTATCTCAGGATCAGTAATGTAATGTATGTACACAGTGACTGCACCAGCAGACTAGTGAGTGCAGCTCTGGGGTATAATACAGGATGTAACTCAGGATCAGTAATGTAATGTATGTACACTGTGACTGCACCAGCAGAATAGTGAGTGCAGCTCTGGAGTATAATAGAGGATGTAACTCAGGATCAGTAATGTAATGTATGTACACAGTGACTACACCAGCAGAATAGTGAGTGCAGCTCTGGGGTATAATACAGGATGTAACTCAGGATTAGTAATGTAATGTATGTGCACAGTGACTGCACCAGCAGAATAGTGAGTGCAGCTCTGGAGTATAATACAGGAGGTAACTCAGGATCAGTAATGTAATGTATGTACACAGTGACTGCACCAGCAGAATAGTGAGTGCAGCTCTGGAGTATAATACAGGAGGTAACTCAGGATCAGTAATGTAATGTATCTACACAGTGACTGCACCAGCAGAATAGTGAGTGCAGCTCTGGAGTATAATACAGGAGGTAACTCAGGATCAGTAATGTAATGTATGTACACAGTGACTGCACCAGCAGAATAGTGAGTGCAGCTCTGGAGTATAATACAGGATGGTAACTCAGGATCAGTAATGTAATGTATGTACACAGTGACTGCACCAGCAGAATAGTGAGTGCAGCTCTGGGGTATAATATAGGATGTAACTCAGGATCAGTAATGTATGCACACAGTGACTGCACCAGCAGAATAGTGAGTGCAGCTCTGGAGTATAATACAGGATGTAACTCAGGATTAGTAATGTAATGTATGTACACAGTGACTGCACCAGCAGAATAGTGAGTGCAGCTCTGGAGTATAATACAGGATGTAACTCAGGATCAGTAATGTAATGTATGTACACAGTGACTGCACCAGCAGAATAGTGAGTGCAGCTCTGGGGTATAATACAGGATGTAACTCAGGATCAGTAATGTAATGTATGTACACAGTGACTGCACCAGCAGAATAGTGAGTCCAGCTCTGGAGTATAATACAGAATGTAACTCAGGATCAGTAATGTAATGTATGTACACAGTGACTGCACCAGCAGAATAGTGAGTCCAGCTCTGGAGTATAATACAGAATGTAACTCAGGATCAGTAATGTAATGTATGTACACAGTGACTGCACCAGCAGAATAGTGAGTGCAGCTCTGGAGTATAATACAGGATGGTAACTCAGGATCAGTAATGTAATGTATGTACACAGTGACTGCACCAGCAGAATAGTGAGTGCAGCTCTGGAGTATAATACAGGACGTAACTCAGGATCAGTAATGTAATGTATGTACACAGTGACTGCAGCAGCAGAATAGTGAGTGCAGCTCTGGGGTATAATATAGGATGTAACTCAGGATCAGTAATGTAATGTATCTACACAGTGACTGCACAAGCAGAATAGTGAGTGCAGCTCTGGAGTATAATACAGGAGGTAACTCAGGATCAGTAATGTACTGTATGTGCACAGTGACTGCACCAGCAGAATAGTGAGTGCAGCTCTGGAGTATAATACAGGATGTAACTCAGGATCAGTAATGTAATGTATGTACACAGTGACTGCACCAGCAGAATAGTGAGTGCAGCTCTGGAGTATAATACAGGATGTAACTCAGGACCAGTAATGTAATGTATGTACACAGTGACCGCACCAGCAGAATAGTGAGTGCAGCTCTGGAGTATAATACAGGATGTAACTCAGGATCAGTAATGTAATGTATGTACACAGTGACTGCACCAGCAGAATAGTGAGTGCAGCTCTGGAGTATAATACAGGATGTAACTCAGGATCAGTAATGTAATGTATGTACACAGTGACTGCACCAGCAGAATAGTGAGTGCAGCTCTGGAGTATAATACAGGAGGTAACTCAGGATCAGTAATGTAATGTATGTACACAGTGACTGCACCAGCAGAATAGTGAGTGCAGCTCTGGGGTATAATACAGGAAGTAACTCAGGATCAGTAATGTAATGTATGTACACAGTGACTGCACCAGCAGAATAGTGAGTGCAGCTCTGGAGTATAATACAGGAGGTAACTCAGGATCAGTAATGTAATGTATGTACACAGTGACTGCAGCAGCAGAATAGTGAGTGCAGCTCTGGAGTATAATACAGGATGTAACTCAGGATCAGTAATGTAATGTATGTACACAGTGACTGCAGCAGCAGAATAGTGAGTGCAGCTCTGGGGTATAATATAGGATGTAACTCAGGATCAGTAATGTAATGTATCTACACAGTGACTGCACAAGCAGAATAGTGAGTGCAGCTCTGGAGTATAATACAGGAGGTAACTCAGGATCAGTAATGTACTGTATGTGCACAGTGACTGCACCAGCAGAATAGTGAGTGCAGCTCTGGAGTATAATACAGGATGTAACTCAGGATCAGTAATGTAATGTATGTACACAGTGACCGCACCAGCAGAATAGTGAGTGCAGCTCTGGAGTATAATACAGGATGTAACTCAGGATCAGTAATGTAATGTATGTACACAGTGACTGCACCAGCAGAATAGTGAGTGCAGCTCTGGAGTATAATACAGGATGTAACTCAGGATCAGTAATGTAATGTATGTACACAGTGACTGCACCAGCAGAATAGTGAGTGCAGCTCTGGAGTATAATACAGGATGTAACTCAGGATCAGTAATGTAATGTATGTACACAGTGACTGCACCAGCAGAATAGTGAGTGCAGCTCTGGGGTATAATACAGGAAGTAACTCAGGATCAGTAATGTAATGTATGTACACAGTGACTGCACCAGCAGAATAGTGAGTGCAGCTCTGGAGTATAATACAGGAGGTAACTCAGGATCAGTAATGTAATGTATGTACACAGTGACTGCACCAGCAGAATAGTGAGTGCAGCTCTGGAGTATAATACAGGAGGTAACTCAGGATCAGTAATGTAATGTATGTACACAGTGACTGCACCAGCAGAATAGTGAGTGCAGCTCTGGAGTATAATACAGGATGTAACTCAGGATCAGTAATGTAATGTATGTACACAGTGACTGCACCAGCAGAATAGTGAGTGCCGCTCTGGAGTATAATACAGGATGTAACTCAGGATCAGTAATGTAATGTATGTACACAGTGACTGCACCAGCAGAATAGTGAGTGCAGCTCTGGGGTATAATACAGGATGTAACTCAGGATCAGTAATGTAATGTATGTACACAGTGACTGCACCAGCAGAATAGTGAGTGCCGCTCTGGAGTATAATACAGGAGGTAACTCAGGATCAGTAATGTAATGTATGCACACAGTGACTGCACCAGCAGAATAGTGAGTGCAGCTCTGGAGTATAATACAGGATGTAACTCAGGATCAGTAATGTAATGTATGTACACAGTGACTGCACCAGCAGAATAGTGAGTGCAGCTCTGGAGTATAATACAGGAGTAACTCAGGATCAGTAATGTAATGTATGTACACAGTGACTGCACCAGCAGAATAGTGAGTGCAGCTCTGGAGTATAATACAGGATATAACTCAGGATCAGTAATGTAATGTATGTACACAGTGACTGCACCAGCAGAATAGTGAGTGCAGCTCTGGAGTATAATACAGGAGGTAACTCAGGATCAGTAATGTAATGTATGTACACAGTGACTGCACCAGCAGAATAGTGAGTGCAGCTCTGGAGTATAATACAGGAGGTAACTCAGGATCAGTAATGTAATGTATGCACACAGTGACTGCACCAACAGAATAGTGAGTACAGCTCTGGAGTATAATACAGGAGGTAACTCAGGATCAGTAATGTAATGTATGTACACAGTGACTGCACCAGCAGAATAGTGAGTGCAGCTCTGGAGTATAATACAGGATGGAACTCAGGATCAGTAATGTAATGTATGTACACAGTGACTGCACCAGCAAACTAGTGAGTGCAGCTCTGGGGTATAATACAGGATGTAACTCAGGATCAGTAATGTAATGTATGTACACAGTGACTGCACCAGCAGAATACTGAGTGCAGCTCTGGAGTATAATACAGGATGTAACTCAGGATCAGTAATGTAATGTATGTACATAGTGACTGCACCAGCAGAATAGTGAGTGCAGCTCTGGAGTATAATACAGGAGGTAACTCAGGATCAGTTATGTATGTACACAGTGACTGCACCAGCAGAATAGTGAGTGCAGCTCTGAGGTATAATACAGAATGTAACTCAGGATCAGTAATGTAATGTATGTACACAGTGACTGCACCAGCAGAATAGTGAGTGCACCTCTGGAGTATAATACAGGATGTAACTCAGGATCAGTAATGTAATGTATGTACACAGTGACTGCACCAGCAGAATAGTGAGTGCAGCTCTGGAGTATAATACAGGAGGTAACTCAGGATCAGTAATGTAATGTATGTACACAGTGACTGCACCAGCAGAATAGTGAGTGCAGCTCTGGAGTATAATACAGGATGTAACTCAGGATCAGTAATGTAATGTATGTACACAGTGACTGCACCAGCAGAATAGTGAGTGCAGCTCTGGAGTATAATACAGGATGTAACTCAGGATCAGTAATGTAATGTATGTACACAGTGACTGCACCAGCAGAATAGTGAGTGCAGCTCTGGAGTATAATACAGGATGTAACTCAGGATCAGTAATGTAATGTATGCACACAGTGACTGCACCAGCAGAATAGTGAGTGCAGCTCTGGAGTATAATACAGGAGGTAACTCAGGATCAGTAATGTAATGTATGTACACAGTGACTGGACCAGCAGAATAGTGAGTGCAGCTCAGGAGTATAATACAGGAGGTAACTCAGGATCAGTAAAGTAATGTATGTATACAGTGACTCCACCAGCAGAATAGTGAGTGCAGCTCTGGAGTATATTACAGGAGGTAACTCAGGATCAGTAATGTAATGTATGTACACAGTGACTGCACCAGCAGAATAGTGAGTGCAGCTCTGGGGTATAATACAGGATGTAACTCAGGATCAGTAATGTAATGTATGTACACAGTGACTGCACCAGCAGAATAGTGAGTGCAGCTCTGGAGTATAATACAGGAGGTAACTCAGGATCAGTAATGTAATGTATGCACACAGTGACTGCACCAACAGAATAGTGAGTACAGCTCTGGAGTATAATACAGGAGGTAACTCAGGATCAGTAATGTAATGTATGTACACAGTGACTGCACCAGCAGAATAGTGAGTGCAGCTCTGGAGTATAATACAGGATGTAACTCAGGATCAGTAATGTAATGTATGTACACAGTGACTGCACCAGCAGAATACTGAGTGCAGCTCTGGAGTATAATACAGGATGTAACTCAGGATCAGTAATGTAATGTATGTACATAGTGACTGCACCAGCAGAATAGTGAGTGCAGCTCTGGAGTATAATACAGGAGGTAACTCAGGATCAGTAATGTAATGTATGTATACAGTGACTGCACCAGCAGAATACTGAGTGCAGCTCTGGAGTATAATACAGGATGTAACTCAGGATCAGTAATGTAATGTATGTACATAGTGACTGCACCAGCAGAATAGTGAGTGCAGCTCTGGAGTATAATACAGGAGGTAACTCAGGATCAGTAATGTATGTACACAGTGACTGCACCAGCAGAATAGTGAGTGCAGCTCTGAGGTATAATACAGAATGTAACTCAGGATCAGTAATGTAATGTATGTACACAGTGACTGCACCAGCAGAATAGTGAGTGCAGCTCTGGAGTATAATACATGATGTAACTCAGGATCAGTAATGTAATGTATGTACACAGTGACTGCACCAGCAGAATAGTGAGTGCAGCTCTGGAGTATAATACAGGAGGTAACTCAGGATCAGTAATGTAATGTATGTACACAGTGACTGCACCAGCAGAATAGTGAGTGCAGCTCTGGAGTATAATACAGGATGTAACTCAGGATCAGTAATGTAATGTATGTACACAGTGACTGCACCAGCAGAATAGTGAGTGCAGCTCTGGAGTATAATACAGGATGTAACTCAGGATCAGTAATGTAATGTATGTACACAGTGACTGCACCAGCAGAATAGTGAATGCAGCTCTGGAGTATAATACAGGATGTAACTCAGGATCAGTAATGTAATGTATGCACACAGTGACTGCACCAGCAGAATAGTGAGTGCAGCTCTGGAGTATAATACAGGAGGTAACTCAGGATCAGTAATGTAATGTATGTACACAGTGACTGCACCAGCAGAATAGTGAGTGCAGCTCAGGAGTATAATACAGGAGGTAACTCAGGATCAGTAAAGTAATGTATGTATACAGTGACTCCACAAGCAGAATAGTGAGTGCAGCTCTGGAGTATAATACAGGATGTAACTCAGGATCAGTAATGTAATGTATGTACACAGTGACTGCACCAGCAGAATAGTGAGTGCAGCTCTGGAGTATAATACAGGAGGTAACTCAGGATCAGTAATGTAATGTATGTACACAGTGACTGCACCAGCAGAATAGTGAGTGCAGCTCTGGGGTATAATACAGGATGTAACTCAGGATCAGTAATGTAATGTATGTACACAGTGACTGCACCAGCAGAATAGTGAGTGCAGCTCTGGAGGATAATACAGGATGTAACGCAGGATCAGTAATGTAATGTATGTACACAGTGACTGCACCAGCAGAATAGTGAGTTCAGCTCTGGAGTATAATACAGGAGGTAACTCAGGATCAGTAATGTAATGTATGTACACAGTGACTGCACCAGCAGAATAGTGAGTGCAGCTCTGGAGTATAATACAGGAGGTAACTCAGGATCAGTAATGTAATGTATGTACACAGTGACTGCACCAGCAGAATAGTGAATGCAGCTCTGGAGTATAATACAGGAGGTAACTCAGGATCAGTAATGTAATGTATGTACACAGTGACTGCTCCAGCAGAATAGTGAGTGCAGCTCTGGAGTATAATACAGGATGTAACTCAGGATCAGTAATGTAATGTATGTACACAGTGACTGCACCAGCAGAATAGTGAGTGCAGCTCTGGAGTATAATACAGGATGTAACTCAGGATCAGTAATGTAATGTATGTACACAGTGACTGCACCAGCAGAATAGTGAATGCAGCTCTGGAGTATAATACAGGAGGTAACTCAGGATCAGTAATGTAATGTATGTACACAGTGACTGCTCCAGCAGAATAGTGAGTGCAGCTCTGGAGTATAATACAGGATGTAACTCAGGATCAGTAATGTAATGTATGTACACAGTGACTGCACCAGCAGAATAGTGAGTGCAGCTCTGGGGTATAATACAGAAGGTAACTCAGGATCAGTAAGGTAATGTATGTACACAGTGACTGCACCAGCGGAATAGTGAGTGCAGCTCTGGAGTATAATACAGGATGTAACTCAGGATCAGTAATGTAATGTATGTACACAGTGACTGCACCAGCAGAATAGTGAATGCAGCTCTGGAGTATAATACAGGATGTAACTCAGGATCAGTAAAGTAATGTATGTACACAGTGACTGCACCAGCAGAATAGTGAGTGCAGCTCTGGAGTATAATACAGGATGTAACTCAGGATCAGTAATGTAATGTATGTACACAGTGACTGCACCAGCAGAATAGTGAGTGCAGCTCTGGAGTATAATACAGGATGTAACTCAGGATCAGTAATGTAATGTATGCACACAGTGACTGCACCAGCAGAATAGTGAGTGCAGCTCTGGAGTATAATACAGGAGGTAACTCAGGATCAGTAATGTAATGTATGTACACAGTGACTGCACCAGCAGAATAGTGAGTGCAGCTCAGGAGTATAATACAGGAGGTAACTCAGGATCAGTAAAGTAATGTATGTATACAGTGACTCCACCAGCAGAATAGTGAGTGCAGCTCTGGAGTATAATACAGGAGGTAACTCAGGATCAGTAATGTAATGTATGTACACAGTGACTGCACCAGCAGAATAGTGAGTGCAGCTCTGGGGTATAATACAGGATGTAACTCAGGATCAGTAATGTAATGTATGTACACAGTGACTGCACCAGCAGAATAGTGAGTGCAGCTCTGGAGTATAATACAGGAGGTAACTCAGGATCAGTAATGTAATGTATGCACACAGTGACTGCACCAACAGAATAGTGAGTACAGCTCTGGAGTATAATACAGGAGGTAACTCAGGATCAGTAATGTAATGTATGTACACAGTGACTGCACCAGCAGAATAGTGAGTGCAGCTCTGGAGTATAATACAGGATGTAACTCAGGATCAGTAATGTAATGTATGTACACAGTGACTGCACCAGCAGAATACTGAGTGCAGCTCTGGAGTATAATACAGGATGTAACTCAGGATCAGTAATGTAATGTATGTACATAGTGACTGCACCAGCAGAATAGTGAGTGCAGCTCTGGAGTATAATACAGGAGGTAACTCAGGATCAGTAATGTAATGTATGTATACAGTGACTGCACCAGCAGAATACTGAGTGCAGCTCTGGAGTATAATACAGGATGTAACTCAGGATCAGTAATGTAATGTATGTACATAGTGACTGCACCAGCAGAATAGTGAGTGCAGCTCTGGAGTATAATACAGGAGGTAACTCAGGATCAGTAATGTATGTACACAGTGACTGCACCAGCAGAATAGTGAGTGCAGCTCTGAGGTATAATACAGAATGTAACTCAGGATCAGTAATGTAATGTATGTACACAGTGACTGCACCAGCAGAATAGTGAGTGCAGCTCTGGAGTATAATACATGATGTAACTCAGGATCAGTAATGTAATGTATGTACACAGTGACTGCACCAGCAGAATAGTGAGTGCAGCTCTGGAGTATAATACAGGAGGTAACTCAGGATCAGTAATGTAATGTATGTACACAGTGACTGCACCAGCAGAATAGTGAGTGCAGCTCTGAAGTATAATACAGGATGTAACTCAGGATCAGTAATGTAATGTATGTACACAGTGACTGCACCAGCAGAATAGTGAGTGCAGCTCTGGAGTGTAATACAGGATGTAACTCAGGATCAGTAATGTAATGTATGTACACAGTGACTGCACCAGCAGAATAGTGAATGCAGCTCTGGAGTATAATACATGATGTAACTCAGGATCAGTAATGTAATGTATGCACACAGTGACTGCACCAGCAGAATAGTGAGTGCAGCTCAGGAGTATAATACAGGAGGTAACTCAGGATCAGTAAAGTAATGTATGTATACAGTGACTCCACAAGCAGAATAGTGAGTGCAGCTCTGGAGTATAATACAGGAGGTAACTCAGGATCAGTAATGTAATGTATGTACACAGTGACTGCACCAGCAGAATAGTGAGAACAGCTCAGGAGTATAATACAGGAGGTAACTCAGGATCAGTAAAGTAATGTATGTATACAGTGACTCCACAAGCAGAATAGTGAGTGCAGCTCTGGAGTATAATACAGGATGTAACTCAGGATCAGTAATGTAATGTATGTACACAGTGACTGCACCAGCAGAATAGTGAGTGCAGCTCTGGAGTATAATACAGGAGGTAACTCAGGATCAGTAATGTAATGTATGTACACAGTGACTGCACCAGCAGAATAGTGAGTGCAGCTCTGGGGTATAATACAGGATGTAACTCAGGATCAGTAATGTAATGTATGTACACAGTGACTGCACCAGCAGAATAGTGAGTGCAGCTCTGGAGGATAATACAGGATGTAACGCAGGATCAGTAATGTAATGTATGTACACAGTGACTGCACCAGCAGAATAGTGAGTTCAGCTCTGGAGTATAATACAGGAGGTAACTCAGGATCAGTAATGTAATGTATGTACACAGTGACTGCACCAGCAGAATAGTGAGTGCAGCTCTGGAGTATAATACAGGAGGTAACTCAGGATCAGTAATGTAATGTATGTACACAGTGACTGCACCAGCAGAATAGTGAGTGCAGCTCTGGGGTATAATACAGGATGTAACTTAGGATCAGTAATGTAATGTATGTACACAGTGACTGCACCAGCAGAATAGTGAATGCAGCTCTGGAGTATAATACAGGAGGTAACTCAGGATCAGTAATGTAATGTATGTACACAGTGACTGCTCCAGCAGAATAGTGAGTGCAGCTCTGGAGTATAATACAGGATGTAACTCAGGATCAGTAATGTAATGTATGTACACAGTGACTGCACCAGCAGAATAGTGAGTGCAGCTCTGGGGTATAATACAGAAGGTAACTCAGGATCAGTAAGGTAATGTATGTACACAGTGACTGCACCAGCGGAATAGTGAGTGCAGCTCTGGAGTATAATACAGGATGTAACTCAGGATCAGTAATGTAATGTATGTACACAGTGACTGCACCAGCAGAATAGTGAATGCAGCTCTGGAGTATAATACAGGATGTAACTCAGGATCAGTAAAGTAATGTATGTACACAGTGACTGCACCAGCAGAATAGTGAGTGCAGCTCTGGAGTATAATACAGGACGTAACCCAGGATCAGTAATGTAATGTATGTACACAGTGACTGCACCAGCAGAATAGTGAGTGCAGCTCTGGGGTATAATACAGGATGTAACTCAGGATCAGTAATGTAATGTATGTACACAGTGACTGCTCCAGCAGAATAGTGAGTGCAGCTCTGGAGTATAATACAGGGTGTAACTCAGGATCAGTAATGTAATGTATGTACACAGTGACTGCACCAGCAGAATAGTGAGTGCAGCTCTGGAGTATAATACGGGATGTAACTCAGGATCAGTAATGTAATGTATCTACACAGTGACTGCACCAGCAGAATAGTGAGTGCAGCTCTGGAGTATAATACAGGATGTAACTCAGGATCAGTAATGTAATGTATGTACACAGTGACTGCACCAGCAGAATAGTGAGTGCAGCTCTGGAGTATAATACAGGATGTAACTCAGGATCAGTAATGTAATGTATGTACACGGTGACTGCACCAGCAGAATAGTGAGTGCAGCTCTGGAGTATAATACAGGATGTAACACAGGATCAGTAATGTAATGTATGTACGCAGTGACTGCACCAGCAGAGTAGTGAGTGCAGCTCTGGAGTATAATACAGGATGTAACTCAGGATCAGTAATGTAATGTGTGTACACAGTGACTGCACCAGCAGAATAGTGAGTGCAGCTCTGAAGTATAATACAGGATGTAACTCAGGATCAGTAATGTAATGTATGTACACAGTGACTGCACCAGCAGAATAGTGAGTGCAGCTCTGGAGTATAATACAGGATGTAACTCAGGATCAGTAATGTAATGTATGTACACAGTGACTGCACCAGCAGAATAGTGAGTGCTGCTCTGGAGTATAATACAGGAGGTAACTCAGGATCAGTAACGTAATGTATGTACACAGTGACTGCACCAGCAGAATAGTGAGTGCAGCTCTGGCGTATAATACAGGAGGTAACTCAGGATCAGTAATGTAATGTATGTACACAGTGACTGCACCAGCAGAATAGTGAGTGCAGCTCTGGAGTATAATACAGGAGGTAACTCAGGATCAGTAATGTAATGTATGTACACAGTGACTGCACCAGCAGAATAGTGAGTGCAGCTCTGGGGTATAAAACAGGAGGTAACTCAGGATCAGTAATGTAATGTATGTACACAGTGACTGCACCAGCAGAATAGTGAGTGCAGCTCTGGAGTATAATACAGGATGTAACTCAGGATCAGTAATGTAATGTGTGTACACAGTGACTGCACCAGCAGAATAGTGAGTGCAGCTCTGAAGTATAATACAGGATGTAACTCAGGATCAGTAATGTAATGTATGTACACAGTGACTGCACCAGCAGAATAGTGAGTGCAGCTCTGGAGTATAATACAGGATGTAACTCAGGATCAGTAATGTAATGTATGTACACAGTGACTGCACCAGCAGAATAGTGAGCGCTGCTCTGGAGTATAATACAGGAGGTAACTCAGGATCAGTAATGTAATGTATGTACACAGTGACTGCACCAGCAGAATAGTGAGTGCAGCTCTGGCGTATAATACAGGAGGTAACTCAGGATCAGTAATGTAATGTATGTACACAGTGACTGCACCAGCAGAATAGTGAGTGCAGCTCTGGAGTATAATACAGGAGGTAACTCAGGATCAGTAATGTAATGTATGTACACAGTGACTGCACCAGCAGAATAGTGAGTGCAGCTCTGGGGTATAATACAGGAGGTAACTCAGGATCAGTAATGTAATGTATGTACACAGTGACTGCACCAGCGGAATAGTGAGTGCAGCTCTGGAGTATAATACAGGAGGTAACTCAGGATCAGTAATGTAATGTATGTACACAGTGACTACACCAGCAGAATAGTGAGTGCAGCTCTGGGGTATAATACAGGAGGTAACTCAGGATCAGTAATGTAATGTATGTACACAGTGACTGCACCAGCGGAATAGTGAGTGCAGCTCTGGAGTATAATGCAGGATGTAACTCAGGATCAGTAAAGTAATGTATGTACACAGTGACTGCACCAGCAGAATAGTGAGTGCAGCTCTGGAGTATAATACAGGGGATAACTCAGTATCAGTAATGTAATGTATGTACACAGTGACTGCACCAGCGGAATAGTGAGTGCAGCTCTGGAGAATAATACAGGAGGTAACTCAGGATCAGTAATGTAATGTATGTACGCAGTGACTGCACCAGCAGAATAGTGAGTGCAGCTCTGGAGTATAACACAGGATGTAACTCAGGATCAGTAATGTAATGTATGCACACAGTGACTGCACCAGCAGAATAGTGAGTGCAGCTCTGGAGTATAATACAGGATGTAACTCAGGATCAGTAATGTAATGTATGTACACAGTGACTGCACCAGCAGAATAGTGAGTGCAGCTCTGGAGTATAATACAGGATGTAACTCAGGATCAGTAATGTAATGTATGTACACAGTGACTGCACCAGCAGAATAGTGAGTGCAGCTCTGGAGTATAATACAGGATATAACTCAGGATCAGTAATGTAATGTATGTACACAGTGACTGCACCAGCAGAATAGTGAGCGCTGCTCTGGAGTATAATACAGGATGTAACTCAGGATCAGTAATGTAATGTATGTACACAGTGACTGCACCAGCAGAATAGTGAGTGCAGCTCTGGAGTATAATACAGGATGTAACTCAGGATCAGTAATGTAATGTATGTACACAGTGACTGCACCAGCGGAATAGTGAGTGCAGCTCTGGAGTATAATACAGGAGGTAACTCAGGATCAGTATTTGTAATGTATGTACACAGTGACTGCACCAGCAGAATAGTGAGTGCAGCTCTGGAGTATAATACAGGATGTAACTCAGGATCAGTAATGTAATGTATGTACATAGTGACTGCACCAGCAGAATAGTGAGTGCAGCTCTGGAGTATAATACAGGATGTAACTCAGGATCAGTAATGTAATGTATGTACACAGTGACTGCACCAGCAGAATAGTGAGTGCAGCTCTGGGGTATAATACAGGAGGTAACTCAGGATCAGTAATGTAATGTATGTACACAGTGACTGCACCAGCAGAATAGTGAGTGCAGCTCTGGAGTATAATACAGGATGTAACTCAGGATCAGTAATGTAATGTATGTACACAGTGACTGCACCAGCAGAATAGTGAGTGCAGCTCTGGGGTATAATACAGGAGGTAACTCAGGATCAGTAATGTAATGTATGTACACAGTGACTGCACCAGCAGAATAGTGAGTGCAGCTCTGGAGTATAATACAGGATGTAACTCAGGATCAGTAATGTAATGTATGTACATAGTGACTGCACCAGCAGAATAGTGAGTGCAGCTCTGGAGTATAATACAGGATGTAACTCAGGATCAGTAATGTAATGTATGTACACAGTGACTGCACCAGCAGAATAGTGAGTGCAGCTCTGGGGTATAATACAGGAGGTAACTCAGGATCAGTAATGTAATGTATGTACATAGTGACTGCACCAGCAGAATAGTGAGTGCAGCTCTGGAGTATAATACAGGATGTAACTCAGGATCAGTAATGTAATGTATGTACACAGTGACTGCACCAGCAGAATAGTGAGTGCAGCTCTGGGGTATAATACAGGAGGTAACTCAGGATCAGTAATGTAATGTATGTACACAGTGACTGCACCAGCAGAATAGTGAGTGCAGCTCTGGAGTATAATACAGGATGTAACTCAGGATCAGTAATGTATGTACACAGTGACTGCACAAGCAGAATAGTGAGTGCAGCTCTGGAGTATAATACAGGAGGTAACTCAGGATCAGTAATGTAATGTATGTACATAGTGACTGCACCAGCAGAATAGTGAGTGCAGCTCTGGAGTATAATACAGGATGTAACTCAGGATCAGTAATGTAATGTATGTACACAGTGACTGCACGAGCAGAATAGTGAGTGCAGCTCTGGGGTATAATACAGGAGGTAACTCAGGATCAGTAATGTAATGTATGTACACAGTGACTGCACCAGCAGAATAGTGAGTGCAGCTCTGTGGTATAATACAGGAGGTAACTCAGGATCAGTAATGTAATGTATGTACACAGTGACTGCACCAGCAGAATAGTGAGTGCAGCTCTGGAGTATAATACAAGGTGTAACTCAGGATCAGTAATGTATGTACACAGTGACTGCACCAGCAGAATAGTGAGTGCAGCTCTGGAGTATAATACAGGAGGTAACTCAGGATCAGTAATGTAATGTATGTACACAGTGACTGTACCAGCAGAATAGTGAGTGCAGCTCTGGAGTATAATACAGGATGTAACTCAGGATCAGTAATGTAATGTATGTACACAGTGACTGCACCAGCAGAATAGTGAGTGCAGCTCTGGAGTATAATACAGGAGGTAACTCAGGATCAGTAATGTAATGTATGTACACAGTGACTGCACCAGCAGAATAGTGAGTGCAGCTCTGGAGTATAATACAGGATGTAACTCAGGATCAGTAATGTAATGTATGTACACAGTGACTGCACCAGCAGAATAGTGAGTGCAGCTCTGGAGTATAATACAGGATGTAACTCAGGATCAGTAATGTAATGTATGTACACAGTGACTGCACCAGCAGAATAGTGAGTGCAGCTCTGGAGTATAATACAGGATGTAACTCAGGATCAGTAATGTAATGTATGTACACAGTGACTCCACCAGCAGAATAGTGAGTGCAGCTCTGGAGTATAATGCAGGCGGTAACTCAGGATCAGTAATGTAATGTATGTACACAGTGACTGCACCAGCAGAATAGTGAATGCAGCTCTGGATTATAATACAGGATGTAACTCAGGATCAGTAATGTAATGTATGTACACAGTGACTGCACCAGCAGAATAGTGAGTGCTGCTCTGGAGTATAATATAGGAGGTAACTCAGGATCAGTAATGTAATGTATGTACACAGTGACTGCACCAGCAGAATAGTGAGTGCTGCTCTGGGGTATAATACAGGATGTAACTCAGGATCAGTAATGTAATGTATGTACACAGTGACTGCACCAGCAGAATAGTGAGTGCAGCTCTGGAGTATAATACAGGAGGTAACTAAGGATCAGTAATGTAATGTATGTACACAGTGACTGCACCAGCAGAATAGTGAGTGCAGCTCTGGAGTATAATACAGGATGTAACTCAGGATCAGTAATGTAATGTATGTACACAGTGACTCCACCAGCAGAATAGTGAGTGCAGCTCTGGAGTATAATACAGGATGTAACTCAGGATCAGTAATGTAATGTATGTACACAGTGACTCCACCAGCAGAATAGTGAGTGCAGCTCTGGAGTATATTACAAGGTGTGACTCAGGATCAGTAATGTATGTACACAGTGACTGCACCAGCAGAATAGTGAGTGCAGCTCTGGAGTATAATACAGGAGGTAACTCAGGATCAGTAATGTAATGTATGTACACAGTGACTGCACCAGCAGAATAGTGAGTGCAGCTCTGGAGTATAATACAGGATGTAACTCAGGATCAGTAATGTAATGTATGTACACAGTGACTGCACCAGCAGAATAGTGAGTGCAGCTCTGGAGTATAATACAGGAGGTAACTAAGGATCAGTAATGTAATGTATGTACACAGTGACTGCACCAGCAGAATAGTGAGTGCAGCTCTGGAGTATAATACAGGATGTAACTCAGGATCAGTAATGTAATGTATGTACACAGTGACTCCACCAGCAGAATAGTGAGTGCAGCTCTGGAGTATAATACAGGATGTAACTCAGGATCAGTAATGTAATGTATGTACACAGTGACTCCACCAGCAGAATAGTGAGTGCAGCTCTGGAGTATAATGCAGGCGGTAACTCAGGATCAGTAATGTAATGTATGTACACAGTGACTGCACCAGCAGAATAGTGAGTGCAGCTCTGGAGTATAATACAGGATGTAACTCAGGATCAGTAATGTAATGTATGTACACAGTGACTGCACCAGCAGAATAGTGAGTGCTGCTCTGGAGTATAATATAGGAGGTAACTCAGGATCAGTAATGTAATGTATGTACACAGTGACTGCACCAGCAGAATAGTGAGTGCTGCTCTGGGGTATAATACAGGATGTAACTCAGGATCAGTAATGTAATGTATGTACACAGTGACTGCACCAGCAGAATAGTGAGTGCAGCTCTGGAGTATAATACAAGATGTAACTCAGGATCAGTAATGTAATGTATGTACACAGTGACTGCACCAGCAGAATAGTGAGTGCAGCTCTGGCGTATAATACAGGAGGTAACTCAGGATCAGTAATGTAATGTATGTACACAGTGACTGCACCAGCAGAATAGTGAGTGCAGCTCTGGAGTATAATACAAGATGTAACTCAGGATCAGTAATGTAATGTATGTACACAGTGACTGCACCAGCAGAATAGTGAGTGCAGCTCTGGAGTATAATGCATGCGGTAACTCAGGATCAGTAATGTAATGTATGTACACAGTGACTGCACCAGCAGAATAGTGAGTGCAGCTCTGGAGTATAATACAGGATGTAACTCAGGATCAGTAATGTAATGTATGTACACAGTGACTGCACCAGCAGAATAGTGAGTGCAGCTCTGGAGTATAATACAGGAGGTAACTCAGGATCAGTAATGTAATGTATGTACACAGTGACTGCACCAGCAGAATAGTGAGTGCTGCTCTGGGGTATAATACAGGATGTAACTCAGGATCAGTAATGTAATGTATGTACACAGTGACTGCACCAGCAGAATAGTGAGTGCAGCTCTGGAGTATAATACAGGATGTAACTCCGGATCAGTAATGTAATGTATGTACACAGTGACTGCACCAGCAGAATAGTGAGTGCAGCTCTGGCGTATAATACAGGAGGTAACTCAGGATCAGTAATGTAATGTATGTACACAGTGACTGCATCAGCAGAATAGTGAGTGCAGCTCTGGCGTATAATACAGGAGGTAACTCAGGATCAGTAATGTAATGTATGTACACAGTGACTGCACCAGCAGAATAGTGAGTGCAGCTCTGGTGTATAATACAGGAGGTAACTCAGGATCAGTAATGTAATGTATGTACACAGTGACTGCACCAGCAGAATAGTGAGTGCAGCTCTGGAGTATAATACAGGATGTAACTCAGGATCAGTAATGTAATGTATGTACACAGTGACTGCACCAGCAGAATAATGAGTGCAGCTCTGGAGTATAATACATGATGTAACTCAGGATCAGTAATGTAATGTATGTGCACAGTGACTGCACCAGCAGAATAGTGAGTGCAGCTCTGGAGTATAACACAGGATGTAACTCAGGATCAGTAATGTAATGTATGCACACAGTGACTGCACCAGCAGAATAGTGAGTGCAGCTCTGGAGTATAATACAGGATGTAACTCAGGATCAGTAATGTAATGTATGTACACAGTGACTGCACCAGCAGAATAGTGAGTGCAGCTCTGGAGTATAATACAGGATGTAACTCAGGATCAGTAATGTAATGTATGTACACAGTGACTGCACCAGCAGAATAGTGAGTTCAGCTCTGGGGTATAATTACAGGATTGTAACTCAGGATCAGTAATGTAAATGTATGTACACAATGACACCAGCAGAATAGTGAGTGCAGCTCTGGAGTATAATACAGGAGGTAACTCAGGATCAGTAATGTAATGTATGTACACAGTGACTGCACCAGCAGAATAGTGAGTGCAGCTCTGGAGTATAATACAGGATGTAACTCAGGATCAGTAATGTAATGTATGTACACAGTGACTGCACCAGCAGAATAGTGAGTGCAGCTCTGGAGTATAATACAGGATGTAACTCAGGATCAGTAATGTAATGTATGTACACAGTGACTGCACCAGCAGAATAGTGAGTGCAGCTCTGGAGTATAATACAGGAGGTAACTCAGGATCAGTATTTGTAATGTATGTACACAGTGACTGCACCAGCAGAATAGTGAGTGCAGCTCTGGAGTATAATACAGGATGTAACTCAGGATCAGTAATGTAATGTATGTACACAGTGACTGCACCAGCGGAATAGTGAGTGCAGCTCTGGAGTATAATACAGGAGGTAACTCAGGATCAGTATTTGTAATGTATGTACACAGTGACTGCACCAGCAGAATAGTGAGTGCAGCTCTGGAGTATAATACAGGATGTAACTCAGGATCAGTAATGTAATGTATGTACATAGTGACTGCACCAGCAGAATAGTGAGTGCAGCTCTGGAGTATAATACAGGATGTAACTCAGGATCAGTAATGTAATGTATGTACACAGTGACTGCACCAGCAGAATAGTGAGTGCAGCTCTGGAGTATAATACAGGAGGTAACTCAGGATCAGTAATGTAATGTATGTACACAGTGACTGCACAAGCAGAATAGTGAGTGCAGCTCTGGGGTATAATACAGGATGTAACTCAGGATCAGTAATGTAATGTATGTACACAGTGACTGCACCAGCAGAATAGTGAGTGCAGCTCTGGAGTATAATACAGGAGGTAACTCAGGATCAGTAATGTAATGTATGTACACAGTGATTGCACCAGCAGAATAGTGAGTGCAGCTCTGGAGTATAATACAGGAGGTAACTCAGGATCAGTAATGTAATGTATGTACACAGTGACTGCACCAGCAGAATAGTGAGTGCAGCTCTGGGGTATAATACAGGATGTAACTCAGGATCAGTAATGTATGTACACAGTGACTGCACCAGCAGAATAGTGAGTGCAGCTCTGGAGTATAATACAGGATGTAACTCAGGATCAGTAATGTAATGTATGTACACAGTGACTGCACCAGCAGAATAGTGAGTGCAGCTCTGGAGTATAATACAGGATGTAACTCAGGATCAGTAATGTAATGTATGTACACAGTGACTCCACCAGCAGAATAGTGAGTGCAGCTCTGGAGTATAATACAGGATGTAACTCAGGATCAGTAATGTAATGTATGTACACAGTGACTGCACCAGCAGAATAGTGAGTGCAGCTCTGGAGTATAATACAAGGTGTAACTCAGGATCAGTAATGTATGTACACAGTGACTGCACCAGCAGAATAGTGAGTGCAGCTCTGGAGTATAATACAGGAGGTAACTCAGGATCAGTAATGTAATGTATGTACACAGTGACTGCACCAGCAGAATAGTGAGTGCAGCTCTGGAGTATAATACAGGATGTAACTCAGGATCAGTAATGTAATGTATGTACACAGTGACTGCACCAGCAGAATAGTGAGTGCAGCTCTGGAGTATAATACAGGAGGTAACTCAGGATCAGTAATGTAATGTATGTACACAGTGACTGCACCAGCAGAATAGTGAGTGCAGCTCTGGAGTATAATACAGGATGTAACTCAGGATCAGTAATGTAATGTATGTACACAGTGACTCCACCAGCAGAATAGTGAGTGCAGCTCTGGAGTATAATGCAGGCGGTAACTCAGGATCAGTAATGTAATGTATGTACACAGTGACTGCACCAGCAGAATAGTGAGTGCTGCTCTGGGGTATAATACAGGATGTAACTCAGGATCAGTAATGTAATGTATGTACACAGTGACTGCACCAGCAGAATAGTGAGTGCAGCTCTGGAGTATAATACAGGATGTAACTCCGGATCAGTAATGTAATGTATGTACACAGTGACTGCACCAGCAGAATAGTGAGTGCAGCTCTGGAGGATAATACAGGAAGTAACTCAGGATCAGTAATGTAATGTATGTACACAGTGACTGCACCAGCAGAATAGTGAGTGCAGCTCTGGAGTATAATACAGGATGTAACTCAGGATCAGTAATGTAATGTATGTACACAGTGACTGCACCAGCAGAATAGTGAGTACAGCTCTGGAGTATAATACAGGATGTAACTCAGGATCAGTAATGTAATGTATGTGCACAGTGACTTCACCAGCAGAATAGTGAGTGCAGCTCTGGCGTATAATACAGGAGGTAACTCAGGATCAGTAATGTAATGTATGTACACAGTGACTGCACCAGCAGAATAGTGAGTGCAGCTCTGGAGTATAATACAGGATGTAACTCAGGATCAGTAATGTAATGTATGTACACAGTGACTCCACCAGCAGAATAGTGAGTGCAGCTCTGGAGTATAATACAGGATGTAACTCAGGATCAGTAATGTAATGTATGTACAAAGTGACTCCACCAGCAGAATAGTGAGTGCAGCTCTGGAGTATAATGCAGGCGATAACTCAGGATCAGTAATGTAATGTATGTACACAGTGACTGCACCAGCAGAATAGTGAGTGCAGCTCTGGAGTATAATACAGGATGTAACTCAGGATCAGTAATGTAATGTATGTACACAGTGACTGCACCAGCAGAATAGTGAGTGCTGCTCTGGGGTATAATACAGGATGTAACTCAGGATCAGTAATGTAATGTATGTACACAGTGACTGCACCAGCAGAATAGTGAGTGCAGCTCTGGAGTATAATACAGGATGTAACTCCGGATCAGTAATGTAATGTATGTACACAGTGACTGCACCAGCAGAATAGTGAGTGCAGCTCTGGCGTATAATACAGGAGGTAACTCAGGATCAGTAATGTAATGTATGTACACAGTGACTGCATCAGCAGAATAGTGAGTGCAGCTCTGGCGTATAATACAGGAGGTAACTCAGGATCAGTAATGTAATGTATGTACACAGTGACTGCACCAGCAGAATAGTGAGTGCAGCTCTGGTGTATAATACAGGAGGTAACTCAGGATCAGTAATGTAATGTATGTACACAGTGACTGCACCAGCAGAATAGTGAGTGCAGCTCTGGAGTATAATACAGGATGTAACTCAGGATCAGTAATGTAATGTATGTACACAGTGACTGCACCAGCAGAATAGTGAGTGCAGCTCTGGCGTATAATACAGGATGTAACTCAGGATCAGTAATGTAATGTATGTACACAGTGACTGCACCAGCAGAATAATGAGTGCAGCTCTGGAGTATAATAAATGATGTAACTCAGGATCAGTAATGTAATGTATGTGCACAGTGACTGCACCAGCAGAATAGTGAGTGCAGCTCTGGAGTATAACACAGGATGTAACTCAGGATCAGTAATGTAATGTATGCACACAGTGACTGCACCAGCAGAATAGTGAGTGCAGCTCTGGAGTATAATACAGGATGTAACTCAGGATCAGTAATGTAATGTATGTACACAGTGACTGCACCAGCAGAATAGTGAGTGCAGCTCTGGAGTATAATACAGGATGTAACTCAGGATCAGTAATGTAATGTATGTACACAGTGACTGCACCAGCAGAATAGTGAGTTCAGCTCTGGGGTATAATACAGGATGTAACTCAGGATCAGTAATGTAATGTATGTACACAATGACTGCACCAGCAGAATAGTGAGTGCAGCTCTGGAGTATAATACAGGAGGTAACTCAGGATCAGTAATGTAATGTATGTACACAGTGACTGCACCAGCAGAATAGTGAGTGCAGCTCTGGAGTATAATACAGGATGTAACTCAGGATCAGTAATGTAATGTATGTACACAGTGACTGCACCAGCAGAATAGTGAGTGCAGCTCTGGAGTATAATACAGGATGTAACTCAGGATCAGTAATGTAATGTATGTACACAGTGACTGCACCAGCAGAATAGTGAGTGCAGCTCTGGAGTATAATACAGGAGGTAACTCAGGATCAGTATTTGTAATGTATGTACACAGTGACTGCACCAGCAGAATAGTGAGTGCAGCTCTGGAGTATAATACAGGATGTAACTCAGGATCAGTAATGTAATGTATGTACACAGTGACTGCACCAGCGGAATAGTGAGTGCAGCTCTGGAGTATAATACAGGAGGTAACTCAGGATCAGTATTTGTAATGTATGTACACAGTGACTGCACCAGCAGAATAGTGAGTGCAGCTCTGGAGTATAATACAGGATGTAACTCAGGATCAGTAATGTAATGTATGTACATAGTGACTGCACCAGCAGAATAGTGAGTGCAGCTCTGGAGTATAATACAGGATGTAACTCAGGATCAGTAATGTAATGTATGTACACAGTGACTGCACCAGCAGAATAGTGAGTGCAGCTCTGTGGTATAATACAGGAGGTAACTCAGGATCAGTAATGTAATGTATGTACACAGTGACTGCACAAGCAGAATAGTGAGTGCAGCTCTGGGGTATAATACAGGATGTAACTCAGGATCAGTAATGTAATGTTTGTACACAGTGACTGCACCAGCAGAATAGTGAGTGCAGCTCTGGAGTATAATACAGGAGGTAACTCAGGATCAGTAATGTAATGTATGTACACAGTGATTGCACCAGCAGAATAGTGAGTGCAGCTCTGGAGTATAATACAGGAGGTAACTCAGGATCAGTAATGTAATGTATGTACACAGTGACTGCACCAGCAGAATAGTGAGCGCAGCTCTGGAGTATAATACAGGATGTAACTCAGGATCAGTAATGTATGTACACAGTGACTGCACCAGCAGAATAGTGAGTGCAGCTCTGGAGTATAATACAGGATGTAACTCAGGATCAGTAATGTATGTACACAGTGACTGCACCAGCAGAATAGTGAGTGCAGCTCTGGAGTATAATACAGGATGTAACTCAGGATCAGTAATGTAATGTATGTACACAGTGCCTGCACCAGCAGAATAGTGAGTGCAGCTCTGGAGTATAATACAGGATGTAACTCAGGATCAGTAATGTAATGTATGTACACAGTGACTGCACCAGCAGAATAGTGAGTGCAGCTCTGGAGTATAATACAGGATGTAACTCAGGATCAGTAATGTAATGTATGTACACAGTGACTGCACCAGCAGAATAGTGAGTGCAGCTCTGGAGTATAATACAGGATGTAACTCAGGATCAGTAATGTAATGTATGTACACAGTGACTGCACCAGCAGAATAGTGAGTGTAGCTCTGGAGTATAATACAAGGTGTAACTCAGGATCAGTAATGTAATGTATGTACACAGTGACTCCACCAGCAGAATAGTGAGTGCAGCTCTGGAGTATAATGCAGGCGGTAACTCAGGATCAGTAATGTAATGTATGTACACAGTGACTGCACCAGCAGAATAGTGAATGCAGCTCTGGAGTATAATACAGGATGTAACTCAGGATCAGTAATGTAATGTATGTACACAGTGACTGCACCAGCAGAATAGTGAGTGCAGCTCTGGAGTATAATACAAGGTGTAACTCAGGATCAGTAATGTATGTACACAGTGACTGCACCAGCAGAATAGTGAGTGCAGCTCTGGAGTATAATACAGGATGTAACTCAGGATCAGTAATGTAATGTATGTACACAGTGACTGCACCAGCAGAATAGTGAGTGCAGCTCTGGAGTATAATACAGGAGGTAACTCAGGATCAGTAATGTAATGTATGTACACAGTGACTGCACCAGCAGAATAGTGAGTGCAGCTCTGGAGTATAATACAGGATGTAACTCAGGATCAGTAATGTAATGTATGTACACAGTGACTCCACCAGCAGAATAGTGAGTGCAGCTCTGGACTATAATGCAGGCGGTAACTCAGGATCAGTAATGTAATGTATGTACACAGTGACTGCACCAGCAGAATAGTGAGTGCAGCTCTGGAGTATAATACAAGATGTAACTCAGGATCAGTAATGTAATGTATGTACACAGTGACTGCACCAGCAGAATAGTGAGTGCTGCTCTGGAGTATAATATAGGAGGTAACTCAGGATCAGTAATGTAATGTATGTACACAGTGACTGCACCAGCAGAATAGTGAGTGCTGCTCTGGGGTATAATACAGGATGTAACTCAGGATCAGTAATGTAATGTATGTACACAGTGACTGCACCAGCAGAATAGTGAGTGCAGCTCTGGAGTATAATACAGGATGTAACTCCGGATCAGTAATGTAATATATGTACACAGTGACTGCACCAGCAGAATAGTGAGTGCAGCTCTGGAGTATAATACAGGATGTAACTCAGGGTCAGTAATGTAATGTATGTACACAGTGACTGCACCAGCAGAATAGTGAGTGCAGCTCTGGAGTATAATACAGGATGTAACTCAGGATCAGTAATGTAATGTATGTACACAGTGACTGCACCAGCAGAATAGTGAGTACAGCTCTGGAGTATAATACAGGATGTAACTCAGGATCAGTAATGTAATGTATGTACACAGTGACTGCACCAGCAGAATAGTGAGCGCAGCTCTGGAGTATAATACAGGATGTAACTCAGGATCAGTAATGTAATGTATGTACACAGTGACTGCACCAGCAGAATAGTGAGTGCAGCTCTGGAGTATAATATAGGATGTAACTCAGGATCAGTAATGTAATGTATGTACACAGTGACTGCACCAGCAGAATAGTGAGTGCAGCTCTGGAATATAATACAGGATGTAACTCAGGATCAGTAATGTAATGTATGTACACAGTGACTGCACCAGCAGAATAGTGAGTGCAGCTCTGGAGTATAATACAGGATGTAACTCAGGATCAGTAATGTAATGTATGTACACAGTGACTGCACCAGCAGAATAGTGAGTACAGCTCTGGAGTATAATACAGGATGTAACTCAGGATCAGTAATGTAATGTATGTACACAGTGACTGCACCAGCAGAATAGTGAGTGCAGCTCTGGAGTATAATATAGGATGTAACTCAGGATCAGTAATGTAATGTATGTGCACAGTGACTTCACCAGCAGAATAGTGTGTGCAGCTCTGGCGTATAATACAGGAGGTAACTCAGGATCAGTAATGTAATGTATGTACACAGTGACTGCACCAGCAGAATAGTGAGTGCAGCTCTGGAGTATAATACAGGATGTAACTCAGGATCAGTAATGTAATGTATGTACACAGTGACTGCACCAGCAGAATAGTGAGTACAGCTCTGGAGTATAATACAGGAAGTAACTCAGGATCAGTAATGTAATGTATGTACACAGTGACTGCACCAGCAGAATAGTGAGTGCAGCTCTGGAGTATAATACAGGATGTAACTCAGGATCAGTAATGTAATGTATGTACACAGTGACTGCACCAGCAGAATAGTGAGTACAGCTCTGGAGTATAATACAGGAAGTAACTCAGGATCAGTAATGTAATGTATGTACACAGTGACTGCACCAGCAGAATAGTGAGTGCAGCTCTGGAGTATAATACAGGATGTAACTCAGGATCAGTAATGTAATGTATGTACACAGTGACTGCACCAGCAGAATAGTGAGTACAGCTCTGGAGTATAATACAGGATGTAACTCAGGATCAGTAATGTAATGTATGTACACAGTGACTGCACCAGCAGAATAGTGAGTGCAGCTCTGGAGTATAATATAGGATGTAACTCAGGATCAGTAATGTAATGTATGTGCACAGTGACTGCACCAGCAGAATAGTGAGTGCAGCTCTGGAGTATAATACAGGATGTAACTCAGGATCAGTAATGTAATGTATGTACACAGTGACTGCACCAGCAGAATAGTGAGTGCAGCTCTGGAGTATAATACAGGATGTAACTCAGGATCAGTAATGTAATGTATGTACACAGTGACTGCACCAGCAGAATAGTGAGTACAGCTCTGGAGTATAATACAGGAAGTAACTCAGGATCAGTAATGTAATGTATGTACACAGTGACTGCACCAGCAGAATAGTGAGTGCAGCTCTGGAGTATAATACAGGATGTAACTCAGGATCAGTAATGTAATGTATGTACACAGTGACTGCACCAGCAGAATAGTGAGTACAGCTCTGGAGTATAATACAGGATGTAACTCAGGATCAGTAATGTAATGTATGTACACAGTGACTGCACCAGCAGAATAGTGAGTGCAGCTCTGGAGTATAATATAGGATGTAACTCAGGATCAGTAATGTAATGTATGTGCACAGTGACTTCACCAGCAGAATAGTGAGTGCAGCTCTGGAGTATAATACAGGATGTAACTCAGGATCAGTAATGTAATGTATGTACACAGTGACTGCACCAGCAGAATAGTGAGTGCAGCTCTGGGGTATAATACAGGATGTAACTCAGGATCAGTAATGTAATGTATGTACACAGTGACTGCACCAGCAGAATAGTGAGTGCAGCTCTGTAGTATAATACAGGAGGTAACTCAGGATCAGTAATGTAATGTATGTACACAGTGACTGCACCAGCAGAATAGTGAGTGCAGCTCTGGAGTATAATACAGGATGTAACTCAGGATCAGTAATGTAATGTATGTACACAGTGACTGCACCAGCAGAATAGTGAGTGCAGCTCTGGCGTATAATACAGGATGTAACTCAGGATCAGTAATGTAATGTATGTACACAGTGACTGCACCAGCAGAATAATGAGTGCAGCTCTGGAGTATAATACATGATGTAACTCAGGATCAGTAATGTAATGTTTGTGCACAGTGACTGCACCAGCAGAATAGTGAGTGCAGCTCTGGCGTATAATACAGGATGTAACTCAGGATCAGTAATGTAATGTATGTACACAGTGACTGCACCAGCAGAATAGTGAGTGCAGCTCTGGCGTATAATACAGGATGTAACTCAGGATCAGTAATGTAATGTATGTACACAGTGACTACACCAGCAGAATAATGAGTGCAGCTCTGGAGTATAATACATGATGTAACTCAGGATCAGTAATGTAATGTATGTACACAGTGACTGCACCAGCAGAATAGTGAGTGCAGCTCTGGAGTATAATACAGGATGTAACTCAGGATCAGTAATGTAATGTATGTACACAGTGACTGCACCAGCAGAATAATGAGTGCAGCTCTGGAGTATAATACATGATGTAACTCAGGATCAGTAATGTAATGTTTGTGCACAGTGACTGCACCAGCAGAATAGTGAGTGCAGCTCTGGAGTATAATACAGGAGGTAACTCAGGATCAGTAATGTAATGTATGTACACAGTGACTGCACCAGCAGAATAGTGAGTGCAGCTCTGGAGTATAATACAGGATGTAACTCAGGATCAGTAATGTAATGTATGTACACAGTGACTGCACCAGCAGAATAGTGAGTGCAGCTCTGGAGTATAATACAGGATGTAACTCAGGATCAGTAATGTAATGTATGTACACTGTGACTGCACCAGCAGAATAGTGAGTGCAGCTCTGGAGTATAATACAGGAGGTAACTCCGGATCAGTAATGTAATGTATGTACACAGTGACTGCACCAGCAGAATAGTGAGTGCAGCTCTGGGGTATAATACAGGATGTAACCCAGGATCAGTAATGTAATGTATGTACACAGTGACTGCACCAGCAGAATAGTGAGTGCTGCTCTGGGGTATAATACAGGATGTAACTCCGGATCAGTAATGTAATGTATGTACACAGTGACTGCACCAGCAGAATAGTGAGTGCAGCTCTGGAGTATAATACAGGATGTAACTCAGGATCAGTAATGTAATGTATGTACACAGTGACTGCACCAGCAGAATAGTGAGTGCAGCTCTGGAGTATAATACAGGATGTAACTCAGGATCAGTAATGTAATGTATGTACACAGTGACTGCACCAGCAGAATAGTGAGTGCAGCTCTGGAGTATAATACAGGATGTAACTCAGGATCAGTAATGTAATGTATGTACACAGTGACTGCACCAGCAGAATAGTGAGTGCAGCTCTGGAGTATAATACAGGATGTAACTCAGGATCAGTAATGTAATGTATGTACACAGTGACTGCACCAGCAGAATAGTGAGTGCAGCTCTGGAGTATAATACAAGATGTAACTCAGGATCAGTAATGTAATGTATTTACACAGTGACTGCACCAGCAGAATAGTGAGTGCAGCTCTGGAGTATAATACAGGATGTAACTCAGGATCAGTAATGTAATGTATGTACACAGTGACTGCACCAGCAGAATAGTGAGTGCAGCTCTGGAGTATAATACAAGATGTAACTCAGGATCAGTAATGTAATGTATTTACACAGTGACTGCACCAGCAGAATAGTGAGTGCAGCTCTGGAGTATAATACAGGAGGTAACCCAGGATCAGTAATGTAATGTATGTACACAGTGACTGCACCAGCAGAATAGAGAGTGCAGCTCTGGAGCATAATACAGGATGTAACTCAGGATCAATAATGTAATGTATGTACACAGTGACTGCACCAGCAGAATAGTGAGTGCAGCTCTGGGGTATAATACAGGAGGTAACTCAGGATCAGTAATGTAATGTATGTACACAGTGACTGCACCAGCAGAATAGTGAGTGCAGCTCTGGAGTATAATACAGGATGTAACTCAGGATCAGTAATGTAATGTATGTACACAGTGACTGCACCAGCAGAATAGTGAGTGCAGCTCTGGAGTATAATACAAGATGTAACTCAGGATCAGTAATGTAATGTATTTACACAGTGACTGCACCAGCAGAATAGTGAGTGCAGCTCTGGAGTATAATACAGGAGGTAACTCATCATCAGTAATGTAATGTATGTATACAGTGACTGCACCAGCAGAATAGTGAGTGCAGCTCTGGAGTATAATACAAGATGTAACTCAGGATCAGTAATGTAATGTATTTACACAGTGACTGCACCAGCAGAATAGTGAGTGCAGCTCTGGAGTATAATACAGGAGGTAACTCATCATCAGTAATGTAATGTATGTATACAGTGACTGCACCAGCAGAATAGTGAGTGCAGCTCTGGGGTATAATACAGGATGTAACTCAGGATCAGTAATGTAATGTATGTACACAGTGACTGCACCAGCAGAATAGTGAGTGCAGCTCTGGAGTATAATACAGGATGTAACTCAGGATCAGTAATGTAATGTATGTACACAGTGACTGCACCAGCAGAATAGTGAGCGCAGCTTTGGAGTATAATACAGGATGTAACTCAGGATCAGTAATGTAATGTATGTACACAGTGACTGCACCAGCAGAATAGTGAGTGCAGCTCTGGAGTATAATACAGGATGTAACTCAGGATCAGTAATGTAATGTATGTGCACAGTGACTGCACCAGCAGAATAGTGAGTGCAGCTCTGGAGTATAATACAGGATGTAACTCAGGATCAGTAATGTAATGTATGTACACAGTGACTGCACCAGCAGAATAGTGAGTGCAGCTCTGGAGTATAATACAGGATGTAACTCAGGATCAGTAATGTAATGTATGTACACAGTGACTGCACCAGCAGAATAGTGAGTACAGCTCTGGAGTATAATACAGGAAGTAACTCAGGATCAGTAATGTAATGTATGTACACAGTGACTGCACCAGCAGAATAGTGAGTGCAGCTCTGGAGTATAATACAGGATGTAACTCAGGATCAGTAATGTAATGTATGTACACAGTGACTGCACCAGCAGAATAGTGAGTACAGCTCTGGAGTATAATACAGGATGTAACTCAGGATCAGTAATGTAATGTATGTACACAGTGACTGCACCAGCAGAATAGTGAGTGCAGCTCTGGAGTATAATATAGGATGTAACTCAGGATCAGTAATGTAATGTATGTGCACAGTGACTTCACCAGCAGAATAGTGAGTGCAGCTCTGGAGTATAATACAGGATGTAACTCAGGATCAGTAATGTAATGTATGTACACAGTGACTGCACCAGCAGAATAGTGAGTGCAGCTCTGGGGTATAATACAGGATGTAACTCAGGATCAGTAATGTAATGTATGTACACAGTGACTGCACCAGCAGAATAGTGAGTGCAGCTCTGTAGTATAATACAGGAGGTAACTCAGGATCAGTAATGTAATGTATGTACACAGTGACTGCACCAGCAGAATAGTGAGTGCAGCTCTGGAGTATAATACAGGATGTAACTCAGGATCAGTAATGTAATGTATGTACACAGTGACTGCACCAGCAGAATAGTGAGTGCAGCTCTGGAGTATAATACAGGATGTAACTCAGGATCAGTAATGTAATGTTTGTGCACAGTGACTGCACCAGCAGAATAGTGAGTGCAGCTCTGGCGTATAATACAGGAGGTAACTCAGGATCAGTAATGTAATGTATGTACACAGTGACTGCATCAGCAGAATAGTGAGTGCAGCTCTGGAGTATAATACAGAATGTAACTCAGGATCAGTAATGTAATGTATGTACACAGTGACTGCACCAGCAGAATAGTGAGTGCAGCTCTGGAGTATAATACAGGATGTAACTCAGGATCAGTAATGTAATGTATGTACACAGTGACTGCACCAGCAGAATAGTGAGTGCAGCTCTGGAGTATAACACAGGAGGTAACTCCGGATCAGTAATGTAATGTATGTACACAGTGACTGCACCAGCAGAATAGTGAGTGCAGCTCTGGGGTATAATACAGGATGTAACCCAGGATCAGTAATGTAATGTATGTACACAGTGACTGCACCAGCAGAATAGTGAGTGCAGCTCTGGGGTATAATACAGGATGTAACTCCGGATCAGTAATGTAATGTATGTACACAGTGACTGCACCAGCAGAATAGTGAGTGCAGCTCTGGAGTATAATACAGGATGTAACTCAGGATCAGTAATGTAATGTATGTACACAGTGACTGCACCAGCAGAATAGTGAGTGCAGCTCTGGAGTATAATACAGGATGTAACTCAGGATCAGTAATGTAATGTATGTACACAGTGACTGCACCAGCAGAATAGTGAGTGCAGCTCTGGAGTATAATACAGGATGTAACTCAGGATCAGTAATGTAATGTATGTACACAGTGACTGCACCAGCAGAATAGTGAGTGCAGCTCTGGAGGATAATACAGTAATGTTGTATGTGCACAGTGACTGCACCAGCAGAATAGTGAGCGCAGCTCTGGAGGATAATACAGTAATGTTGTATGTGCACAGTGACTGTGGTTATGCCTTGATGACGTGTCGTTGCTGTGCTGTAAATCACCTATTCTCCCCTTTAATCCTGGGCGCAGCTGCCGCTGATTATCAGACAGTATACAGCGCTGTACACACTCTCCTGAGGGTCGATGTTCCTGTATTTTTGGACATATTGTGCTCAGTAATATACAGCGCCGGTCGCCATACTGATCAGATTGCAGGCAATGCTCGGTGTAGGAGACGGCAGAACTATACAGCGCGACCATATGGGACCGAGCACCAGAAACCCCACAGTCCTGGCGCAGATTCACTGACTGCATCGCACAGCACAAAGCAATCCGCGCCACCATTTATTATAGGAGCCGGAGAGGAGCGCTGCATCCAGCCAAATGTACACGAGAAGGAAGCGCTGTGTATCCCGGAGGGAAATAAAGAATATTACCCAACTTACAACATTATCCCAGTCTGGATCAGATGATAAGAAATGGAGGAACAGCTCCCCCTACTGGACCCGCAGAGAATAATCCAATTTACAAAGGTGGAGAAGCCGTACATAGCGAGGAGTGTGATGGCACAGCCATGAAAATAGCATTATCAAAAAGTATAAACCAGGTGAGTCATGAGACCGACATATAAAGAGAATAAGGCAAAACATCAATGAGAAGCTTCCTGATATAACATGGCTGAACGGTATACCCACTGTACAGTGTATATCCCCCTATAATACTGCCAACTAGGTACAAGAATATAACTACTATAATACTGCCCCTATGTACAAGAATATAACTACTATAATACTGCTCCTATATACAAGAATATAACTACTATAATACTGCTCCCTATGTACAAGACTATAACTACTATAATACTGCCCCTATGTACAAGAATATAACTACTATAATACTGCTCCTATATACAAGAATATAACTACTATAATACTGCTCCCTATGTACAAGAATATAACTACTATAATACTGCTCCCTATGTACAAGACTATAACTACTATAATACTGCCCCTATGTACAAGAATATAACTACTATAATACTGCTCCTATATACAAGAATATAACTACTATAATACTGCTCCCTATGTACAAGAATATAACTACTATAATACTGCTCCTATATACAAGAATATAACTACTATAATACTGCCCCCTATGTACAAGAATATAACTACTATAATACTGCTCCTATGTACAAGAATATAACTACTATAATACTGCTCCCTATGTACAAGAATATAACTACTATAATACTGCCCCCTATGTACAAGAATATAACTACTATAATACTGCTCCCTATGTACAAGAATATAACTACTATAATACTGCTCCTATGCACAAGAATATAACTACTATAATACTGCTCCTATGTACAAGAATATAACTACTATAATACTGCTCCCATGTACAAGAATATAATTACTATAATACTGCTCCTATGTACAAGAATATAACTACTATAATACTGCCCCTATGTACAAGAATATAACTACTATAATACTGCCCCTATGTACAAGAATATAACTACTATAATACTGCTCCTATGTACAAGAATATAACTACTATAATACTGCTCCTATGTACAAGAATATAACTACTATAATACTGCTCCTATGTACAAGAATATAACTACTATAATACTGCCCCTATGTACAAGAATATAACTACTATAATACTGCTCCTATGTACAAGAATATAACTACTATAATACTGCTCCTCTGTACAAGAATATAACTACTATAATACTGCCCCTATGTACAAGAATATAACTACTATAATACTGCCCCCTATGTACAAGAATATAACTACTATAATACTGCCCCCTATGTACAAGAATATAACTACTATAATACTGCTCCTCTGTACAAGAATATAACTACTATAATACTGCCCCTATGTACAAGAATATAACTACTATAATACTGCCCCCTATGTACAAGAATATAACTACTATAATACTGCCCCTATGTACAAGAATATAACTACTATAATACTGCCCCCTATGTACAAGAATATAACTACTATAATACTGCCCCCATGTACAAGAATATAACTACTATAATACTGCCCCTATGTAAAAGAATATAACTACTATAATACTGCCCCCTGTGTACAAGAATATAACTACTATAATACTGCCCCCTATGTACAAGAATATAACTACTATAATACTGCCCCTATGTACAAGAATATAACTACTATAATACTGCCCCCTGTGTACAAGAATATAACTACTATAATACTGCTCCTATGTACAAGAATATAACTACTATAATACTGCTCCCTATGTACAAGAATATAACTACTATAATACTGCTCCTATGTACAAGAATATAACTACTATAATACTGCCCCTATGTACAAGAATATAACTACTATAATACGGCTCCTATGTGCAAGAATATAACTACTATAATACTGCCCCTATGTACAAGAATATAACTACTATAATACTGCCCCCTATGTACAAGAATATAACTACTATAATACTGCTCCTCTGTACAAGAATATAACTACTATAATACTGCCCCTATGTACAAGAATATAACTACTATAATACTGCCCCCTATGTACAAGAATATAACTACTATAATACTGCCCCCTATGTACAAGAATATAACTACTATAATACTGCTCCTCTGTACAAGAATATAACTACTATAATACTGCCCCTATGTACAAGAATATAACTACTATAATACTGCCCCCTATGTACAAGAATATAACTACTATAATACCGCCGCTATGTACAAGAATATAACTACTATAATACTGCCCCCTATGTACAAGAATATAACTACTATAATACTGCCCCCTATGTACAAGAATATAACTACTATAATACTGCCCCCTATGTACAAGAATATAACTACTATAATACTGCCCCTATGTACAAGAATATAACTACTATAATACTGCTCCCTATGTACAAGAATATAACTACTATAATACTGCTCCTATGTACAAGAATATAAATACTATAATACTGCTCCTATGTACAAGAATGTAACTACTATAATACTGCTCCTATGTACAAGAATATAACTACTATAATACTGCTCCTATGTACAAGAATATAACTACTATAATACTGCTCCCTATGTACAAGAATATAACTACTATAATACTGCTCCTATGTACAAGAATATAACTACTATAATACTGCTCCTATGTACAAGAATATAAATACTATAATACTGCTCCTATGTACAAGAATATAACTTCTATAATACTACCCCTATGTACAAGAATATAACTACTATAATACTGCTCCTATATACAAGAATATAACTACTATAATACTGCTCCCTATGTACAAGAATATAACTACTATAATACTGCTCCTATGTACAAGAATATAACTACTATAATACTGTCCCTATGTACAGGAATATAACTACTATAATACTGCTCCTATGTACAAGAATATAACTTCTATAATACTGCCCCTATGTACAAGAATATAACTACTATAATACTGCCCCCTATGTACACGAATATAACTACTATAATACTGCTCCTATGTACAAGAATATAACTACTATAATACTGCCCCTATGTACAAGAATATAACTACTATAATACTGCTCTCTATGTACAAGAATATAACTACTATAATACTGCCCCCTATGTACAAGAATATAACTACTATAATACTGCTCCCTATGTACAAGAATATAACTACTATAATACTGCTCCCTATGTACAAGAATATAACTACTATAATACTGCCCCCTATGTACAAGAATATAACTACTATAATACTGCTCCTATGTACAAGAATATAACTACTATAATACTGCCCCCTATGTACAAGAATATAACTACTATAATACTGCACCTATGTAAAAGAATATAACTACTATAATACTGCCCCCTATATACAAGAATATAACTACTATAATACTGCCCCTATGTACAAGAATATAACTACTATAATACTGCTCCTATATACAAGAATATAACTACTATAATACTGCCCCCTATGTACAAGTATATAACTACTATAATACTGCTCCTATATACAAGAATATAACTACTATAATACTGCTCCCTATGTACAAGTATATAACTACTATAATACTGCTCCTATATACAAGAATATAACTACTATAATACTGCCCCCTATGTACAAGTATATAACTACTATAATACTGCTCCTATATACAAGAATATAACTACTATAATACTGCCCCCTATATACAAGAATATAACTACTCTAATACTGCCCCTATGTACAAGAATATAACTATTATAATACTGCTCCTATATACAAGAATATAACTACTATAATACTGCCCCCTATGTACAAGTATATATCTACTATAATACTGCACCTATGTACAAGAATATAATTACTATAATACTGCCCCCTATATACAAGAATATAACTACTCTAATACTGCCCCTATGTACAAGAATATAACTACTATAATACTGCTCCTATATACAAGAATATAACTACTATAATACTGCCCCCTATGTACAAGTATATAACTACTATAATACTGCCCCCTATGTACAAGTATATAACTACTATAATACTGCCCCTATGTACAAGACTATAACTACTATAATACTGCTCCTATATACAAGACTATAACTACTATAATACTGCCCCCTATATACAAGAATATAACTACTATAATACTGCCCCCTATATACAAGAATATAACTACTATAATACTGCCCCCTATGTACAAGAATATAACTACTATAATACTGCACCTATGTACAAGAATATAACTACTATAATACTGCCCCCTATATGCAAGAATATAACTACTATAATACTGCCCCCTATGTACAAGAATATAACTACTTTAATACTGCCCCCTATGTACAAGAATATAACTACTATAATACTGCCCCCTATGTACAAGAATATAACTACTATAATACTGCCCCCTATGTACAAGTATATAACTACTAAAATACTGCCCCTATGTACAAGAATATAACTACTATAATACTGCTCCTATATACAAGCATATAACTACTATAATACTGCCCCCTATGTACATGAATATAACTACTATAATACTGTCCCTATAAACAAGAATATAACTACTATAATACTGCCCCCTATATACAAGAATATAACTACTATAATACTGCCCCTATGTACAAGAATATAACTACTATAATACTGCTCCTATATACAAGAATATAACTACTATAATACTGCCCCTATGTACAAGAATATAACTACTATAATACTGCCCCTATGTAAAAGAATTTAACTACTATAATACTGCCCCTATGTACAAGAATATAACTACTATAATACTGCTCCCTATGTACAAGAATATAACTACTATAATACTGCTCCCCATGTACAAGAATATAACTACTATATTAGTGCTCCCTATGTACAAGAATATAACTACTATAATACTGCCCCTATGTACAAGAATATAACTACTATAATACTGCTCTCTATGTACAAGAATATAACTACTATAATACTGCCCCCTATATACAAGAATATAACTACTATAATACTGCCCCTATGTACAAGAATATAACTACTATAATACTGCTCCTATATACAAGAATATAACTACTATAATACTGCCCCTATGTACAAGAATATAACTACTATAATACTGCCCCTATGTAAAAGAATTTAACTACTATAATACTGCCCCCTATGTACAAGAATATAACTACTATAATACTGCTCCCTATGTACAAGAATATAACTACTATAATACTGCTCCTATGTACAAGAATATAACTACTATAATACTGCCCCCTATGTACAAGAATATAACTACTATAATACTGCTCCCTATGTACAAGAATATAACTACTATAATACTGCCCCTATGTACAAGAATATAACTACTATAATACTGCTCTCTATGTACAAGAATATAACTACTATAATACTGCTCCCTATGTACAAGAATATAACTACTATAATACTGCTCCTATGTACAAGAATATAACTACTATAATACTGCCCCCTATGTACAAGAATATAACTACTATAATACTGCACCTATGTACAGGAATATAACTACTATAATACTGCCCCCTATATACAAGAATATAACTACTATAATACTGCCCCTATGTACAAGAATATAACTACTATAATACTGCTCCTATATACAAGAATATAACTACTATAATACTGCCCCCTATGTACAAGAATATAACTACTATAATACTGCCCCTATGTACAAGAATATAACTACTATAATACTGCTCCTATATACAAGAATATAACTACAATAATACTGCCCCTATGTACAAGAATATAACTACTATAATACTGTCCCTATAAACAAGAATATAACTACTATAATACTGCCCCTATGTACATGAATATAACTACTATAATACTGTCCCTATAAACAAGAATATAACTACTATAATACTGCCCCCTATATACAAGAATATAACTACTATAATACTGCCCCTATGTACAAGAATATAACTACTATAATACTGCTCCTATGTACAAGAATATAACTACTATAATACTGCCCCTATGTACAAGAATATAACTACTATAATACTGCCCCCTATGTACAAGAATATAACTACTATAATACTGCACCTATGTACAAGAATATAACTACTATAATACTGCTCCTATATACAAGAATATAACTACTATAATACTGCCCCCTATGTACAAGTATATAACTACTATAATACTGCCCCCTACATACAAGAATATAACTACTCTAATACTGCCCCTATGTACAAGAATATAACTATTATAATACTGCTCCTATATACAAGAATATAACTACTATAATACTGCCCCCTATGTACAAGTATATAACTACTATAATACTGCACGTATGTACAAGAATATAACTACTATAATACTGCCCCTATATACAAGAATATAACTACTATAATACTGCTCCTATGTACAAGAATATAACTACTATAATACTGCTCCTATATACAAGAGTATAACTACTATAATACTGCCCCCTATGTACAAGTATATAACTACTATAATACTGCCCCCTATGTACAAGTATATAACTACTATAATACTGCCCCTATGTACAAGACTATAACTACTATAATACTGCTCCTATATACAAGACTATAACTACTATAATACTGCCCCCTATATACAAGAATATAACTACTATAATACTGCCCCCTATATACAAGAATATAACTACTATAATACTGCCCCCTATGTACAAGAATATAACTACTATAATACTGCACCTATATACAAGAATATAACTACTATAATACTGCCCCCTATATGCAAGAATATAACTACTATAATACTGCCCCCTATGTACAAGAATATAACTACTTTAATACTGCCCCCTATGTACAAGAATATAACTACTATAATACTGCCCCCTATGTACAAGAATATAACTACTATAATACTGCTCCTATATACAAGAATATAACTACTATAATACTGCCCCCTATGTACAAGTATATAACTACTATAATACTGCCCCTATGTACAAGAATATAACTACTATAATACTGCTCCTATATACAGTAATATAACTACTATAATACTGCCCCCTATGTACATGAATATAACTACTATAATACTGTCCCTATAAACAAGAATATAACTACTATAATACTGCCCCCTATATACAAGAATATAACTACTATAATACTGCCCCTATGTACAAGAATATAACTACTATAATACTGCTCCTATATACAAGAATATAACTACTATAATACTGCCCCTATGTAAAAGAATATAACTACTATAATACTGCCCCTATGTAAAAGAATTTAACTACTATAATACTGCCCCTATGTACAAGAATATAACTACTATAATACTGCTCCCTATGTACAAGAATATAACTACTATATTAGTGCTCCCTATGTACAAGAATATAACTACTATAATACTGCCCCTATGTACAAGAATATAACTACTATAATACTGCTCTCTATGTACAAGAATATAACTACTATAATACTGCCCCCTATGTACAAGAATATAACTACTATAATACTGCTCCCTATGTACAAGAATATAACTACTATAATACTGCTCCTATGTACAAGAATATAACTACTATAATACTGCCCCCTATGTACAAGAATATAACTACTATAATACTGCTCCCTATGTACAAGAATATAACTACTATAATACTGCCCCTATGTACAAGAATATAACTACTATAATACTGCTCTCTATGTACAAGAATATAACTACTATAATACTGCTCCCTATGTACAAGAATATAACTACTATAATACTGCTCCTATGTACAAGAATATAACTACTATAATACTGCCCCCTATGTACAAGAATATAACTACTATAATACTGCACCTATGTACAAGAATATAACTACTATAATACTGCCCCCTATATACAAGAATATAACTACTATAATACTGCCCCTATGTACAAGAATATAACTACTATAATACTGCTCCTATATACAAGAATATAACTACTATAATACTGCCCCCTATGTACAAGAATATAACTACTATAATACTGCCCCTATGTACAAGAATATAACTACTATAATACTGCTCCTATATACAAGAATATAACTACAATAATACTGCCCCCTATGTACATGAATATAACTACTATAATACTGTCCCTATAAACAAGAATATAACTACTATAATACTGCCCCCTATATACAAGAATATAACTACTATAATACTGCCCCTATGTACAAGAATATAACTACTATAATACTGCTCCTATGTACAAGAATATAACTACTATAATACTGCCCCTATGTACAAGAATATAACTACTATAATACTGCCCCCTATGTACAAGAATATAACTACTATAATACTGCACCTATGTACAAGAATATAACTACTATAATACTGCCCCCTATATACAAGAATATAACTACTATAATACTGCCCCTATGTACAAGAATATAACTACTATAATACTGCTCCTATATACAAGAATATAACTACTATAATACTGCCCCCTATGTACAAGTATATAACTACTATAATACTGCCCCCTATATACAAGAATATAACTACTCTAATACTGCCCCTATGTACAAGAATATAACTATTATAATACTGCTCCTATATACAAGAATATAACTACTATAATACTGCCCCCTATGTACAAGTATATAACTACTATAATACTGCACCTATGTACAAGAATATAACTACTATAATACTGCCCCTATATACAAGAATATAACTACTATAATACTGCTCCTATGTACAAGAATATAACTACTATAATACTGCTCCTATATACAAGAGTATAACTACTATAATACTGCCCCCTATGTACAAGTATATAACTACTATAATACTGCCCCCTATGTACAAGTATATAACTACTATAATACTGCCCCTATGTACAAGACTATAACTACTATAATACTGCTCCTATATACAAGACTATAACTACTATAATACTGCCCCCTATATACAAGAATATAACTACTATAATACTGCCCCCTATATACAAGAATATAACTACTATAATACTGCCCCCTATGTACAAGAATATAACTACTATAATACTGCACCTATGTACAAGAATATAACTACTATAATACTGCCCCCTATATGCAAGAATATAACTACTATAATACTGCCCCCTATGTACAAGAATATAACTACTTTAATACTGCCCCCTATGTACAAGAATATAACTACTATAATACTGCCCCCTATGTACAAGAATATAACTACTATAATACTGCTCCTATATACAAGAATATAACTACTATAATACTGCCCCCTATGTACAAGTATATAACTACTATAATACTGCCCCTATGTACAAGAATATAACTACTATAATACTGCTCCTATATACAGGAATATAACTACTATAATACTGCCCCCTATGTACATGAATATAACTACTATAATACTGTCCCTATAAACAAGAATATAACTACTATAATACTGCCCCCTATATACAAGAATATAACTACTATAATACTGCCCCTATGTACAAGAATATAACTACTATAATACTGCTCCTATATACAAGAATATAACTACTATAATACTGCCCCCTATGTACAAGAATATAACTACTATAATACTGCTCCTATGTACAAGAATATAACTACTATAATACTGCCCCCTATGTACAAGAATATAACTACTATAATACTGCCCCTATGTACAAGAATATAACTACTATAATACTGCCCCTATGTAATAGAATTTAACTACTATAATACTGCCCCTATGTACAAGAATATAACTACTATAATACTGCTCCCTATGTACAAGAATATAACTACTATAATACTGCTCCCTATGTACAAGAATATAACTACTATATTAGTGCTCCCTATGTACAAGAATATAACTACTATAATACTGCCCCTATGTACAAGAATATAACTACTATAATACTGCTCTCTATGTACAAGAATATAACTACTATAATACTGCCCCCTATGTACAAGAATATAACAACTATAATGCTGCTCCCTATGTACAAGAATATAACTACTATAATACTGCTCCTATGTACAAGAATATAACTACTATAATACTGCCCCCTATGTACAAGAATATAACTACTATAATACTGCTCCCTATGTACAAGAATATAACTACTATAATACTGCCCCTATGTACAAGAATATAACTACTATAATACTGCTCCCTATGTACAAGAATATAACTACTATAATACTGCTCCTATGTACAAGAATATAACTACTATAATACTGCCCCCTATGTACAAGAATATAACTACTATAATACTGCACCTATGTACAAGAATATAACTACTATAATACTGCCCCCTATATACAAGAATATAACTACTATAATACTGCCCCTATGTACAAGAATATAACTACTATAATACTGCTCCTATATACAAGAATATAACTACTATAATACTGCCCCCTATGTACAAGGATATAACTACTATAATACTGCCCCTATGTACAAGAATATAACTACTATAATACTGCCCCCTATGTACAAGAATATAACTACTATAATACTGCACCTATGTACAAGAATATAACTACTATAATACTGCCCCCTATATACAAGAATATAACTACTATAATACTGCCCCTATGTACAAGAATATAACTACTATAATACTGCTCCTATATACAAGAATATAACTACTATAATACTGCCCCCTATGTACAAGTATATAACTACTATAATACTGCCCCCTATATACAAGAATATAACTACTCTAATACTGCCCCTATGTACAAGAATATAACTATTATAATACTGCTCCTATATACAAGAATATAACTACTATAATACTGCCCCCTATGTACAAGTATATAACTACTATAATACTGCACCTATGTACAAGAATATAACTACTATAATACTGCCCCTATATACAAGAATATAACTACTATAATACTGCTCCTATGTACAAGAATATAACTACTATAATACTGCTCCTATATACAAGAGTATAACTACTATAATACTGCCCCCTATGTACAAGTATATAACTACTATAATACTGCCCCCTATGTACAAGTATATAACTACTATAATACTGCCCCTATGTACAAGACTATAACTACTATAATACTGCTCCTATATACAAGACTATAACTACTATAATACTGCCCCCTATATACAAGAATATAACTACTATAATACTGCCCCCTATATACAAGAATATAACTACTATAATACTGCCCCCTATGTACAAGAATATAACTACTATAATACTGCACCTATGTACAAGAATATAACTACTATAATACTGCCCCCTATATGCAAGAATATAACTACTATAATACTGCCCCCTATGTACAAGAATATAACTACTTTAATACTGCCCCCTATGTACAAGAATATAACTACTATAATACTGCCCCCTATGTACAAGAATATAACTACTATAATACTGCTCCTATATACAAGAATATAAATACTATAATACTGCCCCCTATGTACAAGTATATAACTACTATAATACTGCCCCTATGTACAAGAATATAACTACTATAATACTGCTCCTATATACAGGAATATAACTACTATAATACTGCCCCCTATGTACATGAATATAACTACTATAATACTGTCCCTATAAACAAGAATATAACTACTATAATACTGCCCCCTATATACAAGAATATAACTACTATAATACTGCCCCTATGTACAAGAATATAACTACTATAATACTGCTCCTATATACAAGAATATAACTACTATAATACTGCTCCTATGTACAAGAATATAACTACTATAATACTGCCCCCTATGTACAAGAATATAACTACTATAATACTGCCCCTATGTACAAGAATATAACTACTATAATACTGCCCCTATGTAAAAGAATTTAACTACTATAATACTGCCCCTATGTACAAGAATATAACTACTATAATACTGCTCCCTATGTACAAGAATATAACTACTATAATACTGCTCCCTATGTACAAGAATATAACTACTATATTAGTGCTCCCTATGTACAAGAATATAACTACTATAATACTGCCCCTATGTACAAGAATATAACTACTATAATACTGCTCTCTATGTACAAGAATATAACTACTATAATACTGCCCCCTATGTACAAGAATATAACAACTATAATACTGCTCCCTATGTACAAGAATATAACTACTATAATACTGCTCCTATGTACAAGAATATAACTACTATAATACTGCCCCCTATGTACAAGAATATAACTACTATAATACTGCTCCCTATGTACAAGAATATAACTACTATAATACTGCCCCTATGTACAAGAATATAACTACTATAATACTGCTCTCTATGTACAAGAATATAACTACTATAATACTGCTCCCTATGTACAAGAATATAACTACTATAATACTGCTCCTATGTACAAGAATATAACTACTATAATACTGCCCCCTATGTACAAGAATATAACTACTATAATACTGCACCTATGTACAAGAATATAACTACTATAATACTGCCCCCTATATACAAGAATATAACTACTATAATACTGCCCCTATGTACAAGAATATAACTACTATAATACTGCTCCTATATACAAGAATATAACTACTATAATACTGCCCCCTATGTACAAGAATATAACTACTATAATACTGCCCCTATGTACAAGAATATAACTACTATAATACTGCTCCTATATACAAGAATATAACTACAATAATACTGCCCCCTATGTACATGAATATAACTACTATAATACTGTCCCTATAAATAAGAATATAACTACTATAATACTGCCCCATATATACAAGAATATAACTACTATAATACTGCCCCTATGTACAAGAATATAACTACTATAATACTGCTCCTATGTACAAGAATATAACTACTATAATACTGCCCCTATGTACAAGAATATAACTACTATAATACTGCCCCCTATGTACAAGTATATAACTACTATAATACTGCCCCCTATATACAAGAATATAACTACTCTAATACTGCCCCTATGTACAAGAATATAACTACTATAATACTGCCCCTATGTACAAGAATATAACTACTGTAATACTGCTCCTATGTACAAGAATATATCTACTATAATACTGCCCCCTATGTACAAGAATATAACTACTATAATACTGCCCCCTATGTACAAGAATATATCTACTATAATACTGCCCCCTATGTACAAGAATATAACTACTATAATACTGCCCCCTATGTACAAGAATATAACTACTTTAATACTGCCCCCTATGTACAAGAATATAACTACTATAATACTGCCCCCTATGTACAAGAATATAACTACTATAATACTGCTCCTATATACAAGAATATAACTACTATAATACTGCCCCCTATGTACAAGTATATAACTACTATAATACTGCCCCTATGTACAAGAATATAACTACTATAATACTGCTCCTATATACAGGAATATAACTACTATAATACTGCCCCCTATGTACATGAATATAACTACTATAATACTGTCCCTATAAACAAGAATATAACTACTATAATACTGCCCCCTATATACAAGAATATAACTACTATAATACTGCCCCTATGTACAAGAATATAACTACTATAATACTGCTCCTATATACAAGAATATAACTACTATAATACTGCTCCTATGTACAAGAATATAACTACTATAATACTGCCCCCTATGTACAAGAATATAACTACTATAATACTGCCCCTATGTACAAGAATATAACTACTATAATACTGCCCCTATGTAAAAGAATTTAACTACTATAATACTGCCCCTATGTACAAGAATATAACTACTATAATACTGCTCCCTATGTACAAGAATATAACTACTATAATACTGCTCCCCATGTACAAGAATATAACTACTATATTAGTGCTCCCTATGTACAAGAATATAACTACTATAATACTGCCCCTATGTACAAGAATATAACTACTATAATACTGCTCTCTATGTACAAGAATATAACTACTATAATACTGCCCCCTATGTACAAGAATATAACAACTATAATACTGCTCCCTATGTACAAGAATATAACTACTATAATACTGCTCCTATGTACAAGAATATAACTACTATAATACTGCCCCCTATGTACAAGAATATAACTACTATAATACTGCTCCCTATGTACAAGAATATAACTACTATAATACTGCCCCTATGTACAAGAATATAACTACTATAATACTGCTCTCTATGTACAAGAATATAACTACTATAATACTGCTCCCTATGTACAAGAATATAACTACTATAATACTGCTCCTATGTACAAGAATATAACTACTATAATACTGCCCCCTATGTACAAGAATATAACTACTATAATACTGCACCTATGTACAAGAATATAACTACTATAATACTGCCCCCTATATACAAGAATATAACTACTATAATACTGCCCCTATGTACAAGAATATAACTACTATAATACTGCTCCTATATACAAGAATATAACTACTATAATACTGCCCCCTATGTACAAGAATATAACTACTATAATACTGCCCCTATGTACAAGAATATAACTACTATAATACTGCTCCTATATACAAGAATATAACTACAATAATACTGCCCCCTATGTACATGAATATAACTACTATAATACTGTCCCTATAAATAAGAATATAACTACTATAATACTGCCCCCTATATACAAGAATATAACTACTATAATACTGCCCCTATGTACAAGAATATAACTACTATAATACTGCTCCTATGTACAAGAATATAACTACTATAATACTGCCCCTATGTACAAGAATATAACTACTATAATACTGCCCCCTATGTACAAGTATATAACTACTATAATACTGCCCCCTATATACAAGAATATAACTACTCTAATACTGCCCCTATGTACAAGAATATAACTACTATAATACTGCCCCTATGTACAAGAATATAACTACTGTAATACTGCTCCTATGTACAAGAATATATCTACTATAATACTGCCCCCTATGTACAAGAATATAACTACTATAATACTGCCCCCTATGTACAAGAATATAACTACTATAATACTGCTCCCATGTTCAAGAATATAACTACTATAATACTGCCCCCTATGTACAAGAATATAACTACTATAATACTGCCCCCTATGTACAAGAATATAACTACTATAATACTGCTCCCATGTTCAAGAATATAACTACTATAATACTGCCCCTATGTACAAGAATATAACTACTGTAATACTGCTCCTATGTACAAGAATATATCTACTATAATACTGCCCCCTATGTACAAGAATATAACTACTATAATACTGCTCCTATATACAAGAATATAACTACTATACTACTGCTCCTATGTTCAAGAATATAACTACTATAATACTGCTCCTATATACAAGAATATAACTACTATAATACTGCTCCTATGTACAAGAATATAAATACTATAATACTGCCCCCTATGTACAAGAATATAACTACTATAATACTGCCCCCTATATACAAGAATATAACTACTATAATACTGCCCCTATATACAAGAATATAAATACTATAATACTGCTCCTATGTACAAGAATATAACTACTATAATACTGCCCCTATGTACAAGAATATAACTACTATAATACTGCTCCTATGTACAAGAATATAACTACTATAATACTGCCCCCTATGTACAAGAATATAACTACTATAATACTGCTCCTATGTACAAGAATATAACTACTATAATACTGCCCCCTATGTACAAGAATATAACTACTATAATACTGCTCCTATGTACAAGAATATAACTACTATAATACTGCCCCAATGTACAAGGATATAACTACTATAATACTGCTCCTATGTACAAGAATATAACTACTATAATACTGCTCCTATGTACAAGAATATAACTACTATAATACTGCTCCTATGTACAAGAATATAACTACTATAATACTGCCCCTATGTACAAGAATATAACTGCTATAATACTGCTCCTATGTACAAGAATATAACTACTATAATACTGCTCCTATGTACAAGAATATAACTACTATAATACTGCCCCTATGTACAAGAATATAACTACTATAATACTGCCCCTATGTACAAGAATATAACTACTATAAAACTGCCCCTATGTACAAGAATATAACTACTATAATACTGCCCCAATGTACAAGGATATAACTACTATAATACTGCTCCTATGTACAAGAATATAACTACTATAATACTGCTCCTATGTACAAGAATATAACTACTATAATACTGCTCCTATGTACAAGAATATAACTACTATATTACTGCTCCTATGTACGAGAATATAACTACTATATTACTGCTCCTATGTACAAGAATATAACTACTATAATACTGCCCCTATGTACAAGAATATAACTACTATAATACTGCCCCCTATGTACAAGAATATAACTACTATAATACTGCTCCTATGTACAAGAATATAACTACTATAATACTGCCCCTATGTACAAGAATATAACTACTATAATACTGCCCCTATGTACAAGAATATAACTACTATAATACTGCTCCTATGTACAAGAATATAACTACTATAATACTGCCCCTATGTACAAGAATATAACTACTATAATACTGCTCCTATGTACAAGAATATAACTACTATAATACTGCCCCTATGTACAAGAATATAACTACTATAATACTGCTCCTATGTACAAGAATATAACTACTATAATACTGCTCCTATGTACAAGAATATAACTACTATAATACTGCCCCTATGTACAAGAATATAACTACTATAATACTGCCCCTATGTACAAGAATATAACTACTATAATACTGCTCCTATGTACAAGAATATAACTACTATAATACTGCCCCTATGTACAAGAATATAACTACTATAATACTGCTCCTATGTACAAGAATATAACTACTATAATACTGCCCCTATGTACAAGAATATAACTACTATAATACTGCTCCTATGTACAAGAATATAACTACTATAATACTGCCCCTATGTACAAGAATATAACTACTATAATACTGCCCCCTATGTACAAGAATATAACTACTATAATACTTCTCCTATGTACAAGAATATAACTACTATAATACTGCCCCTATGTACGAGAATATAACTACTATAATACTGCTCCTATGTACAAGAATATAACTACTATAATACTGCCCCCTATGTACAAGAATATAACTACTATAATACTGCTCCTATGTACAAGAATATAACTACTATAATACTGCCCCCTATGTACAAGAATATAACTACTATAATACTGCCCCCTATGTACAAAAATATAACTACTATAATACTGCTCCTATGTACAAGAATATAACTGCTATAATACTGCTCCTATGTACAAGAATATAACTACTATAATACTGCTCCTATGTACAAGAATATGACTACTATAATACTGCCCCCTATGTACAAGAATATAACTACTATAATACTGCCCCCTATGTACAAGAATATAACTACTATAATACTGCTCCCTATGTACAAGAATATAACTACTATAATACTGCTCCTATGTACAAGAATATAACTACTATAATACTGCCCCCTATGTACAAGAATATAACTACTATAATACTGCCCCCTATGTACAAGAATATAACTACTATAATACTGCTCCTATGTACAAGAATATAACTACTATAATACTGCCCCCTATGTACAAGAATATAACTACCATAATACTGCCCCCTATGTACAAGAATATAACTACTATAATACTGCCCCCTATGTACAAGAATATAGCTACTATAATACCGCTCCTATGTACAAGAATATAACTACTATAATACTGCCCCCTATGTACAGGAATATAACTACTATAATACTGTCCCCTATGTACAAGAATATAACTACTATAATACTGCTTCTATGTACAAGAATATAACTACTATAATACTGCCCCTATGTACAAGAATATAACTACTATAATACTGCTCCTATGTACAAGGATATACCTACTATAATACTGCCCCTATGTACAAGAATATAACTACTATAATACTGCCTCCTATGAACAAGAATATAACTACTATAATACTGCTCCCTATGTACAAGAATATAACTACTATAATACTGCCCCTATGTACAAGAATATAACTACTATAATACTGCCCCTATGTACAAGAATATAACTACTATAATACTGCCCCTATGTACAAGAATATAACTACTATAATACTGCTCCTATGTACAAGAATATAACTACTATAATACTGCCCCTATGTACAAGAATATAACTACTATAATACTGCCCCTATGTACAAGAATATAACTACTATAATACTGCCCCTATGTACAAGAATATAACTACTATAATACTGCCCCTATGTACAAGAATATAACTACTATAATACTGCCCCTATGTACAAGAATATAACTACTAAAATACTGCTCCTATGTACAAGAATATAACTACTATAATACTTTCCCTATGTATAGGAATATAACTGCTATAATACTGCCCTCTATGTACAAGAATATAACTACTATAATACTGCTCCTATGTACAAGAATATAACTACTATAATACTTCCCCTATGTATAGGAATATAACTGCTATAATACTGCCCTCTATGTACAAGAATATAACTACTATAATACTGCCCCCTATGTACAAGAATATAACTACTATAATACTGCTCCTATGTACAAGAATATAACTACTATAATACTGCCCCTATGAACTAGAATATAACTACTATAATACTGCTCCCAGGTACAAGAATATAACTACTATAATACTGCTCCTATGTACAAGAATAGAACTACTATAATACTGCCCTATGTACAAGAATATAACTACTATAATACTGCTCCTATGTACAAGAATAGAACTACTATAATACTGCCCTATGTACAAGAATATAACTACTATAATACTGCACCTATGTACAAGAATATAACTACTATAATACTGCCCCTATATACAAGAATATAACTACTATAATACTGCTCCTATGTACAAGAATATAACTACTATAATACTGCTCCTATATACAAGAGTATAACTACTATAATACTGCCCCCTATGTACAAGTATATAACTACTATAATACTGCCCCCTATGTACAAGTATATAACTACTATAATACTGCCCCTATGTACAAGACTATAACTACTATAATACTGCTCCTATATACAAGACTATAACTACTATAATACTGCCCCCTATATACAAGAATATAACTACTATAATACTGCCCCCTATATACAAGAATATAACTACTATAATACTGCCCCCTATGTACAAGAATATAACTACTATAATACTGCACCTATGTACAAGAATATAACTACTATAATACTGCCCCCTATATGCAAGAATATAACTACTATAATACTGCCCCCTATGTACAAGAATATAACTACTTTAATACTGCCCCCTATGTACAAGAATATAACTACTATAATACTGCCCCCTATGTACAAGAATATAACTACTATAATACTGCTCCTATATACAAGAATATAACTACTATAATACTGCCCCCTATGTACAAGTATATAACTACTATAATACTGCCCCTATGTACAAGAATATAACTACTATAATACTGCTCCTATATACAGGAATATAACTACTATAATACTGCCCCCTATGTACATGAATATAACTACTATAATACTGTCCCTATAAACAAGAATATAACTACTATAATACTGCCCCCTATATACAAGAATATAACTACTATAATACTGCCCCTATGTACAAGAATATAACTACTATAATACTGCTCCTATATACAAGAATATAACTACTATAATACTGCTCCTATGTACAAGAATATAACTACTATAATACTGCCCCCTATGTACAAGAATATAACTACTATAATACTGCCCCTATGTACAAGAATATAACTACTATAATACTGCCCCTATGTAATAGAATTTAACTACTATAATACTGCCCCTATGTACAAGAATATAACTACTATAATACTGCTCCCTATGTACAAGAATATAACTACTATAATACTGCTCCCTATGTACAAGAATATAACTACTATATTAGTGCTCCCTATGTACAAGAATATAACTACTATAATACTGCCCCTATGTACAAGAATATAACTACTATAATACTGCTCTCTATGTACAAGAATATAACTACTATAATACTGCCCCCTATGTACAAGAATATAACAACTATAATGCTGCTCCCTATGTACAAGAATATAACTACTATAATACTGCTCCTATGTACAAGAATATAACTACTATAATACTGCCCCCTATGTACAAGAATATAACTACTATAATACTGCTCCCTATGTACAAGAATATAACTACTATAATACTGCCCCTATGTACAAGAATATAACTACTATAATACTGCTCCCTATGTACAAGAATATAACTACTATAATACTGCTCCTATGTACAAGAATATAACTACTATAATACTGCCCCCTATGTACAAGAATATAACTACTATAATACTGCACCTATGTACAAGAATATAACTACTATAATACTGCCCCCTATATACAAGAATATAACTACTATAATACTGCCCCTATGTACAAGAATATAACTACTATAATACTGCTCCTATATACAAGAATATAACTACTATAATACTGCCCCCTATGTACAAGAATATAACTACTATAATACTGCCCCTATGTACAAGAATATAACTACTATAATACTGCCCCCTATGTACAAGAATATAACTACTATAATACTGCACCTATGTACAAGAATATAACTACTATAATACTGCCCCCTATATACAAGAATATAACTACTATAATACTGCCCCTATGTACAAGAATATAACTACTATAATACTGCTCCTATATACAAGAATATAACTACTATAATACTGCCCCCTATGTACAAGTATATAACTACTATAATACTGCCCCCTATATACAAGAATATAACTACTCTAATACTGCCCCTATGTACAAGAATATAACTATTATAATACTGCTCCTATATACAAGAATATAACTACTATAATACTGCCCCCTATGTACAAGTATATAACTACTATAATACTGCACCTATGTACAAGAATATAACTACTATAATACTGCCCCTATATACAAGAATATAACTACTATAATACTGCTCCTATGTACAAGAATATAACTACTATAATACTGCTCCTATATACAAGAGTATAACTACTATAATACTGCCCCCTATGTACAAGTATATAACTACTATAATACTGCCCCCTATGTACAAGTATATAACTACTATAATACTGCCCCTATGTACAAGACTATAACTACTATAATACTGCTCCTATATACAAGACTATAACTACTATAATACTGCCCCCTATATACAAGAATATAACTACTATAATACTGCCCCCTATATACAAGAATATAACTACTATAATACTGCCCCCTATGTACAAGAATATAACTACTATAATACTGCACCTATGTACAAGAATATAACTACTATAATACTGCCCCCTATATGCAAGAATATAACTACTATAATACTGCCCCCTATGTACAAGAATATAACTACTTTAATACTGCCCCCTATGTACAAGAATATAACTACTATAATACTGCCCCCTATGTACAAGAATATAACTACTATAATACTGCTCCTATATACAAGAATATAAATACTATAATACTGCCCCCTATGTACAAGTATATAACTACTATAATACTGCCCCTATGTACAAGAATATAACTACTATAATACTGCTCCTATATACAGGAATATAACTACTATAATACTGCCCCCTATGTACATGAATATAACTACTATAATACTGTCCCTATAAACAAGAATATAACTACTATAATACTGCCCCCTATATACAAGAATATAACTACTATAATACTGCCCCTATGTACAAGAATATAACTACTATAATACTGCTCCTATATACAAGAATATAACTACTATAATACTGCTCCTATGTACAAGAATATAACTACTATAATACTGCCCCCTATGTACAAGAATATAACTACTATAATACTGCCCCTATGTACAAGAATATAACTACTATAATACTGCCCCTATGTACAAGAATATAACTACTATAATACTGCCCCCTATGTACAAGAATATAACTACTATAATACTGCCCCTATGTAAAAGAATTTAACTACTATAATACTGCCCCTATGTACAAGAATATAACTACTATAATACTGCTCCCTATGTACAAGAATATAACTACTATAATACTGCTCCCTATGTACAAGAATATAACTACTATATTAGTGCTCCCTATGTACAAGAATATAACTACTATAATACTGCCCCTATGTACAAGAATATAACTACTATAATACTGCTCTCTATGTACAAGAATATAACTACTATAATACTGCCCCCTATGTACAAGAATATAACAACTATAATACTGCTCCCTATGTACAAGAATATAACTACTATAATACTGCTCCTATGTACAAGAATATAACTACTATAATACTGCCCCCTATGTACAAGAATATAACTACTATAATACTGCTCCCTATGTACAAGAATATAACTACTATAATACTGCCCCTATGTACAAGAATATAACTACTATAATACTGCTCTCTATGTACAAGAATATAACTACTATAATACTGCTCCCTATGTACAAGAATATAACTACTATAATACTGCTCCTATGTACAAGAATATAACTACTATAATACTGCCCCCTATGTACAAGAATATAACTACTATAATACTGCACCTATGTACAAGAATATAACTACTATAATACTGCCCCCTATATACAAGAATATAACTACTATAATACTGACCCTATGTACAAGAATATAACTACTATAATACTGCTCCTATATACAAGAATATAACTACTATAATACTGCCCCCTATGTACAAGAATATAACTACTATAATACTGCCCCTATGTACAAGAATATAACTACTATAATACTGCTCCTATATACAAGAATATAACTACAATAATACTGCCCCCTATGTACATGAATATAACTACTATAATACTGTCCCTATAAATAAGAATATAACTACTATAATACTGCCCCATATATACAAGAATATAACTACTATAATACTGCCCCTATGTACAAGAATATAACTACTATAATACTGCTCCTATGTACAAGAATATAACTACTATAATACTGCCCCTATGTACAAGAATATAACTACTATAATACTGCCCCCTATGTACAAGTATATAACTACTATAATACTGCCCCCTATATACAAGAATATAACTACTCTAATACTGCCCCTATGTACAAGAATATAACTACTATAATACTGCCCCTATGTACAAGAATATAACTACTGTAATACTGCTCCTATGTACAAGAATATATCTACTATAATACTGCCCCCTATGTACAAGAATATAACTACTATAATACTGCCCCCTATGTACAAGAATATATCTACTATAATACTGCCCCCTATGTACAAGAATATAACTACTATAATACTGCCCCCTATGTACAAGAATATAACTACTTTAATACTGCCCCCTATGTACAAGAATATAACTACTATAATACTGCCCCCTATGTACAAGAATATAACTACTATAATACTGCTCCTATATACAAGAATATAACTACTATAATACTGCCCCCTATGTACAAGTATATAACTACTATAATACTGCCCCTATGTACAAGAATATAACTACTATAATACTGCTCCTATATACAGGAATATAACTACTATAATACTGCCCCCTATGTACATGAATATAACTACTATAATACTGTCCCTATAAACAAGAATATAACTACTATAATACTGCCCCCTATATACAAGAATATAACTACTATAATACTGCCCCTATGTACAAGAATATAACTACTATAATACTGCTCCTATATACAAGAATATAACTACTATAATACTGCTCCTATGTACAAGAATATAACTACTATAATACTGCCCCCTATGTACAAGAATATAACTACTATAATACTGCCCCTATGTACAAGAATATAACTACTATAATACTGCCCCTATGTAAAAGAATTTAACTACTATAATACTGCCCCTATGTACAAGAATATAACTACTATAATACTGCTCCCTATGTACAAGAATATAACTACTATAATACTGCTCCCTATGTACAAGAATATAACTACTATATTAGTGCTCCCTATGTACAAGAATATAACTACTATAATACTGCCCCTATGTACAAGAATATAACTACTATAATACTGCTCTCTATGTACAAGAATATAACTACTATAATACTGCCCCCTATGTACAAGAATATAACAACTATAATACTGCTCCCTATGTACAAGAATATAACTACTATAATACTGCTCCTATGTACAAGAATATAACTACTATAATACTGCCCCCTATGTACAAGAATATAACTACTATAATACTGCTCCCTATGTACAAGAATATAACTACTATAATACTGCCCCTATGTACAAGAATATAACTACTATAATACTGCTCTCTATGTACAAGAATATAACTACTATAATACTGCTCCCTATGTACAAGAATATAACTACTATAATACTGCTCCTATGTACAAGAATATAACTACTATAATACTGCCCCCTATGTACAAGAATATAACTACTATAATACTGCACCTATGTACAAGAATATAACTACTATAATACTGCCCCCTATATACAAGAATATAACTACTATAATACTGCCCCTATGTACAAGAATATAACTACTATAATACTGCTCCTATATACAAGAATATAACTACTATAATACTGCCCCCTATGTACAAGAATATAACTACTATAATACTGCCCCTATGTACAAGAATATAACTACTATAATACTGCTCCTATATACAAGAATATAACTACAATAATACTGCCCCCTATGTACATGAATATAACTACTATAATACTGTCCCTATAAATAAGAATATAACTACTATAATACTGCCCCCTATATACAAGAATATAACTACTATAATACTGCCCCTATGTACAAGAATATAACTACTATAATACTGCTCCTATGTACAAGAATATAACTACTATAATACTGCCCCTATGTACAAGAATATAACTACTATAATACTGCCCCCTATGTACAAGTATATAACTACTATAATACTGCCCCCTATATACAAGAATATAACTACTCTAATACTGCCCCTATGTACAAGAATATAACTACTATAATACTGCCCCTATGTACAAGAATATAACTACTGTAATACTGCTCCTATGTACAAGAATATATCTACTATAATACTGCCCCCTATGTACAAGAATATAACTACTATAATACTGCCCCCTATGTACAAGAATATAACTACTATAATACTGCTCCCATGTTCAAGAATATAACTACTATAATACTGCCCCCTATGTACAAGAATATAACTACTATAATACTGCCCCCTATGTACAAGAATATAACTACTATAATACTGCTCCCATGTTCAAGAATATAACTACTATAATACTGCCCCTATGTACAAGAATATAACTACTGTAATACTGCTCCTATGTACAAGAATATATCTACTATAATACTGCCCCCTATGTACAAGAATATAACTACTATAATACTGCTCCTATATACAAGAATATAACTACTATACTACTGCTCCTATGTTCAAGAATATAACTACTATAATACTGCTCCTATATACAAGAATATAACTACTATAATACTGCTCCTATGTACAAGAATATAAATACTATAATACTGCCCCCTATGTACAAGAATATAACTACTATAATACTGCCCCCTATATACAAGAATATAACTACTATAATACTGCCCCTATATACAAGAATATAAATACTATAATACTGCTCCTATGTACAAGAATATAACTACTATAATACTGCCCCTATGTACAAGAATATAACTACTATAATACTGCTCCTATGTACAAGAATATAACTACTATAATACTGCCCCCTATGTACAAGAATATAACTACTATAATACTGCTCCTATGTACAAGAATATAACTACTATAATACTGCCCCCTATGTACAAGAATATAACTACTATAATACTGCTCCTATGTACAAGAATATAACTACTATAATACTGCCCCAATGTACAAGGATATAACTACTATAATACTGCTCCTATGTACAAGAATATAACTACTATAATACTGCTCCTATGTACAAGAATATAACTACTATAATACTGCTCCTATGTACAAGAATATAACTACTATAATACTGCCCCTATGTACAAGAATATAACTGCTATAATACTGCTCCTATGTACAAGAATATAACTACTATAATACTGCTCCTATGTACAAGAATATAACTACTATAATACTGCCCCTATGTACAAGAATATAACTACTATAATACTGCCCCTATGTACAAGAATATAACTACTATAAAACTGCCCCTATGTACAAGAATATAACTACTATAATACTGCCCCAATGTACAAGGATATAACTACTATAATACTGCTCCTATGTACAAGAATATAACTACTATAATACTGCTCCTATGTACAAGAATATAACTACTATAATACTGCTCCTATGTACAAGAATATAACTACTATATTACTGCTCCTATGTACGAGAATATAACTACTATATTACTGCTCCTATGTACAAGAATATAACTACTATAATACTGCCCCTATGTACAAGAATATAACTACTATAATACTGCCCCCTATGTACAAGAATATAACTACTATAATACTGCTCCTATGTACAAGAATATAACTACTATAATACTGCCCCTATGTACAAGAATATAACTACTATAATACTGCCCCTATGTACAAGAATATAACTACTATAATACTGCTCCTATGTACAAGAATATAACTACTATAATACTGCCCCTATGTACAAGAATATAACTACTATAATACTGCTCCTATGTACAAGAATATAACTACTATAATACTGCCCCTATGTACAAGAATATAACTACTATAATACTGCTCCTATGTACAAGAATATAACTACTATAATACTGCTCCTATGTACAAGAATATAACTACTATAATACTGCCCCTATGTACAAGAATATAACTACTATAATACTGCCCCTATGTACAAGAATATAACTACTATAATACTGCTCCTATGTACAAGAATATAACTACTATAATACTGCCCCTATGTACAAGAATATAACTACTATAATACTGCTCCTATGTACAAGAATATAACTACTATAATACTGCCCCTATGTACAAGAATATAACTACTATAATACTGCTCCTATGTACAAGAATATAACTACTATAATACTGCCCCTATGTACAAGAATATAACTACTATAATACTGCCCCCTATGTACAAGAATATAACTACTATAATACTGCTCCTAGGTACAAGAATATAACTACTATAATACTGCCCCTATGTACAAGAATATAACTACTATAATACTGCCCCCTATATACAAGAATATAACTACTATAATACTGCTCCTAGGTACAAGAATATAACTACTATAATACTGCCCCTATGTACGAGAATATAACTACTATAATACTGCTCCTATGTACAAGAATATAACTACTATAATACTGCCCCCTATGTACAAGAATATAACTACTATAATACTGCTCCTATGTACAAGAATATAACTACTATAATACTGCCCCCTATGTACAAGAATATAACTACTATAATACTGCCCCATATGTACAAAAATATAACTACTATAATACTGCTCCTATGTACAAGAATATAACTGCTATAATACTGCTCCTATGTACAAGAATATAACTACTATAATACTGCTCCTATGTACAAGAATATGACTACTATAATACTGCCCCCTATGTACAAGAATATAACTACTATAATACTGCCCCCTATGTACAAGAATATAACTACTATAATACTGCTCCCTATGTACAAGAATATAACTACTATAATACTGCTCCTATGTACAAGAATATAACTACTATAATACTGCCCCCTATGTACAAGAATATAACTACTATAATACTGCCCCCTATGTACAAGAATATAACTACTATAATACTGCTCCTATGTACAAGAATATAACTACTATAATACTGCCCCCTATGTACAAGAATATAACTACCATAATACTGCCCCCTATGTACAAGAATATAACTACTATAATACTGCCCCCTATGTACAAGAATATAGCTACTATAATACCGCTCCTATGTACAAGAATATAACTACTATAATACTGCCCCCTATGTACAGGAATATAACTACTATAATACTGTCCCCTATGTACAAGAATATAACTACTATAATACTGCTTCTATGTACAAGAATATAACTACTATAATACTGCCCCTATGTACAAGAATATAACTACTATAATACTGCTCCTATGTACAAGGATATAACTACTATAATACTGCCCCTATGTACAAGAATATAACTACTATAATACTGCCTCCTATGAACAAGAATATAACTACTATAATACTGCTCCCTATGTACAAGAATATAACTACTATAATACTGCCCCTATGTACAAGAATATAACTACTATAATACTGCTCCCTATGTACAAGAATATAACTACTATAATACTGCCCCTATGTACAAGAATATAACTACTATAATACTGCCTCCTATGAACAAGAATATAACTACTATAATACTGCTCCCTATGTACAAGAATATAACTACTATAATACTGCCCCTATGTACAAGAATATAACTACTATAATACTGCCCCTATGTACAAGAATATAACTACTATAATACTGCCACTATGTACAAGAATATAACTACTATAATACTGCTCCTATGTACAAGAATATAACTACTATAATACTGCCCCTATGTACAAGAATATAACTACTATAATACTGCCCCTATGTACAAGAATATAACTACTATAATACTGCCCCTATGTACAAGAATATAACTACTATAATACTGCCCCTATGTACAAGAATATAACTACTATAATACTGCCCCTATGTACAAGAATATAACTACTAAAATACTGCTCCTATGTACAAGAATATAACTACTATAATACTTTCCCTATGTATAGGAATATAACTGCTATAATACTGCCCTCTATGTACAAGAATATAACTACTATAATACTGCTCCTATGTACAAGAATATAACTACTATAATACTTCCCCTATGTATAGGAATATAACTGCTATAATACTGCCCTCTATGTACAAGAATATAACTACTATAATACTGCCCCCTATGTACAAGAATATAACTACTATAATACTGCTCCTATGTACAAGAATATAACTACTATAATACTGCCCCTATGAACTAGAATATAACTACTATAATACTGCTCCCAGGTACAAGAATATAACTACTATAATACTGCTCCTATGTACAAGAATAGAACTACTATAATACTGCCCTATGTACAAGAATATAACTACTATAATACTGCTCCTATGTACAAGAATATAACTACTATAATACTGCTCCTATGTACAAGAATATAACTACTATAATACTGCTCCTATGTACAAGAATATAACTACTATAATACTGCTCCTATGTACAAGAATATAACTACTATAATACTGCTCCTATGTACAAGAATATAACTACTATAATACTGCTCCCTATGTACAAGAATATAAATACTATAATACTGCCCCTATATACAAGAATATAACTACTATAATACTGCTCCTATGTACAAGAATATAACTACTATAATACTGCCCCTATGTACAAGAATATAACTACTATAATACTGCTCCCTATGTACAAGAATATAAATACTATAATACTGCCCCTATATACAAGAATATAACTACTATAATACTGCCCCTATATACAAGAATATAACTACTATAATACTGCCCCTATGTACAAGAATATAACTACTATAATACTGCCCCTATATACAAGAATATAACTACTATAATACTGCTCCTATGTACAAGAATATAACTACTATAATACTGCTCCTATGTACAAGAATATAACTACTATAATACTGCTCCTATGTACAAGAATATAACTACTATAATACTGCCCCCCATATACAAGAATATAACTACTATAATACCGCTCCTATGTACAAGAATATAACTACTATAATACTGCTCCTATGTACAAGAATATGACTACTATAATACTGCCCCCTATGTACAAGAATATAACTACTATAATACTGCCCCCTATGTACAAGAATATAACTACTATAATACTGCCCCCTATGTACAAGAGTATAACTACTATAATACTGCTCCTATGTACAAGAATATAACTACTATAATACTGTTCCTATGTACAAGAATATAACTACTATAATACTGCTCCTATGTACAAGAATATATCTACTGTAATACTGCCCCCTATGCACAAGAATATAACTACTATAATACTGCTCCTATGTACAAGAATATAACTACTATAATACTGCTCCTATATACAAGAATATAACTACTATAATACTGCCCCTATGTACAAGAATATAACTACTATATTACTGCTCCTATGTACAAGAATATAACTACTATAATATTGCTCCTGTACACAAGAATATAACTACTATAATACTGCTCCTATGTACAAGAATATAACTACTATAATACTGCTCCTATGTACAAGAATATAACTACTATAATACTGCTCCTATGTACAAGAATATAACTACTATAATACTGCCCCCTATGTACAAGAATATAACTACTATAATACTGCCTCCTATGTACAAGAATATAACTACTATAATACTGCCCCTATGTACAAGAATATAACTACTATAATACTGCTCCTATGTACAAGAATATAACTACTATAATACTTCCCCCTATGTACAAGAATATAACTACTATAATACTGCTCCTATGTACAAGAATATAACTACTATAATACTGCTCCTATGTACAAGAATATAACTACCATAATACTGCTCCTATGTACAAGAATATAACTACTATAATACTGCTCCTATGTACAAGAATATAACTACTATAATACTGCTCCTATATACAAGAATATAACTACTATAATACTGCTCCTATGTACAAGAATATAACTACTATAATACTGCTCCTATGTGCAAGAATATAACTACTATAATACTCCTCCTATGTACAAGAATATAACTACCATAATACTGCTCTTATGTACAAGAATATAACTACTATAATACTGCTCCTATGTACAAGAATATAACTACTATAATACTGCTCCTATGTACAAGAATATAACTACTATAATACTCCTCCTATGTACAAGAATATAACTACTATAATACTGCTCCTATGTACAAGAATATAACTACTATAATACTGCTCCTATGTACAAGAATATAACTACTATAATACTGCTCCTATGTACAAGAATATAACTACTATAATACTGCTCCTATGTACAAGAATATAACTACTATAATACTGCTCCTATGTACAAGAATATAACTACTATAATACTGCCCCTATGTACAAGAATATAACTACTATAATACTGCTCCTATGTACAAGAATATAACTACTATATTACTGCTCCTATGTACAAGAATATAACTACTATAATACTGCTCCTATGTACAAGAATATAACTACTATAATACTGATCCTATGTACAAGAATATAACTGCTATAATACTGCTCCTATGTACAAGAATATAACTACTATAATACTGCTCCTATGTACAAGAATATAACTACTATATTACTGCTCCTATGTACAAGAATATAACTACTATAATACTGCCCCTATGTACAAGAATATAACTACTATTATACTGCCTCTATATACAAGAATATAACTAATATAATACTGCTCCCTATGTACAAGAATATAACTACTATAATACTGCTCCTATATACAAGAATATAACTACTATAATACTGCCCCTATGTACAGTAATATAACTACTATATTACTGCTCCTATGTACAAGAATATAACTACTATAATACTGCTCCTATGTACAAGAATATAACTACTATAATACTGCCCCTATGTACAAGAATATAACTACTATATTACTGCTCCTATGTACAAGAATATAACTACTATAATACTGCTCCTATGTACAAGAATATAACTACTATAATATTGCTCCTATACACAGGAATATAACTACTATAATACTTCTCCTATGTACAAGAATATAACTACTATAATACTGCTCCTATGTACAAGAATATAACTACTATAATACTGCCCCCTATGTACAAGAATATAACTACTATAATACTGCCTCCTATGTACAAGAATATAACTACTATAATACTGCCCCTATGTACAAGAATATAACTACTATAATACTGCCCCTATGTACAAGAATATAACTACTATAATACTGCCCCTATGTACAAGAATATATCTACTATAATACTGCTCCTATGTACAAGAATATAACTGCTATAATACTTCCCCTATGTATAGGAATATAACTGCTATAATACTGCCCTCTTTGTACAAGAATATAACTACTATAATACTCCTCCTATGTACAAGAATATAACTACCATAATACTGCTCCTATGTACAAGAATATAACTACTATAATACTGCTCCTATGTACAAGAATATAACTACTATAATACTGCTCCTATGTACAAGAATATAACTACTATAATACTGCTCCTATGTACAAGAATATAACTACTATAATACTGCTCCTATGTACAAGAATATAACTACTATAATACTGCCCCTATGTACAAGAATATAACTACTATAATACTGCTCCTATGTACAAGAATATAACTACTATAATACTGCCCCCTATGTACAAGAATATAACTACTATAATACTGCTCCCTATGTACAAGAATATAACTACTATAATACTGCCCCCTATGTACAAGAATATAACTACTATAATACTGCTCCTATGTACAAGAATATAACTACTATAATACTGCCCCCTATGTACAAGAATATAACTACTATAATACTGCTCCCTATGTACAAGAATATAACTACTATAATACTGCCCCCTATGTACAAGAATATAACTACTATAATACTGCTCCTATGTACAAGAATATAACTACTATAATACTGCCCCCTATGTACAAGAATATAACTACTATAATACTGCTCCCTATGTACAAGAATATAACTACTATAATACTGCCCCCTATGTACAAGAATATAACTACTATAATACTGCTCCCTATGTACAAGAATATAACTACTATAATACTGCCCCCTATGTACAAGAATATAACTACTATAATACTGCCACCTATGTACAAGAATATAACTACTATAATACTGCTCCCTATGTACAAGAATATAACTACTATAATACTGCCCCCTATGTACAAGAATATAACTACTATAATACTGCCACCTATGTACAAGAATATAACTACTATAATACTGCTCCCTATGTACAAGAATATAACTACTATAATACTGCCCCCTATGTACAAGAATATAACTACTATAATACTGCCACCTATGTACAAGAATATAACTACTATAATACTGCCCCCTATGTACAAGAATATAACTACTATAATACTGCTCTTATGTACAAGAATATAACTACTATAATACTGCCCCTATGTGCAAGAATATAACTACTATAATACTGCTCTTATGTACAAGAATATAACTACTATAATACTGCCCCCTATGTACAAGAATATAACTACTATAATACTGCCCCCTATGTACAAGAATATAACTACTATAATACTGCCCCCTATGTACAAGAATATAACTACTATAATACTGCTCTTATGTACAAGAATATAACTACTATAATACTGCCCCTATGTGCAAGAATATAACTACTATAATACTGCCCCCTATGTACAAGAATATAACTACTATAATACTGCCCCCTATGTACAAGAATATAACTACTATAATACTGCTCCTATGTACAAGAATATAACTACTATAATACTGCTCCTATGTACAAGAATATAACTACTATAATACTGCCCCTATGTACAAGAATATAACTACTATAATACTGCTCCTATGTACAAGAATATAACTACTATAATACTGCTCCTATGTGCAAGAATATAACTACTATAATACTGCCCCCTATGTACAAGAATATAACTACTATAATACTGCTCCTATGTACAAGAATATAACTACTATAATACTGCCCCTATGTACAAGAATATAACTACTATAATACTGCTCCTATGTACAAGAATATAACTACTATATTACTGCTCCTATGTGTAAGAATATAACTACTATAATACTGCCCCCTATGTACAAAAATATAACTACTATAATACTGCTCCTATGTACAAGAATATAACTACTATAATACTGCTCCTATGTACAAGAACATATCTACTATAATACTGCTCCTATGTACAAGAATATAACTACTATAATACTGCCCCTATGTACAAGAATATAACTACTATAATAGTGCTCCTATGTACAAGAATATAACTACTATATTACTGCTCCTATGTACAAAAATATAACTACTATAATACTGCCCCTATGTACAAGAATATAACTACTATAATACTGCTCCTATGTACAAGAATATAACTACTATAATACTGCCCCTATGTACAAGAATATAGCTACTATAATACTGCTCCTATGTACAAGAATATAACAACTATAATACTGCCCCCTATGTACAAGAATATAACTACTATAATACTGCTCCCTATGTACAAGAATATAACTACTATAATACTGCCCCCTTTGTACAAGAATATAACTACTATAATACTGCTCCTATGTACAAGAATATAACTACTATAATACTGCTCCTATGTACAAGAATATAACTACTATAATACTGCCCCCTATGTACAAGAATATAACTACTATAATACTGCCCCTATATACAAGAATATAACTACTATAATACTACTCCCTATGTACAAGAATATAACAACTATAATACTGCCCCCTATGTACAAGAATATAACTACTATAATACTGCCACCTATGTACAAGAATATAACTACTATAATACTGCCCCTATATACAAGAATATAACTTCTATAATACTGCTCCCTATGTACAAGAATATAACTACTATAATACTGCCCCCTATGTACAAGAATATAACTACTATAATACTGCCACCTATGTACAAGAATATAACTACTATAATACTGCTCCCTATGTACAAGAATATAACTACTATAATACTGCCCCCTATGTACAAGAATATAACTACTATAGTACTGCCACCTATGTACAAGAATATAACTACTATAATACTGCCACCTATGTACAAGAATATAACTACTATAATACTGCCCCCTATGTACAAGAATATAACTACTATAATACTGCTCCCTATGTACAAGAATATAACTACTATAATACTGCCCCCTATGTACAAGAATATAACTACTATAATACTGCCACCTATGTACAAGAATATAACTACTATAATACTGCCCCCTATGTACAAGAATATAACTACTATAATACTGCCCCCTATGTACAAGAATATAACTACTATAATACTGCTCTTATGTACAAGAATATAACTACTATAATACTGCCCCTATGTGCAAGAATATAACTACTATAATACTGCCCCCTATGTACAAGAATATAACTACTATAATACTGCCCCCTATGTACAAGAATATAACTACTATAATACTGCTCCTATGTACAAGAATATAACTACTATAATACTGCTCCTATGTACAAGAATATAACTACTATAATACTGCTCCTATGTGCAAGAATATAACTACTATAATACTGCCCCCTATGTACAAGAATATAACTACTATAATACTGCTCCTATGTACAAGAATATAACTACTATAATACTGCTCCTATGTGCAAGAATATAACTACTATAATACTGCCCCCTATGTACAAGAATATAACTACTATAATACTGCTCCTATGTACAAGAATATAACTACTATAATACTGCCCCTATGTACAAGAATATAACTACTATAATACTGCTCCTATGTACAAGAATATAACTACTATATTACTGCTCCTATGTGTAAGAATATAACTACTATAATACTGCCCCCTATGTACAAAAATATAACTACTATAATACTGCTCCTATGTACAAGAATATAACTACTATAATACTGCTCCTATGTACAAGAACATATCTACAATAATACTGCTCCTATGTACAAGAATATAACTACTATAATACTGCCCCTATGTACAAGAATATAACTACTATAATAGTGCTCCTATGTACAAGAATATAACTACTATATTACTGCTCCTATGTACAAAAATATAACTACTATAATACTGCCCCTATGTACAAGAATATAACTACTATAATACTGCTCCTATGTACAAGAATATAACTACTATAATACTGCCCCTATGTACAAGAATATAGCTACTATAATACTGCTCCTATGTACAAGAATATAACTACTATAATACTGCTCCTATGTACAAGAATATAACTACTATATTACTGCTCCTATGTGCAAGAATATAACTACTATAATACTGCTCCTATGTGCAAGAATATAACTACTATAATACTGCTCCTATGTACAAGAATATAACTACTATAATACTGCTCCCTATGTACAAGAATATAACTACTATAATACTGCTCCTATGTACAAGAATATAACTACTATAATACTGCTCCTATATACAAGAATATAACTACTATAACACTGCTCCTATGGACAAGAATATAAATACTATAATACTGCCCCTATGTACAAGAATATAACTACTATAATACTGCTCCTATGTACAAGAATATAACTACTATAATACTGCTCCTATGTACAAGAATATAACTACTATAATACTGATCCTATGTACAAGATTATAACTACTATAATACTGCCCCCTATGTACAAGAATATAACTACTATAATACTGCTCCTATGTACAAGAATATAACTACTATAATACTGCTCCTATGTACAAGAATATAACTACTATAATACTGCTCCTATGTACAAGAATATAACTACTATAATACTGCTCCTATGTACAAGAATATAACTACTATAATACTGCCCCCTATGTACAAGAATATAACTACTATATTACTGCTCCTATATACAAGAATATAACTACTATATTACTGCTCCTATGTACAAGAATATAACTACTATAATACTGCTCCTATGTACAAGAATATAACTACTATAATACTGCCCCCTATGTAAAAGAATATAACTACTATATTACTGCTCCTATGTACAAGAATATAACTACTATATTACTGCTCCTATGTACAAGAATATAACTACTATAATACTGCCCCTATGTACAAGAATATAACTACTATAACACTGCCCCCTATATACAAGAATATAACTACTATAATACTGCTCCTATGTACAAGAATATAACTACTATAATACTGCCCCTATGTAGAAGAATATAACTACTATAATACTGCTCCTATGTACAAGAATATAACTACTATAATACTGCCCCCTATGTACAAGAATATAACTACTATAATACTGCTCCTATGTACAAGAATATAACTACTATAATACTGCCCCCTATGTACAAGAATATAACTAGTATATTACTGCTCCTATGTACAAGAATATAACTACTATATTACTGCTCCTATGTACAAGAATATAACTACTATATTACTGCTCCTATGTACAAGAATATAACTACTATATTACTGCTCCTATGTACAAGAATATAACTACTATATTACTGCTCCTATGTACAAGAATATAACTACTATAATACTGCCCCTATTTACAAGAATATAACTACTATAATACTGCTCCCTATGTACAAGAATATAACTACTATAATACTGCCCCTATGTACAAGAATATAACTACTATAATACTGCCCCCTATGTACAGGAATATAACTACTATAATACTGCCCCCTATGTACAAGAATATAACTACTATAATACTGCTCCTATGTACAAGAATATAACTACTATAATACTGCCCCTATGTACAGGAATATAACTACTATAATACTGCCCCCTATGTACAAGAATATAACTACTATAATACTGCTCCTATGTACAAGAATATAACTACTATAATACTGCCCCCTATGTACAGGAATATAACTACTATAATACTGCCCCCTATGTACAAGAATATAACTACTATAATACTGCCCCTATGTACAAGCATATAACTACTATAATACTGCCCCTATGTACAGGAATATAACTACTATAATACTGCCCCTATGTACAAGAATATAACTACTATAATACTGCCCCTATGTACAAGAATATAACTACTATAATACTGCCCCCTATGTACAAGAATATAACTACTATAATACTGCTCCTATATACAAGAATATAACTACTATAATACTGCTCCCTATGTACAAGGATATAACTACTATAATACTGCCCCCTATGTACAAGAATATAACTACTATAATACTGCCACTATGTACAAGCATATAACTACTATAATACTGCCCCCTATGTACAAGAATATAACTACTATAATACTGCCCCCTATGTACAGGAATATAACTACTATAATACTGCCCCCTATGTACAAGAATATAACTACTATAATACTGCTCCTATGTACAAGAATATAACTACTATAATACTGCCTCCTATGTACAAGAATATAACTACTATAATACTGCCCCCTATGTACAGGAATATAACTACTATAATACTGCCCCCTATGTATAAGAATATAACTACTATAATACTGCTCCTATGTACAAGAATATAACTACTATAATACTGCCTCCTATGTACAAGAATATAACTACTATAATACTGCTCCTATGTACAAGAATATAACTACTATAATACTGCCCCTATGTACAAGAATATAACTACTATAATACTGCCCCCTATGTACAGGAATATAACTATTATAATACTGCCCCTATGTACAAGAATATAACTACTATAATACTGGCTCCTATGTACAAGAATATAACTACTATAATACTGCTCCTATGTATAAGAATATAACTGCTATAATACTGCCCCCTATGTACAGGAATATAACTACTATAATACTGCCCCCTATGTACAAGAATATAACTACTATAATACTGGCTCCTATGTACAAGAATATAACTACTATAATACTGCTCCTATATATAAGAATATAACCACTATAATACTGCCCCCTATGTTCAAGAATATAACTACTATAATACTGCCCCTATGTACACGAATATAACTACTATAATACTGCCTCTATGTACAAGAATATAACTACTATAATACTGCTCCTATGTATAAGAATATAACTACTATAATACTGCCCCCTATATATAAGAATATAACTACTATAATACTGGCTCCTATGTACAAGAATATAACTACTATAATACTGCCCCTATGTACAAGAATAAAACTACTATAATACTGTCCCTATGTACAAGAATATAACTACTATAATACTGCTCCTATGTACAAGAATATAACTACTATAATACTATCCCTATGTACAAGAATATAACTACTATAATACTGCTCCCTATGTACAAGAATATAACTACTATAATACTGCTCCTATGTACAAGAATATAACTACTATAATACTGCCCCTATGTACAAGAATATAACTACTATAATACTGCTCCTATGTACAAGAATATAACTACTATAATACTATCCCTATGTACAAGAATATAACTACTATAATACTGCTCCCTATGTACAAGAATATAACTACTATAATACTGCCCCCTATGTACAAGAATATAACTATAATACTGCTCCTATATATAAGAATATAACTACTATAATACTGCCCCCTATGTACAAGAATATAACTACTATAATACTGCTCCTATGTATAAGAATATAACTACTATAATACTGCCCCCTATGTACAAGAATATAACTACTATAATACTGGCTCCTATGTACAAGAATATAACTACTATAATACTGCTCCTATGTACAAGAATATAACTACTATAATACTGCCCCTATGTACAAGAATATAACTACTATAATACTGTCCCTATGTACAGGAATATAACTACTATAATACTGCTCCTATGTACAAGAATATAACTACTATAATACTGCCCCTATGTACAAGAATATAACTACTATAATACTGCTCCTATGTACAAGAATATAACTACTATAATACTATCCTTATGTACAAGAATATAACTACTATAATACTGCTCCCTATGTACAAGACTATAACTACTATAATACTGCCCCCTATGTACAAGAATATAACTGCTATAATGCTGCTCCCTATGTACAAGAATATAACTACTATAATACTGCTACTATGTACAAGAATATAACTACTATAATACTGCCCCCTATGTACAAGAATATAACTACTATAATACTGCCTCCTATGTACAAGAATATAACTACTATAATACTGCCTCCTATGTACAAGAATATAACTACTATAATACTGCCTCCTATGTACAAGAATATAACTACTATAATACTGCCCCCTATGTACAGGAATATAACTACTATAATACTGCCCCCTATGTATAAGAATATAACTACTATAATACTGCTCCTATGTACAAGAATATAACTACTATAATACTGCCTCCTATGTACAAGAATATAACTACTATAATACTGCTCCTATGTACAAGAATATAACTACTATAATACTGCCCCTATGTACAAGAATATAACTACTATAATACTGCCCCCTATGTACAGGAATATAACTATTATAATACTGCCCCTATGTACAAGAATATAACTACTATAATACTGGCTCCTATGTACAAGAATATAACTACTATAATACTGCTCCTATGTATAAGAATATAACTGCTATAATACTGCCCCCTATGTACAGGAATATAACTACTATAATACTGCCCCCTATGTACAAGAATATAACTACTATAATACTGGCTCCTATGTACAAGAATATAACTACTATAATACTGCTCCTATATATAAGAATATAACCACTATAATACTGCCCCCTATGTTCAAGAATATAACTACTATAATACTGCCCCTATGTACACGAATATAACTACTATAATACTGCCTCTATGTACAAGAATATAACTACTATAATACTGCTCCTATGTATAAGAATATAACTACTATAATACTGCCCCCTATATATAAGAATATAACTACTATAATACTGGCTCCTATGTACAAGAATATAACTACTATAATACTGCCCCTATGTACAAGAATAAAACTACTATAATACTGTCCCTATGTACAAGAATATAACTACTATAATACTGCTCCTATGTACAAGAATATAACTACTATAATACTATCCCTATGTACAAGAATATAACTACTATAATACTGCTCCCTATGTACAAGAATATAACTACTATAATACTGCTCCTATGTACAAGAATATAACTACTATAATACTGCCCCTATGTACAAGAATATAACTACTATAATACTGCTCCTATGTACAAGAATATAACTACTATAATACTATCCCTATGTACAAGAATATAACTACTATAATACTGCTCCCTATGTACAAGAATATAACTACTATAATACTGCCCCCTATGTACAAGAATATAACTATAATACTGCTCCTATATATAAGAATATAACTACTATAATACTGCCCCCTATGTACAAGAATATAACTACTATAATACTGCTCCTATGTATAAGAATATAACTACTATAATACTGCCCCCTATGTACAAGAATATAACTACTATAATACTGGCTCCTATGTACAAGAATATAACTACTATAATACTGCTCCTATGTACAAGAATATAACTACTATAATACTGCCCCTATGTACAAGAATATAACTACTATAATACTGTCCCTATGTACAGGAATATAACTACTATAATACTGCTCCTATGTACAAGAATATAACTACTATAATACTGCCCCCTATGTACAAGAATATAACTACTATAATACTGCCCCCTATGTACAAGAATATAACTACTATAATGCTGCCCCTATGTACAAGAATATAACTACTATAATACTGCCCCCTATGTACAAGAATATAACTACTATAATACTGCCCCTATGTACAAGAATATAACTACTATAATACTGCCCCCTATGTACAAGAATATAACTACTATAATACTGCCCCCTATGTACAAGAATATAACTACTATAATACTGCCCCCTATATACAAGAATATAACTACTATAATACTGCTCCTATGTACAAGAATATAACTACTATAATACTGCCCCCTATGTACAAGAATATAACTACTATAATACTGCTCCTATGTACAAGAATATAAGTACTATAATACTGCCCCTATGTACAAGAATATAACTACTATAATACTGCCCCTATGTACTGGAATATAACTACTATAATACTGTACCCTATGTACAACAATATAACTACTATAATACTGCCCCTATGTACAAGAATATAACTACTATAATACTGCTCCTATGTACAAGAATATAACTACTATAATACTGCCCTTAAGTACAAGAATATAACTACTATAATACTGCCACCTATGTACAAGAATATAACTACTATAATACTGCTCCTATGTACAAGAATATAACTACTATAATACTGCCCTTATGTACAAGAATATAACTACTATAATACTGCCCCTATGTACAAGAATATAACTACTATAATACTGCCCCCTATATACAAGAATATAACTACTATAATACTTCCCCTATGTACAAGAATATAACTACTATAATACTGCCCCTATGTACAAGAATATAACTTCTATAATACTGCCCCTATGTACAAGAATATAACTACTATAATACTGCCCCCTATATACAAGAATATAACTACTATAATACTTCCCCTATGTACAAGAATATAACTACTATAATACTGCCCCTTTGAACAAGAATATAACTACTATAATACTGCCCCTATGTACAAGAATATAACTACTATAATACTGCCCCCTATATACAAGAATATAACTACTATAATACTTCCCCTATGTACAAGAATATAACTACTATAATATTGCCCCCTATGTACAGGAATATAACTACTATAATACTGTACCCTATGTACAAGAATATAACTACTATAATACTGCTCCTATGTACAAGAATATAACTACTATAACACTGCTCCTATGTACAAGAATATAACTACTATAATACTGCTCCTATGTACAAGAATATAACTACTATAATACTGCTCCTATGTACAAGAATATAACTACTATAACACTGCTCCTATGTACAAGAATATAACTACTATAATACTGCTCCTATATACAAGAATATAACTACTATAATACTTCCCCTATGTACAAGAATATAACTACTATAATACTGCCCCCTATGTACAAGAATGTAACTACTATAATACTGCTCCTATGTACAAGAATATAACTACTATAATACTGCTCCTATGTACAAGAATATAACTACTATAACACTGCTCCTATGTACAAGAATATAACTACTATAATACTGCCCCCTATGTACAAGAATGTAACTACTATAATACTGCTCCCTATGTACAAGAATATAACTACTATAATACTGCCCCCTATGTACAAGAATATAACTACTATAATACTGCTCCCTATGTTCAAGAATATAACTAGTATAATACTGCCCCCTATGTACAGGAATATAACTACTATAATACTGATCCCTATGTACAAGAATATAACTACTATAATACTGCCCCCTATGTACAGGAATATAACTACTATAATACTGATCCCTATGTACAAGAATATAACTACTATAATACTGCTCCTATGTACAAGAATATAACTACTATAATACTGCTCCTATACACAGGAATATAACTACTATAATAGTGCCCCTATGTACAAGAATATAACTACTATAATACTGCCCCCTATGTACAAGAATATAACTGCTATAATACTGCCCCTATGTACAAGAATATAACTACTATAATACTGCCCCCTATGTACAGGAATATAACTACTATAATACTGATCCCTATGTACAAGAATATAACTACTATAATACTGCCCCCTATGTACAGGAATATAACTACTATAATACTGCCTCCTATGTACAGGAATATAACTACTATAATACTGATCCCTATGTACAAGAATATAACTACTATAATACTGCTCCCTATGTACAAGAATATAACTACTATAATACTGCCTCCTATGTACAGGAATATAACTACTATAATACTGATCCCTATGTACAAGAATATAACTACTATAATACTGCCCCCTATGTACAAGAATATAACTGCTATAATACTGCCCCTATGTACAAGAATATAACTACTATAATACTGCCCCCTATGTACAGGAATATAACTACTATAATACTGATCCCTATGTACAAGAATATAACTACTATAATACTGCCCCCTATGTACAGGAATATAACTACTATAATACTGATCCCTATGTACAAGAATATAACTACTATAATACTGCTCCTATGAACAAGAATATAACTACTATAATACTGCTCCTATACACAGTAATATAACTACTATAATACTGCCTCCTATGTACAAGAATATGACTACTATAATACTGCTCCTATGTACAGGAATATTACTACTATAATACTGCCCCCTATGTACAAGAATATAACTACTATAATACTGCCCCCTATGTACAAGAATATAACTACTATAATACTGCCCCCTATGTACAAGAATATAACTACTATAATACTGCTCTTATGTACAAGAATATAACTACTATAATACTGTACCCTATGTACAACAATATAACTACTATAATACTGCCCCTATGTACAAGAATATAACTACTATAATACTGCTCCTATGTATAAGAATATAACTACTATAATACTGCCCTTATGTACAAGAATATAACTACTATAATACTGCCCCCTATGTACAAGAATATAACTACTATAATACTGCTCCTATGTACAAGAATATAACTACTATAATACTGCCCTTATGTACAAGAATATAACTACTATAATACTGCCCCTATGAACAAGAATATAACTACTATAATACTGCCCCTATGTACAAGAATATAACTACTATAATACTGCCCCCTATATACAAGAATATAACTACTATAATACTGCCCCCTATATACAAGAATATAACTACTATAATACTGCTCCTATGTACAAGAATATAACTACTATAATACTGCCCCCTATGTACAGGAATATAACTACTATAATACTGCTCCTATGTACAAGAATATAACTACTATGACACTGCTCCTATGTACAAGAATATAACTACTATAATACTGCCCCCTATGTACAAGAATATAACTCCTATAATACTGCCCCCTATGTACAAGAATATAACTACTATAATACTGCTCCTATGTACAAGAATATAACTACTATAATACTGCTCCTATGTACTAGAATATAACTACTATAATACTGCTCCTATGTACAAGAATATAACTACTATAATACTGCTCCCTATGTACAAGAATATAACTATTATAATACTGCCACTATGTACAAGAATATAACTACTATAATACTGCTCCTATGTACAAGAATATAACTACTATAATACTGCTCCTATGTACAAGAATAAAACTACTATAATACTGCCCCTATGTACAAGAATGTAACTACTATAATACTGCCCCTATGTACAAGAATATAACTACTATAATACTGCTCCCTATGTACAAGAATATAACTACTATAATACTGCTCCTATATACAAGAATATAACTACTATAATACTGCTCCTATGTACAAGAATATAACTACTATAATACTGCTTCTATGTACAGGAATATAACTACTATAATACTGCCCCTATGTACAAGAATATAACTACTATAATACTGCCTCCTATGTACAAGAATGTAACTACTATAATACTGCTCCCTATGTACAAGAATATAACTACTATAATACTGCCCCCTATGTACAGGAATATAACTACTATAATACTGATCCCTATGTACAAGAATATAACTATTATAATACTGCCCCTATGTACAAGAATATAACTACTATAATACTGCTTCTATGTACAGGAATATAACTACTATAATACTGCCCCTATGTTCAAGAATATAACTATTATAATACTGCCCCTATGTACAAGAATGTAACTACTATAATACTGCCCCCTATGTACAAGAATATAACTACTATAATACTGCCCCCTATGCACAAGAATATAACTACTATAATACTGATCCCTATGTACAAGAATATAACTACTATAATACTGCCCTTATGTACAAGAATATAACTACTATAATACTGCCCCTATGAACAAGAATATAACTACTATAATACTGCCCCTATGTACAAGAATATAACTACTATAATACTGCCCCCTATATACAAGAATATAACTACTATAATACTTCCCCTATGTACAAGAATATAACTACTATAATACTGCCCCCTATGTACAGGAATATAACTACTATAATACTGTACCCTATGTACAAGAATATAACTACTATAACACTGCTCCTATGTACAAGAATATAACTACTATAATACTTCTCCTATGTACAAGAATATAACTACTATAATACTGCTCCTATGTACTAGAATATAACTACTATAATACTGCTCCTATGTACAAGAATATAACTACTATAATACTGCTCCTATATACAAGAATATAACTACTATAATACTGCTCCTATGTACAAGAATATAACTACTATAATACTGCTCCTATGTACAAGAATATAACTACTAGAATACTGCTCCTATGTACAAGAATATAACTACTATAATACTGCTCCTATGTACTAGAATATAACTACTATAATACTGCTCCTATGTACAAGAATATAACTACTATAATACTGCTCCTATGTACAAGAATATAACTACTATAACACTGCTCCTATGTACAAGAATATAACTACTATAATACTGCTCCTATGTACAAGAATATAACTACTATAATACTGCTCCTATGTACAAGAATATAACTACTATAATACTGCCCCTATGTACAAGAATATAACAACTATAATACTGCCCCCTATGTACAAGAATATAACTACTATAACACTGCTCCTATGTACAAGAATATAACTACTATAATAGTGCTCCTATGTACAAGAATATAACTACTATAATACTGCCCCTATGTACAAGAATATAACTACTATAATACTGCTCCCTATGTACAAGAATATAACTACTATAATACTGCTTCTATGTACAAGAATATAACTACTATAATACTGCCCCTATGTACAAGAATATAACTTCTATAATACTGCCCCTGTGTACAAGAATATAACTACTATAATACTGCCCCTATGTACAAGAATATAACTACTATAATACTGCTCCCTATGTACAAGAATATAACTATTATAATACTGCCCCTATGTACAAGAATATAACTACTATAATACTGCTCCTATGTACAAGAATATAACTACTATAATACTGCTCCTATGTACAAGAATAAAACTACTATAATACTGCCCCTATGTACAAGAATGTAACTACTATAATACTGCCCCTATGTACAAGAATATAACTACTATAATACTGCTCCCTATGTACAAGAATATAACTACTATAATACTGCTCCTATATACAAGAATATAACTACTATAATACTGCTCCTATGTACAAGAATATAACTACTATAATACTGCTTCTATGTACAGGAATATAACTACTATAATACTGCCCTTATGTACAAGAATATAACTACTATAATACTGCCTCCTATGTACAAGAATGTAACTACTATAATACTGCTCCCTATGTACAAGAATATAACTACTATAATACTGCTCCCTATGTACAAGAATATAACTACTATAATACTGCTCCTATATACAAGAATATAACTACTATAATACTGCTCCTATGTACAAGAATATAACTACTATAATACTGCTTCTATGTACAGGAATATATTTACTATAATACTGCCCCTATGTACAAGAATATAACTACTATAATACTGCCTCCTATGTACAAGAATGTAACTACTATAATACTGCTCCCTATGTACAGGAATATAACTACTATAATACTGATCCCTATGTACAAGAATATAACTATTATAATACTGCCCCTATGTACAAGAATATAACTACTATAATACTGCTTCTATGTACAGGAATATAACTACTATAATACTGCCCCTATGTTCAAGAATATAACTATTATAATACTGCCCCTATGTACAAGAATGTAACTACTATAATACTGCTCCTATGTACAAGAATATAACTACTATAATACTGCCCCCTATGTACAGGAATATAACTACTATAATACTGATCCCTATGTACAAGAATATAACTACTATAATACTGCCCCCTATGTACAGGAATATAACTACTATAATACTGATCCCTATGTACAAGAATATAACTACTATAATACTGCCCCCTATGTACAGGAATATAACTACTATAATACTGCCTCTATGTACAAGAATATAACTACTATAATACTGCTCCCTATGCACAAGAATATAACTACTATAATACTGATCCCTATGTACAAGAATATAACTACTATAATACTGCTCCTATGTACAAGAATATAACTACTATAATACTGCTCCTATGTGCAAGAATATAACTACTATAATACTGATCCCTATGTACAAGAATATAACTACTATAATACTGATCCCTATGTACAAGAATATAACTACTATAATACTGCTCCTATGTACAAGAATATAACTACTATAATACTGCCCCTATGTACAAGAATATAACTACTATAATACTGCTCCTATATACAGGAATATAACTACTATAATACTGCCCCCTATGTACAAGAATATAACTACTATAATACTGCCCCCTATGTACAAGAATATAACTACTATAATACTGCCCCCTATGTACAAGAATATAACTACTATAATACTGCCCCCTATGTACAAGAATATAACTACTATAATACTGCCCCCTATGTACAAGAATATAACTACTATAATACTGCTCCCTATGTACAAGAATATAGCTACTATAATACTGCCTCCTATGTACAAGAATATAACTACTATAATACTGCTCCCATGTACAGGAATATTACTACTATAATACTGCTCCTATGTACAAGAATATAACTACTATAATACTGTTCCCTATGGACAAGAATATAACTACTATAATACTGCCCCCTATATACAAGAATATAACTACTATAATACTGCTCACTATGTACAAGAATATAACTACTATAATACTGCTCCTATGTACAAGAATATAACTACTATAATACTGCTCCTATGTACAAGAATATAACTACTAGAATACTGCTCCTATGTACAAGAATATAACTACTATAACACTGCTCCTATGTACAAGAATATAACTACTATAATACTGCTCCTATGTACAAGAATATAACTACTATAATACTGCTCCTATGTACAAGAATATAACTACTATAATACTGCCCCTATGTACAAGAATATAACAACTATAATACTGCCCCCTATGTACAAGAATATAACTACTATAACACTGCTCCTATGTACAAGAATATAACTACTATAATAGTGCTCCTATGTACAAGAATATAACTACTATAATACTGCCCCTATGTACAAGAATATAACTACTATAATACTGCTCCCTATGTACAAGAATATAACTACTATAATACTGCTTCTATGTACAAGAATATAACTACTATAATACTGCCCCTATGTACAAGAATATAACTACTATAATACTGCCCCTATGTACAAGAATATAACTTCTATAATACTGCCCCTGTGTACAAGAATATAACTACTATAATACTGCCCCTATGTACAAGAATATAACTACTATAATACTGCTCCCTATGTACAAGAATATAACTATTATAATACTGCCCCTATGTACAAGAATATAACTACTATAATACTGCTCCTATGTACAAGAATATAACTACTATAATACTGCTCCTATGTACAAGAATAAAACTACTATAATACTGCCCCTATGTACAAGAATGTAACTACTATAATACTACCCCTATGTACAAGAATATAACTACTATAATACTGCTCCCTATGTACAAGAATATAACTACTATAATACTGCTCCTATATACAAGAATATAACTACTATAATACTGCTCCTATGTACAAGAATATAACTACTATAATACTGCTTCTATGTACAGGAATATAACTACTATAATACTGCCCCTATGTACAAGAATATAACTACTATAATACTGCCTCCTATGTACAAGAATGTAACTACTATAATACTGCTCCCTATGTACAAGAATATAACTACTATAATACTGCCCCCTATGTACAGGAATATAACTACTATAATACTGATCCCTATGTACAAGAATATAACTATTATAATACTGCCCCTATGTACAAGAATATAACTACTATAATACTGCTTCTATGTACAGGAATATAACTACTATAATACTGCCCCTATGTTCAAGAATATAACTATTATAATACTGCCCCTATGTACAAGAATGTAACTACTATAATACTGCCCCCTATGTACAAGAATATAACTACTATAATACTGCCCCCTATGCACAAGAATATAACTACTATAATACTGATCCCTATGTACAAGAATATAACTACTATAATACTGCCCTTATGTACAAGAATATAACTACTATAATACTGCCCCTATGAACAAGAATATAACTACTATAATACTGCCCCTATGTACAAGAATATAACTACTATAATACTGCCCCCTATATACAAGAATATAACTACTATAATACTTCCCCTATGTACAAGAATATAACTACTATAATACTGCCCCCTATGTACAGGAATATAACTACTATAATACTGTACCCTATGTACAAGAATATAACTACTATAACACTGCTCCTATGTACAAGAATATAACTACTATAATACTGCTCCTATGTACAAGAATATAACTACTATAATACTGCTCCTATGTACTAGAATATAACTACTATAATACTGCTCCTATGTACAAGAATATAACTACTATAATACTGCTCCTATGTACAAGAATATAACTACTATAATACTGCTCCTATGTACAAGAATATAACTACTATAATACTGCTCCTATGTACAAGAATATAACTACTAGAATACTGCTCCTATGTACAAGAATATAACTACTATAATACTGATCCTATGTACAAGAATATAACTACTATAATACTGCTCCTATGTACAAGAATATAACTACTATAACACTGCTCCTATGTACAAGAATATAACTACTATAATACTGCTCCTATGTACAAGAATATAACTACTATAATACTGCTCCTATGTACAAGAATATAACTACTATAATACTGCCCCTATGTACAAGAATATAACAACTATAATACTGCCCCCTATGTACAAGAATATAACTACTATAACACTGCTCCTATGTACAAGAATATAACTACTATAATAGTGCTCCTATGTACAAGAATATAACTACTATAATACTGCCCCTATGTACAAGAATATAACTACTATAATACTGCTCCCTATGTACAAGAATATAACTACTATAATACTGCTTCTATGTACAAGAATATAACTACTATAATACTGCCCCTATGTACAAGAATATAACTACTATAATACTGCCCCTATGTACAAGAATATAACTTCTATAATACTGCCCCTGTGTACAAGAATAAAACTACTATAATACTGCCCCTATGTACAAGAATATAACTACTATAATACTGCTCCCTATGTACAAGAATATAACTATTATAATACTGCCCCTATGTACAAGAATATAACTACTATAATACTGCTCCTATGTACAAGAATATAACTACTATAATACTGCTCCTATGTACAAGAATAAAACTACTATAATACTGCCCCTATGTACAAGAATGTAACTACTATAATACTGCCCCTATGTACAAGAATATAACTACTATAATACTGCTCCCTATGTACAAGAATATAACTACTATAATACTGCTCCTATATACAAGAATATAACTACTATAATACTGCTCCTATGTACAAGAATATAACTACTATAATACTGCTTCTATGTACAGGAATATAACTACTATAATACTGCCCCTATGTACAAGAATATAACTACTATAATACTGCCTCCTATGTACAAGAATGTAACTACTATAATACTGCTCCCTATGTACAAGAATATAACTACTATAATACTGCTCCCTATGTACAAGAATATAACTACTATAATACTGCTCCTATATACAAGAATATAACTACTATAATACTGCTCCTATGTACAAGAATATAACTACTATAATACTGCTTCTATGTACAGGAATATAACTACTATAATACTGCCCCTATGTACAAGAATATAACTACTATAATACTGCCTCCTATGTACAAGAATGTAACTACTATAATACTGCTCCCTATGTACAGGAATATAACTACTATAATACTGATCCCTATGTACAAGAATATAACTATTATAATACTGCCCCTATGTACAAGAATATAACTACTATAATACTGCTTCTATGTACAGGAATATAACTACTATAATACTGCCCCTATGTTCAAGAATATAACTATTATAATACTGCCCCTATGTACAAGAATGTAACTACTATAATACTGCTCCTATGTACAAGAATATAACTACTATAATACTGCCCCCTATGTACAGGAATATAACTACTATAATACTGATCCCTATGTACAAGAATATAACTACTATAATACTGCCCCCTATGTACAGGAATATAACTACTATAATACTGATCCCTATGTACAAGAATATAACTACTATAATACTGCTCCTATGTACAAGAATATAACTACTATAATACTGCTCCTATGTACAAGAATATAACTACTAGAATACTGCTCCTATGTACAAGAATATAACTACTATAATACTGCTCCTATGTACTAGAATATAACTACTATAATACTGCTCCTATGTACAAGAATATATCTACTATAATACTGCTCCTATGTACAAGAATATAACTACTATAACACTGCTCCTATGTACAAGAATATAACTACTATAATACTGCTCCTATGTACAAGAATATAACTACTATAATACTGCTCCTATGTACAAGAATATAACTACTATAATACTGCCCCTATGTACAAGAATATAACAACTATAATACTGCCCCCTATGTACAAGAATATAACTACTATAACACTGCTCCTATGTACAAGAATATAACTACTATAATAGTGCTCCTATGTACAAGAATATAACTACTATAATACTGCCCCTATGTACAAGAATATAACTACTATAATACTGCTCCCTATGTACAAGAATATAACTACTATAATACTGCTTCTATGTACAAGAATATAACTACTATAATACTGCCCCTATGTACAAGAATGTAACTACTATAATACTGCTCCTATGTACAAGAATATAACTACTATAATACTGCCCCCTATGTACAGGAATATAACTACTATAATACTGATCCCTATGTACAAGAATATAACTACTATAATACTGCCCCCTATGTACAGGAATATAACTACTATAATACTGATCCCTATGTACAAGAATATAACTACTATAATACTGCCCCCTATGTACAGGAATATAACTACTATAATACTGCCTCTATGTACAAGAATATAACTACTATAATACTGCTCCCTATGCACAAGAATATAACTACTATAATACTGATCCCTATGTACAAGAATATAACTACTATAATACTGCTCCTATGTACAAGAATATAACTACTATAATACTGCTCCTATGTGCAAGAATATAACTACTATAATACTGCTCCTATGTACAAGAATATAACTACTATAATACTGCCCCTATGTACAAGAATATAACTACTATAATACTGCTCCTATATACAGGAATATAACTACTATAATACTGCCCCCTATGTACAAGAATATAACTACTATAATACTGCCCCCTATGTACAAGAATATAACTACTATAATACTGCCCCCTATGTACAAGAATATAACTACTATAATACTGCCCCCTATGTACAAGAATATAACTACTATAATACTGCCCCCTATGTACAAGAATATAACTACTATAATACTGCTCCCTATGTACAAGAATATAGCTACTATAATACTGCCTCCTATGTACAAGAATATAACTACTATAATACTGCTCCTATGTACAGGAATATTACTACTATAATACTGCTCCTATGTACAAGAATATAACTACTATAATACTGCTCCCTATGGACAAGAATATAACTACTATAATACTGCCCCCTATATACAAGAATATAACTACTATAATACTGCTCACTATGTACAAGAATATAACTACTATAATACTGCCCCCTATGTACAAGAATATAACTACTATAATACTGCTCCTATGTACAGGAATATTACTACTATAATACTGCTCCTATGTACAAGACTATAACTACTATAATACTGCTCTTATGTACAAGAATATAACTACTATAATACTGCTCCATATGTACAAGAATATAACTACGATAATACTGCCCCCTATATACAAGAATATAACTACGATAATACTATCCCTATGTACAAGAATATAACTACTATAATATTATCCCTATGTACAAGAATATAACTACTATAATACTGCTCCTATGTACAAGAATATAACTACTATAATACTGCTCCTATGTACAAGAATATAACTACTATAATACTGCTCCTATGTACAAGAATATAACTACTATAATACTGCCCCTATGTACAAGAATATAACTACTATAATACTGCTCCTCTCTACAAGAATATAACTACTATAATACTGCTCCTATGTACAAGAATAAAACTACTATAATACTGCTCCTATGTACAAGAATATAACTACTATAATACTGCCCCTATGTACAAGAATATAACTACTATAATACTGCCCCTATGTACAACAATATAACTACTATAATACTATCCCTATGTACAAGAATATAACTACTATAATATTATCCCTATGTACAAGAATATAACTACTATAATACTGCTCCTATGTACAAGAATATAACTACTATAATACTGCTCCTCTCTACAAGAATATAACTACTATAATACTGCTCCTATGTACAAGAATAAAACTACTATAATACTGCTCCTATGTACAAGAATATAACTACTACAATACTGCTCCATATGTACAAGAATATAACTACTATAATACTGCTCCTATGTACAAGAATATAACTACTATAATACTGCTCCTCTCTACAAGAATATAACTACTATAATACTGCTCCTATGTACAAGAATAAAACTACTATAATACTGCTCCTATGTACAAGAATATAACTACTACAATACTGCTCCATATGTACAAGAATATAACTACTATAATACTGCCCCCTATGTACAAGAATATAAATACTGTAATACTGCTCCCTATATACAAGAATATAACTACTATAATACTGCTCCCTATGTACAAGAATATAACTACTATAATACTGCTCCATATGTACAAGAATATAACTACTATAATACTGCCCCTATATACAAGAATATAACTACTATAATACTGCCCCTATGTACAAATATATAACTACTATAATACTGTTCCTATGTACAAGAATATAACTACTATAATACTGCTTCCTATGTACATGAATATAACTACTATAATACTGCTCCTATGTACAAGAATATAACTACTATAATACTGCCCCTATGTACAGGAATATAACTACTATAATACTGCTCCTATGTACAAGAATATAACTACTATAATACTGCTCCTATGTACAAGAATATAACTACTATAATACTGCCCCTATGTACAAGAATATAACTACTATAATACTGCTCCCTATGTACAAGAATATAACTACTATAATACTGCTCCTATGTACAAGAATATAACTACTATAATACTGCCCCCTATGTACAGGAATATAACTACTATAATACTGCCCCTATGTACAAGAATATAACTACTATAATACTGCCCCCTATGTACAAGAATATAACTACTATAATACTGCCTCCTATGTACAAGAATATAACTACTATAATACTGCTCCTATGTACAAGAATATCACTATAATACTGCTCCTATGTACAAGACTACAACTACTATAATACTGCTCCTATGTACAAGAATATAACTACTATAATACTGCCCCCTATGCACAAGAATATAACTACTATAATACTGCTCCTATGTACAAGAATATAACTACTATAATACTGCCCCCTATGTACAAGAATATAACTACTATAATACTGCTCCTATGTACAAGAATATAACTACTATAATACTGTCCCCTATGTACAAGAATATAACTACTATAATACTGCCCCCTATGCACAAGAATATAACTACTATAATACTGCCCCCTATGTACAAGAATATAACTACTATAATACTGCCCCCTATGTACAAGAATATAACTACTATAATACTGCCCCCTATGCACAAGAATATAACTACTATAATACTGCCCCTATGCACAAGAATATAACTACTATAATACTGCTCCTATGTACAAGAATATAACTACTATAATACTGCCCCTATATATAAGAATATAACTACTATAATTCTGCCCCCTATGTACAAGAATATAACTATTATAATACTGCCCCCTATGTACAAGAATGTAACTACTATAATACTGCTCCTATGTACAAGAATATAACTATTATAATACTGCCCCTTATGTGCAAGAAAAAAATTACTACACCGATCACAATGATGGCTCAGCTTTGCTGGTGGAAGCAATCTGATTAAAAATGCCAGTAAACATGGATCCTGCCTACACTGATATGTATCTTCTGACATAGAACCCATAACATACTTCCCCTTGACCTTTTATCCGCACCTAAGTTACACCCACACACCTGCCATTGATGACCCATAGCAGGGCTGGTCAGGGGATATGGCTTTAGTGTCAGAAAATTCTGATATTCCTAACATTAACAACATCTTTACTCCTGACGCTCACACACATTCAATGTCGCCGTCATATTTTTTATCTGGATTTTACCGTTGCCCAAAGACCAAACATGTCATGGCTGTTGTCAGCGATCTGACCACTATTGATTTGGGGCTTATATGCAGGAGTTAGAGCTATGAAAAAAGATGCGTACTCTTCTTCAATTAGTCCTGAAATAGGAGATGTATATCCCATCAGTATCGAATCTATACAAACCCAAATATTCATAACTTTCCACCGGTGCCTCAGCGTCTGGTTGCAGGTATAACATTTTCCCAGAAGGGAACAAAAGTTTCATTTAGGATGTATTTCCTGGGGACAAAAGAGACTCTTCCACTTCTCTATCTATATTAGATTTGTCACTTCCCAAGTATTATGTCAACTGGACAATTCTATTTCAAGGCAGCTTAGATTGTAAGCTTTTGTTTCTTTGAAATTTGGTGCAAGATAGGAGGGGGGTGAGTTAATGCCGCCTCACTAGAGTGGCTTTATGAATCTTAATATTTCTATGACAGATAGATAATAGATAGATGATATTGGAGGAGATGTCTATATGTAGGACACTGACTCCATGGAATTATCTAGATATTTGAGGTTTCCTCTGCACCGTTCTCCGTACATGGGGGTGTGAGGCTTTCAGCATTTGGTGTTGTGGAGGACATCGGCCAATTCTGCCCCCGGCTCCATCCTTCTCCGTTCTGTGGTGTGAAGACAGCAGGCGGCTCCAGGGCCCGGCGCTCATCTGCCTTCTGTCCCCTGGAACAGTCCGCGGAATAATTGGTAATTAGGAAAGAGTTCCCTGCGAACAAGAATATAACTACTATAATACTGCCTCCTATGTACAAGAATGTAACTACTATAATACTTCCCCTATGTACAAGAATATAACTACTATAATACTGCCCCTATGAACAAGAATATAACTACTATAATACTGCCCCTATGTACAAGAATATAACTACTATAATACTGCCCCCTATATACAAGAATATAACTACTATAATACTTCCCCTATGTACAAGAATATAACTACTATAATACTGCCCCCTATGTACAGGAATATAACTACTATAATACTGCTCCTATGTACAAGAATATAACTACTATAACACTGCTCCTATGTACAAGAATATAACTACTATAATACTGCTCCTATGTACAAGAATATAACTACTATAATACTGCTCCTATGTACTAGAATATAACTACTATAATACTGCTCCTATGTACAAGAATATAACTACTATAATACTGCTCCTATGTACAAGAATATAACTACTATAATACTGCTCCTATGTACAAGAATATAACTACTATAATACTGCTCCTATGTACAAGAATATAACTACTAGAATACTGCTCCTATGTACAAGAATATAACTACTATAACACTGCTCCTATGTACAAGAATATAACTACTATAATACTGCTCCTATGTACAAGAATATAACTACTATAATACTGCTCCTATGTACAAGAATATAACTACTATAATACTGCCCCTATGTACAAGAATATAACAACTATAATACTGCCCCCTATGTACAAGAATATAACTACTATAACACTGCTCCTATGTACAAGAATATAACTACTATAATAGTGCTCCTATGTACAAGAATATAACTACTATAATACTGCCCCTATGTACAAGAATATAACTACTATAATACTGCTCCCTATGTACAAGAATATAACTACTATAATACTGCTTCTATGTACAAGAATATAACTACTATAATACTGCCCCTATGTACAAGAATATAACTACTATAATACTGCCCCTATGTACAAGAATATAACTTCTATAATACTGCCCCTGTGTACAAGAATATAACTACTATAATACTGCCCCTATGTACAAGAATATAACTACTATAATACTGCTCCCTATGTACAAGAATATAACTATTATAATACTGCCCCTATGTACAAGAATATAACTACTATAATACTGCTCCTATGTACAAGAATATAACTACTATAATACTGCTCCTATGTACAAGAATAAAACTACTATAATACTGCCCCTATGTACAAGAATGTAACTACTATAATACTGCCCCTATGTACAAGAATATAACTACTATAATACTGCTCCCTATGTACAAGAATATAACTACTATAATACTGCTCCTATATACAAGAATATAACTACTATAATACTGCTCCTATGTACAAGAATATAACTACTATAATACTGCTTCTATGTACAGGAATATAACTACTATAATACTGCCCCTATGTACAAGAATATAACTACTATAATACTGCCTCCTATGTACAAGAATGTAACTACTATAATACTGCTCCCTATGTACAAGAATATAACTACTATAATACTGCCCCCTATGTACAGGAATATAACTACTATAATACTGATCCCTATGTACAAGAATATAACTATTATAATACTGCCCCTATGTACAAGAATATAACTACTATAATACTGCTTCTATGTACAGGAATATAACTACTATAATACTGCCCCTATGTTCAAGAATATAACTATTATAATACTGCCCCTATGTACAAGAATGTAACTACTATAATACTGCCCCCTATGTACAAGAATATAACTACTATAATACTGCCCCCTATGCACAAGAATATAACTACTATAATACTGATCCCTATGTACAAGAATATAACTACTATAATACTGCCCTTATGTACAAGAATATAACTACTATAATACTGCCCCTATGAACAAGAATATAACTACTATAATACTGCCCCTATGTACAAGAATATAACTACTATAATACTGCCCCCTATATACAAGAATATAACTACTATAATACTTCCCCTATGTACAAGAATATAACTACTATAATACTGCCCCCTATGTACAGGAATATAACTACTATAATACTGTACCCTATGTACAAGAATATAACTACTATAACACTGCTCCTATGTACAAGAATATAACTACTATAATACTGCTCCTATGTACAAGAATATAACTACTATAATACTGCTCCTATGTACTAGAATATAACTACTATAATACTGCTCCTATGTACAAGAATATAACTACTATAATACTGCTCCTATGTACAAGAATATAACTACTATAATACTGCTCCTATGTACAAGAATATAACTACTATAATACTGCTCCTATGTACAAGAATATAACTACTAGAATACTGCTCCTATGTACAAGAATATAACTACTATAATACTGCTCCTATGTACTAGAATATAACTACTATAATACTGCTCCTATGTACAAGAATATAACTACTATAATACTGCTCCTATGTACAAGAATATAACTACTATAACACTGCTCCTATGTACAAGAATATAACTACTATAATACTGCTCCTATGTACAAGAATATAACTACTATAATACTGCTCCTATGTACAAGAATATAACTACTATAATACTGCCCCTATGTACAAGAATATAACAACTATAATACTGCCCCCTATGTACAAGAATATAACTACTATAACACTGCTCCTATGTACAAGAATATAACTACTATAATAGTGCTCCTATGTACAAGAATATAACTACTATAATACTGCCCCTATGTACAAGAATATAACTACTATAATACTGCTCCCTATGTACAAGAATATAACTACTATAATACTGCTTCTATGTACAAGAATATAACTACTATAATACTGCCCCTATGTACAAGAATATAACTACTATAATACTGCCCCTATGTACAAGAATATAACTTCTATAATACTGCCCCTGTGTACAAGAATATAACTACTATAATACTGCCCCTATGTACAAGAATATAACTACTATAATACTGCTCCCTATGTACAAGAATATAACTATTATAATACTGCCCCTATGTACAAGAATATAACTACTATAATACTGCTCCTATGTACAAGAATATAACTACTATAATACTGCTCCTATGTACAAGAATAAAACTACTATAATACTGCCCCTATGTACAAGAATGTAACTACTATAATACTGCACCTATGTACAAGAATATAACTACTATAATACTGCTCCCTATGTACAAGAATATAACTACTATAATACTGCTCCTATATACAAGAATATAACTACTATAATACTGCTCCTATGTACAAGAATATAACTACTATAATACTGCTTCTATGTACAGGAATATAACTACTATAATACTGCCCCTATGTACAAGAATATAACTACTATAATACTGCCTCCTATGTACAAGAATGTAACTACTATAATACTGCTCCCTATGTACAAGAATATAACTACTATAATACTGCTCCCTATGTACAAGAATATAACTACTATAATACTGCTCCTATATACAAGAATATAACTACTATAATACTGCTCCTATGTACAAGAATATAACTACTATAATACTGCTTCTATGTACAGGAATATAACTACTATAATACTGCCCCTATGTACAAGAATATAACTACTATAATACTGCCTCCTATGTACAAGAATGTAACTACTATAATACTGCTCCCTATGTACAGGAATATAACTACTATAATACTGATCCCTATGTACAAGAATATAACTATTAAAATACTGCCCCTATGTACAAGAATATAACTACTATAATACTGCTTCTATGTACAGGAATATAACTACTATAATACTGCCCCTATGTTCAAGAATATAACTATTATAATACTGCCCCTATGTACAAGAATGTAACTACTATAATACTGCTCCTATGTACAAGAATATAACTACTATAATACTGCCCCCTATGTACAGGAATATAACTACTATAATACTGATCCCTATGTACAAGAATATAACTACTATAATACTGCCCCCTATGTACAGGAATATAACTACTATAATACTGATCCCTATGTACAAGAATATAACTACTATAATACTGCCCCCTATGTACAGGAATATAACTACTATAATACTGCCTCTATGTACAAGAATATAACTACTATAATACTGCTCCCTATGCACAAGAATATAACTACTATAATACTGATCCCTATGTACAAGAATATAACTACTATAATACTGCTCCTATGTACAAGAATATAACTACTATAATACTGCTCCTATGTGCAAGAATATAACTACTATAATACTGCTCCTATGTACAAGAATATAACTACTATAATACTGCCCCTATGTACAAGAATATAACTACTATAATACTGCTCCTATATACAGGAATATAACTACTATAATACTGCCCCCTATGTACAAGAATATAACTACTATAATACTGCCCCCTATGTACAAGAATATAACTACTATAATACTGCCCCCTATGTACAAGAATATAACTACTATAATACTGCCCCCTATGTACAAGAATATAACTACTATAATACTGCCCCCTATGTACAAGAATATAACTACTATAATACTGCTCCCTATGTACAAGAATATAGCTACTATAATACTGCCTCCTATGTACAAGAATATAACTACTATAATACTGCTCCTATGTACAGGAATATTACTACTATAATACTGCTCCTATGTACAAGAATATAACTACTATAATACTGCTCCCTATGGACAAGAATATAACTACTATAATACTGCCCCCTATATACAAGAATATAACTACTATAATACTGCTCACTATGTACAAGAATATAACTACTATAATACTGCCCCCTATGTACAAGAATATAACTACTATAATACTGCTCCTATGTACAGGAATATTACTACTATAATACTGCTCCTATGTACAAGACTATAACTACTATAATACTGCTCTTATGTACAAGAATATAACTACTATAATACTGCTCCTATGTACAAGAATATAACTACTATAATACTGCTCCATATGTACAAGAATATAACTACGATAATACTGCCCCCTATATACAAGAATATAACTACGATAATACTATCCCTATGTACAAGAATATAACTACTATAATATTATCCCTATGTACAAGAATATAACTACTATAATACTGCTCCTATGTACAAGAATATAACTACTATAATACTGCTCCTATGTACAAGAATATAACTACTATAATACTGCTCCTATGTACAAGAATATAACTACTATAATACTGCCCCTATGTACAAGAATATAACTACTATAATACTGCTCCTCTCTACAAGAATATAACTACTATAATACTGCTCCTATGTACAAGAATAAAACTACTATAATACTGCTCCTATGTACAAGAATATAACTACTATAATACTGCCCCTATGTACAAGAATATAACTACTATAATACTGCCCCTATGTACAACAATATAACTACTATAATACTATCCCTATGTACAAGAATATAACTACTATAATATTATCCCTATGTACAAGAATATAACTACTATAATACTGCTCCTATGTACAAGAATATAACTACTATAATACTGCTCCTCTCTACAAGAATATAACTACTATAATACTGCTCCTATGTACAAGAATAAAACTACTATAATACTGCTCCTATGTACAAGAATATAACTACTACAATACTGCTCCATATGTACAAGAATATAACTACTATAATACTGCCCCTATATACAAGAATATAACTACTATAATACTGCTCCCTATGTACAAGAATATAACTACTATAATACTGCTCCATATGTACAAGAATATAACTACTATAATACTGCCCCTATATACAAGAATATAACTACTATAATACTGCCCCTATGTACAAATATATAACTACTATAATACTGTTCCTATGTACAAGAATATAACTACTATAATACTGCTTCCTATGTACATGAATATAACTACTATAATACTGCTCCTATGTACAAGAATATAACTACTATAATACTGCCCCTATGTACAGGAATATAACTACTATAATACTGCTCGTATGTACAAGAATATAACTACTATAATACTGCTCCTATGTACAAGAATATAACTACTATAATACTGCCCCTATGTACAAGAATATAACTACTATAATACTGCTCCCTATGTACAAGAATATAACTACTATAATACTGCTCCTATGTACAAGAATATAACTACTATAATACTGCCCCCTATGTACAGGAATATAACTACTATAATACTGCCCCTATGTACAAGAATATAACTACTATAATACTGCCCCCTATGTACAAGAATATAACTACTATAATACTGCCTCCTATGTACAAGAATATAACTACTATAATACTGCTCCTATGTACAAGAATATCACTATAATACTGCTCCTATGTACAAGACTACAACTACTATAATACTGCTCCTATGTACAAGAATATAACTACTATAATACTGCCCCCTATGCACAAGAATATAACTACTATAATACTGCTCCTATGTACAAGAATATAACTACTATAATACTGCCCCCTATGTACAAGAATATAACTACTATAATACTGCTCCTATGTACAAGAATATAACTACTATAATACTGTCCCCTATGTACAAGAATATAACTACTATAATACTGCCCCCTATGCACAAGAATATAACTACTATAATACTGCCCCCTATGTACAAGAATATAACTACTATAATACTGCCCCCTATGTACAAGAATATAACTACTATAATACTGCCCCCTATGCACAAGAATATAACTACTATAATACTGCCCCTATGCACAAGAATATAACTACTATAATACTGCTCCTATGTACAAGAATATAACTACTATAATACTGCCCCTATATATAAGAATATAACTACTATAATTCTATGTACAAGAATATAACTATTATAATACTGCCCCTTATGTGCAAGAAAAAAATTACTACACCGATCACAATGATGGCTCAGCTTTGCTGGTGGAAGCAATCTGATTAAAAATGCCAGTAAACATGGATCCTGCCTACACTGATATGTATCTTCTGACATAGAACCCATAACATACTTCCCCTTGACCTTTTATCCGCACCTAAGTTACACCCACACACCTGCCATTGATGACCCATAGCAGGGCTGGTCAGGGGATATGGCTTTAGTGTCAGAAAATTCTGATATTCCTAACATTAACAACATCTTTACTCCTGACGCTCACACACATTCAATGTCGCCGTCATATTTTTTATCTGGATTTTACCGTTGCCCAAAGACCAAACATGTCATGGCTGTTGTCAGCGATCTGACCACTATTGATTTGGGGCTTATATGCAGGAGTTAGAGCTATGAAAAAAGATGCGTACTCTTCTTCAATTAGTCCTGAAATAGGAGATGTATATCCCATCAGTATCGAATCTATACAAACCCAAATATTCATAACTTTCCACCGGTGCCTCAGCGTCTGGTTGCAGGTATAACATTTTCCCAGAAGGGAACAAAAGTTTCATTTAGGATGTATTTCCTGGGGACAAAAGAGACTCTTCCACTTCTCTATCTATATTAGATTTGTCACTTCCCAAGTATTATGTCAACTGGACAATTCTATTTCAAGGCAGCTTAGATTGTAAGCTTTTGTTTCTTTGAAATTTGGTGCAAGATAGGAGGGGGGTGAGTTAATGCCGCCTCACTAGAGTGGCTTTATGAATCTTAATATTTCTATGACAGATAGATAATAGATAGATGATATTGGAGGAGATGTCTATATGTAGGACACTGACTCCATGGAATTATCTAGATATTTGAGGTTTCCTCTGCACCGTTCTCCGTACATGGGGGTGTGAGGCTTTCAGCATTTGGTGTTGTGGAGGACATCGGCCAATTCTGCCCCCGGCTCCATCCTTCTCCGTTCTGTGGTGTGAAGACAGCAGGCGGCTCCAGGGCCCGGCGCTCATCTGCCTTCTGTCCCCTGGAACAGTCCGCGGAATAATTGGTAATTAGGAAAGAGTTCCCTGCGAAAATAAAATTACGTTCATCTGTTCTTAAAGGGGCAGTGTCATCAGACCAAAAACAAAGAGCTTTAAAGGAAAAAAATAGAGAAATTATAAATATAGAAATAAAAAAACAAATAAATCTAATTTCCACTGTATCCTGGGAGGAGGAGAAGTTAGCTACTTCCTCCTTACACCGCTACACTTCCCAGCATGCATTGCTCTCTAATTACATCTAGGATTTATTAATCAGTTTTTGCCAGTTTTGATGTTTTCATTTTTTCTCACCTTCTTCTAGGAACCTTAACTTGTCCCTTTTTCCGTCTAGGAGGCCGCGTGACGGCTCGTATTTTGTAGATTTGAAAACCAGTCATTTTACCATAAAATGTATTAAAAAAAATTGGAAAAAAAATTCCAGTTTGGATGAAAAGGTGAAAAAAGTGCAATTCCGCCAGTAGTAATAACATATTATATTTACATTATATTTCATTTAACTGGTTTGGATTTAAACATTTTGAAAAATTTCAATAAAAATAATCTGATGAAAAGGTGTCGGCTCTGAAGTTTCAAACTTTTTCCCTTTATGGCGGATGAAATAACTTTACATTTCGACAGGTCGGACAGATGTGGTGACGCCTAATATATAAGGTTTATTTCTTTATTTTTACATTTGGAGAAGATTCAAAGTTTTGATATATTTTTATCTAATCCTCTCCTGTGTGATACTGTCTGCTCAGCTGTGTATCTAATCCTATCCTGTGTGATACTATCTGCTGAGCCGTGTATCTAATCCTATCCTGTGTGATACTGTCTGCTGAGCTGTGTATCTAATCCTATCCTGTGTGATACTGTCTGCTGAGCCGTGTATCTAATCCTCTCCTGTGTGATACTGTCTGCTGAGCTGTGTATCTAATCCTCTCCTGTGTGATACTGTCTGCTCAGCTGTGTATCTAATCCTATCCTGTGTGATACTGTCTGCTGAGCTGTGTATCTAATCCTCTCCTGTGTGATACTGACTGCTCAGCTGTGTATCTAATCCTATCCTGTGTGATACTGTCTGCTGAGCCGCGTATCTAATCCTCTCCTGTGTGATACTGTCTGCTGAGCTGTGTATCTAATCCTCTCCTGTGTGATACTGTCTGCTGAGCCGTGTATCTAATCCTCTCCTGTGTGATACTGTCTGCTCAGCTGTGTATCTAATCCTATCCTGTGTGATACTATCTGCTGAGCTGTGTATCTAATCCTATCCTGTGTGATACTGTCTGCTGAGCTGTGTATCTAATCCTCTCCTGTGTGATACTGTCTGCTGAGCTGTGTATCTAATCCTATCCTGTGTGATACTGTCTGCTGAGCCGTGTATCTAATCCTATCCTGTGTGATACTGTCTGCTGAGCTGTGTATCTAATCCTCTCCTGTGTGATACTGTCTGCTCAGCTGTGTATCTAATCCTATCCTGTGTGATACTGTCTGCTGAGCTGTGTATCTAATCCTCTCCTGTGTGATACTGACTGCTCAGCTGTGTATCTAATCCTATCCTGTGTGATACTGTCTGCTGAGCCGCGTATCTAATCCTCTCCTGTGTGATACTGTCTGCTGAGCTGTGTATCTAATCCTCTCCTGTGTGATACTGTCTGCTGAGCCGTGTATCTAATCCTCTCCTGTGTGATACTGTCTGCTGAGCCGTGTATCTAATCCTATCCTGTGTGATACTGTCTGCTGAGCCGTGTATCTAATCCTCTCCTGTGTGATACTGTCTGCTGAGCCGTGTATCTAATCCTCTCCTCTGTGATATTGACTGCTGAGCCGTGTATCTAATCCTATCCTGTGTGATACTGTCTGCTGAGCTGTGTATCTAATCCTATCCTGTGTGATACTGTCTGCTGAGCTGTGTATCTAATCCTCTCCTGTGTGATACTGTCTGCTGAGCCGTGTATCTAATCCTATCCTGTGTGATACTGTCTGCTGAGCCGTGTATCTAATCCTCTCCTGTGTGATACTGTCTGCTGAGCTGTGTATCTAATCCTCTCCTCTGTGATATTGACTGCTGAGCCGTGTATCTAATCCTATCCTGTGTGATACTGTCTGCTGAGCCGTGTATCTAATCCTCTCCTCTGTGATATTGACTGCTGAGCCGTGTATCTAATCCTATCCTGTGTGATACTGTCTGCTGAGCCGTGTATCTAATCCTATCCTGTGTGATACTGACTGCTGAGCTGTGTATCTAATCCTATCCTGTGTGATACTGTCTGCTGAGCTGTGTATCTAATCCTCTCCTGTGTGATACTGTCTGCTGAGCTGTGTATCTAATCCTCTCCTCTGTGATATTGACTGCTGAGCCGTGTATCTAATCCTATCCTGTGTGATACTGTCTGCTGAGCTGTGTATCTAATCCTATCCTGTGTGATACTGTCTGCTGAGCTGTGTATCTAATCCTCTCCTGTGTGATACTGTCTGCTGAGCCGTGTATCTAATCCTATCCTGTGTGATACTGTCTGCTGAGCCGTGTATCTAATCCTCTCCTGTGTGATACTGTCTGCTGAGCTGTGTATCTAATCCTCTCCTCTGTGATATTGACTGCTGAGCCGTGTATCTAATCCTATCCTGTGTGATACTGTCTGCTGAGCCGTGTATCTAATCCTCTCCTCTGTGATATTGACTGCTGAGCCGTGTATCTAATCCTATCCTGTGTGATACTGTCTGCTGAGCCGTGTATCTAATCCTATCCTGTGTGATACTGACTGCTGAGCTGTGTATCTAATCCTATCCTGTGTGATACTGTCTGCTGAGCCGTGTATCTAATCCTCTCCTGTGTGATACTGACTGCTGAGCTGTGTATCTAATCCTCTCCTGTGTGATACTGACTGCTGAGCTGTGTATCTAATCCTATCCTGTGTGATACTGTTTGCTGAGCCGTGTATCTAATCCTATCCTGTGTGATACTGTCTGCTGAGCTGTGTATCTAATCCTATCCTGTGTGATACTGTCTGCTGAGCTGTGTATCTAATCCTCTCCTGTGTGATACTGACTGCTGAGCTGTGTATCTAATCCTCTCCTGTGTGATACTGTCTGCTGAGCCGTGTATCTAATCCTCTCCTGTGTGATACTGTCTGCTGAGCTGTGTATCTAATCCTCTCCTGTGTGATACTGACTGCTGAGCTGTGTATCTAATCCTCTCCTGTGTGATACTGTCTGCTGAGCCGTACATCTAATCCTCTCCTGTGTGATACTGACTGCTGAGCCGTGTATCTAATCCTCTCCTGTGTGATACTGACTGCTGAGCTGTGTATCTAATCCTCTCCTGTGTGATACTGACTGCTGAGCTGTGTATCTAATCCTATCCTGTGTGATACTGTCTGCTGAGCCGTGTATCTAATCCTATCCTGTGTGATACTGACTGCTGAGCCGTGTATCTAATCCTATCCTGTGTGATACTGTCTGCTGAGCCGTGTATCTAATCCTATCCTGTGTGATACTGTCTGCTGAGCTGTGTATCTAATCCTATCCTGTGTGATACTGTCTGCTGAGCCGTGTATCTAATCCTCTCCTGTGTGATACTGACTGCTGAGCCGTGTATCTAATCCTGTTCTGTGTGATACTGTCTGCTGAGCCGTGTATCTAATCCTATCCTGTGTGATACTGTCTGCTGAGCTGTGTATCTAATCCTATCCTGTGTGATACTTTCCGCTGAGCCGTGTATCTAATCCTATCCTGTGTGATACTGACTGCTGAGCCGTGTATCTAATCCTATCCTGTGTGATACTGTCTGCTGAGAGGTGTATCTAATCCTCTCCTGTGTGATACTGACTGCTGAGCCGTGTATCTAATCCTATCCTGTGTGATACTTTCCGCTGAGCCGTGTATCTAATCCTATCCTGTGTGATACTGACTGCTGAGCCGTGTATCTAATCCTATCCTGTGTGATACTGTCTGCTGAGCCGTGTATCTAATCCTCTCCTGTGTGATACTGACTGCTGAGCCGTGTATCTAATCCTGTTCTGTGTTATACTGTCTGCTGAGCCGTGTATCTAATCCTATCCTGTGTGATACTGTCTGCTGAGCTGTGTATCTAATCCTATCCTGTGTGATACTGTCTGCTGAGCCGTGTATCTAATCCTATCCTGGGTGATACTGTCTGCTGAGCCGTGTATCTAATCCTATCCTGTGTGATACTGTCTGCTGAGCTGTGTATCTAATCCTATCCTGTGTGATACTGTCTGCTGAGCTGTGTATCTAATCCTATCCTGTGTGATACTGTCTGCTGAGCCGTGTATCTAATCCTATCCTGTGTGATACTATCTGCTGAGCCGTGTATCTAATCCTATCCTGTGTGATACTGTCTGCTGAGCTGTGTATCTAATCCTATCCTGTGTGATACTGTCTGCTGAGCTGTGTATCTAATCCTATCCTGTGTGATACTGTCTGCTGAGCTGTGTATCTAATCCTATCCTGTGTGATACTGACTGCTGAGCCGTGTATCTAATCCTCTCCTGTGTGATACTGTCTGCTGAGCCGTGTATCTAATCCTATCCTGTGTGATACTGACTGCTGAGCCGTGTATCTAATCCTATCCTGTGTGATACTGTCTGCTGAGCCGTGTATCTAATCCTCTCCTGTGTGATACTGTCTGCTGAGCCGTGTATCTAATCCTCTCCTGTGTGATACTGACTGCTGAGCCTTGTATCTAATCCTCTCCTGTGTGATACTGTCTGCTGAGCCGTGTATCTAATCCTCTCCTGTGTGATACTGTCTGCTGAGCCGTGTATCTAATCCTCTCCTGTGTGATACTGACTGCTGAGCCGTGTATCTAATCCTCTCCTGTGTGATACTGTCTGCTGAGCCGTGTATCTAATCCTATCCTGTGTGATACTGTCTGCTGAGCCGTGTATCTAATCCTCTCCTGTGTGATACTGTCTGCTGAGCCGTGTATCTAATCCTCTCCTGTGTGATACTGACTGCTGAGCCATGTATCTAATCCTCTCCTGTGTGATACTGTCTGCTGAGCCGTGTATCTAATCCTATCCTGTGTGATACTGTCTGCTGAGCCGTGTATCTAATCCTATCCTGTGTGATACTTTCTGCTGAGCCGTGTATCTAATCCTATCCTGTGTGATACTGACTGCTGAGCCGTGTATCTAATCCTCTCCTGTGTGATACTGTCTGCTGAGCTGTGTATCTAATCCTATCCTGTGTGATACTGACTGCTGAGCCGTGTATCTAATCCTATCCTGTGTGATACTGTCTGCTGAGCCGTGTATCTAATCCTCTCCTGTGTGATACTGACTGCTGAGCCGTGTATCTAATCCTATCCTGTGTGATACTGTCTGCTGAGCCGTGTATCTAATCCTGTTCTGTGTTATACTGTCTGCTGAGCCGTGTATCTAATCCTATCCTGTGTGATACTGTCTGCTGAGCTGTGTATCTAATCCTATCCTGTGTGATACTGACTGCTGAGCTGTGTATCTAATCCTATCCTGTGTGATACTGACTGCTGAGCCGTGTATCTAATCCTATCCTGTGTGATACTGTCTGCTGAGCCGTGTATCTAATCCTCTCCTGTGTGATACTGTCTGCTGAGCCGTGTATCTAATCCTATCCTGTGTGATACTGACTGCTGAGCTGTGTATCTAATCCTCTCCTGTGTGATACTGACTGCTGAGCCGTGTATCTAATCCTATCCTGTGTGATACTGTCTGCTGAGCTGTGTATCTAATCCTCTCCTGTGTGATACTGTCTGCTGAGCCGTGTATCTAATCCTATCCTGTGTGATACTGACTGCTGAGCCGTGTATCTAATCCTATCCTGTGTGATACTGTCTGCTGAGCCGTGTATCTAATCCTCTCCTGTGTGATACTGACTGCTGAGCCGTGTATCTAATCCTCTCCTGTGTGATACTGACTGCTGAGCCGTGTATCTAATCCTCTCCTGTGTGATACTGTCTGCTGAGCTGTGTATCTAATCCTATCCTGTGTGATACTGACTGCTGAGCCGTGTATCTAATCCTATCCTCTGTGATACTGTCTGCTGAGCCGTGTATCTAATCCTATCCTGTGTGATACTGTCTGCTGAGCCGTGTATCTAATCCTCTCCTGTGTGATACTGACTGCTGAGCCGTGTATCTAATCCTATCCTGTGTGATACTGTCTGCTGAGCCGTGTATCTAATCCCATCCTGTGTGATACTGTCTGCTGAGCTGTGTATCTAATCCTATCCTGTGTGATACTGACTGCTGAGCCGTGTATCTAATCCCATCCTGTGTGATACTGTCTGCTGAGCCGTGTATCTAATCCTATCCTGTGTGATACTGTCTGCTGAGCCGTGTATCTAATCCAATCCTGTGTGATACTGTCTGCTGAGCCGTGTATCTAATCCCATCCTGTGTGATACTGTCTGCTGAGCTGTGTATCTAATCCTATCCTGTGTGATACTGTCTGCTGAGCCGTGTATCTAATCCCATCCTGTGTGATACTGTCTGCTGAGCCGTGTATCTAATCCTCTCCTGTGTGATACTGACTGCTGAGCCGTGTATCTAATCCTCTCCTGTGTGATACTGACTGCTGAGCCGTGTATCTAATCCTATCCTGTGTGATACTGTCTGCTGAGCCGTGTATCTAATCCTATCCTGTGTGATACTGACTGCTGAGCCGTGTATCTAATCCTCTCCTGTGTGATACTGTCTGCTGAGCTGTGTATCTAATCCTATCCTGTGTGATACTGTCTGCTGAGCCGTGTATCTAATCCTCTCCTGTGTGATACTGACTGCTGAGCCGTGTATCTAATCCTCTCCTGTGTGATACTGACTGCTGAGCCGTGTATCTAATCCTCTCCTGTGTGATACTGACTGCTGAGCCGTGTATCTAATCCTCTCCTGTGTGATACTGTCTGCTGAGCTGTGTATCTAATCCTCTCCTGTGTGATACTGACTGCTGAGCCGTGTATCTAATCCTCTCCTGTGTGATACTGTCTGCTGAGCCTTGTATCTAATCCTCTCCTGTGTGATACTGACTGCTGAGCCGTGTATCTAATCCTCTCCTGTGTGATACTGACTGCTGAGCCGTGTATCTAATCCTATCCTGTGTGATACTGACTGCTGAGCTGTGTACCTAATCCTCTCCTGTGTGATACTGTCTGCTGAGCCGTGTATCTAATCCTCTCCTGTGTGATACTGACTGCTGAGCCGTGTATCTAATCCTATCCTGTGTGATACTGACTGCTGAGCTGTGTATCTAATCCTATCCTGTGTGATACTGTCTGCTGAGCCATGTATCTAATCCTATCCTGTGTGATACTGACTGCTGAGCTGTGTATCTAATCCTCTCCTGTGTGATACAGTCTGCTGAGCCGTGTATCTAATCCTATCCTGTGTGATACTGTCTGCTGAGCCGTGTATCTAATCCTCTCCTGTGTGATACTGTCTGCTGAGCCGTGTATCTAATCCTATCCTGTGTGATACTGTCTGCTGAGCCGTGTATCTAATCCTCTCCTGTGTGATACTGTCTGCTGAGCCGTGTATCTAATCCTATCCTGTGTGATACTGACTGCTGAGCCGTGTATCTAATCCTCTCCTGTGTGATACTGACTGCTGAGCCGTGTATCTAATCCTATCCTGTGTGATACTGTCTGCTGAGCCGTGTATCTAATCCTATCCTGTGTGATACTGACTGCTGAGCCGTGTATCTAATCCTCTCCTGTGTGATACTGACTGCTGAGCCGTGTATCTAATCCTCTCCTGTGTGATACTGTCTGCTGAGCCGTGTATCTAATCCTATCCTGTGTGATACTGTCTGCTGAGCCGTGTATCTAATCCTCTCCTGTGTGATACTGACTGCTGAGCCGTGTATCTAATCCTCTCCTGTGTGATACAGTCTTCTGAGCTGTGTATCTAATCCTATCCTGTGTGATACTGTCTGCTGAGCCGTGTATCTAATCCTCTCCTGTGTGATACTGACTGCTGAGCCGTGTATCTAATCCTGTTCTGTGTTATACTGTCTGCTGAGCCGTGTATCTAATCCTCTCCTGTGTGATACAGTCTTCTGAGCTGTGTATCTAATCCTATCCTGTGTGATACTGTCTGCTGAGCCGTGTATCTAATCCTCTCCTGTGTGATACTGACTGCTGAGCCGTGTATCTAATCCTGTTCTGTGTTATACTGTCTGCTGAGCCGTGTATCTAATCCTATCCTGTGTGATACTGACTGCTGAGCCGTGTATCTAATCCTATCCTGTGTGATACTGTCTGCTGAGCTGTGTATCTAATCCTCTCCTGTGTGATACTGACTGTTGAGCCGTGTATCTAATCCTGTTCTGTGTGATACTGACTGCTGAGCCGTGTATCTAATCCTATCCTGTGTGATACTGTCTGCTGAGCCGTGTATCTAATCGCATCCTGTGTGATACTGTCTGCTGAGCCGTGTATCTAATCCTATCCTGTGTGATACTGTCTGCTGAGCCGTGTATCTAATCCTATCCTGTGTGATACTGTCTGCTGAGCTGTGTATCTAATCCTCTCCTGTGTGATACTGTCTGCTGAGCTGTGTATCTAATCCTATCCTGTGTGATACTGACTGCTGAGCCGTGTATCTAATCCTATCCTGTGTGATACTGTCTGCTGAGCCGTGTATCTAATCCTATCCTGTGTGATACTGTCTGCTGAGCCGTGTATCTAATCCTCTCCTGTGTGATATTGACTGCTGAGCCGTGTATCTAATCCTATCCTGTGTGATACTGTCTGCTGAGCCGTGTATCTAATCCCATCCTGTGTGATACTGTCTGCTGAGCCGTGTATCTAATCCTCTCCTGTGTGATACTGACTGCTGAGCCGTGTATCTAATCCTATCCTGTGTGATACTGTCTGCTGAGCCGTGTATCTAATCCTCTCCTGTGTGATACTGACTGCTGAGCCGTGTATCTAATCCTCTCCTGTGTGATACTGACTGCTGAGCCATGTATCTAATCCTCTCCTGTGTGATACTGTCTGCTGAGCTGTGTATCTAATCCTCTCCTGTGTGATACTGACTGCTGAGCCGTGTATCTAATCCCATCCTGTGTGATACTGTCTGCTGAGCCGTGTATCTAATCCTCTCCTGTGTGATACTGACTGCTGAGCCGTGTATCTAATCCTCTCCTGTGTGATACTGTCTGCTGAGCCGTGTATCTAATCCTCTCCTGTGTGATACTGTCTGCTGAGCCGTGTATCTAATCCTATCCTGTGTGATACTGTCTGCTGAGCCGTGTATCTAATCCTCTCCTGTGTGATACTGTCTGCTGAGCCGTGTATCTAATCCTCTCCTGTGTGATACTGTCTGCTGAGCTGTGTATCTAATCCTCTCCTGTGTGATACTGACTGCTGAGCCGTGTATCTAATCCTCTCCTGTGTGATACTGTCTGCTGAGCCGTGTATCTAATCCTCTCCTGTGTGATACTGTCTGCTGAGCTGTGTATCTAATCCTCTCCTGTGTGATACTGTCTGCTGAGCCGTGTATCTAATCCTATCCTGTGTGATACTGTCTGCTGAGCCGTGTATCTAATCCTCTCCTGTGTGATACTGACTGCTGAGCCGTGTATCTAATCCTCTCCTGTGTGATACTGACTGCTGAGCCGTGTATCTAATCCTCTCCTGTGTGATACTGACTGCTGAGCTGTGTATCTAATCCTCTCCTGTGTGATACTGTCTGCTGAGCCGTGTATCTAATCCTCTCCTGTGTGATACTGTCTGCTGAGCCGTGTATCTAATCCTCTCCTGTGTGATACTGACTGCTGAGCCATGTATCTAATCCTCTCCTGTGTGATACTGACTGCTGAGCCGTGTATCTAATCCTCTCCTGTGTGATACTGACTGCTGAGCCGTGTATCTAATCCTATCCTGTGTGATACTGACTGCTGAGCTGTGTACCTAATCCTCTCCTGTGTGATACTGTCTGCTGAGCCGTGTATCTAATCCTCTCCTGTGTGATACTGACTGCTGAGCCGTGTATCTAATCCTATCCTGTGTGATACTGTCTGCTGAGCCATGTATCTAATCCTATCCTGTGTGATACTGACTGCTGAGCTGTGTATCTAATCCTCTCCTGTGTGATACTGTCTGCTGAGCCGTGTATCTAATCCTCTCCTGTGTGATACTGACTGCTGAGCCGTGTATCTAATCCTATCCTGTGTGATACTGTCTGCTGAGCCATGTATCTAATCCTATCCTGTGTGATACTGACTGCTGAGCCGTGTATCTAATCCTCTCCTGTGTGATACAGTCTGCTGAGCCGTGTATCTAATCCTATCCTGTGTGATACTGTCTGCTGAGACGTGTATCTAATCCTCTCCTGTGTGATACTGTCTGCTGAGCCGTGTATCTAATCCTATCCTGTGTGATACTGACTGCTGAGCCGTGTATCTAATCCTATCCTGTGTGATACTGTCTGCTGAGCCATGTATCTAATCCTATCCTGTGTGATACTGACTGCTGAGCCATGTATCTAATCCTATCCTGTGTGATACTGTCTGCTGAGCCGTGTATCTAATCCTATCCTGTGTGATACTGTCTGCTGAGACGTGTATCTAATCCTCTCCTGTGTGATACTGTCTGCTGAGCCGTGTATCTAATCCTATCCTGTGTGATACTGTCTGCTGAGCCGTGTATCTAATCCTATCCTGTGTGATACTGACTGCTGAGCCGTGTATCTAATCCTCTCCTGTGTGATACTGACTGCTGAGCCGTGTATCTAATCCTCTCCTGTGTGATACTGTCTGCTGAGCCGTGTATCTAATCCTATCCTGTGTGATACTGTCTGCTGAGCCGTGTATCTAATCCTCTCCTGTGTGATACTGTCTTCTGAGCTGTGTATCTAATCCTATCCTGTGTGATACTGACTGCTGAGCCGTGTATCTAATCCTATCCTGTGTGATACAGTCTGCTGAGCCGTGTATCTAATCCTATCCTGTGTGATACTGACTGCTGAGCCGTGTATCTAATCCTCTACTGTGTGATACTGTCTGCTGAGCCGTGTATCTAATCCTCTACTGTGTGATACTGACTGCTGAGCCGTGTATCTAATCCTATCCTGTGTGATACTGACTGCTGAGCTGTGTATCTAATCCTATCCTGTGTGATACTGTCTGCTGAGCCATGTATCTAATCCTATCCTGTGTGATACTTACTGCTGAGCTGTGTATCTAATCCTCTCCTGTGTGATACAGTCTGCTGAGCCGTGTATCTAATCCTATCCTGTGTGATACTGTCTGCTGAGACGTGTATCCAATCCTCTCCTGTGTGATACTGTCTGCTGAGCCGTGTATCTAATCCTATCCTGTGTGATACTGTCTGCTGAGCCGTGTATCTAATCCTATCCTGTGTGATACTGTCTGCTGAGCCATGTATCTAATCCTATCCTGTGTGATACTGACTGCTGAGCTGTGTATCTAATCCTCTCCTGTGTGATACAGTCTGCTGAGCCGTGTATCTAATCCTATCCTGTGTGATACTGTCTGCTGAGACGTGTATCTAATCCTCTCCTGTGTGATACTGTCTGCTGAGCCGTGTATCTAATCCTCTCCTGTGTGATACTGTCTGCTGAGCCGTGTATCTAATCCTATCCTGTGTGATACTGTCTGCTGAGCCGTGTATCTAATCCTATCCTGTGTGATACTGTCTGCTGAGACGTGTATCTAATCCTCTCCTGTGTGATACTGTCTGCTGAGCTGTGTATCTAATCCTCTCCTGTGTGATACTGTCTGCTGAGCCGTGTATCTAATCCTATCCTGTGTGATACTGTCTGCTGAGCCGTGTATCTAATCCTATCCTGTGTGATACTGACTGCTGAGCCGTGTATCTAATCCTCTCCTGTGTGATACTGACTGCTGAGCCGTGTATCTAATCCTCTCCTGTGTGATACTGTCTGCTGAGCCGTGTATCTAATCCTATCCTGTGTGATACTGTCTGCTGAGCCGTGTATCTAATCCTCTCCTGTGTGATACTGTCTTCTGAGCTGTGTATCTAATCCTCTACTGTGTGATACTGTCTGCTGAGCCGTGTATCTAATCCTCTACTGTGTGATACTGACTGCTGAGCCGTGTATCTAATCCTATCCTGTGTGATACTGTCTGCTGAGCCGTGTATCTAATTCTATCCTGTGATACTGACTGCTGAGCCGTGTATCTAATCCTATCCTGTGTGATACTGTCTGCTGAGCCATGTATCTAATCCTCTCCTGTGTGATACTGTCTGCTGAGCCGTGTATCTAATCCTCTCCTGTGTGATACTGTCTGCTGAGCCGTGTATCTAATCCTCTCCTGTGTGATACTGACTGCTGAGCCGTGTATCTAATCCTCTCCTGTGTGATACTGTCTGCTGAGCCGTGTATCTAATCCTATCCTGTGTGATACTGACTGCTGAGCCGTGTATCTAATCCTCTCCTGTGTGATACTGACTGCTGAGCCGTGTATCTAATCCTATCCTGTGTGATACTGTCTGCTGAGCCGTGTATCTAATCCTCTCCTGTGTGATACTGTCTGCTGAGCCGTGTATCTAATCCTCTCCTGTGTGATACTGACTGCTGAGCCGTGTATCTAATCCTATCCTGTGTGATACTGTCTGCTGAGCCATGTATCTAATCCTCTCCTGTGTGATACTGTCTGCTGAGCCGTGTATCTAATCCTCTCCTGTGTGATACTGTCTGCTGAGCCGTGTATCTAATCCTATCCTGTGTGATACTGACTGCTGAGCTGTGTATCTAATCCTCTCCTGTGTGATACTGTCTGCTGAGCCGTGTATCTAATCCTCTCCTGTGTGATACTGTCTGCTGAGCTGTGTATCTAATCCTATCCTGTGTGATACTGTCTGCTGAGCCCTGTATCTAATCCTATCCTGTGATACTGACTGCTGAGCCGTGTATCTAATCCTATCCTGTGTGATACTGTCTGCTGAGCTGTGTATCTAATCCTATCCTGTGTGATACTGTCTGCTGAGCCGTGTATCTAATCCTATCCTGTGTGATACTGTCTGCTGAGCCGTGTATCTAATCCTCTCCTGTGTGATACTGTCTGCTGAGCTGTGTATCTAATCCTATCCTGTGTGATACTGTCTGCTGAGCTGTGTATCTAATCCTCTCCTGTGTGATACTGTCTGCTGAGCCGTGTATCTAATCCTATCCTGTGTGATACTGACTGCTGAGCCGTGTATCTAATCATCTCCTGTGTGATACTGTCTACTGAGCCGTGTATCTAATCATCTCCTGTGTGATACTGTCTACTGAGCCGTGTATCTAATCCTATCCTGTGTGATACTGACTGCTGAGCCGTGTATCTAATCCTCTCCTGTGTGATACTGTCTACTGAGCCGTGTATCTAATCCTCTCCTGTGTGATACTGTCTTCTGAGCTGTGTATCTAATCCTATCCTGTGTGATACTGTCTGCTGAGCCCTGTATCTAATCCTATCCTGTGATACTGACTGCTGAGCCGTGTATCTAATCCTCTCCTGTGTGATACTGACTGCTGAGCCGTGTATCTAATCCTCTCCTGTGTGATACCGTCTGCTGAGCCGTGTATCTAATCCTATCCTGTGTGATACTGACTGCTGAGCCGTGTATCTAATCATCTCCTGTGTGATACTGTCTACTGAGCTGTGTATCTAATCATCTCCTGTGTGATACTGTCTGCTGAGCCGTGTATCTAATCCTCTCCTGTGTGATTCTGTCTGCTGAGCTGTGTATCTAATCCTCTCCTGTGTGATACTGTCTGCTGAGCTGTGTATCTAATCCTCTCCTGTGTGATACTGTCTGCTGAGCCGTGTATCTAATCCTCTCCTGTGTGATACTGTCTGCTGAGCTGTGTATCTAATCCTATCCTGTGTGATACTGACTGCTGAGCTGTGTATCTAATCCTATCCTGTGTGATACTGACTGCTGAGCCGTGTATCTAATCATCTCCTGTGTGATACTGTCTACTGAGCCGTGTATCTAATCATCTCCTGTGTGATACTGTCTACTGAGCCGTGTATCTAATCCTATCCTGTGTGATACTGACTGCTGAGCCGTGTATCTAATCCTCTCCTGTGTGATACTGACTGCTGAGCCGTGTATCTAATCCTCTCCTGTGTGATACCGTCTGCTGAGCCGTGTATCTAATCCTATCCTGTGTGATACTGACTGCTGAGCCGTGTATCTAATCATCTCCTGTGTGATACTGTCTACTGAGCTGTGTATCTAATCATCTCCTGTGTGATACTGTCTGCTGAGCCGTGTATCTAATCCTCTCCTGTGTGATTCTGTCTGCTGAGCTGTGTATCTAATCCTCTCCTGTGTGATACTGTCTGCTGAGCTGTGTATCTAATCCTCTCCTGTGTGATACTGTCTGCTGAGCCGTGTATCTAATCCTCTCCTGTGTGATACTGTCTGCTGAGCCGTGTATCTAATCCTCTCCTGTGTGATACTGACTGCTGAGCCGTGTATCTAATCCTCTCCTGTGTGATACTGTCTGCTGAGCCGTGTATCTAATCCTCTCCTGTGTGATACTGTCTGCTGAGCCGTGTATCTAATCCTATCCTGTGTGATACTGACTGCTGAGCTGTGTATCTAATCCTCTCCTGTGTGATACTGACTGCTGAGCCGTGTATCTAATCCTATCCTGTGTGATACTGACTGCTGAGCCGTGTATCTAATCCTATCCTGTGTGATACTGTCTGCTGAGCCGTGTATCTAATCCTCTCCTGTGTGATACTGTCTGCTGAGCCGTGTATCTAATCCTATCCTGTGTGATACTGACTGCTGAGCCGTGTATCTAATCATCTCCTGTGTGATACTGTCTACTGAGCCGTGTATCTAATCATCTCCTGTGTGATACTGTCTGCTGAGCCGTGTATCTAATCCTCTCCTGTGTGATTCTGTCTGCTGAGCTGTGTATCTAATCCTCTCCTGTGTGATACTGTCTGCTGAGCTGTGTATCTAATCCTATCCTGTGTGATACTGTCTGCTGAGCCGTGTATCTAATCCTCTCCTGTGTGATACTGTCTGCTGAGCCGTGTATCTAATACTATCCTGTGTGATACTGACTGCTGAGCTGTGTATCTAATCCTCTCCTGTGTGATACTGTCTGCTGAGCTGTGTATCTAATCCTCTCCTGTGTGATACTGACTGCTGAGCCGTGTATCTAATCCTATCCTGTGTGATACTGACTGCTGAGCTGTGTATCTAATCCTATCCTGTGTGATACTGTCTGCTGAGCCGTGTATCTAATCCTCTCCTGTGTGATACTGTCTGCTGAGCTGTGTATCTAATCCTATCCTGTGTGATACTGTCTGCTGAGCGGTGTATCTAATCCTATCCTGTGTGATACTGACTGCTGAGCCGTGTATCTAATCCTCTCCTGTGTGATACTGTCTGCTGAGCCGTGTATCTAATCCTTTCCTGTGTGATACTGTCTGCTGAGCGGTGTATCTAATCCTCTCCTGTGTGATACTGACTGCTGAGCCGTGTATCTAATCCTATCCTGTGTGATACTGTCTGCTGAGCCGTGTATCTAATCCTTTCCTGTGTGATACTGACTGCTGAACTGTGTATCTAATCCTCTCCTGTGTGATACTGACTGCTGAGCTGTGTATCTAATCCTCTCCTGTGTGATACTGTCTGCTGAGCGGTGTATCTAATCCTATCCTGTGTGATACTGACTGCTGAACTGTGTATCTAATCCCCTCCTGTGTGATACTGTCTGCTGAGCCGTGTATCTAATCCTCTCCTGTGTGATACTGTCTGCTGAGCCTTGTATCTAATCCTCTCCTGTGTGATACTGACTGCTGAGCCGTGTATCTGATCCTATCCTGTGTGATACTGACTGCTGAGCCGTGTATCTAATACTATCCTGTGTGATATTGACTGCTGAGCCGTGTATCTAATCCTCTCCTGTGTGATACTGTCTGCTGAGCTGTGTATCTAATCCTCTCCTGTGTGATACTGTCTGCTGAGCCGTGTATCTAATCCTATCCTGTGTGATACTGTCTGCTGAGCCGTGTATCTAATCCTCTCCTGTGTAATACTGTCTGCTGAGCTGTGTATCTAATCCTCTCCTGTGTGATACTGTCTGCTGAGCCGTGTATCTAATCCTCTCCTGTGTGATACCGTCTGCTGAGCCGTGTATCTAATCCTCTCCTGTGTGATACTGTCTGCTGAGCCGTGTATCTAATCCTCTCCTGTGTGATACCGTCTGCTGAGCCGTGTATCTAATCCTATCCTGTGTGATACTGTCTGCTGAGCTGTGTATCTAATCCTCTCCTGTGTGGTACTGTCTGCTGAGCCGTGTATCTAATCCTCTCCTGTGTGATATTGACTGCTGAGCCGTGTATCTAATCCTATCCTGTGTGATACTGTCTGCTGAGCTGTGTATCTAATCCTCTCCTGTGTGATACTGTCTGCTGAGCTGTTTATCTAATCCTATCCTGTGTGATACTGTCTGCTGAGCTGTGTATCTAATCCTCTCCTGTGTGATACTGTCTGCTGAGCCGTGTATCTAATTCTCTCCTGTGTGATACTGACTGCTGAGCCGTGTATCTAAACCTATCCTGTGTGATACTGTCTGCTGAGCCGTGTATCTAATTCTCTCCTGTGTGATACTGTCTGCTGAGCCGTGTATCTAATCCTATCCTGTGTGATACTGTCTGCTGAGCCGTGTATCTAATTCTCTCCTGTGTGATACTGTCTGCTGAGCCGTGTATCTAATCCTATCCTGTGTGATACTGTCTGCTGAGCCGTGTATCTAATCCTATCCTGTGTGATACTGTCTGCTGAGCCGTGTATCTAATCCTATCCTGTGTGATATTGACTGCTGAGCCGTGTATCTAATCCTATCCTGTGTGATACTGTCTGCTGAGCCGTGTATCTAATCCTATCCTGTGTGATATTGACTGCTGAGCCGTGTATCTAATCCTCTCCTGTGTGATACTGTCTGCTGAGCCGTGTATCTAATCCTCTCCTGTGTGATACTGTCTGCTGAGCTGTGTATCTAATCCTCTCCTGTGTGATACTGTCTGCTGAGCCGTGTATCTAATCCTATCCTGTGTGATACTGTCTGCTGAGCCGTGTATCTAATCCTCGCCTGTGTAATACTGTCTGCTGAGCTGTGTATCTAATCCTCTCCTGTGTGATACTGTCTGCTGAGCCGTGTATCTAATCCTCTCCTGTGTGATACCGTCTGCTGAGCCGTGTATCTAATCCTCTCCTGTGTGATACTGTCTGCTGAGCCGTGTATCTAATCCTCTCCTGTGTGATACCGTCTGCTGAGCCGTGTATCTAATCCTATCCTGTGTGATACTGTCTGCTGAGCCGTGTATCTAATCCTATCCTGTGTGATACTGTCTGCTGAGCCGTGTATCTAATTCTCTCCTGTGTGATACTGTCTGCTGAGCCGTGTATCTAATCCTATCCTGTGTGATACTGTCTGCTGAGCCGTGTATCTAATCCTATCCTGTGTGATACTGTCTGCTGAGCCGTGTATCTAATCCTATCCTGTGTGATATTGACTGCTGAGCCGTGTATCTAATCCTCTCCTGTGTGATACTGTCTGCTGAGCTGTGTATCTAATCCTCTCCTGTGTGATACTGTCTGCTGAGCCGTGTATCTAATCCTCTCCTGTGTAATACTGTCTGCTGAGCTGTGTATCTAATCCTCTCCTGTGTGATACTGTCTGCTGAGCCGTGTATCTAATCCTCTCCTGTGTGATACCGTCTGCTGAGCCGTGTATCTAATCCTATCCTGTGTGATACTGTCTGCTGAGCCGTGTCTCTAATCCTCTCCTGTGTGATACCGTCTGCTGAGCCGTGTATCTAATCCCCTCCTGTGTGATACTGTCTGCTGAGCCGTGTATCTAATCCTATCCTGTGTGATACTGTCTGCTGAGCCGTGTATCTAAACCTATCCTGTGTGATACTGTCTGCTGAGCCGTGTATCTAATCCTATCCTGTGTGATACTGTCTGCTGAGCCGTGTATCTAATCCTCTCCTGTGTGATACTGTCTGCTGAGCCGTGTATCTAATCCTCTCCTGTGTGATACTGTCTGCTGAGCCGTGTATCTAATCCTCTCCTGTGTGATACTGACTGCTGAGCTGTGTATCTAATCCTCTCCTGTGTGATACTGACTGCTGAGCTGTGTATCTAATCCTATCCTGTGTGATACTGTCTGCTGAGCCATGTATCTAATCCTCTCCTGTGTGATACTGTCTGCTGAGCCGTGTATCTAATCCTCTCCTGTGTGATACTGTCTGCTGAGCTGTGTATCTAATCCTATCCTGTGTGATACTGTCTGCTGAGCCATGTATCTAATCCTCTCCTGTGTGATACTGTCTGCTGAGCCGTGTATCTAATTCTCTCCTGTGTGATACTGACTGCTGAGCCGTGTATCTAATCTTCTCCTGTGTGATACTGTCTGCTGAGCAGTGTATCTAATCCTATCCTGTGTGATACTGTCTGCTGAGCCGTGTATCTAATCCTTTCCTGTGTGATACTGACTGATGAGCCGTGTATCTAATCCTATCCTGTGTGATACTGTCTGCTGAGCCGTGTATCTAATCCTATCCTGTGTGATACTGTCTGCTGAGCCGTGTATCTAATCTTCTCCTGTGTGATACTGTCTGCTGAGCAGTGTATCTAATCCTATCCTGTGTGATACTGTCTGCTGAGCCGTGTATCTAATCCTTTCCTGTGTGATACTGACTGATGAGCCGTGTATCTAATCCTATCCTGTGTGATACTGTCTGCTGAGCTGTGTATCTAATCCTATCCTGTGTGATACTGTCTGCTGAGCCGTGTATCTAATCCTCTCCTGTGTGATACTGACTGCTGAGCCGTGTATCTAATCCTCTCCTGTGTGATACTGACTGCTGAGCCGTGTATCTAATCCTATCCTGTGTGATACTGTCTGATGAGCTGTGTATCTAATCCTATCCTGTGTGATACTGACTGCTGAGCCGTGTATCTAATCCTATCCTGTGTGATACTGTCTGCTGAGCCGTGTATCTAATCCTCTCCTGTGTGATACTGTCTGCTGAGCCGTGTATCTAATCCTATCCTGTGTGATACTGTCTGCTGAGCCGTGTATCTAATCCTATCCTGTGTGATACTGTCTGCTGAACTGTGTATCTAATCCTATCCTGTGTGATACTGACTGCTGAGCCGTGTATCTAATCCTATCCTGTGTGATACTGTCTGCTGAGCCGTGTATCTAATCCTATCCTGTGTGATTCTGTCTGCTGAGCCGTGTATCTAATCCTCTCCTGTGTGATACTGTCTGCTGAGCTGTGTATCTAATCCTCTCCTGTGTGATACTGTCTGCTGAGCCGTGTATCTAATCCTCTCCTGTGTGATACTGTCTGCTGAGCCGTGTATCTAATCCTATCCTGTGTGATACTGTCTGCTGAGCTGTGTATCTAATCCTCTCCTGTGTGATACTGTCTGCTGAGCTGTGTATCTAATCCTATCCTGTGTGATACTGTCTGCTGAGCCGTGTATCTAATCCTATCCTGTGTGATACTGACTGCTGAGCCGTGTATCTAATCCTCTCCTGTGTGATACTGTCTGCTGAGCCGTGTATCTAATCCTATCCTGTGTGATACTGTCTGCTGAGCAGTGTATCTAATCCTATCCTGTGTGATACTGTCGGCTGAGCAGTGTATCTAATCCTATCCCGTGTGATCGTCTCTGCTGAGCCGTGTATCTAATCCTCTCCTGTGTGATACTGACTGCTGAGCCGTGTATCTAATCCTATCCTGTGTGATACTGTCTGCTGAGCCGTGTATCTAATCCTCTCCTGTGTGATACTGTCTGCTGAGCTGTGTATCTAATCCTCTCCTGTGTGATACTGACTGCTGAGCCGTGTATCTATTCCTCTCCTGTGTGATACTGTCTGCTGAGCTGTGTATCTAATCCTCTCCTGTGTGATACTGACTGCTGAGCCGTGTATCTATTCCTCTCCTGTGTGATACTGTCTGCTGAGCCGTGTATCTAATCCTCTCCTGTGTGATACTGTCTGCTGAGCCGTGTATCTAATCCTATCCTGTGTGATACTGACTACTGAGCCGTGTATCTAATCCTATCCTGTGTGATACTGTCTGCTGAGCCGTGTATTTAATCCTATCCTGTGTGATACTGTCTGCTGAGCTGTGTATCTAATCCTATCCTGTGTGATACTGTCTGCTGAGCCGTGTATCTAATCCTTTCCTGTGTGATACAGTCTGCTGAACTGTGTATCTAATCCTATCCTGTGTGATACTGTCTGCTGAGCCGTGTATCTAATCCTCTCCTGTGTGATACTGTCTGCTGAGCCGTGTATTTAATCCTATCCTGTGTGATACTGTCTGCTGAGCCGTGTATCTAATCCTTTCCTGTGTGATACAGTCTGCTGAGCCGTGTATCTAATCCTCTCCTGTGTGATACTGTCTGCTGAGCCGTGTATTTAATCCTATCCTGTGTGATACTGTCTGCTGAGCTGTGTATCTAATCCTATCCTGTGTGATACTGTCTGCTGAGCCGTGTATCTAATCCTCTCCTGTGTGATACTGTCTGCTGAGCCGTGTATCTAATCCTCTCCTGTGTGATACTGTCTGCTGAGCCGTGTATCTAATCCTATCCTGTGTGATACTGACTACTGAGCCGTGTATCTAATCCTATCCTGTGTGATACTGTCTGCTGAGCCGTGTATCTAATCCTCTCCTGTGTGATACTGTCTGCTGAGCCGTGTATCTAATCCTCTCCTGTGTGATACTGTCTGCTGAGCCGTGTATTTAATCCTATCCTGTGTGATACTGTCTGCTGAGCTGTGTATCTAATCCTCTCCTGTGTGATACTGTCTGCTGAGCCGTGTATCTAATCCTATCCTGTGTGATACTGTCTGCTGAGCCGTGTATCTAATCCTTTCCTGTGTGATACAGTCTGCTGAACTGTGTATCTAATCCTATCCTGTGTGATACTGTCTGCTGAGCTGTGTATCTAATCCTCTCCTGTGTGATACTGTCTGCTGAGCCGTGTATCTAATCCTATCCTGTGTGATACTGTCTGCTGAGCCGTGTATCTAATCCTTTCCTGTGTGATACAGTCTGCTGAACTGTGTATCTAATCCTATCCTGTGTGATACTGTCTGCTGAGCCGTGTATCTAATCCTCTCCTGTGTGATACTGTCTGCTGAGCCGTGTATCTAATCCTATCCTGTGTGATACTGTCTGCTGAGCCGTGTATCTAATCCTATCCTGTGTGATACTGACTGCTGAGCTGTGTATCTAATCCTCTCCTGTGTGATACTGTCTGCTGAGCCGTGTATCTAATCCTCTCCTGTGTGATACTGTCTGCTGAGCCGTGTATCTAATCCTTTCCTGTGTGATACAGTCTGCTGAACTGTGTATCTAATCCTATCCTGTGTGATACTGTCTGCTGAGCCGTGTATCTAATCCTATCCTGTGTGATACTGTCTGCTGAGCCATGTATCTAATCCTATCCTGTGTGATACTGTCTGCTGAGCCGTGTATCTAATCCTATCCTGTGTGATACTGACTGCTGAGCCGTGTATCTAATCCTATCCTGTGTGATACTGTCTGCTGAGCTGTGTATCTAATCCTCTCCTGTGTGATACTGTCTGCTGAGCCGTGTATCTAATCCTCTCCTGTGTGATACTGACTGCTGAGCCGTGTATCTAATCCTATCCTGTGTGATACTGTCTGCTGAGCCGTGTATCTAATCCTCTCCTGTGTGATACTGCCTGCTGAGCTGTGTATCTAATACTATCCTGTGTGATACTGACTGCTGAGCTGTGTATCTAATCCTATCCTGTGTGATACTGTCTGCTGAGCCGTGTATCTAATCCTATCCTGTGTGATACTGTCTGCTGAGCCGTGTATCTAATCCTATCCTGTGTGATACTGTCTGCTGAGCCGTGTATCTAATCCTATCCTGTGTGATACTGTCTGCTGAGCCGTGTATCTAATCCTCTCCTGTGTGATACTGCCTGCTGAGCTGTGTATCTAATACTATCCTGTGTGATACTGACTGCTGAGCTGTGTATCTAATCCTATCCTGTGTGATACTGTCTGCTGAGCTGTGTATCTAATACTATCCTGTGTGATACTGACTGCTGAGCTGTGTATCTAATCCTATCCTGTGTGATACTGTCTGCTGAGCCGTGTATCTAATCCTCTCCTGTGTGATACTGCCTGCTGAGCTGTGTATCTAATACTATCCTGTGTGATACTGACTGCTGAGCTGTGTATCTAATCCTATCCTGTGTGATACTGTCTGCTGAGCTGTGTATCTAATACTATCCTGTGTGATACTGACTGCTGAGCTGTGTATCTAATCCTATCCTGTGTGATACTGTCTGCTGAGCCGTGTATCTAATCCTCTCCTGTGTGATACTGACTGCTGAGCCGTGTATCTAATCCTATCCTGTGTGATACTGTCTGCTGAGCCGTGTATCTAATCCTATCCTGTGTGATACTGTCTGCTGAGCCGTGTATCTAATCCTCTCCTGTGTGATACTGCCTGCTGAGCTGTGTATCTAATACTATCCTGTGTGATACTGACTGCTGAGCTGTGTATCTAATCCTATCCTGTGTGATACTGTCTGCTGAGCTGTGTATCTAATACTATCCTGTGTGATACTGACTGCTGAGCTGTGTATCTAATCCTATCCTGTGTGATACTGTCTGCTGAGCCGTGTATCTAATCCTCTCCTGTGTGATACTGACTGCTGAGCCGTGTATCTAATCCTATCCTGTGTGATACTGTCTGCTGAGCCGTGTATCTAATCCTATCCTGTGTGATACTGTCTGCTGAGCCGTGTATCTAATCCTATCCTGTGTGATACTGTCTGCTTAGCCGTGTATCTAATCTTATCCTGTGTGATACTGTCTGCTGAGCCGTGTATCTAATCCTCTCCTGTGTAATAATGACTGCTGAGCCTTGTATCTAATCCTCTCCTGTGTGATACTGTCTGCTGAGCCGTGTATCTAATCCTATCCTGTGTGATACTGACTGCTGAGCCGTGTATCTAATCCTATCCTGTGTGATACTGTCTGCTGAGCCGTGTATCTAATCCTCTACTGTGTGATACTGACTGCTGAGCCGTGTATCTAATCTTCTCCTGTGTGATACTGTCTGCTGAGCCATGTATCTAATCCTCTCCTGTGTGATATTGTCTGCTGAGCCTTGTATCTAATCCTCTCCTGTGTGATACTGTCTGCTGAGCCGTGTATCTAATCCTCTCCTGTGTGATACTGTCTGCTGAGCCGTGTATCTAATCCTCTCCTGTGTGATACTGACTGCTGAGCCGTGTATCTAATCCTCTCCTGTGTGATACTATCTGCTGAGCTGTGTATCTAATCCTCTCCTGTGTGATACTGTCTGCTGAGCCGTGTATCTAATCCTCTCCTGTGTGATACTGTCTGCTGAGCCGTGTATCTAATCCTATCCTGTGTGATACTGACTGCTGAGCCGTGTATCTAATCCTCTCCTGTGTGATACTGTCTGCTGAGCCTTGTATCTAATCCTCTCCTGTGTGATACTGTCTGTTGAGCCATGTATCTAATCCTATCCTGTGTGATACTGTCTGCTGAGCCGTGTATCTAATCCTATCCTGTGTGATACTATCTGCTGAGCCGTGTATCTAATCCTCTCCTGTGTGATACTGTCTGCTGAGCCTTGTATCTAATCCTCTCCTGTGTGATACTGTCTGTTGAGCCATGTATCTAATCCTATCCTGTGTGATACTGTCTGCTGAGCCGTGTATCTAATCCTATCCTGTGTAATACTGTCTGCTGAGCCGTGTATCTAATCCTATCCTGTGTGATACTGTCTGCTGAGCCGTGTATCTAATCCTATCCTGTGTGATACTGTCTGCTGAGCCGTGTATCTTATCCTATCCTGTGTAATACTGTCTGCTGATCCGTGTATCTAATCCTCTCCTGTGTGATACTGTCTGCTGAGCCGTGTATCTAATCCTCTCCTGTGTGATACTGTCTGCTGAGCCTTGTATCTAATCCTCTCCTGTGTGATACTGTCTGCTGAGCTGTGTATCTAATCCTCTCCTGTGTGATACTGACTGCTGAGCCGTGTATCTAATCCTCTCCTGTGTGATACTGTCTGCTGAGCCTTGTATCTAATCCTCTCCTGTGTGATACTGTCTGCTGAGCCGTGTATCTAATCCTCTCCTGTGTGATACTGTCTGTTGAGCTGTGTATCTAATCCTCTCCTGTGTGATACTATCTGTTGAGCCGTGTATCTAATCCTCTCCTGTGTGATACTGTCTGTTGAGCCGTGTATCTAATCCTCTCCTGTGTGATACTGACTGCTGAGCCGTGTATCTAATCTTCTCCTGTGTGATACTGTCTGCTGAGCTGTGTATCTAATCCTCTCCTGTGTGATACTGTCTGCTGAGCCGTGTATCTAATCCTCTCCTGTGTGATACTGTCTGCTGAGCCGTGTATCTAATCCTCTACTGTGTGATACTGTCTGCTGAGCCTTGTATCTAATCCTATCCTGTGTGATACTGACTGCTGAGCCGTGTATCTAATCCTATCCTGTGTGATACTGACTGCTGAGCCGTGTATCTAACCCTATCCTGTGTGATACTGACTGCTGAGACGTGTATCTAATCCTCTCCTGTGTGATACAGTCTGCTGAGCCGTGTATCTAATCCTCTCCTGTGTGATACTGTCTGCTGAGCCGTGTATCTAATCCTATCCTGTGTGATACTGTCTGCTGAGCCGTGTATCTAATCCTCTCCTGTGTGATACTGTCTGCTGAGCTGTGTATCTAATCCTATCCTGTGTGATACTGTCTGCTGAGCCGTGTATCTAATCCTATCCTGTGTGATACTATCTGCTGAGCCGTGTATCTAATCCTCTCCTGTGTGATACTGACTGCTGAGCCGTGTATCTAATCCTATCCTGTGTGATACTATCTGCTGAGCCGTGTAACTAATCCTCTCCTGTGTGATACTATCTGCTGAGCCGTGTATCTAATCCTATCCTGTGTGATACTGTCTGCTGAGCCGTGTATCTAATCCTCTCCTGTGTGATACTGTCTGCTGAGCCGTGTATCTAATCCTATCCTGTGTGATACTGTCTGCTGAGCCGTGTATCTTATCCTATCCTGTGTGATACTGACTGCTGAGCCGTGTATCTAATCCTCTCCTGTGTGATACTGTCTGCTGAGCCGTGTATCTAATCCTATCCTGTGTGATACTGACTGCTGAGCCGTGTATCTAATCCTGTCCTGTGTGATACTGTCTGCTGAGCCGTGTATCTAATCCTATCCTGTGTAATACTGTCTGCTGAGCCGTGTATCTAATCCTCTCCTGTGTGATACTGTCTGCTGAGCCGTGTATCTAATCCTATCCTGTGTGATACTGACTGCTGAGCCGTGTATCTAACCCTATCCTGTGTGATACTGACTGCTGAGACGTGTATCTAATCCTCTCCTGTGTGATACAGTCTGCTGAGCCGTGTATCTAATCCTCTCCTGTGTGATACTGTCTGCTGAGCCGTGTATCTAATCCTATCCTGTGTGATACTGTCTGCTGAGCCGTGTATCTAATCCTCTCCTGTGTGATACTGTCTGCTGAGCTGTGTATCTAATCCTATCCTGTGTGATACTGTCTACTGAGCCGTGTATCTAATCCTATCCTGTGTGATACTATCTGCTGAGCCGTGTATCTAATCCTCTCCTGTGTGATACTGACTGCTGAGCCGTGTATCTAATCCTATCCTGTGTGATACTATCTGCTGAGCCGTGTATCTAATCCTCTCCTGTGTGATACTATCTGCTGAGCCGTGTATCTAATCCTATCCTGTGTGATACTGTCTGCTGAGCCGTGTATCTAATCCTCTCCTGTGTGATACTATCTGCTGAGCCGTGTATCTAATCCTATCCTGTGTGATACTGTCTGCTGAGCCGTGTATCTAATCCTCTCCTGTGTGATACTGTCTGCTGAGCCGTGTATCTAATCCTATCCTGTGTGATACTGTCTGCTGAGCCGTGTATCTTATCCTATCCTGTGTGATACTGACTGCTGAGCCGTGTATCTAATCCTCTCCTGTGTGATACTGTCTGCTGAGCCGTGTATCTAATCCTATCCTGTGTGATACTGTCTGCTGAGCCGTGTATCTAATCCTATCCTGTGTGATACTGTCTGCTGAGCCGTGTATCTAATCCTATCCTGTGTGATACTGACTGCTGAGCCGTGTATCTAATCCTCTCCTGTGTGATACTGTCTGCTGAGCCGTGTATCTAATCCTATCCTGTGTGATACTGACTGCTGAGCCGTGTATCTAATCCTGTCCTGTGTGATACTGTCTGCTGAGCCGTGTATCTAATCCTATCCTGTGTAATACTGTCTGCTGAGCCGTGTATCTTATCCTATCCTGTGTAATACTGTCTGCTGAGCCGTGTATCTAATCCTCTCCTGTGTGATACTGTCTGCTGAGCCGTGTATCTAATCCTCTCCTGTGTGATACTGTCTGCTGAGCCGTGTATCTAATCCTCTCCTGTGTGATACTGTCTGCTGAGCCGTGTATCTAATCCTATCCTGTGTGATACTGTCTGCTGAGCTGTGTATCTAATCCTCTCCTGTGTGAAACTGTCTGCTGAGCTGTGTATCTAATCCTCTCCTGTGTGATACTGACTGCTGAGCCGTGTATCTAACCCTATCCTGTGTGATACTGTCTGCCGAGCCGTGTATCTAATCCTCTCCTGTGTGATACTGTCTGCTGAGCCGTGTATCTAATCCTATCCTGTGTGATACTGACTGCTGAGCCGTGTATCTAATCTTCTCCTGTGTGATACTGACTGCTGAGCCGTATATCTAATCCTCTCCTGTGTGATACTGACTGCTGAGCTGTGTATCTAACCCTATCCTGTGTGATACTGTCTGCTGAGCTGTGTATCTAATCCTCTCCTGTGTGATACTGACTGCTGAGCCGTGTATCTAACCCTATCCTGTGTGATACTGTCTGCCGAGCCGTGTATCTAATCCTCTCCTGTGTGATACTGTCTGCTGAGCCGTGTATCTAATCCTCTCCTGTGTGATACAGTCTGCTGAGCCGTGTATCTAATCTTCTCCTGTGTGATACTGACTGCTGAGCCGTATATCTAATTCTCTCCTGTGTGATACTGACTGCTGAGCTGTGTATCTAATCCTCTCCTGTGTGATACTGTCTGCTGAGCTGTGTATCTAATCCTATCCTGTGTGATACTGTCTGCTGAGCCGTGTATCTAATCCTATCCTGTGTGATACTGACTGCTGAGCCGTGTATCTAATCTTCTCCTGTGTGATACTGACTGCTGAGCCGTATATCTAATCCTCTCCTGTGTGATACTGTCTGCTGAGCCGTGTATCTAATCCTCTCCTGTGTGATACTGTCTGCTGAGCCGTGTATCTAATCTTCTCCTGTGTGATACTGTCTGCTGAGCCGTGTATCTAATCTTCTCCTGTGTGATACTGTCTGCTGAGCTGTGTATCTAATCTTCTCCTGTGTGATACTGACTGCTGAGCCGTGTATCTAATCCACTCCTGTGTGATACTGACTGCTGAGCTGTGTATCTAATCCTCTCCTGTGTGATACTGTCTGCTGAGCTGTGTATCTAATCCTATCCTGTGTGATACTGTCTGCTGAGCCGTGTATCTAATCCACTCCTGTGTGATACTGTCTGCTGAGCCGTGTATCTAATCTTCTCCTGTGTGATACTGACTGCTGAGCCGTATATCTAATCCTCTCCTGTGTGATACTGACTGCTGAGCTGTGTATCTAACCCTATCCTGTGTGATACTGTCTGCTGAGCTGTGTATCTAATCCTATCCTGTGTGATACTGACTGCTGAGCTGTGTATCTAATCCTCTCCTGTGTGATACTGTCTGCTGAGCCGTGTATCTAATCTTCTCCTGTGTGATACTGTCTGCTGAGCCGTGTATCTAATCTTCTCCTGTGTGATACTGACTGCTGAGCTGTGTATCTAATCCTCTCCTGTGTGATACTGACTGCTGAGCTGTGTATCTAATCCTCTCCTGTGTGATACTGTCTGCTGAGCTGTGTATCTAATCCTATCCTGTGTGATACTGTCTGCTGAGCCGTGTATCTAATCCTATCCTGTGTGATACTGACTGCTGAGCCGTGTATCTAATCTTCTCCTGTGTGATACTGACTGCTGAGCCGTATATCTAATCCTCTCCTGTGTGATACTGTCTGCTGAGCCGTGTATCTAATCCTCTCCTGTGTGATACTGTCTGCTGAGCCGTGTATCTAATCCTCTCCTGTGTGATACTGTCTGCTGAGCCGTGTATCTAATCTTCTCCTGTGTGATACTGACTGCTGAGCCGTATATCTAATCCTCTCCTGTGTGATACTGTCTGCTGAGCCGTATATCTAATCCTCTCCTGTGTGATACTGTCTGCTGAGCCGTGTATCTAATCCTATCCTGTGTGATACTGTCTGCTGAGCTGTGTATCTAATCCTCTCCTGTGTGATACTGTCTGCTGAGCTGTGTATCTAATCCTATCCTGTGTGATACTGTCTGCTGAGCCGTGTATCTAATCCTATCCTGTGTGATACTGTCTGCTGAGCCGTGTATCTAATCCTATACTATGTGATACTGTCTGCTGAGCCGTATATCTAATCCTCTCCTGTGTGATACTGTCTGCTGAGCTGTGTATCTATTCCTATCCTGTGTGATACTGTCTGCTGAGCTGTGTATCTAATCCTGTCCTGTGTGATACTGTCTGCTGAGCCGTGTATCTAATCCTCTCCTGTGTGATACTGACTGCTGAGCCGTGTATCTAATCCTATCCTGTGTGATACTGTCTGCTGAGCTGTGTATCTAATCCTCTCCTGTGTGATACTGTCTGCTGAGCCGTGTATCTAATCCTATCCTGTGCGATACTGTCTGCTGAGCCGTGTATTTAATCCTATCCTGTGTGATACTGTCTGCTGAGCTGTGTATCTAATCCTGTCCTGTGTGATACTGTCTGCTGAGCCGTGTATCTAATCCTATCCTGTGTGATACTGTCTGCTGAGCCGTGTATCTAATCCTATCCTGTGTGATACTGTCTGCTGAGCCGTGTATCTAATCCTATCCTGTGCGATACTGTCTGCTGAGCCGTGTATCTAATCCTATCCTGTGTGATACTGTCTGCTGAGCTGTGTATCTAATCCTGTCCTGTGTGATACTGTCTGCTGAGCTGTGTATCTAATCCTCTCCTGTGTGATACTGACTGCTGAGCCGTGTATCTAATCCTATCCTGTGTGATACTGTCTGCTGAGCTGTGTATCTAATCCTCTCCTGTGTGATACTGTCTGCTGAGCCGTGTATCTAATCCTATCCTGTGCGATACTGTCTGCTGAGCCGTGTATCTAATCCTATCCTGTGTGATACTGTCTGCTGAGCTGTGTATCTAATCCTGTCCTGTGTGATACTGTCTGCTGAGCCGTGTATCTAATCCTATCCTGTGTGATACTGTCTGCTGAGCCGTGTATCTAATCCTCTCCTGTGTGATACTGTCTGCTGAGCCGTGTATCTAATCCTCTCCTGTGTGATACTGTCTGCTGAGCCGTGTATCTAATCCTCTCCTGTGTGATACTGTCTGCTGAGCTGTGTATCTAATCCTATCCTGTGTGATACTGTCTGCTGAGCTGTGTATCTAATCCTGTCCTGTGTGATACTGTCTGCTGAGCTGTGTATCTAATCCTCTCCTGTGTGATACTGACTGCTGAGCCGTGTATCTAATCCTATCCTGTGTGATACTGTCTGCTGAGCTGTGTATCTAATCCTCTCCTGTGTGATACTGTCTGCTGAGCCGTGTATCTAATCCTATCCTGTGCGATACTGTCTGCTGAGCCGTGTATCTAATCCTATCCTGTGTGATACTGTCTGCTGAGCTGTGTATCTAATCCTCTCCTGTGTGATACTGTCTGCTGAGCCGTGTATCTAATCCTATCCTGTGTGATACTGTCTGCTGAGCCGTGTATCTAATCCTATCCTGTGTGATACTGTCTGCTGAGCCGTGTATCTAATCCTCTCCTGTGTGATACTGACTGCTGAGCTGTGTATCTAATCCTGTCCTGTGTGATACTGTCTGCTGAGCCGTGTATCTAATCCTATCCTGTGTGATACTGTCTGCTGAGCCGTGTATCTAATCCTCTCCTGTGTGATACTGTCTGCTGAGCTGTGTATCTAATCCTCTCCTGTGTGATACTGTCTGCTGAGCTGTGTATCTAATCCTATCCTGTGTGATACTGTCTGCTGAGCCGTGTATCTAATCCTATCCTGTGTGATACTGTCTGCTGAGCTGTGTATCTAATCCTATCCTGTGTGATACTGTCTGCTGAGCTGTGTATCTAATCCTCTCATGTGTGATACTGTCTGCTGAGCCGTGTATCTAATCCTATGCTGTGTGATACTGTCTGCTGAGCTGTGTATCTAATCCTCTCCTGTGTGATACTGTCTGCTGAGCCGTGTATCTAATCCTATCCTGTGCGATACTGTCTGCTGAGCCGTGTATCTAATCCTATCCTGTGTGATACTGTCTGCTGAGCTGTGTATCTAATCCTGTCCTGTGTGATACTGTCTGCTGAGCCGTGTATCTAATCCTATCCTGTGTGATACTGTCTGCTGAGCCGTGTATCTAATCCTCTCCTGTGTGATACTGTCTGCTGAGCCGTGTATCTAATCCTATCCTGTGTGATACTGTCTGCTGAGCTGTGTATCTAATCCTGTCCTGTGTGATACTGTCTGCTGAGCCGTGTATCTAATCCTCTCCTGTGTGATACTGTCTGCTGAGCCGTGTATCTAATCCTGTCCTGTGTGATACTGTCTGCTGAGCCGTGTATCTAATCCTCTCCTGTGTGATACTGTCTGCTGAGCTGTGTATCTAATCCTCTCCTGTGTGATACTGTCTGCTGAGCTGTGTATCTAATCCTATCCTGTGTGATACTGTCTGCTGAGCCGTGTATCTAATCCTATCCTGTGTGATACTGTCTGCTGAGCTGTGTATCTAATCCTATCCTGTGTGATACTGTCTGCTGAGCTGTGTATCTAATCCTCTCATGTGTGATACTGTCTGCTGAGCCGTGTATCTAATCCTCTCCTGTGTGATACTGTCTGCTGAGCCATGTATCTAATCCTGTCCTGTGTGATACTGTCTGCTGAGCCGTGTATCTAATCCTCTCCTGTGTGATACTGTCTGCTGAGCTGTGTATCTAATCCTCTCCTGTGTGATACTGTCTGCTGAGCTGTGTATCTAATCCTATCCTGTGTGATACTGTCTGCTGAGCCGTGTATCTAATCCTATCCTGTGTGATACTGTCTGCTGAGCTGTGTATCTAATCCTATCCTGTGTGATACTGTCTGCTGAGCTGTGTATCTAATCCTCTCATGTGTGATACTGTCTGCTGAGCCGTGTATCTAATCCTCTCCTGTGTGATACTGTCTGCTGAGCCGTGTATCTAATCCTATGCTGTGTGATACTGTCTGCTGAGCTGTGTATCTAATCCTATCCTGTGTGATACTGTCTGCTGAGCTGTGTATCTAATCCTATCCTGTGTGATACTGTCTGCTGAGCCGTGTATCTAATCCTATCCTGTGTGATACTGTCTGCTGAGCTGTGTATCTAATCCTGTCCTGTGTGATACTGTCTGCTGAGCCGTGTATCTAATCCTCTCCTGTGTGATACTGACTGCTGAGCCGTGTATCTAATCCTCTCCTGTGTGATACTGTCTGCTGTGCCGTGTATCTAATCCTGTCCTGTGTGATACTGTCTGCTGAGCCGTGTATCTAATCCTCTCCTGTGTGATACTGTCTGCTGAGCCGTGTATCTAATCCTATGCTGTGTGATACTGTCTGCTGAGCCGTGTATCTAATCCTATCCTGTGTGATACTGTCTGCTGTGCCGTGTATCTAATCCTGTCCTGTGTGATACTGTCTGCTGAGCCGTGTATCTAATCCTCTCCTGTGTGATACTGTCTGCTGAGCCGTGTATCTAATCCTATGCTGTGTGATACTGTCTGCTGAGCTGTGTATCTAATCCTCTCCTGTGTGATACTGTCTGCTGAGCTGTGTATCTAATCCTATCCTGTGTGATACTGTCTGCTGAGCCGTGTATCTAATCCTATCCTGTGTGATACTGTCTGCTGAGCTGTGTATCTAATCCTGTCCTGTGTGATACTGTCTGCTGAGCCGTGTATCTAATCCTCTCCTGTGTGATACTGTCTGCTGAGCTGTGTATCTAATCCTATCCTGTGTGATACTGTCTGCTGAGCCGTGTATCTAATCCTATCCTGTGCGATACTGTCTGCTGAGCTGTGTATCTAATCCTGTCCTGTGTGATACTGTCTGCTGAGCCGTGTATCTAATCCTCTCATGTGTGATACTATCTGCTGAGCTGTGTATCTAATCCTCTCCTATGTGATACTGTCTGCTGAGCCGTGTATCTAATCCTCTCCTGTGTGATACTATCTGCTGAGCCGTGTATCTAATCCTATCCTGTGTGATATTGTCTGCTGAGCGTGTATCTAATCCTATCCTGTGTGATACTGAAAGCTGAGCCGTGTATCTAATCCTATCCTGTGTGATACTGTCTGCTGAGCCGTGTATCTAATCCTCTCCTGTGTGATACTGTCTGCTGAGCCGTGTATCTAATCCTCTCCTGTGTGATACTGTCTGCTGAGCTGTGTATCTAATCCTCTCCTGTGTGATACTGTCTGCTGAGCCTTGTATCTAATCCTCTCATGTGTGATACTATCTGCTGAGCTGTGTATCTAATCCTCTCCTGTGTGATACTGACTGCTGAGCCGTGTATCTAATCCTCTCCTATGTGATACTGTCTGCTGAGCCGTGTATCTAATCCTATCCTGTGTGATACTGTCTGCTGAGCCGTGTATCTAATCCTATCCTGTGTGATACTGTCTGCTGAGCCGTGTATCTAATCCTCTCCTGTGTGATACTGTCTGCTGAGCCGTGTATCTAATCCTCTCCTGTGTGATACTGTCAGCTGAGCTGTGTATCTAATCCTCTCCTGTGTGATACTGTCTGCTGAGCCGTGTATCTAATCCTATCCTGTGTGATACTGTCTGCTGAGCCGTGTATCTAATCTTTCCTGTGTTATACTGTCTGCTGAGCCGTGTATCTAATCCTATCCTGTGTGATACTGACTGCTGAGCCGTGTATCTAATCTTCTCCTGTGTGATACTGTGTGCTGAGCCGTGTATCTAATCCTCTCCTGTGTGATACTGACTGCTGAGCCGTGTATCTAATCTTCTCCTGTGTGATACTGTCTGCTGAGCCGTGTATCTAATCCTATCCTGTGTGATACTGTCTGCTGAGCTGTGTATCTAATCCTCTCCTGTGTGATACTGTATGCTGAGCCGTGTATCTAATCTTCTCCTGTGTGATACTGTCTGTGAGCCGTGTATCTAATCCTATCCTGTGTGATACCGTCTGCTGAGCCATGTATCTAATCCTATCCTGTGTGATACTGTCTGCTGAGAGGTGTACCTAATCCTATCCTGTGTGATACTGACTGCTGAGCCGTGTATCTAATCCTATCCTGTGTGATGCTGTCTGCTGAGCCGTGTATCTAATCCTATCCTGTGTGATACTGACTGCTGAGCCGTGTATCTAATCCTCTCCTGTGTGATACTGTCTGCTGAGCCATGTATCTAATCCTATCCTGTGTGATACTGACTGCTGAGCCGTGTATCTAATCCTATCCTGTGTGATACTGTCTGCTGAGCTGTGTATCTAATCCTCTCCTGTGTGATACTGTCTTCTGAGCTGTGTATCTAATCCTATCCTGTGTGATACTGTCTGCTGAGCTGTGTATCTAATCCTCTCCTGTGTGATACTGACTGCTGAACTGTGTATCTAATCCTCTCCTGTGTGATACTGTCTGCTGAGCTGTGTATCTAATCCTATCCTGTGTGATACTGACTGCTGAACTGTGTATCTAATCCTCTCCTGTGTGATACTAACTGCTGAGCCGTGTATCTAATCCTCTCCTGTGTGATACTGACTGCTGAGCCGTGTATCTAATCCTATCCTGTGTGATACTGTCTGCTGAGCCGTGTATCTAATCCTATCCTGTGTGATACAGTCTGCTGAGCCGTGTATCTAATCCTATCCTGTGTGATACTGTCTGCTGAGCCATGTATCTAATCCTATCCTGTGTGATACAGTCTGCTGAGCCGTGTATCTAATCCTATCCTGTGTGATACTGTCTGCTGAGCCGTGTATCTAATCCTATCCTGTGTGATACTGTCTGCTGAGCCGTGTATCTAATCCTCTCCTGTGTGATACTGTCTGCTGAGCCGTGTATCTAATCCTCTCCTGTGTGATACTGTCAGCTGAGCTGTGTATCTAATCCTATCCTGTGTGATACTGTCTGCTGAGCTGTGTATCTAATCCTATCCTGTGTGATACTGTCTGCTGAGCTGTGTATCTAATCCTATCCTGTGTGATACTGTCTGCTGAGCTGTGTATCTAATCCTATCCTGTGTGATACTGTCTGCTGAGCTGTGTATCTAATCCTATCCTGTGTGATACTGTCTGCTGAGCTGTGTATCTAATCCTATCCTGTGTGATACTGTCTGCTGAGCTGTGTATCTAATCCTATCCTGTGTGATACTGTCTGCTGAGCCGTGTATCTAATCCTATCCTGTGTGATACTGTCTGCTGAGCTGTGTATCTAATCCTCTCCTATGTGATACTGTCTGCTGAGCCATGTATCTAATCCTGTCCTGTGTGATACTGTCTGCTGAGCCGTGTATCTAATCCTATCCTGTGTGATACTGTCTGCTGAGCCATGTATCTAATCCTGTCCTGTGTGATACTGTCTGCTGAGCTGTGTATCTAATCCTCTCCTGTGTGATACTGTCTGCTGAGCCGTGTATCTAATCCTATCCTGTGTGATACTGTCTGCTGAGCTGTGTATCTAATCCTCTCCTGTGTGATACTGTCTGCTGAGCCGTGTATCTAATCCTATCCTGTGTGATACTGTCTGCTGAGCCGTGTATCTAATCCTATCCTGTGCGATACTGTCCGCTGAGCCGTGTATCTAATCCTCTCCTGTGTGATACTGTCTGCTGAGCTGTGTATCTAATCCTGTCCTGTGTGATACTGTCTGCTGAGCTGTGTATCTAATCCTATCCTGTGTGATACTGTCTGCTGAGCCGTGTATCTAATCCTATCCTGTGCGATACTGTCCGCTGAGCCGTGTATCTAATCCTATCCTGTGTGATACTGTCTGCTGAGCTGTGTATCTAATCCTGTCCTGTGTGATACTGTCTGCTGAGCTGTGTATCTAATCCTATCCTGTGTGATACTGTCTGCTGAGCCGTGTATCTAATCCTCTCCTATGTGATACTGTCTGCTGAGCGTGTATCTAATCCTATCCTGTGTGATACTGAAAGCTGAGCCGTGTATCTAATCCTCTCCTGTGTGATACTGTCTGCTGAGCCGTGTATCTAATCCTATCCTGTGTGATACTGTCTGCTGAGTCGTGTATCTAATCCTCTCCTGTGCGATACTGTCTGCTGAGCCGTGTATCTAATCCTCTCCTGTGTGATACTGTCTGCTGAGCCGTGTATCTAATCCGATCCTGTGTGATACTGTCTGCTGAGCCGTGTATCTAATCTTCTTCTGTGTGATACTGTCTGCTGAGCCGTGTATCTAATCTTCTCCTGTGTGATACTGACTGCTGAGCTGTGTATCTAATCCTATCCTGTGTGATACTATCTGTTGAGCCGTGTATCTAATCCTATCCTGTGTGATACTGTCTGCTGAGCCGTGTATCTAATCTTCTCCTGTGTGATACTGTCTGCTGAGCCGTGTATCTAATCTTCTCCTGTGTGATACTGACTGCTGAGCTGTGTATCTAATCTTCTTCTGTGTGATACTGTCTGCTGAGCCGTGTATCTAATCTTCTCCTGTGTGATACTGTCTGCTGAGCCGTGTATCTAATCTTCTTCTGTGTGATACTGTCTGCTGAGCCGTGTATCTAATCTTCTCCTGTGTGATACTGACTGCTGAGCTGTGTATCTAATCCTATCCTGTGTGATACTATCTGTTGAGCCGTGTATCTAATCCGATCCTGTGTGATACTGTCTGCTGAGCCGTGTATCTAATCTTCTCCTGTGTGATACTGTCTGCTGAGCCGTGTATCTAATCCTATCCTGTGTGATACTGTCTGCTAAGCCGTGTATCTAATCCTATCCTGTGTGATACTGACTGCTGAGCCGTGTATCTAATCCTATCCTGTGTGATACTGTCTGCTGAGCTGTGTATCTAATCCTATCCTGTGTGATACTGTCTGCTGAGCCGTGTATCTAATCCTCTCCTGTGTGATACTGTCTGCTGAGCTGTGTATCTAATCCTCTCCTGTGTGATACTGTCTGCTGAGCTGTGTATCTAATCCTATCCTGTGTGATACTGTCTGCTGAGCTGTGTATCTAATCCTGTCCTGTGTGATACTGGCTGCTGAGCCGTGTATCTAATCCTCTCCTGTGTGATACTGTCTGCTGAGCCTTGTATCTAATCCTCTCCTGTGTGATACTGTCTGCTGAGCTGTGTATCTAATCCTCTCCTGTGTGATACTGTCTGCTAAGCCTTGTATCTAATCCTCTCCTGTGTGATACTGTCTGCTGAGCTGTGTATCTAATCCTCTCCTGTGTGATACTGTCTGCTGAGCCTTGTATCTAATCCTCTCCTGTGTGATACTGTCTGCTGAGCTGTGTATCTAATCCTCTCCTGTGTGATACTGTCTGCTGAGCCGTGTATCTAATCCTCTCCTATGTGATACTGTCTGCTGAGCCGTGTATCTAATCCTATCCTGTGTGATACTGTCTGCTGAGCCGTGTATCTAATCCTATCCTGTGTGATACTGTCTGCTGAGCCGTGTATCTAATCCTCTCCTGTGTGATACTGTCTGCTGAGCCGTGTATCTAATCCTCTCCTGTGTGATACTGTCAGCTGAGCTGTGTATCTAATCCTCTCCTGTGTGATACTGTCTGCTGAGCCGTGTATCTAATCCTATCCTGTGTGATACTGTCTGCTGAGCCGTGTATCTAATCTTTCCTGTGTTATACTGTCTGCTGAGCCGTGTATCTAATCCTATCCTGTGTGATACTGACTGCTGAGCCGTGTATCTAATCTTCTCCTGTGTGATACTGTGTGCTGAGCCGTGTATCTAATCCTCTCCTGTGTGATACTGACTGCTGAGCCGTGTATCTAATCTTCTCCTGTGTGATACTGTCTGCTGAGCCGTGTATCTAATCCTATCCTGTGTGATACTGTCTGCTGAGCCGTGTATCTAATCCTATCCTGTGTGATACTGTCTGCTGAGCTGTGTATGTAATCCTCTCCTGTGTGATACTGTATGCTGAGCCGTGTATCTAATCTTCTCCTGTGTGATACTGTCTGTGAGCCGTGTATCTAATCCTATCCTGTGTGATACCGTCTGCTGAGCCATGTATCTAATCCTATCCTGTGTGATACTGTCTGCTGAGAGGTGTACCTAATCCTATCCTGTGTGATACTGACTGCTGAGCCGTGTATCTAATCCTCTCCTGTGTGATACTGTCTGCTGAGCCGTGTATCTAATCCTATCCTGTGTGATGCTGTCTGCTGAGCCGTGTATCTAATCCTATCCTGTGTGATACTGACTGCTGAGCCGTGTATCTAATCCTCTCCTGTGTGATACTGTCTGCTGAGCCGTGTATCTAAACCTCTCCTGTGTGATACTGTCTGCTGAGCCGTGTATCTAATCCTATCCTGTGTGATACTGTCTGCTGAGCTGTGTATCTAATCCTCTCCTGTGTGATACTGTCTTCTGAGCTGTGTATCTAATCCTATCCTGTGTGATACTGTCTGCTGAGCTGTGTATCTAATACTATCCTGTGTGATACTGACTGCTGAGCTGTGTATCTAATCCTCTCCTGTGTGATACTGTCTGCTGAGCTGTGTATCTAATCCTCTCCTGTGTGATACTGTCTTCTGAGCTGTGTATCTAATCCTATCCTGTGTGATACTGTCTGCTGAGCTGTGTATCTAATACTATCCTGTGTGATACTGACTGCTGAGCCGTGTATCTAATCCTCTCCTGTGTGATACTGTCTGCTGAGCTGTGTATCTAATCCTCTCCTGTGTGATACTGTCTTCTGAGCTGTGTATCTAATCCTATCCTGTGTGATACTGTCTGCTGAGCTGTGTATCTAATACTATCCTGTGTGATACTGACTGCTGAGCCGTGTATCTAATACTATCCTGTGTGATACTGACTGCTGAGCCGTGTATCTAATCCTCTCCTGTGTGATACTGACTGCTGAGCTGTGTATCTAATACTATCCTGTGTGATACTGACTGCTGAGCCGTGTATCTAATCCTCTCCTGTGTGATACTGTCTGCTGAGCTGTGTATCTAATCCTCTCCTGTGTGATACTGACTGCTGAGCCGTGTATCTAATCCTATCCTGTGTGATACTGTCTGCTGAGCTGTGTATCTAATACTATCCTGTGTGATACTGTCTGCTGAACTGCGTATCTAATCCTCTCCTGTGTGATACTGACTGCTGAACTGTGTATCTAATCCTCTCCTGTGTGATACTAACTGCTGAGCCGTGTATCTAATCCTATCCTGTGTGATACTGTCTGCTGAGCCGTGTATCTAATCCTCTCCTGTGTGATACTGTCTGCTGAGCCGTGTATCTAATCCTCTCCTGTGTGATACTGACTGCTAAGCCGTGTATCTAATCCTATCCTGTGTGATACTGTCTGCTGAGCCGTGTATCTAATCCTATCCTGTGTGATACTGACTGCTGAGCTGTGTATCTAATCCTATCCTGTGTGATACTGACTGCTGAGCCGTGTATCTAATCCTCTCCTGTGTGATACTGTCTGCTGAGCTGTGTATCTAATCCTCTCCTGTGTGATACTGTCTGCTGAGCCTTGTATCTAATCCTATCCTGTGTGATACTGACTGCTGAGCTGTGTATCTAATCCTATCCTGTGTGATACTGTCTGCTGAGCTGTGTATCTAATCCTGTCCTGTGTGATACTGTCTGCTGAGCCGTGTATCTAATCCTCTCCTGTGTGATACTGACTGCTGAGCCGTGTATCTAATCCTATCCTGTGTGATACTGTCTGCTGAGCTGTGTATCTAATCCTGTCCTGTGTGATACTGTCTGCTGAGCCGTGTATCTAATCCTCTCCTGTGTGATACTGTCTGCTGAGCCGTGTATCTAATCCTCTCCTGTGTGATACTGTCTGCTGAGCTGTGTATCTAATCCTCTCCTGTGTGATACTGTCTGCTGAGCCTTGTATCTAATCCTCTCCTGTGTGATACTGTCTGCTGAGCTGTGTATCTAATCCTCTCCTGTGTGATACTGTCTGCTGAGCTGTGTATCTAATCCTCTCCTGTGTGATACTGTCTGCTGAGCTGTGTATCTAATCCTCTCCTGTGTGATACTGTCTGCTGAGCTGTGTATCTAATCCTCTCCTGTGTGATACTGTCTGCTGAGCCTTGTATCTAATCCTCTCATGTGTGATACTGACTGCTGAGCCGTGTATCTAATCCTATCCTGTGTGATACTGTCTGCTGAGCTGTGTATCTAATCCTATCCTGTGTGATACTGTCTGCTGAGCCGTGTATCTAATCCTCTCCTATGTGATACTGACTGCTGAGCCGTGTATCTAATCCTATCCTGTGTGATACTGTCTGCTGAGCCGTGTATCTAATCCTATCCTGTGTGATACTGTCTGCTGAGCCGTGTATCTAATCCTCTCCTGTGTGATACTGTCTGCTGAGCTGTGTATCTAATCCTCTCCCGTGTGATACTGTCTGCTGAGCCTTGTATCTAATCCTCTCCTGTGTGATACTGTCTGCTGAGCTGTGTATCTAATCCTCTCCCGTGTGATACTGTCTGCTGAGCCTTGTATCTAATCCTCTCATGTGTGATACTATCTGCTGAGCTGTGTATCTAATCCTCTCCTATATGATACTGTCTGCTGAGCCGTGTATCTAATCCTATCCTGTGTGATACTGTCTGCTGAGCCGTGTATCTAATCCTATCCTGTGTGATACTGTCTGCTGAGCCGTGTATCTAATCCTCTCCTGTGTGATACTGTCTGCTGAGCCGTGTATCTAATCCTCTCATGTGTGATACTATCTGCTGAGCTGTGTATCTAATCCTCTCCTATGTGATACTGTCTGCTGAGCCGTGTATCTAATCCTATCCTGTGTGATACTGCCTGCTGAGCCGTGTATCTAATCCTATCCTGTGTGATACTGTCTGCTGAGCCGTGTATCTAAAACTCTCCTGTGTGATACCGTCTGCTGAGCCGTGTATCTAATCCTCTCCTGTGTGATACTGTCAGCTGAGCTGTGTATCTAATCCTATCCTGTGTGATACTGTCTGCTGAGCTGTGTATCTAATCCTATCCTGTGTGATACTGTCTGCTGAGCTGTGTATCTAATCCTATCCTGTGTGATACTGTCTGCTGAGCCGTGTATCTAATCTTTCCTGTGTTATACTGTCTGCTGAGCCGTGTATCTAATCCTATCCTGTGTGACACTGTCTGCTGAGCCGTGTATCTAATCCTCTCCTGTGTGATACTGACTGCTGAGCCGTGTATCTAATCCTCTCCTGTGTGATACTGTCTGCTGAGCTGTGTATCTAATCCTATCCTGTGTGATACTGTCTGCTGAGCCGTGTATCTAATCATATCCTGTGTGATACTGACTGCTGAGCCGTGTATCTAATCCTCTCCTGTGTGATACTGACTGCTGAGCCGTGTATCTAATCCTATCCTGTGTGATACTGTCTGCTGAGCCGTGTATCTAATCATATCCTGTGTGATACTGACTGCTGAGCCGTGTATCTAATCCTCTCCTGTGTGATACTGACTGCTGAGCCGTGTATCTAATCCTCTCCTGTGTGATACTGTCTGCTGAGCCATGTATCTAATCCTCTCCTGTGTGATACTGACTGCTGAGCCGTGTATCTAATCCTCTCCTGTGTGATACTGTATGCTGAGCCGTGTATCTAATCCTATCCTGTGTGATACTGTCTGCTGAGCCGTGTATCTAATCCTCTCCTGTGTGATACTGTCTGCTGAGCCATGTATCTAATCCTCTCCTGTGTGATACTGACTGCTGAGCCGTGTATCTAATCCTCTCCTGTGTGATACTGTCTGCTGAGCCGTGTATCTAATCCTATCCTGTGTGATACTGTCTGCTGAGCCGTGTATCTAATCCTATCCTGTGTGATACTGTCTGCTGAGCCGTGTATCTAATCCTATCCTGTGTGATACTGTCTGCTGAGCCGTGTATCTAATCCTATCCTGTGTGATACTGTCTGCTGAGCCGTGTATCTAATCCTATCCTGTGTGATACTGACTGCTGAGCCGTGTATCTAATCCTATCCTGTGTGATACTGTCTGCAGAGCCGTGTATCTAATCCTCTCCTGTGTGATACTGACTGCTGAGCCGTGTATCTAATCCTCTCCTGTGTGATACGGTCTGCTGAGCCGTGTATCTAATCCTCTCCTGTGTGATACTGACTGCTGAGCCGTGTATCTAATCCTCTCCTGTGTGATACTGACTGCTGAGCCGTGTATCTAATCCTATCCTGTGTGATACTGTCTGCAGAGCCGTGTATCTAATCCTATCCTGTGTGATACTGTCTGCTGAGCCGTGTATCTAATCCTCTCCTGTGTGATACTGTCTGCTGAGCTGTGTATCTAATCCTCTCCTGTGTGATACTGTCTGCTGAACTGCGTATCTAATCCTCTCCTGTGTGATACTGTCTGCTGAACTGTGTATCTAATCCTATCCTGTGTGATACTGTCTGCTGAGCTGTGTATCTAATCCTCTCCTGTGTGATACTGACTGCTGAGCTATGTATCTAATCCTCTCCTGTGTGATACTGTCTGCTGAGCCGTGTATCTAATCCTCTCCTGTGTGATACTGACTGCTAAGCCGTGTATCTAATCTTCTCCTGTGTGATACTGTCTGCTGAGCCGTGTATCTAATCCTCTCCTGTGTGATACTGACTGCTAAGCCGTGTATCTAATCCTCTCCTGTGTGATACTGACTGCTGAGCCGTGTATCTAATCCTCTCCTGTGTGATACTGACTGCTGAGCCGTGTATCTAATCCTCTCCTGTGTGATACTGTCTGATGAGCTGTGTATCTAATCCTCTCCTGTGTGATACTGACTGCTGAACTGTGTATCTAATCCTCTCCTGTGTGATACTGACTGCTGAGCCGTGTATCTAATCCTCTCCTGTGTGATACTGACTGCTGAACTGTGTATCTAATCCTCTCCTTTGTGATACTGTCTGCTGAGCCGTGTATCTAATCCTCTCCTGTGTGATACTGACTGCTGAACTGTGTATCTAATCCTCTCCTGTGTGATACTGACAGCTGAGCCGTGTATCTAATCCTATCCTGTGTGATACTGACTGCTGAACTGTGTATCTAATCCTCTCCTGTGTGATACTGTCTGCTGAGCCGTGTATCTAATCCTCTCCTGTGTGATACTGTCTGCTGAGCCGTGTATCTAATCCTCTCCTGTGTAATACTGTCTGCTGAGCCATGTATCTAATCCTCTCCTGTGTGATACTGTCTGCTGAGCCGTGTATCTAATCCTATCCTGTGTGATACTGACTGCTGAACTGTGTATCTAATCCTCTCCTGTGTGATACTGTCTGCTGAGCCGTGTATCTAATCCTATCCTGTGTGATACTGTCTGTGAGCCGTGTATCTAATCCTATCCTGTGTGATACCGTCTGCTGAGCCATGTATCTAATCCTATCCTGTGTGATACTGACTGCTGAGCCGTGTATCTAATCCTCTCCTGTGTGATACTGTCTGCTGAGCCGTGTATCTAATCCTATCCTGTGTGATGCTGTCTGCTGAGCCGTGTATCTAATCCTATCCTGTGTGATACTGACTGCTGAGCCGTGTATCTAATCCTCTCCTGTGTGATACTGTCTGCTGAGCCATGTATCTAATCCTATCCTGTGTGATACTGACTGCTGAGCCGTGTATCTAATCCTATCCTGTGTGATACTGTCTGCTGAGCTGTGTATCTAATCCTCTCCTGTGTGATACTGTCTTCTGAGCTGTGTATCTAATCCTATCCTGTGTGATACTGTCTGCTGAGCCGTGTATCTAATCCTCTCCTGTGTGATACTGTCTGCTGAGCCGTGTATCTAATCCTATCCTGTGTGATGCTGTCTGCTGAGCCGTGTATCTAATCCTATCCTGTGTGATACTGACTGCTGAGCCGTGTATCTAATCCTCTCCTGTGTGATACTGTCTGCTGAGCCATGTATCTAATCCTATCCTGTGTGATACTGACTGCTGAGCCGTGTATCTAATCCTATCCTGTGTGATACTGTCTGCTGAGCTGTGTATCTAATCCTCTCCTGTGTGATACTGTCTTCTGAGCCGTGTATCTAATCCTCTCCTGTGTGATACTGTCTGCTGAGCCGTGTATCTAATCCTATCCTGTGTGATACTGTCTGCTGAGCTGTGTATCTAATACTATCCTGTGTGATACTGACTGCTGAGCTGTGTATCTAATCCTCTCCTGTGTGATACTGACTGCTGAGCCGTGTATCTAATCCTCTCCTGTGTGATACTGTCTGCTGAGCTGTGTATCTAATCCTATCCTGTGTGATACTGTCTGCTGAACTGCGTATCTAATCCTCTCCTGTGTGATACTGACTGCTGAACTGTGTATCTAATCCTCTCCTGTGTGATACTAACTGCTGAGCTGTGTATCTAATCCTCTCCTGTGTGATACTGTCTGCTGAGCTGTGTATCTAACCCTATCCTGTGTGATACTGTCTGCTGAGCTGTGTATCTAACCCTATCCTGTGTGATACTGTCTGCTGAGCTGTGTATCTAATCCTCTCCTGTGTGATACTGACTGCTGAACTGTGTATCTAATCCTCTCCTGTGTGATACTGTCTGCTGAGCTGTGTATCTAATCCTATCCTGTGTGATACTGTCTGCTGAACTGTGTATCTAATCCTCTCCTGTGTGATACTAACTGCTGAGCTGTGTATCTAATCCTCTCCTGTGTGATACTGACTGCTGAACTGTGTATCTAATCCTCTCCTGTGTGATACTAACTGCTGAGCTGTGTATCTAATCCTCTCCTGTGTGATACTGACTGCTGAGCCGTGTATCTAATCCTCTCCTGTGTGATACTGTCTGCTGAGCCGTGTATCTAATCCTCTCCTGTGTGATACTGACTGCTAAGCCGTGTATCTAATCCTATCCTGTGTGATACTGTCTGCTGAGCCGTGTATCTAATCCTATCCTGTGTGATACTGTCTGCTGAGCTGTGTATCTAATCCTATCCTGTGTGATACTGACTGCTGAGCCGTGTATCTAATCCTCTCCTGTGTGATACTGTCTGCTGAGCTGTGTATCTAATCCTCTCCTGTGTGATACTGTCTGCTGAGCCTTGTATCTAATCCTATCCTGTGTGATACTGTCTGCTGAGCTGTGTATCTAATCCTGTCCTGTGTGATACTGTCTGCTGAGCCGTGTATCTAATCCTCTCCTGTGTGATACTGTCTGCTGAGCCTTGTATCTAATCCTCTCCTGTGTGATACTGTCTGCTGAGCTGTGTATCTAATCCTCTCCTGTGTGATACTGTCTGCTGAGCCTTGTATCTAATCCTCTCCTGTGTGATACTGTCTGCTGAGCTGTGTATCTAATCCTCTCCTGTGTGATACTGTCTGCTGAGCTGTGTATCTAATCCTCTCCTGTGTGATACTGTCTGCTGAGCCTTGTATCTAATCCTCTCCTGTGTGATACTGTCTGCTGAGCTGTGTATCTAATCCTCTCCTGTGTGATACTGTCTGCTGAGCTGTGTATCTAATCCTCTCCTGTGTGATACTGTCTGCTGAGCTGTGTATCTAATCCTCTCCAGTGTGATACTGTCTGCTGAGCCTTGTATCTAATCCTCTCATGTGTGATACTATCTGCTGAGCTGTGTATCTAATCCTCTCCTATGTGATACTGACTGCTGAGCCGTGTATCTAATCCTATCCTGTGTGATACTGTCTGCTGAGCCGTGTATCTAATCCTATCCTGTGTGATACTGTCTGCTGAGCCGTGTATCTAATCCTATCCTGTGTGATACTGTCTGCTGAGCCGTGTATCTAATCCTCTCCTGTGTGATACTGTCTGCTGAGCCGTGTATCTAATCCTCTCCTGTGTGATACTGTCTGCTGAGCTGTGTATCTAATCCTCTCCTGTGTGATACTGTCTGCTGAGCCGTGTATCTAATCCTCTCCTGTGTGATACTGTCTGCTGAGCCGTGTATCTAATCCTCTCCCGTGTGATACTGTCTGCTGAGCCTTGTATCTAATCCTCTCCCGTGTGATACTGTCTGCTGAGCTGTGTATCTAATCCTCTCCTATGTGATACTGTCTGCTGAGCCGTGTATCTAATCCTATCCTGTGTGATACTGTCTGCTGAGCCGTGTATCTAATCCTATCCTGTGTGATACTGTCTGCTGAGCCATGTATCTAATCCTCTCCTGTGTGATACTGTCTGCTGAGCCGTGTATCTAATCCTCTCATGTGTGATACTATCTGCTGAGCCGTGTATCTAATCCTCTCCTATGTGATACTGTCTGCTGAGCCGTGTATCTAATCCTCTCCTATGTGATACTGTCTGCTGAGCCGTGTATCTAATCCTATCCTGTGTGATACTGTCTGCTGAGCCGTGTATCTAATCCTATCCTGTGTGATACTGTCTGCTGAGCCGTGTATCTAATCCTCTCCTGTGTGATACTGTCTGCTGAGCCGTGTATCTAATCCTCTCCTGTGTGATACTGTCAGCTGAGCTGTGTATCTAATCCTATCCTGTGTGATACTGTCTGCTGAGCTGTGTATCTAATCCTATCCTGTGTGATACTGTCTGCTGAGCTGTGTATCTAATCCTATCCTGTGTGATACTGTCTGCTGAGCCGTGTATCTAATCTTTCCTGTGTTATACTGTCTGCTGAGCCGTGTATCTAATCCTCTCCTGTGTGATACTGACTGCTGAGCCGTGTATCTAATCCTCTCCTGTGTTGTACTGTCTGCTGAGCCGTGTATCTAATCCTATACTGTGTGATACTGACTGCTGAGCCGTGTATCTAATCCTATCCTGTGTGATACTGACTGCTGAGCCGTGTATCTAATCCTATCCTGTGTGACACTGTCTGCTGAGCCGTGTATCTAATCTTTCCTGTGTTATACTGTCTGCTGAGCCGTGTATCTAATCCTATCCTGTGTGATACTGACTGCTGAGCCGTGTATCTAATCCTCTCCTGTGTGATACTGACTGCTGAGCCGTGTATCTAATCCTCTCCTGTGTTGTACTGTCTGCTGAGCCGTGTATCTAATCCTCTCCTGTGTGATACTGTCTGCTGAGCTGTGTATCTAATCCTCTCCTGTGTGATACTGACTGCTGAGCCGTGTATCTAATCCTCTCCTGTGTGATACTGTATGCTGAGCCGTGTATCTAATCCTATCCTGTGTGATACTGTCTGCTGAGCCGTGTATCTAATCCTATCCTGTGTGATACTGTCTGCTGAGCCGTGTATCTAATCCTATCCTGTGTGATACTGTCTGCTGAGCCGTGTATCTAATCCTATCCTGTGTGATACTGTCTGCTGAGCCGTGTATCTAATCCTATCCTGTGTGATACTGTCTGCTGAGAGGTGTACCTAATCCTATCCTGTGTGATACTGACTGCTGAGCCGTGTATCTAATCCTATCCTGTGTGATACTGTCTGCAGAGCCGTGTATCTAATCCTCTCCTGTGTGATACTGACTGCTGAGCCGTGTATCTAATCCTCTCCTGTGTGATACGGTCTGCTGAGCCGTGTATCTAATCCTCTCCTGTGTGATACTGACTGCTGAGCCGTGTATCTAATCCTCTCCTGTGTGATACTGACTGCTGAGCCGTGTATCTAATCCTATCCTGTGTGATACTGTCTGCAGAGCCGTGTATCTAATCCTCTCCTGTGTGATACTGTCTGCTGAACTGCGTATCTAATCCTCTCCTGTGTGATACTGTCTGCTGAACTGTGTATCTAATCCTCTCCTGTGTGATACTAACTGCTGAGCCGTGTATCTAATCCTCTCCTGTGTGATACTGACTGCTGAGCCATGTATCTAATCCTCTCCTGTGTGATACTGTCTGCTGAACTGTGTATCTAATCCTCTCCTGTGTGATACTAACTGCTGAGCTGTGTATCTAATCCTCTCCTGTGTGATACTGACTGCTGAGACATGTATCTAATCCTCTCCTGTGTGATACTGTCTGCTGAGCCGTGTATCTAATCCTCTCCTGTGTGATACTGTCTGCTGAACTGTGTATCTAATCCTCTCCTGTGTGATACTGTCTGCTGAGCTGTGTATCTAATCCTATCCTGTGTGATACTGTCTGCTGAGCCGTGTATCTAATCCTATCCTGTGTGATACTGTCTGCTGAGCTGTGTATCTAATCCTATCCTGTGTGATACTGTCTGCTGAGCCGTGTATCTAATCCTATCCTGTGTGATACTGTCTGCTGAGCCGTGTATCTAATCCTATCCTGTGTGATACTGTCTGCTGAGCTGTGTATCTAATCCTATCCTGTGTGATACTGTCTGCTGAGCCGTGTATCTAATCCTATCCTGTGTGATACTGTCTGCTGAGCCGTGTATCTAATCCTATCCTGTGTGATACTGACTGCTGAGCCGTGTATCTAATCCTATCCTGTGTGATACTGTCTGCTGAGCCGTGTATCTAATCCTATCCTGTGTGATACTGTCTGCTGAGCTGTGTATCTAATCCTTTCCTGTGTGATACTGACTGCTGAGCCGTGTATCTAATCCTATCCTGTGTGATACTGTCTGCTGAGCCGTGTATCTAATCCTCTACTGTGTGATACTGACTGCTGAGCCGTGTATCTAATCTTCTCCTGTGTGATACTGTCTGCTGAGCCTTGTATCTAATCCTCTCCGGTGTGATACTGTCTGCTGAGCCGTGTATCTAATCCTACCCTGTGTGATACTGACTGCTGAGCCGTGTATCTAATCCTATCCTGTGTGATACTGTCTGCTGAGCTGTGTATCTAATCCTCTCCGGTGTGATACTGTCTGCTGAGCCGTGTATCTAATCCTCTCCTGTGTGATACTGTCTGTTGAGCCATGTATCTAATCCTCTCCTGTGTGATACTGTCTGCTGAGCCGTGTATCTAATCTTCTCCTGTGTGATACTGTCTGCTGAGCCTTGTATCTAATCCTCTCCTGTGTGATACTGTCTGCTGAGCCTTGTATCTAATCCTCTCCTGTGTGATACTGTCTGTTGAGCCATGTATCTAATCCTATCCTGTGTGATACTGACTGCTGAGCCGTGTATCTAATCCTCTCCTGTGTGATACTGTCTGCTGATCTGTGTATCTAATCCTCTCCTGTGTGATACTGACTGCTGAGCTGTGTATCTAATCCTATCCTGTGTGATACTGTCTGCTGATCTGTGTATCTAATCCTCTCCTGTGTGATACTGTCTGCTGATCTGTGTATCTAATCCTCTCCTGTGTGATACTGTCTGCTGAGCCTTGTATCTAATCCTATCCTGTGTGATACTGTCTGCTGAGCCGTGTATCTAATCCTATCCTGTGTGATACTGTCTGCTGAGCCGTGTATCTAATCCTATCCTGTGTGATACTGTCTGCTGAGCCGTGTATCTAATCCTATCCTGTGTGATACTGTCTGCTGAGCCGTGTATCTAATCCTATCCTGTGTGATACTGACTGCTGAGCCGTGTATCTAATCCTATCCTGTGTGATACTGTCTGCAGAGCCGTGTATCTAATCCTCTCCTGTGTGATACTGACTGCTGAGCCGTGTATCTAATCCTCTCCTGTGTGATACGGTCTGCTGAGCCGTGTATCTAATCCTCTCCTGTGTGATACTGACTGCTGAGCCGTGTATCTAATCCTCTCCTGTGTGATACTGACTGCTGAGCCGTGTATCTAATCCTATCCTGTGTGATACTGTCTGCAGAGCCGTGTATCTAATCCTCTCCTGTGTGATACTGACTGCTGAACTGTGTATCTAATCCTCTCCTGTGTGATACTGTCTGCTGAGCCGTGTATCTAATCCTCTCCTGTGTGATACTGTCTGCTGAGCCGTGTATCTAATCCTCTCCTGTGTGATACTGACTGCTGAGCCGTGTATCTAATCCTCTCCTGTGTGATACTGTCTGCTGAGCCGTGTATCTAATCCTCTCCTGTGTGATACTGTCTGCTGAACTGCGTATCTAATCCTCTCCTGTGTGATACTGTCTGCTGAACTGTGTATCTAATCCTCTCCTGTGTGATACTAACTGCTGAGCTGTGTATCTAATCCTCTCCTGTGTGATACTGACTGCTGAGCCATGTATCTAATCCTCTCCTGTGTGATACTGTCTGCTGAGCCGTGTATCTAATCCTCTCCTGTGTGATACTGACTGCTAAGCCGTGTATCTAATCTTCTCCTGTGTGATACTGTCTGCTGAGCCGTGTATCTAATCCTCTCCTGTGTGATACTGACTGCTAAGCCGTGTATCTAATCCTCTCCTGTGTGATACTGACTGCTGAGCCGTGTATCTAATCCTCTCCTGTGTGATACTGACTGCTGAGCCGTGTATCTAATCCTCTCCTGTGTGATACTGACTGCTGAACTGTGTATCTAATCCTCTCCTGTGTGATACTGACAGCTGAGCCGTGTATCTAATCCTATCCTGTGTGATACTGACTGCTGAACTGTGTATCTAATCCTATCCTGTGTGATACTGTCTGCTGAGCCGTGTATCTAATCCTCTCCTGTGTGATACTGTCTGCTGAGCCGTGTATCTAATCCTCTCCTGTGTAATACTGTCTGCTGTGCCATGTATCTAATCCTCTCCTGTGTGATACTGACTGCTGAACTGTGTATCTAATCCTCTCCTGTGTGATACTGTCTGCTGAGCCGTGTATCTAATCCTATCCTGTGTGATACTGACTGCTGAACTGTGTATCTAATCCTCTCCTGTGTGATACTGTCTGCTGAGCCGTGTATCTAATCCTATCCTGTGTGATACTGTCTGCTGAGCCGTGTATCTAATCCTATCCTGTGTGATACTGACTGCTGAGCCGTGTATCTAATCCTCTCCTGTGTGATACTGTCTGCTGAGCCGTGTATCTAATCCTATCCTGTATGATACTGACTGCTGAACTGTGTATCTAATCCTCTCCTGTGTGATACTGTCTGCTGAGCCGTGTATCTAATCCTCTCCTGTGTGATACTGTCTGCTGAGCCTTATATCTAATCCTATCCTGTGTGATACTGACTGCTGAGCCGTGTATCTAATCCTCTCCTGTGTGATACTGTCTGCTGAGCCGTGTATCTAATCCTATCCTGTGTGATACTGTCTGCTGAGCTGTGTATCTAATCCTATCCTGTGTGATACTGACTGCTGAGCCGTGTATCTAATCCTATCCTGTGTGATACTGTCTGCTGAGCCGTGTATCTAATCTTCTCCTGTGTGATACTGTCTGCTGAGCCTTGTATCTAATCCTCTCCGGTGTGATACTGTCTGCTGAGCCGTGTATCTAATCCTCTCCTGTGTGATACTGTCTGTTGAGCCATGTATCTAATCCTATCCTGTGTGATACTGTCTGCTGAGCCGTGTATCTAATCTTCTCCTGTGTGATACTGTCTGCTGAGCCTTGTATCTAATCCTCTCCTGTGTGATACTGTCTGCTGAGCCTTGTATCTAATCCTCTCCGGTGTGATACTGTCTGCTGAGCCGTGTATCTAATCCTCTCCTGTGTGATACTGTCTGTTGAGCCATGTATCTAATCCTATCCTGTGTGATACTGTCTGCTGAGCCGTGTATCTAATCTTCTCCTGTGTGATACTGTCTGCTGAGCCTTGTATCTAATCCTCTCCTGTGTGATACTGTCTGCTGAGCCTTGTATCTAATCCTCTCCTGTGTGATACTGTCTGTTGAGCCATGTATCTAATCCTATCCTGTGTGATACTGACTGCTGAGCCGTGTATCTAATCCTCTCCTGTGTGATACTGTCTGCTGATCTGTGTATCTAATCCTCTCCTGTGTGATACTGACTGCTGAGCTGTGTATCTAATCCTATCCTGTGTGATACTGTCTGCTGAGCCTTGTATCTAATCCTATCCTGTGTGATACTGTCTGCTGAGCCGTGTATCTAATCCTCTCCTGTGTGATACTGTCTGTTGAGCCATGTATCTAATCCTCTCCTGTGTGATACTGACTGCTGAGCCGTGTATCTAATCTTCTCCTGTGTGATACTGTCTGCTGAGCTGTGTATCTAATCCTCTCCTGTGTGATACTGTCTGCTGAGCCGTGTATCTAATCCTCTCCTGTGTGATACTGTCTGCTGAGCCGTGTATCTAATCCTCTACTGTGTGATACTGTCTGCTGAGCCTTGTATCTAATCCTATCCTGTGTGATACTGACTGCTGAGACGTGTAACTAATCCTATCCTGTGTGATACTGTCTGCTGAGCCGTGTATCTAATCCTCTCCTGTGTGATACTGACTGCTGAGCTGTGTATCTAATCCTATCCTGTGTGATACTGTCTGCTGAGCCGTGTATCTAATCCTATCCTGTGTGATACTGACTGCTGAGCTGTGTATCTAATCCTATCCTGTGTGATACTGTCTGCTGAGCCGTGTATCTAATCCTCTCCTGTGTGATACTGACTGCTGAGCTGTGTATCTAATCCTATCCTGTGTGATACTGTCTGCTGAGCCGTGTATCTAATCCTCTCCTGTGTGATACTGACTGCTGAGCCGTGTATCTTATCCTATCCTGTGTAATACTGTCTGCTGAGCCGTGTATCTAATCCTCTCCTGTGTGATACTGTCTGCTGAGCCGTGTATCTAATCCTCTCCTGTGTGTTACTGACTGCTGAGCCGTGTATCTAATCCTCTCCTGTGTGTTACTGTCTGCTGAGCCTTGTATCTAATCCTCTCCGGTGTGATACTGTCTGCTGAGCCGTGTATCTAATCCTCTCCTGTGTGATACTGTCTGTTGAGCCATGTATCTAATCCTATCCTGTGTGATACTGTCTGCTGAGCCGTGTATCTAATCTTCTCCTGTGTGATACTGTCTGCTGAGCCTTGTATCTAATCCTCTCCTGTGTGATACTGTCTGCTGAGCCTTGTATCTAATCCTCTCCTGTGTGATACTGTCTGTTGAGCCATGTATCTAATCCTATCCTGTGTGATACTGACTGCTGAGCCGTGTATCTAATCCTCTCCTGTGTGATACTGTCTGCTGATCTGTGTATCTAATCCTATCCTGTGTGATACTGACTGCTGAGCTGTGTATCTAATCCTATCCTGTGTGATACTGTCTGCTGAGCCGTGTATCTAATCCTCTCCTGTGTGATACTGTCTGTTGAGCCATGTATCTAATCCTCTCCTGTGTGATACTGACTGCTGAGCCGTGTATCTAATCTTCTCCTGTGTGATACTGTCTGCTGAGCTGTGTATCTAATCCTCTCCTGTGTGATACTGTCTGCTGAGCCGTGTATCTAATCCTCTCCTGTGTGATACTGTCTGCTGAGCCGTGTATCTAATCCTCTACTGTGTGATACTGTCTGCTGAGCCTTGTATCTAATCCTATCCTGTGTGATACTGACTGCTGAGACGTGTAACTAATCCTATCCTGTGTGATACTGTCTGCTGAGCCGTGTATCTAATCCTCTCCTGTGTGATACTGACTGCTGAGCTGTGTATCTAATCCTATCCTGTGTGATACTGTCTGCTGAGCCGTGTATCTTATCCTATCCTGTGTAATACTGTCTGCTGAGCCGTGTATCTAATCCTCTCCTGTGTGATACTGTCTGCTGAGCCGTGTATCTAATCCTCTCCTGTGTGATACAGTCTGCTGAGCTGTGTATCTAATCCTCTCCTGTGTGATACTGTCTGCTGAGCCTTGTATCTAATCCTCTCCTGTGTGATACTGTCTGCTGAGCCGTGTATCTAATCCTCTCCTGTGTGATACTGTCTGCTGAGCCTTGTATCTAATCCTCTCTTGTGTGATACTGTCTGCTGAGCTGTGTATCTAATCCTCTCCTGTGTGATACTGTCTGCTGAGCCTTGTATCTAATCCTCTCCTGTGTGATACTGTCTGCTGAGCCGTGTATCTAATCCTCTCCTGTGTGATACTGTCTGCTGAGCCTTGTATCTAATCCTCTCCTGTGTAATACTGTCTGCTGAGCCATGTATCTAATCCTCTCCTGTGTGATACTGTCTGCTGAGCCGTGTATCTAATCCTCTCCTGTGTGATACTGTCTGCTGAGCCTTGTATCTAATCCTCTCCTGTGTGATACTGTCTGCTGAGCCGTGTATCTTATCCTATCCTGTGTGATACTGTCTGCTGAGCCGTGTATCTAATCCTCTCCTGTGTGATACTGTCTGCTGAGCCGTGTATCTAATCCTATCCTGTGTGATACTGTCTGCTGAGCCGTGTATCTTATCCTATCCTGTGTAATACTGTCTGCTGAGCCGTGTATCTAATCCTCTCCTGTGTGATACTGTCTGCTGAGCTGTGTATCTAATCCTATTCTGTGTGATACTGTCTGCTGAGCTGTGTATCTAATCCTCTCCTGTGTGATACTGACTGCTGAGCCGTGTATCTAATCCTCTCATGTGTGATACTGTCTGCTGAGCCGTGTATCAAATCCTCTCCTGTGTGATACTGACTGCTGAGCTGTGTATCTAATCCTATCCTGTGTGATACTGTCTGCTGAGCTGTGTATCTAATCCTATCCTGTGTGATACTGTCTGCTGAGCTGTGTATCTAATCCTCTCCTGTGTGATACTGTCTGCTGAGCTGTGTATCTAATCCTCTCCTGTGTGATACTGACTGCTGAGCCGTGTATCTAATCCTATCCTGTGTGATACTGTCTGCTGAGCCGTGTATCTAATCCTATCCTGTGTGATACTGTCTGCTGAGCTGTGTATCTAATCCTGTCCTGTGTGATACTGACTGCTGAGCCGTGTATCTAATCCTCTCCTGTGTGATACTGTCTGCTGAGCTGTGTATCTAATCCTATCCTGTGTGATACTGTCTGCTGAGCTGTGTATCTAATCCTCTCCTGTGTGATACTGTCTGCTGAGCTGTGTATCTAATCCTATCCTGTGTGATACTGTCTGCTGAGCTGTGTATCTAATCCTGTCCTGTGTGATACTGTCTGCTGAGCCGTGTATCTAATCCTATCCTGTGTGATACTGTCTGCTGAGCTGTGTATCTAATCCTGTCCTGTGTGATACTGTCTGCTGAGCTGTGTATCTAATCCTGTCCTGTGTGATACTGTCTGCTGAGCTGTGTATCTAATCCTGTCCTGTGTGATACTGTCTGCTGAGCCGTGTATCTAATCCTCTCCTGTGTAATACTGACTGCTGAGCCGTGTATCTAATCCTATCCTGTGTGATACTGTCTGCTGAGCCATGTATCTAATCCTATCCTGTGTGATACTGTCTGCTGAGCCGTGTATCTAATCCTCTCCTGTGTGATACTGTCTGCTGAGCTGTGTATCTAATCCTATCCTGTGTGATACTGTCTGCTGAGCCGTGTATCTAATCCTATCCTGTGCGATACTGTCTGCTGAGCCGTGTATCTAATCCTATCCTGTGTGATACTGTCTGCTGAGCTGTGTATCTAATCCTGTCCTGTGTGATACTGTCTGCTGAGCTGTGTATCTAATCCTCTCCTGTGTGATACTGTCTGCTGAGCTGTGTATCTAATCCTCTCCTGTGTGATACTGTCTGCTGAGCCGTGTATCTAATCCTATCCTGTGCGATACTGTCTGCTGAGCCGTGTATCTAATCCTATCCTGTGTGATACTGTCTGCTGAGCTGTGTATCTAATCCTGTCCTGTGTGATACTGTCTGCTGAGCTGTGTATCTAATCCTCTCCTGTGTGATACTGTCTGCTGAGCTGTGTATCTAATCCTATCCTGTGTGATACTGTCTGCTGAGCCGTGTATCTAATCCTATCCTGTGTGATACTGACTGCTGAGCCGTGTATCTAATCCTATCCTGTGTGATACTGTCTGCTGAGTCGTGTATCTAATCTTCTCCTGTGTGATACTGACTGCTGAGCTGTGTATCTAATCCTCTCATGTGTGATACTATCTGCTGAGCTGTGTATCTAATCCTCTCCTATGTGATACTGTCTGCTGAGCCGTGTATCTAATCCTCTCCTGTGTGATACTGTCTGCTGAGCCGTGTATCTAATCCTATCCTGTGTGATACTGTCTGCTGAGTCGTGTATCTAATCCTCTCCTGTGTGATACTGTCTGCTGAGCCGTGTATCTAATCCTCTCCTGTGTGATACTGTCTGCTGAGCCGTGTATCTAATCCTATCCTGTGTGATACTGTCTGCTGAGTCGTGTATCTAATCCTCTCCTGTGTGATACTGTCTGCTGAGTCGTGTATCTAATCCTCTCCTGTGTGATACTGTCTGCTGAGCCGTGTATCTAATCCTCTCCTATGTGATACTGTCTGCTGAGCGTGTATCTAATCCTATCCTGTGTGATACTGAAAGCTGAGCCGTGTATCTAATCCTCTCCTGTGTGATACTGTCTGCTGAGCCGTGTATCTAATCCTATCCTGTGTGATACTGTCTGCTGAGTCGTGTATCTAATCCTATCCTGTGTGATACTGTCTGCTGAGCCGTGTATCTAATCTTCTCCTGTGTGATACTGACTGCTGAGCTGTGTATCTAATCCTATCCTGTGTGATACTATCTGTTGAGCCGTGTATCTAATCCTCTCCTATGTGATACTGTCTGCTGAGCCGTGTATCTAATCCTATCCTGTGTGATACTGTCTGCTGAGCCGTGTATCTAATCTTCTCCTGTGTGATACTGACTGCTGAGCTGTGTATCTAATCCTATCCTGTGTGATACTATCTGTTGAGCCGTGTATCTAATCCTCTCCTATGTGATACTGTCTGCTGAGCCGTGTATCTAATCCTATCCTGTGTGATACTGTCTGCTGAGCCGTGTATCTAATCCTATCCTGTGTGATACTGTCTGCTGAGCCGTGTATCTAATCCTATCCTGTGTGATACTGACTGCTGAGCCGTGTATCTAATCCTCTCCTGTGTGATACTGTCTGCTGAGCTGTGTATCTAATCCTATCCTGTGTGATACTGTCTGCTGAGCCGTGTATCTAATCCTGTCCTGTGTGATACTGTCTGCTGAGCCGTGTATCTAATCCTCTCCTGTGTGATACTGTCTGCTGAGCCTTGTATCTAATCCTCTCCTGTGTGATACTTTCTGCTGAGCCATGTATCTAATCCTGTCCTGTGTGATACTGTCTGCTGAGCCGTGTATCTAATCCTCTCCTGTGTGATACTGTCTGCTGAGCCTTGTATCTAATCCTCTCCTGTGTGATACTTTCTGCTGAGCCATGTATCTAATCCTATCCTGTGTGATACTGTCTGCTGAGCCTTGTATCTAATCCTCTCCTGTGTGATACTGTCTGCTGAGCTGTGTATCTAATCCTCTCCTGTGTGATACTGTCTGCTGAGCTGTGTATCTAATCCTCTCCTGTGTGATACTGTCTGCTGAGCTGTGTATCTAATCCTCTCCTGTGTGATACTGTCTGCTGAGCCGTGTATCTAATCCTCTCCTGTGTGATACTGTCTGCTGAGCCGTGTATCTAATCCTCTCCTGTGTGATACTGTCTGCTGAGCTGTGTATCTAATCCTCTCCTGTGTGATACTGACTGCTGAGCCGTGTATCTAATCCTCTCCTATGTGATACTGTCTGCTGAGCCGTGTATCTAATCCTATCCTGTGTGATACTGTCTGCTGAGCCGTGTATCTAATCCTATCCTGTGTGATACTGTCTGCTGAGCCGTGTATCTAATCCTCTCCTGTGTGATACTGTCTGCTGAGCCGTGTATCTAATCCTCTCCTGTGTGATACTGTCTGCTGAGCCGTGTATCTAATCCTCTCCTGTGTGATACTGTCTGCTGAGCCGTGTATCTAATCCTATCCTGTGTGATACTGTCTGCTGAGCCGTGTATCTAATCTTTCCTGTGTTATACTGTCTGCTGAGCCGTGTATCTAATCCTATCCTGTGTGATACTGACTGCTGAGCCGTGTATCTAATCTTCTCCTGTGTGATACTGTGTGCTGAGCCGTGTATCTAATCCTCTCCTGTGTGATACTGACTGCAGAGCCGTGTATCTAATCTTCTCCTGTGTGATACTGTCTGCTGAGCCGTGTATCTAATCCTATCCTGTGTGATACTGTCTGCTGAGCTGTGTATCTAATCCTCTCCTGTGTGATACTGTCTGCTGAGCCGTGTATCTAATCCTCTCCTGTGTGATACTGTCTGCTGAGCCATGTATCTAATCCTATCCTGTGTGATACAGTCTGCTGAGCCGTGTATCTAATCCTCTCCTGTGTGATACTGACTGCTGAGCCGTGTATCTAATCCTATCCTGTGTGATACTGTCTGCTGAGCCGTGTATCTAATCCTCTCCTGTGTGATACTGACTGCTGAGCCGTGTATCTAATCCTATCCCGTGTGATACTGTCTGCTGAGCTGTGTATCTAATCCTCTCCTGTGTGATACTGTCTTCTGAGCTGTGTATCTAATCCTATCCTGTGTGATACTGTCTGCTGAGCTGTGTATCTAATACTATCCTGTGTGATACTGACTGCTGAGCTGTGTATCTAATCCTCTCCTGTGTGATACTGACTGCTGAGCCGTGTATCTAATCCTCTCCTGTGTGATACTGACTGCTGAACTGTGTATCTAATCCTCTCCTGTGTGATACTGTCTGCTGAGCTGTGTATCTAATCCTATCCTGTGTGATACTGTCTGCTGAACTGCGTATCTAATCCTCTCCTGTGTGATACTGACTGCTGAACTGTGTATCTAATCCTCTCCTGTGTGATACTGACTGCTGAACTGTGTATCTAATCCTCTCCTGTGTGATACTGTCTGCTGAGCTGTGTATCTAATCCTATCCTGTGTGATACTGTCTGCTGAACTGCGTATCTAATCCTCTCCTGTGTGATACTGACTGCTGAACTGTGTATCTAATCCTCTCCTGTGTGATACTGTCTGCTGAGCTGTGTATCTAATCCTATCCTGTGTGATACTGTCTGCTGAACTGCGTATCTAATCCTATCCTGTGTGATACTGGCTGCTGAGCCGTGTATCTAATCCTATCCTGTGTGATACTGTCTGCTGAGCCGTGTATCTAATCCTCTCCTGTGTGATACTAACTGCTGAGCTGTGTATCTAATCCTCTCCTGTGTGATACTGACTGCTGAGCCGTGTATCTAATCCTCTCCTGTGTGATACTGTCTGCTGAGCCGTGTATCTAATCCTCTCCTGTGTGATACTGACTGCTAAGCCGTGTATCTAATCCTATCCTGTGTGATACTGTCTGCTGAGCCGTGTATCTAATCCTATCCTGTGTGATACTGACTGCTGAGCCGTGTATCTAATCGTATCCTGTGTGATACTGTCTGCTGAGCTGTGTATCTAATCCTGTCCTGTGTGATACTGTCTGCTGAGCCGTGTATCTAATCCTCTCCTGTGTGATACTGACTGCTGAGCCGTGTATCTAATCCTATCCTGTGTGATACTGTCTGCTGAGCCTTGTATCTAATCCTCTCCTGTGTGATACTGTCTGCTGAGCTGTGTATCTAATCCTCTCCTGTGTGATACTGTCTGCTGAGCTGTGTATCTAATCCTCTCCTGTGTGATACTGTCTGCTGAGCCTTGTATCTAATCCTCTCCTGTGTGATACTGTCTGCTGAGATGTGTATCTAATCCTCTCCTGTGTGATACTGTCTGCTGAGCTGTGTATCTAATCCTCTCCTGTGTGATACTGTCTGCTGAGCTGTGTATCTAATCCTCTCCTGTGTGATACTGTCTGCTGAGCCTTGTATCTAATCCTCTCATGTGTGATACTGTCTGCTGAGCTGTGTATCTAATCCTATCCTGTGTGATACTGTCTTCTGAGCCGTGTATCTAGTCCTCTCCTGTGTGATACTGTCTGCTGAGCCGTGTATCTAATCCTATCCTGTGTGATACTGTCTGCTGAGCCGTGTATCTAATCCTATCCTGTGTGATACTGTCTGCTGAGCCGTGTATCTAATCCTATCCTGTGTGATACTGTCTGCTGAGCCGTGTATCTAATCCTATCCTGTGTGATACTGTCTGCTGAGCTGTGTATCTAATCCTCTCCTGTGTGATACTGTCTGCTGAGCTGTGTATCTAATCCTCTCCTGTGTGATACTGTCTGCTGAGCCGTGTATCTAATCCTATCCTGTGTGATACTGTCTGCTGAGCCTTGTATCTAATCCTCTCATGTGTGATACTGTCTGCTGAGCTGTGTATCTAATCCTATCCTGTGTGATACTGTCTTCTGAGCCGTGTATCTAGTCCTCTCCTGTGTGATACTGTCTGCTCAGCCATGTATCTAATCCTCTCCTGTGTGATACTGTCTTCTGAGCCGTGTATCTAGTCCTCTCCTGTGTGATACTGTCTGCTGAGCCGTGTATCTAATCCTATCCTGTGTGATACTGTCTGCTGAGCCGTGTATCTAATCCTATCCTGTGTGATACTGTCTGCTGAGCTGTGTATCTAATCCTATCCTGTGTGATACTGTCTGCTGAGCTGTGTATCTAATCCTCTCCTGTGTGATACTGTCTGCTGAGCCGTGTATCTAATCCTATCCTGTGTGATACTGTCTGCTGAGCCTTGTATCTAATCCTCTCATGTGTGATACTGTCTGCTGAGCTGTGTATCTAATCCTATCCTGTGTGATACTGTCTTCTGAGCCGTGTATCTAGTCCTCTCCTGTGTGATACTGTCTGCTCAGCCATGTATCTAATCCTCTCCTGTGTGATACTGTCTTCTGAGCCGTGTATCTAGTCCTCTCCTGTGTGATACTGTCTGCTGAGCCGTGTATCTAATCCTCTCCTGTGTGATACTGACTGCTGAGCCGTGTATCTAATCCTATCCTGTGTGATACTGTCTGCTGAGCCGTGTATCTAATCCTATCCTGTGTGATACTGTCTGCTCAGCTGTGTATCTAATCCTATCCTGTGTGATACTATCTGCTGAGCCGTGTATCTAATCCTATCCTGTGTGATACTGTCTGCTGAGCCTTGTATCTAATCCTCTCCTGTGTGATACTGTCTGCTGAGCTGTGTATCTAATCCTCTCCTGTGTGATACTGTCTGCTGAGCCTTGTATCTAATCCTCTCCTGTGTGATACTGTCTGCTGAGCTGTGTATCTAATCCTCTCCTGTGTGATACTGTCTGCTGAGCTGTGTATCTAATCCTCTCCTGTGTGATACTGTCTGCTGAGCTGTGTATCTAATCCTCTCCTGTGTGATACTGTCTGCTGAGCTGTGTATCTAATCCTCTCCTGTGTGATACTGTCTGCTGAGCCTTGTATCTAATCCTCTCATGTGTGATACTGTCTGCTGAGCTGTGTATCTAATCCTATCCTGTGTGATACTGTCTTCTGAGCCGTGTATCTAGTCCTCTCCTGTGTGATACTGTCTGCTCAGCCATGTATCTAATCCTCTCCTGTGTGATACTGTCTTCTGAGCCGTGTATCTAATCCTCTCCTGTGTGATACTGTCTGCTGAGCCGTGTATCTAATCCTCTCCTGTGTGATACTGTCTGCTGAGCTGTGTATCTAATCCTATCCTGTGTGATACTGACTGCTGAGCCGTGTATCTAATCCTCTCCTGTGTGATACTGTCTGCTGAGCTGTGTATCTAATCCTCTCCTGTGTGATACTGTCTGCTGAGCCTTGTATCTAATCCTCTCATGTGTGATACTGTCTGCTGAGCTGTGTATCTAATCCTATCCTGTGTGATACTGTCTTCTGAGCCGTGTATCTAGTCCTCTCCTGTGTGATACTGTCTGCTCAGCCATGTATCTAATCCTCTCCTGTGTGATACTGTCTTCTGAGCCGTGTATCTAGTCCTCTCCTGTGTGATACTGTCTGCTCAGCCATGTATCTAATCCTATCCTGTGTGATACTGTCTGCTGAGCTGTGTATCTAATCCTATCCTGTGTGATACTGTCTGCTGAGCCGTGTATCTAATCTTTCCTGTGTGATACTGACTGCTGAGCCGTGTATCTAATCCTATCCTGTGTGACACTGTCTGCTGAGCCGTGTATCTAATCCTCTCCTGTGTGATACTGTCTGCTGAGCCTTGTATCTAATCCTCTCCTGTGTGATACTGTCTGCTGAGCCTTGTATCTAATCCTCTCCTGTATGATACTGTCTGCTGAGCCGTGTATCTAATCCTCTCCTGTGGGATACTGTCTGCTGAGCCGTGTATCTAATCCTCTCCTGTGTGATACCGTCTGCTGAGCCGCGTATCTAATCCTCTCCTGTGTGATACCGTCTGCTGAGCCGTGTATCTAATCCTCTCCTGTGTGATACTGTCTGCTGAGCCGTGTATCTAATCTTTCCTGTGTGATACTGACTGCTGAGCCGTGTATCTAATCCTATCCTGTGTGACACTGTCTGCTGAGCCGTGTATCTAATCCTCTCCTGTGTGATACTGTCTGCTGAGCCTTGTATCTAATCCTCTCCTGTGTGATACTGTCTGCTGAGCCTTGTATCTAATCCTCTCCTGTATGATACTGTCTGCTGAGCCGTGTATCTAATCCTCTCCTGTGGGATACTGTCTGCTGAGCCGTGTATCTAATCCTCTCCTGTGTGATACCGTCTGCTGAGCCGCGTATCTAATCCTCTCCTGTGTGATACCGTCTGCTGAGCCGTGTATCTAATCCTCTCCTGTGTGATACCGTCTGCTGAGCCGTGTATCTAATCCTCTCCTGTGTGATACTGCCTGCTGAGCCGTGTATCTAATCCTCTCCTGTGTGATACTGACTGCTGAGCCGTGTATCTAATCTTCTCCTGTGTGATACTGTCTGCTGAGCCGTGTTTCTAATCCTATCCTGTGTGATACTGTCTGCTGAGCCGTATATCTAATCCTATCCTGTGTGATACTGACTGCTGAGCCGTGTATCTAATCCTATCCTGTGTGATACTGTCTGCTGAGCCGTGTATCTAATCCTCTCCTGTGTGATTCTGTCTGCTGAGCTGTGTATCTAATCCTCTCCTGTGTGATACTGTCTGCAGAGCTGTGTATCTAATCCTCTCCTGTGTGATACTGTCTGCTGAGCTGTGTATCTAATCCTCTCCTGTGTGATACTGTCTGCTGAGCTGTGTACCTAATACTATCCTGTGTGATACTGACTGCTGAGCTGTGTATCTAATCCTCTCCTGTGTGATACTGACTGCTGAACTGTGTATCTAATCCTCTCCTGTGTGATACTGACTGCTGAACTGCGTATCTAATCCTCTGCTGTGTGATACTGACTGCTGAACTGTGTATCTAATCCTCTCCTGTGTGATACTAACTGCTGAGCTGTGTATCTAATCCTATCCTGTGTGATACTGTCTGCTGAGCTGTGTATCTAATCCTCTCCTGTGTGATACTGTCTGCTGAACTGCGTATCTAATCCTCTGCTGTGTGATACTGACTGCTGAACTGTGTATCTAATCCTCTCCTGTGTGATACTAACTGTTGAGCTGTGTATCTAATCCTCTCCTGTGTGATACTGACTGCTGAGCCGTGTATCTAATCCTCTCCTGTGTGATACTCTCTGCTGAGCCGTGTATCTAATCCTCTCCTGTGTGATACTGACTGCTGAGCCGTGTATCTAATCCTCTCCTGTGTGATACTGACTGCTGAGCCGTGTATCTAATCCTCTCCTGTGTGATACTGACTGCTGAGCCGTGTATCTCATCCTGACCAGTGTGATACTGTCTGCTGAGCCGTGTATCTAATCCTATCCTGTGTGATACTATCTGCTGAGCCGTGTATCTAATCCTATCCTGTGTGATACTATCTGCTGAGCCGTGTATCTAATCCTGACCAGTGTGATACTGTCTGCTGAGCCGTGTATCTAATCCTATCCTGTGTGATACTATCTGCTGAGCCATGTATCTAATCCTCTCCTGTGTGATACTGTCTGCTGAGCCGTGTATCTAATCCTGACCAGTGTGATACTGGCTGCTGAGCCGTGTATCTAATCCTCTCCTGTGTGATACTGACTGCTGAGCCGTGTATCTAATCCTCTCCTGTGTGATACTGACTGCTGAGCCGTGTATCTAATCCTCTCCTGTGTGATACTGTCTGCTGAGCTGTGTATCTAATCCTATCCTGTGTGATACTGTCGGCTGAGCCGTGTATCTAATCCTATCCTGTGTGATACTGACTGCTGAGCCGTGTATCTAATCCTATCCTGTGTGATACTGTCTGCTGAGCTGTGTATCTAATCCTATCCTGTGTGATACTGTCTGCTGAGCCGTGTATCTAATCATATCCTGTGTGATACTGACTGCTGAGCCGTGTATCTAATCCTATCCTGTGTGATACTGTCTGCTGAGCCGTGTATCTAATCCTCTCCTGTGTGATACTGACTGCTGAGCCGTGTATCTAATCCTCTCCTGTGTGATACTGTATGCTGAGCCGTGTATCTAATCCTATCCTGTGTGATACTGTCTGCTGAGCCGTGTATCTAATCCTATCCTGTGTGATACTGTCTGCTGAGCCGTGTATCTAATCCTATCCTGTGTGATACTGTCTGCTGAGCCGTGTATCTAATCATATCCTGTGTGATACTGTCTGCTGAGCCGTGTACCTAATCCTCTCCTGTGTGATACGGTCTGCTGAGCCGTGTATCTAATCCTCTCCTGTGTGATACGGTCTGCTGAGCTGTGTATCTAATCCTATCCTGTGTGATACTGACTGCTGAGCCGTGTATCTAATCCTCTCCTGTGTGACACTGTCTGCTGAGCCGTGTATCTAATCCTCTCCTGTGTGATACTGTCTGCTGAGCCGTGTATCTAATCCTCTCCTGTGTGATACTGTCTGCTGAGCCGTGTATCTAATCCTCTCCTGTGTGATACTGACTGCTGAGCCGTGTATCTAATCCTCTCCTGTGTGATACTGACTGCTGAGCCGTGTATCTAATCCTCTCCTGTGTGATACTGACTGCTGAGCCGTGTATCTAATCCTCTCCTGTGTGATACTGACTGCTGAGCCGTGTATCTAATCCTCTCCTGTGTGATACTGACTGCTGAGCCGTGTATCTAATCCTCTCCTGTGTGATACTGACTGCTGAACTGTGTATCTAATCCTCTCCTGTGTGATACTGACTGCTGAGCCGTGTATCTAATCCTCTCCTGTGTGATACTGTCTGCTGAGCCGTGTATCTAATCCTCTCCTGTGTGATACTGTCTGCTGAGCCGTGTATCTAATCCTATCCTGTGTGATACTGACTGCTGAACTGTGTATCTAATCCTCTCCTGTGTGATACTGACTGCTGAACTGTGTATCTAATCCTCTCCTGTGTGATACTGTCTGCTGAGCCATGTATCTAATCCTCTCCTGTGTGATACTGTCTGCTGAGCCATGTATCTAATCCTCTCCTGTGTGATACTGACTGCTGAGCCGTGTATCTAATCCTCTTCTGTGTGATACTGTCTGCTGAACTGTGTATCTAATCCTCTCCTGTGTGATACTGTCTGCTGAGCCGTGTATCTAATCCTATCCTGTGTGATACTGACTGCTGAGCCGTGTATCTAATCCTCTCCTGTGTGACACTGTCCGCTGAGCCGTGTATCTAATCCTCTCCTGTGTGATACTGTCTGCTGAGCCGTGTATCTAATCCTCTCCTGTGTGATACTGTCTGCTGAGCCGTGTATCTAATCCTCTCCTGTGTGATACTGACTGCTGAGCCGTGTATCTAATCCTCTCCTGTGTGATACTGACTGCTGAGCCGTGTATCTAATCCTCTCCTGTGTGATACTGACTGCTGAGCCGTGTATCTAATCCTCTCCTGTGTGATACTGACTGCTGAGCCGTGTATCTAATCCTCTCCTGTGTGATACTGACTGCTGAGCCGTGTATCTAATCCTCTCCTGTGTGATACTGACTGCTGAACTGTGTATCTAATCCTCTCCTGTGTGATACTGACTGCTGAGCCGTGTATCTAATCCTCTCCTGTGTGATACTGTCTGCTGAGCCGTGTATCTAATCCTCTCCTGTGTGATACTGTCTGCTGAGCCGTGTATCTAATCCTATCCTGTGTGATACTGACTGCTGAACTGTGTATCTAATCCTCTCCTGTGTGATACTGACTGCTGAACTGTGTATCTAATCCTCTCCTGTGTGATACTGTCTGCTGAGCCATGTATCTAATCCTCTCCTGTGTGATACTGTCTGCTGAGCCATGTATCTAATCCTCTCCTGTGTGATACTGACTGCTGAGCCGTGTATCTAATCCTCTTCTGTGTGATACTGTCTGCTGAACTGTGCATCTAATCCTCTCCTGTGTGATACTGTCTGCTGAGCCGTGTATCTAATCCTATCCTGTGTGATACTGACTGCTGAACTGTGTATCTAATCCTCTCCTGTGTGATACTGTCTGCTGAGCCGTGTATCTAATCCTATCCTGTGTGATACTGTCTGCTGAGCCGTGTATCTAATCCTCTCCTGTGTGATACTGACTGCTGAACTGTGTATCTAATCCTCTCCTGTGTGATACTGTCTGCTGAGCCGTGTATCTAATCCTCTCCTGTGTGATACTGACTGCTGAGCCGTGTATCTAATCCTATCCTGTGTGATACTGTCTGCTGAACTGTGTATCTAATCCTCTCCTGTGTGATACTGTCTGCTGAGCCGTGTATCTAATCCTATCCTGTGTGATACTGTCTGCTGAGCCGTGTATCTAATCCTATCCTGTGTGATACTGTCTGCTGAGCCGTGTATCTAATCCTCTCCTGTGTGATACTGTCTTCTGAGCTGTGTATCTAATCCTATCCTGAGTGATACTGTCTGCTGAGCCGTGTATCTAATCCTATCCTGTGTGATACTGTCTGCTGAGCTGTGTATCTAATCCTATCCTGTGTGATACTGTCTGCTGAGCCGTGTATCTAATCCTATCCTGTGTGATACTGACTGCTGAGCTGTGGATCTAATCCTCTCCTGTGTGATACTGTCTGCTGAGCCGTGTATCTAATCCTCTCCTGTGTGATACTGTCTGCTGAACTGCGTATCTAATCATATCCTGTGTGATACTGTCTGCTGAGCCGTGTATCTAATCCTCTCCTGTGTGATACTGTCTTCTGAGCTGTGTATCTAATCCTATCCTGTGTGATACTGTCTGCTGAGCTGTGTATCTAATACTATCCTGTGTGATACTGACTGCTGAGCTGTGTATCTAATCCTCTCCTGTGTGATACTGACTGCTGAGCTGTGGATCTACTCCTCTCCTGTGTGATACTGTCTGCTGAGCCGTGTATCTAATCCTCTCCTGTGTGATACTGTCTGCTGAGCCGTGCATCTAATCATATCCTGTGTGATACTGTCTGCTGAGCCGTGTATCTAATCCTCTCCTGTGTGATACTGTCTGCTGAGCCGTGTATCTAATCCTCTCCTGTGTGATACTGTCTGCTGAGCCGTGCATCTAATCATATCCTGTGTGATACTGTCTGCTGAGCCGTGTATCTAATCCTCTCCTGTGTGATACTGACTGCTGAACTGTGTATCTAATCCTCTCCTGTGTGATACTGACTGCTGAGCTGTGTATTTAATCCTCTCCTGTGTGATACTGTCTGCTGAGCCGTGTATCTAATCCTCTCCTGTGTGATACTGACTGCTGAACTGTGTGTCTAATCCTCTCCTGTGTGATACTGTCTGCTGAGCTGTGTATCTAATCCTATCCTGTGTGATACTGTCTGCTGAGCCGTGTATCTAATCCTCTCCTGTGTGATACTGACTGCTGAACTGTGTATCTAATCCTCTCCTGGGTGATACTGTCTGCTGAGCCGTGTATCTAATCCTATCCTGTGTGATACTGTCTGCTGAGCCGTGTATCTAATCCTATCCTGTGTGATACTGTCTGCTGAGCCGTGTATCTAATCCTCTCCTGTGTGATACTGACTGCTGAACTGTGTGTCTAATCCTCTCCTGTGTGATACTGTCTGCTGAGCCGTGTATCTAATCCTCTCCTGTGTGATACTGTCTGCTGAGCCGTGTATCTAATCCTATCCTGTGTGATACTGTCTGCTGAGCCGTGTATCTAATCCTCTCCTGTGTGATACTGTCTGCTGAGCCGTGTATCTAATCCTCTCCTGTGTGATACTGTCTGCTGAGCCGTGTATCTAATCCTCTCCTGTGTGATACTGTCTGCTGAGCCGTGTATCTAATCCTATCCTGTGTGATACTGTCTGCTGAGCCGTGTATCTAATCCTCTCCTGTGTGATACTGTCTGCTGAGCCGTGTATCTAATCCTATCCTGTGTGATACTGTCTGCTGAGCCGTGTATCTAATCCTCTCCTGTGTGATACTGTCTGCTGAACTGTGTATCTAATCCTCTCCTGTGTGATACTGACTGCTGAGCCGTGTATCTAATCCTCTCCTGTGTGATACTGTCTGCTGAGCCGTGTATCTAATCCTCTCCTGTGTGATACTGACTGCTGAGCCTTGTATCTAATCCTCTCCTGTGTGATACTGACTGCTGAGCCGTGTATCTAATCCTCTCCTGTGTGATACTGACTGCTGAGCCGTGTATCTAATCCTCTCCTGTGTGATACTGTCTGCTGAGCCGTGTATCTAATCCTCTCCTGTGTGATACTGACTGCTGAGCCGTGTATCTAATCCTCTCCTGTGTGATACTGACTGCTGAGCCGTGTATCTAATCCTCTCCTGTGTGATACTGACTGCTGAGCCGTGTATCTAATCCTCTCCTGTGTGATACTGTCTGCTGAGCCGTGTATCTAATCCTGACCAGTGTGATACTGTCTGCTGAGCCGTGTATCTAATCCTATCCTGTGTGATACTGTCTGCTGAGCTGTGTATCTAATCCTATCCTGTGTGATACTGTCTGCTGAGCCGTGTATCTAATCCTCTCCTGTGTGATACTGACTGCTGAGCCGTGTATCTAATCCTCTCCTGTGTGATACTGACTGCTGAGCCGTGTATCTAATCCTCTCCTGTGTGATACTGACTGCTGAGCCGTGTATCTAATCCTATCCTGTGTGATACTGTCTGCTGAGCCGTGTATCTAATCCTATCCTGTGTGATACTGACTGCTGAGCCGTGTATCTAATCCTATCCTGTGTGATACTGTCTGCTGAGCCGTGTATCTAATCCTCTCCTGTGTGATACTGTCTGCTGAGCCGTGTATCTAATCCTATCCTGTGTGATACTGACTGCTGAGCCGTGTATCTAATCCAATCCTGTGTCATACTGACTGCTGAGCCGTGTATCTAATCCTATCCTGTGTGATACTGACTGCAGAGCCGTGTATCTAATCCTCTCCTGTGTGATACTGACTGCAGAGCCGTGTATCTAATCCTCTCCTGTGTGATACTGACTGCAGAGCCGTGTATCTAATCCTCTCCTGTGTGATACTGTCTGCTGAGCCGTGTATCTAATCCTCTCCTGTGTGATACTGACTGCTGAGCCTTGTATCTAATCCTCTCCTGTGTGATACTGACTGCTGAGCCGTGTATCTAATCCTCTCCTGTGTGATACTGACTGCTGAGCCGTGTATCTAATCCTCTCCTGTGTGATACTGTCTGCTGAGCCGTGTATCTAATCCTCTCCTGTGTGATACTGACTGCTGAGCCGTGTATCTAATCCTCTCCTGTGTGATACTGACTGCTGAGCCGTGTATCTAATCCTCTCCTGTGTGATACTGACTGCTGAGCCGTGTATCTAATCCTCTCCTGTGTGATACTGTCTGCTGAGCCGTGTATCTAATCCTGACCAGTGTGATACTGTCTGCTGAGCCGTGTATCTAATCCTATCCTGTGTGATACTGTCTGCTGAACTGTGTATCTAATCCTATCCTGTGTGATACTGTCTGCTGAGCCGTGTATCTAATCCTCTCCTGTGTGATACTGACTGCTGAGCCGTGTATCTAATCCTCTCCTGTGTGATACTGACTACTGAGCCGTGTATCTAATCCTCTCCTGTGTGATACTGACTGCTGAGCCGTGTATCTAATCCTATCCTGTGTGATACTGTCTGCTGAGCCGTGTATCTAATCCTATCCTGTGTGATACTGACTGCTGAGCCGTGTATCTAATCCTATCCTGTGTGATACTGTCTGCTGAGCCGTGTATCTAATCCTCTCCTGTGTGATACTGACTGCTGAGCCGTGTATCTAATCCTCTCCTGTGTGATACTGTCTGCTGAGCCGTGTATCTAATCCTATCCTGTGTGATACTGACTGCTGAGCCGTGTATCTAATCCTATCCTGTGTGATACTGTCTGCTGAGCCGTGTATCTAATCCTCTCCTGTGTGATACTGTCTGCTGAGCCGTGTATCTAATCCTATCCTGTGTGATACTGACTGCTGAGCCGTGTATCTAATCCAATCCTGTGTCATACTGACTGCTGAGCCGTGTATCTAATCCTATCTTGTGTGATACTGTCTGCTGAGCGGTGTATCTAATCCTATCCTGTGTGATACTGACTGCAGAGCCGTGTATCTAATCCTCTCCTGTGTGATACTGACTGCAGAGCCGTGTATCTAATCCTCTCCTGTGTGATACTGTCTGCTGAGCCGTGTATCTAATCCTATCCTGTGTGATACTGTCTGCTGAGCCGTGTATCTAATCCTCTTGTGTGATACAGTCTGCTGAGCCGTGTATCTAATCCTATCCTGTGTGATACTGACTGCTGAGCCGTGTATCTAATCCTATCCTGTGTGATACTGACTGCTGAGCTGTGTATCTAATCATCTCCTGTGTGATACTGACTGCTGAGCCGTGTATCTAATCCTCTCCTGTGTGATACTGTCTGCTGAGCGGTGTATCTAATCCTCTCCTGTGTGATACTGTCTGCTGAGCCGTGTATCTAATCCTCTCCTGTGTGATGCTGTCTGCTGAGCCGTGTATCTAATCCTCTCCTGTGTGATACTGTCTGCTGAGCTGTGTATCTAATCCTCTCCTGTGTGATACTGTCTGCTGAGCTGTGTATCTAATCCTCTCATGTGTGATACTGACTGCTGAGCCGTGTATCTAATCCTCTCCTGTGTGATACTGTCTGCTGAGCCGTGTATCTAATCCTCTCCTGTGTGATACTGACTGCTGAGCCGTGTATCTAATCCTCTCCTGTGTGATACTGTCTGCTGAGCCGTGTATCTAATCCTCTCCTGTGTGATACTGTCTGCTGAGCCGTGTATCTAATCCTATCCTGTGTGATACTGTCTGCTGAGCCGTGTATCTAATCCTCTCCTGTGTGATACTGTCTGCTGAGCCGTGTATCTAATCCTCTCCTGTGTGATACTGTCTGCTGAGCCGTGTATCTAATCCTCTCCTGTGTGATACTGACTGCTGAGCCGTGTATCTAATCCTATCCTGTGATACTGTCTGCTGAGCCGTGTATCTAATCCTCTCCTGTGTGATACAGTCTGCTGAGCTGTGTATCTAATCCTCTCCTGTGTGATACTGCCTGCTGAGCTGTGTATCTAATCCTATCCTGTGTGATACTGACTGCTGAGCTGTGTATCTAATCCTCTCCTGTGTGATACTGACTGCTGAGCTGTGTATCTAATCCTCTCCTGTGTGATATTGTCTGCTGAGCCGTGTATCTAATCCTTTCCTGTGTGATACTGTCTGCTGAGCCGTGTATCTAATCCTATCCTGTGTGATACTGTCTGCTGAGCCGTGTATCTAATCCTCTCCTGTGTGATACTGTCTGCTGAGCCGTGTATCTAATCCTCTCCTGTGTGATACTGTCTGCTGAGCTGTGTATCTAATCCTATCCTGTGTGATACTGTCTGCTGAGCCGTGTATCTAATCCTATCCTGTGTGATACTGTCTGCTGAGCCGTGTATCTAATCCTATCCTGTGTGATACTGTCTGCTGAGCCGTGTATCTAATCCTATCCTGTGTGATACTGTCTGCTGAGCTGTGTATCTAATCCTCTCCTGTGTGATACTGTCTGCTGAGCTGTGTATCTAATCCTATCCTGTGTGATACTGTCTGCTGAGCTGTGTATCTAATCCTCTCCTGTGTGATACTGTCTGCTGAGCCGTGTATCTAATCCTATCCTGTGTGATACTGTCTGCTGAGCCGTGTATCTAATCCTATCCTGTGTGATACTGTCTGCTGAGCCGTGTATCTAATCCTATCCTGTGTGATACTGTCTGCTGAGCTGTGTATCTAATCCTCTCCTGTGTGATACTGTCTGCTGAGCTGTGTATCTAATCCTATCCTGTGTGATACTGTCTGCTGAGCTGTGTATCTAATCCTCTCCTGTGTGATACTGACTGCTGAGCTGTGTATCTAATCCTCTCCTGTGTGATACTGACTGCTGAGCTGTGTATCTAATCCTCTCCTGTGTGATACTGTCTGCTGAGCTGTGTATCTAATCCTATCCTGTGTGATACTGTCTGCTGAGCTGTGTATCTAATCCTCTCCTGTGTGATACTGTCTGCTGAACTGTGTATCTAATCCTATCCTGTGTGATACTGACTACTGAGCCGTGTATCTAATCCTATCCTGTGTGATACTGTCTGCTGAACTGTGTATCTAATCCTCTCCTGTGTGATACTGTCTGCTGAGCCGTGTATCTAATCCTCTCCTGTGTGATACTGTCTGCTGAGCTGTGTATCTAATCCTCTCCTGTGTGATACTGTCTGCTGAACTGTGTATCTAATCCTATCCTGTGTGATACTGACTGCTGAACTGTGTATCTAATCCTATCCTGTGTGATACTGTCTGCTGAGCTGTGTATCTAATCCTATCCTGTGTGATACTGTCTGCTGAACTGTGTATCTAATCCTATCCTGTGTGATACTGTCTGCTGAGCTGTGTATCTAATCCTATCCTGTGTGATACTGTCTGCTGAACTGTGTATCTAATCCTCTCCTGTGTGATACTGTCTGCTGAGCCGTGTATCTAATCCTCTCCTGTGTGATACTGTCTGCTGAGCTGTGTATCTAATCCTCTCCTGTGTGATACTGTCTGCTGAACTGTGTATCTAATCCTATCCTGTGTGATACTGACTGCTGAACTGTGTATCTAATCCTCTCCTGTGTGATACTGACTACTGAGCCGTGTATCTAATACTATCCTGTGTGATACTGTCTGCTGAGCTGTGTATCTAATCCTCCCCTGTGTGATACTGACTGCTGAACTGTGTATCTAATCCTATCCTGTGTGATACTGTCTGCTGAGCCGTGTATCTAATCCTATCCTGTGTGATACTGTCTGCTGAGCCGTGTATCTAATCCTATCCTGTGTGATACTGACTGCTGAGCCGTGTATCTAATCCTCTCCTGTGTGATACTGACTGCTGAGCCGTGTATCTAATCCTATCCTGTGTGATACTGTCTGCTGAGCCGTGTATCTAATCCTATCGTGTGTGATACTGACTGCTGAGCTGTGTATCTAATCCTCTCCTGTGTGATACTGTCTACTGAGCCGTGTATCTAATCCTCTCCTGTGTGATACTGTCTGCTGAACCGTGTATCTAATCCCATACTATGTGATACTGACTGCTGAGCCGTGTATCTAATCCTCTCCTGTGTGATACTGACTGCTGAGCCGTGTATCTAATCCTATCCTGTGTGATACTGTCTGCTGAGCCGTGTATCTAATCCTATCGTGTGTGATACTGACTGCTGAGCCGTGTATCTAATCCTATCCTGTGTGATACTGTCTGCTGAGCCGTGTATCTAATCCTATCGTGTGTGATACTGACTGCTGAGCCGTGTATCTAATCCTATCCTGTGTGATACTGTCTGCTGAGCCGTGTATCTAATCCTCTCCTGTGTGATACTGACTGCTGAGCCGTGTATCTAATCCTATCCTGTGTGATACTGTCTGCTGAGCCGTGTATCTAATCCTATCGTGTGTGATACTGACTGCTGAGCCGTGTATCTAATCCTATGCTGTGTGATACTGTCTGCTGAGCTGTGTATCTAATCCTCTCCTGTGTGATACTGTCTACTGAGCCGTGTATCTAATCCTCTCCTGTGTGATACTGTCTGCTGAGCCGTGTATCTAATCCTCTCCTGTGTGATACTGTCTGCTGAGCCGTGTATCTAATCCCATACTATGTGATACTGACTGCTGAGCCGTGTATCTAATCCTCTCCTGTGTGATACTGTCTGCTGAGCCGTGTATCTAATCCCATACTATGTGATACTGACTGCTGAGCCGTGTATCTAATCCTCTCCTGTGTGATACTGTCTGCTGAGCCGTGTATCTAATCCTCTCCTGTGTGATACTGACTGCTGAGCTGTGTATCTAATCCTCTCCTGTGTGATACTGTCTGCTGAGCCGTGTATCTAATCCTCTCCTGTGTGATACTGTCTGCTGAGCCGTGTATCTAATCCTCTCCTGTGTGATACTGACTGCTGAGCTGTGTATCTAATCCTCTCCTGTGTGATACTGACTGCTGAGCCGTGTATCTAATCCTCTCCTGTGTGATACTGTCTGCTGAGCCGTGTATCTAATCCTATCGTGTGTGATACTGTCTGCTGAGCCGTGTATCTAATCCTATCGTGTGTGATACTGACTGCTGAGCCGTGTATCTAATCCTCTCCTGTGTGATACTGACTGCTGAGCTGTGTATCTAATCCTCTCCTGTGTGATACTGACTGCTGAGCCGTGTATCTAATCCTCTCCTGTGTGATACTGTCTGCTGAGCTGTGTATCTAATCCTCTCCTGTGTGATACTGACTGCTGAGCCGTGTATCTAATCCTATCCTGTGTGATACTGTCTGCTGAGCTGTGTATCTAATCCTATCCTGTGTGATACTGTCTGCTGAGCCGTGTATCTAATCCTCTCCTGTGTGATACTGTCTGCTGAGCTGTGTATCTAATCCTCTCCTGTGTGATACTGTCTGCTGAGCCGTGTATCTAATCCTCTCCTGTGTGATACTGTCTGCTGAGCCGTGTATTTAATCCTATCCTGTGTGATACTGACTGCTGAGCTGTGTATCTAATCCTCTCCTGTGTGATACTGTCTGCTGAGCCGTGTATCTAATCCTCTCCTGTGTGATACTGTCTGCTGAGCCGTGTATCTAATCCTCTCCTGTGTGATACTGTCTGCTGAGCCGTGTATCTAATCCTATCCTGTGTGATACTGTCTGCTGAGCCATGTATCTAATCCTATCCTGTGTGATACTGTCTGCTGAGCCGTGTATCTAATCCTATCCTGTGTGATACTGTCTGCTGAGCCGTGTATCTAATCCTCTCCTGTGTGATACTGTCTGCTGAGCCGTGTATCTAATCCTATCGTGTGTGATACTGTCTGCTGAGCCGTGTATCTAATCCTATCGTGTGTGATACTGACTGCTGAGCCGTGTATCTAATCCTCTCCTGTGTGATACTGACTGCTGAGCTGTGTATCTAATCCTCTCCTGTGTGATACTGACTGCTGAGCCGTGTATCTAATCCTCTCCTGTGTGATACTGTCTGCTGAGCTGTGTATCTAATCCTCTCCTGTGTGATACTGACTGCTGAGCCGTGTATCTAATCCTCTCCTGTGTGATACTGACTGCTGAGCCGTGTATCTAATCCTCTCCTGTGTGATACTGTCTGCTGAGCTGTGTATCTAATCCTCTCCTGTGTGATACTGTCTGCTGAGCCGTGTATCTAATCCTCTCCTGTGTGATACTGTCTACTGAGCCGTGTATTTAATCCTATCCTGTGTGATACTGACTGCTGAGCTGTGTATCTAATCCTCTCCTGTGTGATACTGTCTGCTGAGCCGTGTATCTAATCCTCTCCTGTGTGATACTGTCTGCTGAGCCGTGTATCTAATCCTCTCCTGTGTGATACTGTCTGCTGAGCCATGTATCTAATCCTATCCTGTGTGATACTGTCTGCTGAGCCGTGTATCTAATCCTCTCCTGTGTGATACTGTCTGCTGAGCCGTGTATCTAATCCTCTCCTGTGTGATACTGACTGCTGAGCCGTGTATCTAATCCTATCCTGTGTGATACTGACTGCTGAGCCGTGTATCTAATCCTATCCTGTGTGATACTGTCTGCTGAGCCGTGTATCTAATCCTCTCCTGTGTGATACTGTCTGCTGAGCTGTGTATCTAATCCTCTCCTGTGTGATACTGTCTGCGGAGCCGTGTATTTAATCCTATCCTGTGTGATACTGTCTGCTGAGCCGTGTATCTAATCCTCTCCTGTGTGATACTGTCTGCTGAGCTGTGTGTCTAATCCTCTCCTGTGTGATACTGACTGCTGAGCCGTGTATCTAATCCTCTCCTGTGTGATACTGTCTGCTGAGCTGTGTATCTAATCCTCTCCTGTGTGATACTGTCTGCATAGCCGTGTATCTAATCATCTCCTGTGTGATACTGACTGCTGAGCCGTGTATCTAATCCTCTCCTGTGTGATACTGACTGCTGAGCCGTGTATCTAATCCTATCCTGTGTGATACTGTCTGCTGAGCCGTGTATCTAATCCTCTCCTGTGTGATACTGTCTGCTGAGCCGTGTATCTAATCCTATCCTGTGTGATTCTGTCTGCTGAGCCGTGTATCTAATCCTATCCTGTGTGATACTGTCTGCTGAGCCATGTATCTAATCCTCTCCTGTGTGATACTGTCTGCTGAGCCATGTATCTAATCCTCTCCTGTGTGATGCTGTCTGCTGAGCTGTGTATCTAATCCTCTCCTGTGTGATACTGTCTGCTGAGCCGTGTATCTAATCCTCTCCTGTGTAATACTGTCTGCTGAGCCGTGTATCTAATCCTATCCAGTGTGATACTGTCTGCTGAGCCGTGTATCTAATCCTCTCCTGTGTGATACTGACTGCTGAGCTGTGTATCTAATCCTCTCCTGTGTGATACTGTCTGCTGAGCCGTGTATCTAATCCTCTCCTGTGTAATACTGTCTGCTGAGCCGTGTATCTAATCCTATCCTGTGTGATACTGTCTGCTGAGCCGTGTATCTAATCCTCTCCTGTGTAATACTGTCTGCTGAGCCGTGTATCTAATCCTATCCTGTGTGATACTGTCTGCTGAGCCGTGTATCTAATCCTCTCCTGTGTGATACTGTCTGCTGAGCCGTGTATCTAATCCTCTCCTGTGTAATACTGTCTGCTGAGCCGTGTATCTAATCCTCTCCTGTGTGATACTGTCTGCTGAGCCGTGTATCTAATCCTCTCCTGTGTAATACTGTCTGCTGAGCCGTGTATCTAATCCTATCCTGTGTGATACTGTCTGCTGAACCGTGTATCTAATCCTCTCCTGTGTGATACTGTCTGCTGAGCCGTGTATCTAATCCTATCCTGTGTGATACTGTCTGCTGAGCCGTGTATCTAATCCTATCCTGTGTGATACTGTCTGCTGAGCCGTGTATCTAATCCTATCCTGTGTGATACAGTCTGCTGAGCTGTGTATCTAATCCCCTCCTGTGTGAAACTGTCTGCTGAGCTGTGTATCTAATCCTATCCTGTGTGATACTGACTGCTGAGCCGTGTATCTAATCCTCTCCTGTGTGATACTGTCTGCTGAGCCGTGTATCTAATCCTATCCTGTGTGATACTGTCTGCTGAGCGGTGTATCTAATCCTCTCCTGTGTGATACTGACTGCTGAGCCGTGTATCTAATCCTATCCTGTGTGATACTGTCTGCTGAGCCGTGTATCTAATCCTCTCCTTTGTGATACTGACTGCTGAGCCTTATATCTAATCCTATTCTGTGTGATACTGTCTGCTGAGCCGTGTATCTAATCCTATCCTGTGTGATACTGTCTGCTGAGCCGTGTATCTAATCCTATCCTGTGTGATACTGTCTGCTGAGCCGTGTATCTAATCCTATCCTGTGTGATACTGTCTGCTGAGCCGTGTATCTAATCCTATCCTGTGTGATACTGTCTGCTGAGCCGTGTATCTAATCCTATCCTGTGTGATACTGTCTGCTGAGCCCTGTATCTAATCCTCTCCTGTGTGATACTGTCTGCTGAGCCGTGTATCTAATCCTCTCCTGTGTGATGCTGTCTGCTGAGCTGTGTATCTAATCCTCTCCTGTGTGATACTGTCTGCTGAGCCGTGTATCTAATCCTCTCCTGTGTGATACTGTCTGCTGAGCCGTGTATCTAATCCTCTCCTGTGTGATACTGTCTGCTGAGCCGTGTATCTAATCCTATCCTGTGTGATACTGTCTGCTGAGCCGTGTATCTAATCCTATCCTGTGTGATACTGTCTGCTGAGCTGTGTATCTAATCCCCTCCTGTGTGATACTGTCTGCTGAGCTGTGTATCTAATCCCCTTCTGTGTGATACTGTCTGCTGAGCTGTGTATCTAATCCTATCCTGTGTGATACTGTCTGCTGAGCCGTGTATCTAATCCTATCATGTGTGATACTGTCTGCTGAGCTGTGTATCTAATCCTCTCCTGTGTGATACTGACTGCTGAGCCGTGTATCTAATCCTATACTGTGTGATACTGTCTGCTGAGCCGTGTATCTAATCCTCTCCTTTGTGATACTGACTGCTGATCTTTGTATCTAATCCTATCCTGTGTGATACTGTCTGCTGAGCCGTGTATCTAATCCTATCCTGTGTGATACTGACTGCTGAGCTGTGTATCTAATCCTATCCTGTGTGATACTGTCTACTGAGCCGTGTATCTAATCCTCTCCTGTGTGATACTGTCTGCTGAGCCGTGTATCTAATCCTATCCTGTGTGATACTGTCTGCTGAGCCGTGTATCTAATCCTCTCCTGTGTGATACTGTCTGCTGAGCTGTGTATCTAATCCTATCCTGTGTGATACTGCCTGCTGAGCCGTGTATCTAATCCTCTCCTGTGTGATACTGTCTGCTGAGCTGTGTATCTAATCCTATCCTGCGTGATACTGTCTGCTGAGCCGTGTATCTAATCCTCTCCTGTGTGATACTGACTGCTGAGCTGTGTATCTAATCCTCTCCTGTGTGATACTGTCTGCTGAGCTGTGTATCTAATCCTATCCTGCGTGATACTGCCTGCTGAGCTGTGTATCTAATCCTATCCTGTGTGATACTGCCTGCTGAGCCGTGTATCTAATCCTCTCCTGTGTGATACTGTCTGCTGAGCTGTTTATCTAATCCTCTCCTGTGTGATACTGTCTGCTGAGCTGTGTATCTAATCCTCTCCTGTGTGATACTGTCTGCTGAGCTGTGTATCTAATCCTATCCTGTGTGATACTGTCTGCTGAGCCGTGTATCTAATCCTCTCCTGTGCGATACTGTCTGCTGAGCTGTGTATCTAATCCTATCCTGTGTGATACTGTCTGCTGAGCCGTGTATCTAATCCTCTTCTGTGTGATACTGACTGCTGAGCCGTGTATCTAATCCTCTCCTGTGTGATACTGACTGCTGAGCCGTGTATCTAATCCTCTTCTGTGTGATACTGACTGCTGAGCCGTGTATCTAATCCACTCCTGTGTGATTCTGTCTGCTGAGCCGTGTATCTAATCCTCTCCTGTGTGATACTGACTGCTGAGCCGTGTATCTAATCCACTCCTGTGTGATACTGTCTGCTGAGCCGTGTATCTAATCCTCTCCTGTGTGATACTGTCTGCTGAGCCGTGTATCTAATCCTCTCCTGTGTGATACTGTCTGCTGAGCTGTGTATCTAATCCTATCCTGTGTGATACTGTCTGCTGAGCTGTGTATCTAATCCTCTCCTGTGTGATACTGTCTGCTGAGCCGTGTATCTAATCCTCTCCTGTGTGATACTGTCTGCTGAGCTGTTTTTCTAATCCTCTCCTGTGTGATACTGTCTGCTGAGCCGTGTATCTAATCCTCTCCTGTGTGATACTGTCTGCTGAGCCGTGTATCTAATCCTATCCTGTGTGATACTGTCTGCTGAGCCGTGTATCTAATCCTCTCCTGTGTGATACTGTCTGCTGAGCCGTGTATCTAATCCTCTCCTGTGTGATGCTGTCTGCTGAGCTGTGTATCTAATCCTCTCCTGTGTGATACTGTCTGCTGAGCCGTGTATCTAATCCTCTCCTGTGTGATACTGTCTGCTGAGCCGTGTATCTAATCCTCTCCTGTGTGATACTGTCTGCTGAGCTGTGTATTTAATCCTCTCCTGTGTGATACTGACTGCTGAGCCGTGTATCTAATCCTATCCTGTGTGATACTGTCTGCTGAGCCGTGTATCTAATCCTATCCTGTGTGATACTGTCTGCTGAGCTGTGTATCTAATCCCCTCCTGTGTGATACTGTCTGCTGAGCTGTGTATCTAATCCTATCCTGTGTGATACTGACTGCTGAGCTGTGTATCTAATCCTCTCCTGTGTGATACTGTCTGCTGAGCTGTGTATCTAATCCCCTCCTGTGTGATACTGTCTGCTGAGCTGTGTATCTAATCCTATCCTGTGTGATACTGACTGCTGAGCTGTGTATCTAATCCTATCCTGTGTGATACTGTCTGCTGAGCTGTGTATCTAATCCCCTCCTGTGTGATACTGTCTGCTGAGCTGTGTATCTAATCCTATCCTGTGTGATACTGACTGCTGAGCCGTGTATCTAATCCTCTCCTGTGTGATACTGTCTGCTGAGCCGTGTTTCTAATCCTATCATGTGTGATACTGTCTGCTGAGCTGTGTATCTAATCCTCTCCTGTGTGATACTGACTGCTGAGCTGTGTATCTAATCCTCCCCTGTGTGATACTGACTGCTGAACTGTGTATCTAATCCTATCCTGTGTGATACTGTCTGCTGAGCCGTGTATCTAATCCTATCCTGTGTGATACTGTCTGCTGAGCTGTGTATCTAATCCTCTCCTGTGTGATACTGTCTGCTGAGCCGTGTATCTAATCCTCTCCTGTGTGATACTGTCTGCTGAGCCGTGTATCTAATCCTCTCCTGTGTGATACTGACTACTGAGCCGTGTATCTAATACTATCCTGTGTGATACTGTCTGCTGAGCTGTGTATCTAATCCTCCCCTGTGTGATACTGACTGCTGAACTGTGTATCTAATCCTATCCTGTGTGATACTGTCTGCTGAGCCGTGTATCTAATCCTATCCTGTGTGATACTGACTGCTGAGCCGTGTATCTAATCCTCTCCTGTGTGATACTGACTGCTGAGCCGTGTATCTAATCCTATCCTGTGTGATACTGTCTGCTGAGCCGTGTATCTAATCCTATCGTGTGTGATTCTGACTGCTGAGCTGTGTATCTAATCCTCTCCTGTGTGATACTGTCTACTGAGCCGTGTATCTAATCCTCTCCTGTGTTATACTGTCTGCTGAACCGTGTATCTAATCCCATACTATGTGATACTGACTGCTGAGCCGTGTATCTAATCCTCTCCTGTGTGATACTGACTGCTGAGCTGTGTATCTAATCCTATCGTGTGTGATATTGTCTGCTGAGCCGTGTATCTAATCCTATCGTGTGTGATACTGTCTGCTGAGCCGTGTATCTAATCCTCTCCTGTGTGATACTGACTGCTGAGCCGTGTATCTAATCCTATCCTGTGTGATACTGTCTGCTGAGCCATGTATCTAATCCTATCCTGTGTGATACTGTCTGCTGAGCTGTGTATCTAATCCTATCCTGTGTGATACTGTCTGCTGAGCCATGTATCTAATCCTATCCTGTGTGATACTGTCTGCTGAGCCATGTATCTAATCCTATCCTGTGTGATACTGTCTGCTGAGCCGTGTATCTAATCCTATCCTGTGTGATACTGACTGCTGAGCTGTGTATCTAATCCTATCCTGTGTGATACTGACTGCTGAGCCATGTATCTAATCCTATCCTGTGTGATACTGTCTGCTGAGCCGTGTATCTAATCCTATCCTGTGTGATACTGACTGCTGAGCTGTGTATCTAATCCTCTCCTGTGTGATACTGTCTGCTGAGCTGTGTATCTAATCCTATCCTGTGTGATACTGTCTGCTGAGCCGTGTATCTAATCCTCTCCTGTGTGATACTGTCTGCTGAGCCGTGTATCTAATCATCTCCTGTGTGATACTGTCTGCTGAGCCGTGTATCTAATCCTCTCCTGTGTGATACTGACTGCTGAGCCGTGTATCTAATCCTCTCCTGTGTGATACTGACTGCTGAGCCGTGTATCTAATCCTATCCTGTGTGATACTGTCTGCTGAGCCGTGTATCTAATCCTCTCCTGTGTGATACTGTCTGCTGAGCCGTGTATCTAATCCTATCCTGTGTGATTCTGTCTGCTGAGCCGTGTATCTAATCCTATCCTGTGTGATACTGTCTGCTGAGCCGTGTATCTAATCCTATCCTGTGTGATACTGTCTGCTGAGCTGTGTATCTAATCCTCTCCTGTGTGATACTGTCTGCTGAGCTGTGTATCTAATCCTATCCTGTGTGATGCTGTCTGCTGAGCTGTGTATCTAATCCTCTCCTGTGTGATACTGTCTGCTGAGCCGTGTATCTAATCCTCTCCTGTGTGATACTGTCTGCTGAGCCGTGTATCTAATCCTCTCCTGTGTAATACTGTCTGCTGAGCCGTGTATCTAATCCTCTCCTGTGTGATACTGTCTGCTGAGCCGTGTGTCTAATCCTATCCTGTGTGATACTGTCTGCTGAGCCGTGTATCTAATCCTATCCTGTGTGATACTGTCTGCTGAGCCGTGTATCTAATCCTATCCTGTGTGATACTGTCTGCTGAGCCGTGTATCTAATCCTATCCTGTGTGATACTGTCTGCTGAGCCGTGTATCTAATCCTATCCTGTGTGATAGTCTGCTGAGCTGTGTATCTAATCCTATCCTGTGTGATACTGACTGCTGAGCCGTGTATCTAATCCTCTCCTGTGTGATACTGTCTGCTGAGCCGTGTATCTAATCCTATCCTGTGTGATACTGACTGCTGAGCCGTGTATCTAATCCTCTCCTGTGTGATACTGACTGCTGAGCCGTGTATCTAATCCTATCCTGTGTGATACTGACTGCTGAGCCGTGTATCTAATCCTCTCCTGTGTGATACTGTCTGCTGAGCTGTGTATCTAATCCTATCCTGTGTGATACTGTCTGCTGAGCGGTGTATCTAATCCTCTCCTGTGTGATACTGACTGCTGTGCCGTGTATCTAATCCTATCCTGTGTGATACTGTCTGCTGAGCCGTGTATCTAATCCTCTCCTTTGTGATACTGACTGCTGAGCCTTATATCTAATCCTATTCTGTGTGATACTGTCTGCTGAGCCGTGTATCTAATCCTCTCCTGTGTGATACTGTCTGCTGAGCCGTGTATCTAATCCTCTCCTGTGTGATGCTGTCTGCTGAGCTGTGTATCTAATCCTATCCTGTGTGATACTGTCTGCTGAGCCGTGTATCTAATCCTCTCCTGTGTGATACTGTCTGCTGAGCCGTGTATCTAATCCTCTCCTGTGTGATGCTGTCTGCTGAGCCTTATATCTAATCCTATTCTGTGTGATACTGTCTGCTGAGCCGTGTATCTAATCCTCTCCTGTGTGATACTGTCTGCTGAGCCGTGTATCTAATCCTCTCCTGTGTGATGCTGTCTGCTGAGCCGTGTATCTAATCCTATCCTGTGTGATACTGTCTGCTGAGCCGTGTATCTAATCCTCTCCTGTGTGATACTGTCTGCTGAGCCGTGTATCTAATCCTCTCCTGTGTGATGCTGTCTGCTGAGCTGTGTATCTAATCCTCTCCTGTGTGATACTGTCTGCTGAGCCGTGTATCTAATCCTCTCCTGTGTGATACTGTCTGCTGAGCCGTGTATCTAATCCTCTCCTGTGTGATACTGTCTGCTGAGCTGTGTATCTAATCCTCTCCTGTGTGATACTGACTGCTGAGCCGTGTATCTAATCCTATCCTGTGTGATACTGTCTGCTGAGCCGTGTATCTAATCCTATCCTGTGTGATACTGTCTGCTGAGCTGTGTATCTAATCCCCTCCTGTGTGATACTGTCTGCTGAGCTGTGTATCTAATCCCCTTCTGTGTGATACTATCTGCTGAGCCGTGTATCTAATCCTATCCTGTGTGATACTGTCTGCTGAGCCGTGTATCTAATCCTATCCTGTGTGATACTGTCTGCTGAGCTGTGTATCTAATCCTCTCCTGTGTGATACTGTCTGCTGAGCTGTGTATCTAATCCTCTCCTGTGTGATACTGTCTGCTGAGCTGTGTATCTAATCCTATCCTGTGTGATACTGACTGCTGAGCCGTGTATCTAATCCTCTCCTGTGTGATACTGTCTGCTGAGCCGTGTATCTAATCCTATCCTGTGTGATACTGTCTGCTGAGCCGTGTATCTAATCCTATCATGTGTGATACTGTCTGCTGAGCTGTGTATCTAATCCTCTCCTGTGTGATACTGACTGCTGAGCCGTGTATCTAATCCTATCCTGTGTGATACTGTCTGCTGAGCCGTGTATCTAATCCTCTCCTTTGTGATACTGACTGCTGATCCTTGTATCTAATCCTATCCTGTGTGATACTGTCTGCTGAGCCGTGTATCTAATCCTATCCTGTGTGATACTGACTGCTGAGCTGTGTATCTAATCCTCTCCTGTGTGATACTGTCTGCTGAGCTGTGTATCTAATCCTATCCTGTGTGATACTGACTGCTGAGCCATGTATCTAATCCTCTCCTGTGTGATACTGACTGCTGAGCCGTGTATCTAATCCTCTCCTGTGTGATACTGTCTGCTGAGCTGTGTATCTAATCCTATCCTGCGTGATACTGTCTGCTGAGCCGTGTATCTAATCCTCTCCTGTGTGATACTGTCTGCTGAGCCGTGTATCTAATCCTATCCTGTGTGATACTGTCTGCTGAGCCGTGTATCTAATCCTATCCTGTGTGATACTGTCTGCTGAGCTGTGTATCTAATCCTATCCTGTGTGATACTGTCTGCTGAGCCGTGTATCTAATCCTCTCCTGTGTGATTCTGTCTGCTGAGCCGTGTATCTAATCCTCTCCTGTGTGATACTGACTGCTGAGCCGTGTATCTAATCCACTCCTGTGTGATTCTGTCTGCTGAGCCGTGTATCTAATCCTCTCCTGTGTGATACTGACTGCTGAGCTGTGTATCTAATCCTATCCTGTGTGATACTGTCTGCTGAGCTGTGTATCTAATCCTATCCTGTGTGATACTGTCTGCTGAGCTGTGTATCTAATCCTCTCCTGTGTAATACTGTCTGCTGAGCCATGTATCTAATCCTCTCCTGTGTGATACTGTCTGCTGAGCCATGTATCTAATCCTCTCCTGTGTGATACTGTCTGCTGAGCTGTTTTTCTAATCCTATCCTGTGTGATACTGTCTGCTGAGCCGTGTATCTAATCCTCTCCTGTGTGATACTGTCTGCTGAGCCGTGTATCTAATCCTATCCTGTGTGATACTGTCTGCTGAGCCGTGTATCTAATCCTCTCCTGTGTGATACTGTCTGCTGAGCCGTGTATCTAATCCTCTCCTGTGTGATACTGTCTGCTGAGCTGTGTATCTAATCCTCTCCTGTGTGATACTGACTGCTGAGCCGTGTATCTAATCCTATCCTGTGTGATACTGTCTGCTGAGCCGTGTATCTAATCCTATCCTGTGTGATACTGTCTGCTGAGCTGTGTATCTAATCCCCTCCTGTGTGATACTGTCTGCTGAGCTGTGTATCTAATCCTATCCTGTGTGATACTGTCTGCTGAGCCGTGTATCTAATCCTATCCTGTGTGATACTGACTGCTGAGCCGTGTATCTAATCCTCTCCTTTGTGATACTGACTGCTGAGCCTTGTATCTAATCCTATCCTGTGTGATACTGTCTGCTGAGCTGTGTATCTAATCCCCTCCTGTGTGATACTGTCTGCTGAGCCGTGTATCTAATCCTCTCCTGTGTGATACTGTCTGCTGAGCCGTGTATCTAATCCTATCATGTGTGATACTGTCTGCTGAGCTGTGTATCTAATCCTCTCCTGTCTGATACTGACTGCTGAGCCGTGTATCTAATCCTATCATGTGTGATACTGTCTGCTGAGCCGTGTATCTAATCCTATCCTGTGTGATACTGACTGCTGAGCCGTGTATCTAATCCTCTCCTTTGTGATACTGACTGCTGAGCCTTGTATCTAATCCTATCCTGTGTGATACTGTCTGCTGAGCCGTGTATCTAATCCTCTCCTTTGTGATACTGACTGCTGAGCCTTGTATCTAATCCTATCCTGTGTGATACTGTCTGCTGAGCTGTGTATCTAATCCTATCCTGTGTGATACTGACTGCTGAGCCGTGTATCTAATCCTATCCTGTGTGATACTGTCTGCTGAGCTGTGTATCTAATCCTCTCCTGTGTGATACTGTCTGCTGAGCTGTGTATCTAATCCTATCCTGTGTGATACTGCCTGCTGAGCTGTGTATCTAATCCTATCCTGTGTGATACTGCCTGCTGAGCCGTGTATCTAATCCTCTCCTGTGTGATACTGTCTGCTGAGCTGTGTATCTAATCCTCTCCTGTGTGATACTGTCTGCTGAGCTGTGTATCTAATCCTATCCTGTGTGATACTGCCTGCTGAGCCGTGTATCTAATCCTCTCCTGTGTGATACTGTCTGCTGAGCTGTGTATCTAATCCTCTCCTGTGTGATACTGTCTGCTGAGCTGTGTATCTAATCCTCTCCTGTGTGATTCTGTCTGCTGAGCCGTATATCTAATCCTCTCCTGTGTGATACTGTCTGCTGAGCTGTGTATCTAATCCTCTCCTGTGTGATACTGTCTGCTGAGCCGTGTATCTAATCCTCTCCTTTGTGATACTGTCTCCTGAGCCGTGTATCTAATCCTCTCCTGTGTGATACTGTCTGCTGAGCCGTGTATCTAATCCTATCTTGTGTGATACTGTCTGCTGAGCTGTGTATCTAATCCTCTCCTGTGTGATACTGACTGCTGAGCCGTGTATCTAATCCTATCCTGTGTGATACTGTCTGCTGAGCCTTGTATCTAATCCACTCCTGTGTGATTCTGTCTGCTGATCCGTGTATCTAATCCTCTTCTGTGTGATACTGACTGCTGAGCCGTGTATCTAATCCTCTCCTGTGTGATACTGTCTGCTGAGCCGTGTATCTAATCCTATCCTGTGTGATACTGTCTGCTGAGCCGTGTATCTAATCCTATCCTGTGTGATACTGTCTGCTGAGCCGTGTATCTAATCCTATCCTGTGTGATACTGTCTGCTGAGCTGTGTATCTAATCCTCTCCTGTGTGATACTGTCTGCTGAGCCGTGTATCTAATCCTCTCCTGTGTGATACTGACTGCTGAGCCTTGTATCTAATCCTATCCTGTGTGATACTGTCTGCTGAGCCGTGTATCTAATCCTATCCTGTGTGATACTGACTGCTGAGCCGTGTATCTAATCCTACCCTGTGTGATTCTGTCTGCTGAGCCGTGTATCTAATCCTCTCCTGTGTGATACTGTCTGCTGAGCCGTGTATCTAATCCTATCCTGTGTGATACTGTCTGCTGAGCTGTGTATCTAATCCTCTCCTGTGTGATACTGTCTGCTGAGCTGTGTATCTAATCCTCTCCTGTGTGATACTGTCTGCTGAGCTGTGTATCTAATCCTATCCTGTGTGATACTGTCTGCTGAGCTGTGTATCTAATCCTCTCCTGTGTGATACTGTCTGCTGAGCTGTGTATCTAATCCTCTCCTGTGTGATACTGTCTGCTGAGCTGTGTATCTAATCCTCTCCTGCGTGATACTGCCTGCTGAGCTGTGTATCTAATCCTATCCTGTGTGATACTGCCTGCTGAGCCGTGTATCTAATCCTCTCCTGTGTGATACTGTCTGCTGAGCTGTGTATCTAATCCTCTCCTGTGTGATACTGTCTGCTGAGCTGTGTATCTAATCCTCTCCTGTGTGATACTGTCTGCTGAGCTGTGTATCTAATCCTATCCTGTGTGATACTGTCTGCTGAGCCGTGTATCTAATCCTCTCCTGTGTGATTCTGTCTGCTGAGCCGTGTATCTAATCCTCTCCTGTGTGATACTGTCTGCTGAGCCGTGTATCTAATCCTATCCTGTGTGATACTGACTGCTGAGCCGTGTATCTAATCCTATCCTGTGTGATACTGTCTGCTGAGCTGTGTATCTAATCCTCTCCTGTGTGATACTGTCTGCTGAGCCGTGTATCTAATCCTATCCTGTGTGATACTGTCTGCTGAGCCGTGTATCTAATCCTATCCTGTGTGATACTGTCTGCTGAGCCGTGTATCTAATCCTATCCTGTGTGATACTGTCTGCTGAGCTGTGTATCTAATCCCCTCCTGTGTGATACTGTCTGCTGAGCTGTGTATCTAATCCTATCCTGTGTGATACTGTCTGCTGAGCCGTGTATCTAATCCTATCCTGTGTGATACTGACTGCTGAGCCGTGTATCTAATCCTCTCCTTTGTGATACTGACTGCTGAGCCTTGTATCTAATCCTATCCTGTGTGATACTGTCTGCTGAGCTGTGTATCTAATCCCCTCCTGTGTGATACTGTCTGCTGAGCCGTGTATCTAATCCTCTCCTGTGTGATACTGTCTGCTGAGCCGTGTATCTAATCCTATCATGTGTGATACTGTCTGCTGAGCTGTGTATCTAATCCTCTCCTGTCTGATACTGACTGCTGAGCCGTGTATCTAATCCTATCCTGTGTGATACTGTCTGCTGAGCCGTGTATCTAATCCTATCCTGTGTGATACTGACTGCTGAGCCGTGTATCTAATCCTCTCCTTTGTGATACTGACTGCTGAGCCTTGTATCTAATCCTATCCTGTGTGATACTGTCTGCTGAGCCGTGTATCTAATCCTCTCCTTTGTGATACTGACTGCTGAGCCTTGTATCTAATCCTATCCTGTGTGATACTGTCTGCTGAGCTGTGTATCTAATCCTATCCTGTGTGATACTGACTGCTGAGCCGTGTATCTAATCCTATCCTGTGTGATACTGTCTGCTGAGCTGTGTATCTAATCCTCTCCTGTGTGATACTGTCTGCTGAGCTGTGTATCTAATCCTATCCTGTGTGATACTGCCTGCTGAGCTGTGTATCTAATCCTATCCTGTGTGATACTGCCTGCTGAGCCGTGTATCTAATCCTCTCCTGTGTGATACTGTCTGCTGAGCTGTGTATCTAATCCTCTCCTGTGTGATACTGTCTGCTGAGCTGTGTATCTAATCCTCTCCTGTGTGATACTGTCTGCTGAGCCGTGTATCTAATCCTCTCCTGTGTGATACTGTCTGCTGAGCCGTATATCTAATCCTCTCCTGTGTGATACTGTCTGCTGAGCTGTGTATCTAATCCTCTCCTGTGTGATACTGTCTGCTGAGCCGTGTATCTAATCCTCCCCTGTGTGATTCTGTCTGCTGAGCCGTGTATCTAATCCTCCCCTGTGTGATACTGACTGCTGAGCCGTGTATCTAATCCTATCCTGTGTGATACTGTCTGCTGAGCTGTGTATCTAATCCTCTCCTGTGTGATACTGTCTGCTGAGCTGTGTATCTAATCCTCTCCTGTGTGATACTGTCTGCTGAGCTGTGTATCTAATCCTATCCTGTGTGATACTGTCTGCTGAGCCGTGTATCTAATCCTCTCCTTTGTGATACTGTCTCCTGAGCCGTGTATCTAATCCTCTCCTGTGTGATACTGTCTGCTGAGCCGTGTATCTAATCCTATCTTGTGTGATACTGTCTGCTGAGCTGTGTATCTAATCCTCTCCTGTGTGATACTGACTGCTGAGCCGTGTATCTAATCCTATCCTGTGTGATACTGTCTGCTGAGCCTTGTATCTAATCCACTCCTGTGTGATTCTGTCTGCTGATCCGTGTATCTAATCCTCTTCTGTGTGATACTGACTGCTGAGCCGTGTATCTAATCCTCTCCTGTGTGATACTGTCTGCTGAGCCGTGTATCTAATCCTATCCTGTGTGATACTGTCTGCTGAGCCGTGTATCTAATCCTATCCTGTGTGATACTGTCTGCTGAGCCGTGTATCTAATCCTATCCTGTGTGATACTGTCTGCTGAGCTGTGTATCTAATCCTCTCCTGTGTGATACTGTCTGCTGAGCCGTGTATCTAATCCTCTCCTGTGTGATACTGACTGCTGAGCCTTGTATCTAATCCTATCCTGTGTGATACTGTCTGATGAGCCGTGTATCTAATCCTATCCTGTGTGATACTGACTGCTGAGCCGTGTATCTAATCCTATCCTGTGTGATACTGACTGCTGAGCCTTGTATCTAATCCTCTCCTGTGTGATTCTGTCTGCTGAGCCGTGTATCTAATCCTCTCCTGTGTGATACTGACTGCTGAGCCGTGTATCTAATCCTCTCCTGTGTGATACTATCTGCTGAGCCGTGTATCTAATCCTATACTATGTGATACTGTCTGCTGAGCCGTGTATCTAATCCTCTCCTGTGTGATACTGTCTGCTGAGCTGTGTATCTAATCCTATCCTGTGTGATACTGTCTGCTGAGCCGTGTATCTAATCCTCTACTGTGTGATACTGTCTGCTGAGCTGTGTATCTAATCCTCTCCTGTGTGATACTGTCTGCTGAGCTGTGTATCTAATCTTCTCCTGTGTGATACTGTCTGCTGAGCTGTGTATCTAATCCTATCCTGTGTGATACTGTCTGCTGAGCTGTGTATCTAATCCTATCCTGTGTGATACTGTCTGCTGAGCTGTGTATCTAATCCTATACTATGTGATACTGACTGCTGAGCCGTGTATCTAATCCTATACTATGTGATACTGACTGCTGAGCCGTGTATCTAATCCTCTCCTGTGTGATACTGTCTGCTGAGCCGTGTATCTAATCCTATACTATGTGATACAGTCTGCTGAGCTGTGTATCTAATCCTCTCCTGTGTGAAACTGTCTGCTGAGCCGTGTATCTAATCCTCTCCTGTGTGATACTGTCTGCTGAGCCGTGTATCTAATCCTCTCCTGTGTGATACTGTCTGCTGAGCCGTGTATCTAATCCTATCTTGTGTGATACTGTCTGCTGAGCTGTGTATCTAATCCTCTCCTGTGTGATACTGACTGCTGAGCCGTGTATCTAATCCTATCCTGTGTGATACTGTCTGCTGAGCCTTGTATCTAATCCTCTCCTGTGTGATACTGTCTGCTGAGCCGTGTATCTAATCCTCTCCTGTGTGATACTGTCTGCTGAGCCGTGTATCTAATCCTATCTTGTGTGATACTGTCTGCTGAGCTGTGTATCTAATCCTCTCCTGTGTTATACTGACTGCTGAGCCGTGTATCTAATCCTATCCTGTGTGATACTGTCTGCTGAGCCTTGTATCTAATCCTCTCCTGTGTGATACTGTCTGCTGAGCCGTGTATCTAATCCTATCCTGTGTGATACTGTCTGCTGAGCCGTGTATCTAATCCTATACTATGTGATACAGTCTGCTGAGCCGTGTATCTAATCCTCTCCTGTGTGAAACTGTCTGCTGAGCCGTGTATCTAATCCTCTCCTGTGTGATACTGTCTGCTGAGCCGTGTATCTAATCCTCTCCTGTGTGATACTGTCTGCTGAGCCGTGTATCTAATCCTATCTTGTGTGATACTGTCTGCTGAGCTGTGTATCTAATCCTCTCCTGTGTGATACTGACTGCTGAGCCGTGTATCTAATCCTATCCTGTGTGATACTGTCTGCTGAGCTGTGTATCTAATCCTCTCCTGTGTGAAACTGTCTGCTGAGCCGTGTATCTAATCCTCTCCTGTGTGATACTGTCTGCTGAGCCGTGTATCTAATCCTCTCCTGTGTGATACTGTCTGCTGAGCCGTGTATCTAATCCTATCTTGTGTGATACTGTCTGCTGAGCTGTGTATCTAATCCTCTCCTGTGTGATACTGACTGCTGAGCCGTGTATCTAATCCTATCCTGTGTGATACTGTCTGCTGAGCCGTGTATCTAATCCTCTCCTGTGTGATACTGTCTGCTGAGCTGTGTATCTAATCCTCTCCTGTGTGATACTGTCTGCTGAGCCGTGTATCTAATCCTATCCTGTGTGATACTGTCTGCTGAGCCGTGTATCTAATCCTATCTTGTGTGATACTGTCTGCTGAGCTGTGTATCTAATCCTCTCCTGTGTGATACTGACTGCTGAGCCGTGTATCTAATCCTATCCTGTGTGATACTGTCTGCTGAGCCGTGTATCTAATCCTCTCCTGTGTGATACTGTCTGCTGAGCCGTGTATCTAATCCTATCTTGTGTGATACTGTCTGCTGAGCTGTGTATCTAATCCTCTCCTGTGTGATACTGACTGCTGAGCCGTGTATCTAATCCTCTCCTGTGTGATTCTGTCCGCTGATCCGTGTATCTAATCCTCTTCTGTGTGATACTGACTGCTGAGCCGTGTATCTAATCCTCTCCTGTGTGATACTGTCTGCTGAGCCGTGTATCTAATCCTATCCTGTGTGATACTGTCTGCTGAGCTGTGTATCTAATCCTCTCCTGTGTGATACTGTCTGCTGAGCCGTGTATCTAATCCTCTCCTGTGTGATACTGACTGCTGAGCCTTGTATCTAATCCTCTCCTGTGTGATACTGACTGCTGAGCCTTGTATCTAATCCTATCCTGTGTGATACTGACTGCTGAGCCGTGTATCTAATCCTATCCTGTGTGATACTGTCTGCTGAGCCGTGTATCTAATCCTCTCCTGTGTGATACTGTCTGCTGAGCCTTGTATCTAAAACTATCCTGTGTGATACTGTCTGCTGAGCCGTGTATCTAATCCTATCCTGTGTGATACTGTCTGCTGAGCTGTGTATCTAATCCTCTCCTGTGTGATACTGTCTGCTGAGCCGTGTATCTAATCCTCTCCTGTGTGATACTGACTGCTGAGCCTTGTATCTAATCCTATCCTGTGTGATACTGTCTGCTGAGCCTTGTATCTAATCCTATCCTGTGTGATACTGTCTGCTGAGCCTTGTATCTAATCCTATCCTGTGTGATACTGACTGCTGAGCCTTGTATCTAATCCTATCCTGTGTGATACTGTCTGCTGAGCCTTGTATCTAATCCTATCCTGTGTGATACTGTCTGCTGAGCTGTGTATCTAATCCTCTCCTGTGTGATACTGACTGCTGAGCCGTGTATCTAATCCTCTCCTGTGTGATTCTGTCTGCTGAGCCGTGTATCTAATCCTCTCCTGTGTGATTCTGTCTGCTGAGCCGTGTATCTAATCCTCTCCTGTGTGATACTGTCTGCTGAGCCGTGTATCTAATCCTCTCCTGTGTGATACTGTCTGCTGAGCCGTGTATCTAATCCTCTCCTGTGTGATACTGTCTGCTGAGCCGTGTATCTAATCCTCTCCTGTGTGATACTGACTGCTGAGCCGTGTATCTAATCCTCTCCTGTGTGATACTATCTGCTGAGCCGTGTATCTAATCCTCTCCTGTGTGATACTGTCTGCTGAGCCGTGTATCTAATCCTCTCCTGTGTGATACTGTCTGCTGAGCTGTGTATCTAATCCTATCCTCTGTGATACTGTCTGCTGAGCTGTGTATCTAATCTTCTCCTGTGTGATACTGTCTGCTGAGCTGTGTATCTAATCCTATCCTGTGTGATACTGTCTGCTGAGCTGTGTATCTAATCCTATCCTGTGTGATACTGTCTGCTGAGCTGTGTATCTAATCCTATACTATGTGATACTGTCTGCTGAGCCGTGTATCTAATCCTCTCCTGTGTGATACTGTCTGCTGAGCTGTGTATCTAATCCTATACTATGTGATACTGACTGCTGAGCCGTGTATCTAATCCTATATTATGTGATACTGACTGCTGAGCCGTGTATCTAATCCTCTCCTGTGTGATACTGTCTGCTGAGCCGTGTATCTAATCCTATACTATGTGATACAGTCTGCTGAGCTGTGTATCTAATCCTCTCCTGTGTGAAACTGTCTGCTGAGCTGTGTATCTAATCCTCTCCTATGTGATACTGTCTGCTGAGCCGTGTATCTAATCCTATCCTGTGTGATACTGACTGCTGAGCCGTGTATCTAATCCTATCCTGTGTGATACTGTCTGCTGAGCCGTGTATCTAATCCTCTCCTGTGTGATACTGTCTGCTGAGCTGTGTATCTAATCCTATCCTGTGTGATACTGTCTGCTGAGCCGTGTATCTAATCCTCTCCTGTGTGATACTGTCTGCTGAGCTGTGTATCTAATCCTCTCCTGTGTGATACTGTCTGCTGAGCCGTGTATCTAATCCTTTCCTGTGTGATACTATCTGCTGAGCCGTGTATCTAATCCTATACTATGTGATACTGTCTGCTGAGCCGTGTATCTAATCCTATACTATGTGATACAGTCTGCTGAGCTGTGTATCTAATCCTCTCCTGTGTGAAACTGTCTGCTGAGCTGTGTATCTAATCCTATCCTGTGTGATACTGTCTGCTGAGCTGTGTATCTAATCCTCTCCTATGTGATACTGTCTGCTGAGCTGTGTATCTAATCCTATACTGTGTGAAACTGTCTGCTGAGCTGTGTATCTAATCCTATCCTGTGTGATACTGTCTGCTGAGCCGTGTATCTAATCCTCTCCTGTGTGATACTGTCTGCTGAGCTGTGTATCTAATCCTATCCTGTGTGATACTGTCTGCTGAGCCGTGTATCTAATCCTCTCCTGTGTGATACTGTCTGCTGAGCCGTGTATCTAATCTTCTCCTGTGTGATACTGTCTGCTGAGCTGTGTATCTAATCCTATCCTGTGTGATACTGTCTGCTGAGCCGTGTATCTAATCTTCTCCTGTGTGATACTGTCTGCTGAGCCGTGTATCTAATCCTTTCCTGTGTGATACTATCTGCTGAGCCGTGTATCTAATCCTATACTATGTGATACTGTCTGCTGAGCCGTGTATCTAATCCTCTCCTGTGTGTTACTGTCTGCTGAGCCGTGTATCTAATCTTCTCCTGTGTGATACTGTCTGCTGAGCTGTGTATCTAATCCTATCCTGTGTGATTCTGTCTGCTGAGCCGTGTATCTAATCCTATCCTGTGTGATACTGTCTGCTGAGCCGTGTATCTAATCCTATCCTGTGTGATACTGTCTGCTGAGCTGTGTATCTAATCCTATCCTGTGTGATACTGACTGCTGAGCCGTGTATCTAATCCTGTCCTGTGTTATACTGTCTGCTGAGCCGTGTATCTAATCCTATCCTGTGTGATACTGTCTGCTGAGCCGTGTATCTAATCCTCTCCTGTGTGATACTGTCTGCTGAGCCGTGTATCTAATCCTCTCCTGTGTGATACTGTCTGCTGAGCTGTGTATCTAATCCTATCCTGTGTGATACTGACTGCTGAGCCGTGTATCTAATCCTATCCTGTGTGATACTGCCTGCTGAGCTGTGTATCTAATCCTATCCTGTGTGATACTGTCTGCTGAACCTTGTATCTAATCCTATCCTGTGTGATACTGTCTGCTGAGCTGTGTATCTAATCCTATCCTGTGTGATACTGTCTGCTGAGCCGTGTATCTAATCCTATACTATGTGATACTGTCTGCTGAGCCGTGTATCTAATCCTCTCCTGTGTGATACTGTCTGCTGAGCCGTGTATCTAATCCTCTCCTGTGTGATACTGACTGCTGAGCCGTGTATCTAATCCTATCCTGTGTGATACTGTCTGCTGAGCCGTGTATCTAATCCTATCCTGTGTGATACTGACTGCTGAGCCGTGTATCTAATCCTATCCTGTGTGATACTGTCTGCTGAGCCGTGTATCTACTCCTCTCCTGTGTGATACTGACTGCTGAGCCGTGTATCTAATCCTATCCTGTGTGATACTGTCTGCTGAGCTGTGTATCTAATCCTATAATGTGTGATACTGTCTGCTGAGCCGTGTATCTAATCCTATAATGTGTGATACTGTCTGCTGAGCCGCGTATCTAATCCTCTCCTGTGTGATACTGTCTGCTGAGCTGTGTATCTAATCCTATCCTGTGTGATACTGTCTGCTGAGCCGTGTAGCTAATCCTATCCTGTGTGATACTGTCTGCTGAGCCGTGTATCTAATCCTCTCCTGTGTGATACTGTCTGCTGAGCTGTGTATCTAATCCTATCCTGTGTGATACTGTCTGCTGAGCCGCGTATCTAATCCTATCCTGTGTGATACTGTCTGCTGAGCCGTATATCTAATCTTCTCCTGTGTGATACTGACTGCTGAGCCATGTATCTAATCCTATCCTGTGTGATACTGTCTGCTGAGCCGTGTATCTAATCTTCTCCTGTGTGATACTGACTGCTGAGCCGTGTATCTAATCCTATACTATGTGATACTGACTGCTGAGCCGTGTATCTAATCCTCTCCTGTGTGATACTGTCTGCTGAGCCGTGTATCTAATCCTATACTATGTGATACAGTCTGCTGAGCTGTGTATCTAATCCTCTCCTGTGTGAAACTGTCTGCTGAGCTGTGTATCTAATCCTATCCTGTGTGATACTGTCTGCTGAGCTGTGTATCTAATCCTCTCCTATGTGATACTGTCTGCTGAGATGTGTATCTAATCCTATACTGTGTGATACTGTCTGCTGAGCCGTGTATCTAATCCTCTCCTGTGTGATACTGTCTGCTGAGCTGTGTATCTAATCCTATCCTGTGTGATACTGTCTGCTGAGCCGTGTATCTAATCCTCTCCTGTGTGATACTGTCTGCTGAGCCGTGTATCTAATCTTCTCCTGTGTGATACTGTCTGCTGAGCTGTGTATCTAATCCTATCCTGTGTGATACTGTCTGCTGAGCCGTGTATCTAATCCTATCCTGTGTGATACTGTCTGCTGAGTCGTGTATCTAATCTTCTCCTGTGTGATACTGTCTGCTGAGCCGTGTATCTAATCCTTTCCTGTGTGATACTATCTGCTGAGCCGTGTATCTAATCATATCCTGTGTGACACTGTCTGCTGAGCCGTGTATCTAATCCCCTCCTGTGTGATACTGTCTGCTGAGCCGTGTATCTAATCCTCTCCTGTGTGATACTGTCTGCTGAGCCGTGTATCTAATCTTCTCCTGTGTGATACTGTCTGCTGAGCTGTGTATCTAATCCTATTCTGTGTGATACTGTCTGCTGAGCCGTGTATCTAATCCTCTCCTGTGTGATACTGTCTGCTGAGCCGTGTATCTAATCTTCTCCTGTGTGATACTGTCTGCTGAGCTGTGTATCTAATCCTCTCCTGTGTGATTCTGTCTGCTGAGCCGTGTATCTAATCCTATCCTGTGTGATACTGTCTGCTGAGCCGTGTATCTAATCATATCCTGTGTGATACTGTCTGCTGAGCTGTGTATCTAATCCTATCCTGTGTGATACTGTCTGCTGAGCTGTGTATCTAATCCTCTCCTGTGTGATACTGTCTGCTGAGCCGTGTATCTAATCCTATCCTGTGTGATACTGTCTGCTGAGCCGTGTATCTAATCTTCTCCTGTGTGATACTGTCTGCTGAGCTGTGTATCTAATCCTATCCTGTGTGATACTGTCTGCTGAGCTGTGTATCTAATCCTATCCTGTGTGATACTGTCTGCTGAGCCGTGTATCTAATCCTCTCCTGTGTGATACTGTCTGCTGAGCTGTGTATCTAATCCTATCCTGTGTGATACTGACTGCTGAGCTGTGTATCTAATTCTATCCTGTGTGATACTGTCTGCTGAGCTGTGTATCTAATCCTCTCCTGTGTGATACTGTCTGCTGAGCCGTGTATCTAATCCTATCCTGTGTGATACTGTCTGCTGAGCCGTGTATCTAATCCTATCCTGTGTGATACTGTCTGCTGAGCTGTGTATCTAATACTATCCTGTGTGATACTGTCTGCTGAGCCGTGTATCTAATACTATCCTGTGTGATACTGACTGCTGAGCCATGTATCTAATCCTATCCTGTGTGATACTGTCTGCTGAGTCGTGTATCTAATCCTCTCCTGTGTGATACTGTCTGCTGAGCCGTGTATCTAATCCTATACTATGTGATACAGTCTGCTGAGCTGTGTATCTAATCCTCTCCTGTGTGAAACTGTCTGCTGAGCTGTGTATCTAATCCTCTCCTATGTGATACTGTCTGCTGAGCCGTGTATCTAATCCTATCCTGTGTGATACTGACTGCTGAGCCGTGTATCTAATCCTATCCTGTGTGATACTGTCTGCTGAGCCGTGTATCTAATCCTCTCCTGTGTGATACTGACTGCTGAGCCGTGTATCTAATACTATCCTGTGTGATACTGACTGCTGAGCCGTGTATCTAATCCTATCCTGTGTGATACTGTCTGCTGAGCTGTGTATCTAATACTATCCTGTATGATACTGTCTGCTGAGCCGTGTATCTAATCCTATCCTGTGTGATACTGACTGCTGAGCCGTGTATCTAATCCTGTCCTGTGTTATACTGTCTGCTGAGCCGTGTATCTAATCCTATCCTGTGTGATACTGTCTGCTGAGCCGTGTATCTAATCCTCTCCTGTGTGATACTGTCTGCTGAGCCGTGTATCTAATCCTCTCCTGTGTGATACTGACTGCTGAGCCGTGTATCTAATCCTATCCTGTGTGATACTGCCTGCTGAGCTGTGTATCTAATCCTATCCTGTGTGATACTGTCTGCTGAACCTTGTATCTAATCCTATCCTGTGTGATACTGTCTGCTGAGCTGTGTATCTAATCCTATACTATGTGATACTGTCTGCTGAGCCGTGTATCTAATCCTCTCCTGTGTGATACTGTCTGCTGAGCCGTGTATCTAATCCTCTCCTGTGTGATACTGACTGCTGAGCCGTGTATCTAATCCTATCCTGTGTGATACTGTCTGCTGAGCCGTGTATCTAATCCTATCCTGTGTGATACTGACTGCTGAGCCGTGTATCTAATCCTCTCCTGTGTGATACTGTCTGCTGAGCCGTGTATCTAATCCTGTCCTGTGTTATACTGTCTGCTGAGCCGTGTATCTAATCCTATCCTGTGTGATACTGTCTGCTGAGCCGTGTATCTAATCCTCTCCTGTGTGATACTGTCTGCTGAGCCGTGTATCTAATCCTCTCCTGTGTGATACTGTCTGCTGAGCCGTGTATCTAATCCTATCCTGTGTGATACTGTCTGCTGAGCCGTGTATCTAATCCTATCCTGTGTGATACTGTCTGCTGAGCCGTGTATCTAATCCTATCCTGTGTGATACTGACTGCTGAGCCGTGTATCTAATCCTCTCCTGTGTGATACTGTCTGCTGAGCCGTGTATCTAATCCTATCCTGTGTGATACTGTCTGCTGAGCCGTGTATCTACTCCTCTCCTGTGTGATACTGACTGCTGAGCCGTGTATCTAATCCTATCCTGTGTGATACTGTCTGCTGAGCTGTGTATCTAATCCTCTCCTGTGTGATACTGTCTGCTGAGCCGCGTATCTAATCCTCTCCTGTGTGATACTGTCTGCTGAGCTGTGTATCTAATCCTATCCTGTGTGATACTGTCTGCTGAGCCGTGTATCTAATCCTATAATGTGTGATACTGTCTGCTGAGCCGTGTAGCTAATCCTATCCTGTGTGATACTGTCTGCTGAGCCGTGTATCTAATCCTCTCCTGTGTGATACTGTCTGCTGAGCCGTGTATCTAATCCTATCCTGTGTGATACTGTCTGCTGAGCCGCGTATCTAATCCTATCCTGTGTGATACTGTCTGCTGAGCCGTATATCTAATCTTCTCCTGTGTGATACTGACTGCTGAGCCATGTATCTAATCCTATCCTGTGTGATACTGTCTGCTGAGCCGTGTATCTAATCTTCTCCTGTGTGATACTGACTGCTGAGCCGTGTATCTAATCCTATCCTGTGTGATACTGTCTGCTGAGCCGTGTATCTAATCCTATCCTGTGTGATACTGTCTGCTGAGCCGCGTATCTAATCCTCTCCTGTGTGATACTGTCTGCTGAGCTGTGTATCTAATCCTATCCTGTGTGATACTGTCTGCTGAGCCGTGTATCTAATCCTATACTGTGTGATACTGTCTGCTGAGCCGTGTATCTAATCCTCTCCTGTGTGATACTGTCTGCTGAGCCGTGTATCTAATCCTCTCCTGTGTGATACTGTCTGCTGAGCTGTGTATCTAATCCTATCCTGTGTGATACTGTCTGCTGAGCCGTGTATCTAATCCTATCCTGTGTGATACTGTCTGCTGAGCCGTGTATCTAATCCTATCCTGTGTGATACTGTCTGCTGAGCCGTGTATCTAATCTTCTCCTGTGTGATACTGTCTGCTGAGCCGTGTATCTAATCTTCTCCTGTGTGATACTGTCTGCTGAGCCGTGTATCTAATCCTATCCTGTGTGATACTGTCTGCTGAGCTGTGTATCTAATCTTCTCCTGTGTGATACTGTCTGCTGAGCTGTGTATCTAATCCTCTCCTGTGTGATACTGTCTGCTGAGCTGTGTATCTAATCCTCTCCTGTGTGATACTGACTGCTGAGCTGTGTATGTAATCTTCTCCTGTTTGATACTGTCTGCTGAGCCGTGTATCTAATCCTATCCTGTGTGATACTGTCTGCTGAGCCGTGTATCTAATCCTATCCTGTGTGATACTGACTGCTGAGCCGTGTATCTAATCCTCTCCTGTGTGATACTGACTGCTGAGCTGTGTATCTAATCCTCTCCTGTGTGATACTGACTGCTGAGCTGTGTATCTAATCCTATCCTGTGTGATACTGACTGCTGAGCCGTGTATCTAATCCTATCCTGTGTGATACTGTCTGCTGAGCCGTGTATCTAATCCTCTCCTGTGTGATTCTGTCTGCTGAGCCGTGTATCTAATCCTATCCTGTGTGATACTGTCTGCTGAGCTGTGTATCTAATCCTATCCTGTGTGATACTGACTGCTGAGCCGTGTATCTAATCCTATCCTGTGTGATACTGACTGCTGAGCCGTGTATCTAATCCTATCCTGTGTGATACTGACTGCTGAGCTGTGTATCTAATCCTATCCTGTGTGATACTGACTGCTGAGCCGTGTATCTAATCCTATCCTGTGTGATACTGTCTGCTGAGCCGTGTATCTAATCCTATCCTGTGTGATACTGTCTGCTGAGCCGTGTATCTAATCCTATCCTGTGTGATACTGACTGCTGAGCCGTGTATCTAATCCTCTCCTGTGTGATACTTTCTGCTGAGCCGTGTATCTAATCCTATCCTGTGTGATACTGACTGCTGAGCCGTATATCTAATCCTATCCTGTGTGATACTGCCTGCTGAGCTGTGTATCTAATCCTATCCTGTGTGATACTGTCTGCTGAGCCGTGTATCTAATCCTCTCCTGTGTGATACTGTCTGCTGAGCTGTGTATCTAATCCTATCCTGTGTGATACTGTCTGCTGAGCCGCGTATCTAATCCTATCCTGTGTGATACTGTCTGCTGAGCCGTGTATCTAATCTTCTCCTGTGTGATACTGACTGCTGAGTCATGTATCTAATCCTATCCTGTGTGATACTGTCTGCTGAGCCGTGTATCTAATCTTCTCCTGTGTGATACTGACTGCTGAGCCATGTATCTAATCCTCTCCTGTGTGATACTGTCTGCTGAGCCGTGTATCTAATCCTATCCTGTGTGATACTGACTGCTGAGCCGTGTATCTAATCCTATTCTGTGTGATACCGTCTGCTGAGCCGTGTATCTAATCCTATCCTGTGTGATACTATCTGCTGAGCCGTGTATCTAATCCTATCCTGTGTGATACTATCTGCTGAGCTGTGTATCTAATCCTATCCTGTGTGATACTGTCTGCTGAGCCGTGTATCTAATCCTATCCTGTGTGATACTGTCTGCTGAGCCGTGTATCTAATCCTCTCCTGTGTGATACTGTCTGCTGAGCTGTGTATCTAATCCCCTCCTGTGTGATACTGTCTGCTGAGCCGTGTATCTAATCCTATCCTGTGTGATACTGACTGCTGAGCTGTGTATCTAATCCTCTCCTGTGTGATACTGTCTGCTGAGCTGTGTATCTAATCCTCTCCTGTGTGATACTGTCTGCTGAGCCGTGTATCTAATCCTATCCTGTGTGATACTGACTGCTGAGCAGTGTATCTAATCCTATCCTGTGTGATACTGACTGCTGAGCTGTGTATCTAATCCTCTCCTGTGTGATACTGACTGCTGAGCTGTGTATCTAATCCTATCCTGTGTGATACTGTCTGCTGAGCCGTGTATCTAATCCTATCCTGTGTGATACTGTCTGCTGAGCCGTGTATCTAATCCTCTCCTGAGTGATACTGTCTGCTGAGCCGTGTATCTAATCCTATCCTGTGTTATACTGTCTGCTGAGCCGTGTATCTAATCCTCTCCTGTGTGATACTGTCTGCTGAGCCGTGTATCTAATCCTATCCTGTGTGATACTGTCTGCTGAGCCGTGTATCTAATCCTATCCTGTGTGATACTGTCTGCTGAGCTGTGTATCTAATCCCCTCCTGTGTGATACTGTCTGCTGAGCCGTATATGTAATCCTCTCCTGTGTGATACTGACTGCTGAGCCGTGTATCTAATCCTCTCCTGTGTGATACTGTCTGCTGAGCCGTGTATCTAATCCTCTCCTGTGTGATACTGACTGCTGAGCCGTGTATCTAATCCTCTCCTGTGTGATACTGTCTGCTGAGCCGTGTATCTAATCCTCTCCTGTGTGATACTGACTGCTGAGCCGTGTATCTAATCCTCTCCTGTGTGATACTGTCTGCTGAGCTGTGTATCTAATCCTATCCTGTGTGATACTGTCTGCTGAGCTGTGTATCTAATCCCCTCCTGTGTGATACTGTCTGCTGAGCCGTGTATCTAATCCTATCCTGTGTGATACTGACTGCTGTGCCGTGTATCTAATCCTCTCCTGTGTGATACTGTCTGCTGAGCCGTGTATCTAATCCTCTCCTGTGTGATACTGTCTGCTGAGCTGTGTATCTAATCCTATCCTGTGTGATACTGTCTGCTGAGCTGTGTATCTAATCCTATCCTGTGTGATGCTGTCTGCTGAGCCGTGTATCGAATCCTCTCCTGTGTGATACTGTCTGCTGAGCCGTGTATCTAATCCTATCCTGTGTGATACTGTCTGCTGAGCTGTGTATCTAATCCTCTCCTGTGTGATACTGTCTGCTGAGCCGTGTATCTAATCCTATCCTGTGTGATGCTGTCTGCTGAGCCGTGTATCTAATCCTCTCCTGTGTGATACTGTCTGCTGAGCCGTGTATCTAATCCTATTCTGTGTGATACTGTCTGCTGAGCTGTGTATCTAATCCTATCCTGTGTGATGCTGTCTGCTGAGCCGTGTATCTAATCCTCTCCTGTGTGACACTGTCTGCTGAGCCGTGTATCTAATCCTCTCCTGTGTGATACTGTCTGCTGAGCTGTATATCTAATCCCCTCCTGTGTGATACTGTCTGCTGAGCCGTGTATCTAATCCTATCCTGTGTGATACTGACTGCTGTGCCATGTATCTAATCCTATCCTGTGTGATACTGTCTGCTGAGCCGTGTATCTAATCCTTTCCTGTGTGATACTGTCTGCTGAGCCGTGTATCTAATCCTCTCCTGTGTGATACTGTCTGCTGAGCTGTGTATCTAATCCTATCCTGTGTGATACTGTCTGCTGAGCTGTGTATCTAATCCTATCCTGTGTGATACTGTCTGCTGAGCCGTGTATCTAATCCTATCCTGTGTGATTTTGTCTGCTGAGCCGTGTATCTAATCCTATCCTGTGTGATACTGTCTGCTGAGCTGTGTATCTAATCCTATCCTGTGTGATTTTGTCTGCTGAGCTGTGTATCTAATCCTCTCCTGTGTGATACTGACTGCTGAGCCGTGTATCTAATCCTCTCCTGTGTGATACTGTCTGCTGAGCCGTGTATCTAATCCTCTCCTATGTGATACTGACTGCTGAGCCGTGTATCTAATCCTCTCCTGTGTGATACTGTCTGCTGAGCCGTGTATCTAATCCTCTCCTGTGTGATACTGTCTGCTGAGCCGTGTATCTAATCCTATCCTGTGTGATACTGTCTGCTGAGCTGTGTATCTAATCCTATCCTGTGTGATACTGTCTGCTGAACCATGTATCTAATCTTCTCCTGTGTGATACTGACTGCTGAGCTGTGTATCTAATCTTCTCCTGTGTGATACTGACTGCTGAGCTGTGTATCTAATCCTCTCATGTGTGATACTGTCTGCTGAGCTGTGTATCTAATCCTCTCCTGTGATACTGTCTGCTGAGCCGTGTATCTAATCCTCTCCTGTGTGATACTGTCTGCTGAGCTGTGTATCTAATCCTCTCCTGTGATACTGTCTGCTGAGCCGTGTATCTAATCATCACCTGTGTGATACTGACTGCTGAGCTATGTATCTAATCCTCTCCTGTGTGATACTGTCTGCTGAGCCGTGTATCTAATCCTATCCTGTGTAATACTGTCTGCTGAGCCGTGTATCTAATCCTCTCCTGTGTGATACTGACTGCTGAGCTATGTATCTAATCCTCTCCTGTGTGATACTGTCTGCTGAGCCGTGTATCTAATCTTCTCCTGTGTGATACTGTCTGCTGAGCTGTGTATCTAATCCTATCCTGTGTGATACTGACTGGTGAGCTGTGTATCTAATCCTCTCCTGTGTGATACTGACTGCTGAGCCGTGTATCTAATCCTCTCCTGTGTGATGCTGTCTGCTGAGCCGTGTATCTAATCCTCACCTGTGTGATACTGACTGCTGAGCCGTGTATCTAATCCTCTCCTGTGTGATACTGTCTGCTGAGCCGTGTATCTAATCCTCTCCTGTGTGATTCTGTCTGCTGAGCCGTGTATCTAATCCTATCCTGTGTGATACTGTCTGCTGAGCTGTGTATCTAATCCTATCCTGTGTGATACTGACTGCTGAGCCGTGTATCTAATCCTATCCTGTGTGATACTGACTGCTGAGCCGTGTATCTAATCCTATCCTGTGTGATACTGACTGCTGAGCCGTGTATCTAATCCTATCCTGTGTGATACTGACTGCTGAGCTGTGTATCTAATCCTATCCTGTGTGATACTGACTGCTGAGCCGTGTATCTAATCCTATCCTGTGTGATACTGTCTGCTGAGCCGTGTATCTAATCCTATCCTGTGTGATACTGTCTGCTGAGCCGTGTATCTAATCCTATCCTGTGTGATACTGACTGCTGAGCCGTGTATCTAATCCTCTCCTGTGTGATACTTTCTGCTGAGCCGTGTATCTAATCCTATCCTGTGTGATACTGACTGCTGAGCCATATATCTAATCCTATCCTGTGTGATACTGCCTGCTGAGCTGTGTATCTAATCCTATCCTGTGTGATACTGTCTGCTGAGCCGTGTATCTAATCCTCTCCTGTGTGATACTGTCTGCTGAGCTGTGTATCTAATCCTATCCTGTGTGATACTGTCTGCTGAGCCGCGTATCTAATCCTATCCTGTGTGATACTGTCTGCTGAGCCGTGTATCTAATCTTCTCCTGTGTGATACTGACTGCTGAGTCATGTATCTAATCCTATCCTGTGTGATACTGTCTGCTGAGCCGTGTATCTAATCTTCTCCTGTGTGATACTGACTGCTGAGCCATGTATCTAATCCTCTCCTGTGTGATACTGTCTGCTGAGCCGTGTATCTAATCCTATCCTGTGTGATACTGACTGCTGAGCCGTGTATCTAATCCTATTCTGTGTGATACCGTCTGCTGAGCCGTGTATCTAATCCTATCCTGTGTGATACTATCTGCTGAGCCGTGTATCTAATCCTATCCTGTGTGATACTATCTGCTGAGCTGTGTATCTAATCCTATCCTGTGTGATACTGTCTGCTGAGCCGTGTATCTAATCCTATCCTGTGTGATACTGTCTGCTGAGCCGTGTATCTAATCCTCTCCTGTGTGATACTGTCTGCTGAGCTGTGTATCTAATCCCCTCCTGTGTGATACTGTCTGCTGAGCCGTGTATCTAATCCTATCCTGTGTGATACTGACTGCTGAGCTGTCTATCTAATCCTCTCCTGTGTGATACTGTCTGCTGAGCTGTGTATCTAATCCTCTCCTGTGTGATACTGTCTGCTGAGCCGTGTATCTAATCCTATCCTGTGTGATACTGACTGCTGAGCAGTGTATCTAATCCTATCCTGTGTGATACTGACTGCTGAGCTGTGTATCTAATCCTCTCCTGTGTGATACTGACTGCTGAGCTGTGTATCTAATCCTATCCTGTGTGATACTGTCTGCTGAGCCGTGTATCTAATCCTATCCTGTGTGATACTGTCTGCTGAGCCGTGTATCTAATCCTCTCCTGAGTGATACTGTCTGCTGAGCCGTGTATCTAATCCTATCCTGTGTTATACTGTCTGCTGAGCCGTGTATCTAATCCTCTCCTGTGTGATACTGTCTGCTGAGCCGTGTATCTAATCCTATCCTGTGTGATACTGTCTGCTGAGCCGTGTATCTAATCCTATCCTGTGTGATACTGTCTGCTGAGCTGTGTATCTAATCCCCTCCTGTGTGATACTGTCTGCTGAGCCGTATATGTAATCCTCTCCTGTGTGATACTGACTGCTGAGCCGTGTATCTAATCCTCTCCTGTGTGATACTGTCTGCTGAGCCGTGTATCTAATCCTCTCCTGTGTGATACTGACTGCTGAGCCGTGTATCTAATCCTCTCCTGTGTGATACTGTCTGCTGAGCTGTGTATCTAATCCTATCCTGTGTGATACTGTCTGCTGAGCTGTGTATCTAATCCCCTCCTGTGTGATACTGTCTGCTGAGCCGTGTATCTAATCCTATCCTGTGTGATACTGACTGCTGTGCCGTGTATCTAATCCTCTCCTGTGTGATACTGTCTGCTGAGCCGTGTATCTAATCCTCTCCTGTGTGATACTGTCTGCTGAGCTGTGTATCTAATCCTATCCTGTGTGATACTGTCTGCTGAGCTGTGTATCTAATCCTATCCTGTGTGATGCTGTCTGCTGAGCCGTGTATCTAATCCTCTCCTGTGTGATACTGTCTGCTGAGCCGTGTATCTAATCCTATCCTGTGTGATACTGTCTGCTGAGCTGTGTATCTAATCCTCTCCTGTGTGATACTGTCTGCTGAGCCGTGTATCTAATCCTATCCTGTGTGATGCTGTCTGCTGAGCCGTGTATCTAATCCTCTCCTGTGTGATACTGTCTGCTGAGCCGTGTATCTAATCCTATTCTGTGTGATACTGTCTGCTGAGCTGTGTATCTAATCCTATCCTGTGTGATGCTGTCTGCTGAGCCGTGTATCTAATCCTCTCCTGTGTGACACTGTCTGCTGAGCCGTGTATCTAATCCTCTCCTGTGTGATACTGTCTGCTGAGCTGTATATCTAATCCCCTCCTGTGTGATACTGTCTGCTGAGCCGTGTATCTAATCCTATCCTGTGTGATACTGACTGCTGTGCCATGTATCTAATCCTATCCTGTGTGATACTGTCTGCTGAGCCGTGTATCTAATCCTTTCCTGTGTGATACTGTCTGCTGAGCCGTGTATCTAATCCTCTCCTGTGTGATACTGTCTGCTGAGCTGTGTATCTAATCCTATCCTGTGTGATACTGTCTGCTGAGCTGTGTATCTAATCCTATCCTGTGTGATGCTGTCTGCTGAGCCGTGTATCTAATCCTCTCCTGTGTGATACTGTCTGCTGAGCCGTGTATCTAATCCTATCCTGTGTGATACTGTCTGCTGAGCCGTGTATCTAATCCTATCCTGTGTGATACTGTCTGCTGAGCCGTGTATCTAATCCTATCCTGTGTGATACTGTCTGCTGAGCTGTGTATCTAATCCTATCCTGTGTGATACTGTCTGCTGAGCCGTGTATCTAATCCTATCCTGTGTGATTTTGTCTGCTGAGCCGTGTATCTAATCCTCTCCTGTGTGATACTGACTGCTGAGCCGTGTATCTAATCCTCTCCTGTGTGATACTGTCTGCTGAGCCGTGTATCTAATCCTCTCCTATGTGATACTGACTGCTGAGCCGTGTATCTAATCCTCTCCTGTGTGATACTGTCTGCTGAGCCGTGTATCTAATCCTCTCCTGTGTGATACTGTCTGCTGAGCCGTGTATCTAATCCTATCCTGTGTGATACTGTCTGCTGAGCTGTGTATCTAATCCTATCCTGTGTGATACTGTCTGCTGAACCATGTATCTAATCTTCTCCTGTGTGATACTGACTGCTGAGCTGTGTATCTAATCTTCTCCTGTGTGATACTGTCTGCTGAGCTGTGTATCTAATCCTCTCATGTGTGATACTGTCTGCTGAGCTGTGTATCTAATCCTCTCCTGTGATACTGTCTGCTGAGCCGTGTATCTAATCCTCTCCTGTGTGATACTGTCTGCTGAGCTGTGTATCTAATCCTCTCCTGTGATACTGTCTGCTGAGCCGTGTATCTAATCATCACCTGTGTGATACTGACTGCTGAGCTATGTATCTAATCCTCTCCTGTGTGATACTGTCTGCTGAGCCGTGTATCTAATCTTCTCCTGTGTGATACTGTCTGCTGAGCTGTGTATCTAATCCTATCCTGTGTGATACTGACTGGTGAGCTGTGTATCTAATCCTCTCCTGTGTGATACTGACTGCTGAGCCGTGTATCTAATCCTATCCTGTGTGATGCTGTCTGCTGAGCCGTGTATCTAATCCTCACCTGTGTGATACTGACTGCTGAGCCGTGTATCTAATCCTCTCCTGTGTGTTACTGTCTGCTGAGCTGTGTATCTAATCCTCTCCTGTGATACTGTCTGCTGAGCCGTGTATCTAATCCTCTCATGTGTGATACTGTCTGCTGAGCCGTGTATCTAATCCTCTCATGTGTGATACTGTCTGCTGAGCTGTGTATCTAATCCTCTCCTGTGATACTGTCTGCTGAGCCGTGTATCTAATCCTCTCCTGTGTGATACTGTCTGCTGAGCTGTGTATCTAATCCTCTCCTGTGATACTGTCTGCTGAGCCGTGTATCTAATCATCACCTGTGTGATACTGACTGCTGAGCTATGTATCTAATCCTCTCCTGTGTGATACTGTCTGCTGAGCCGTGTATCTAATCTTCTCCTGTGTGATACTGTCTGCTGAGCTGTGTATCTAATCCTATCCTGTGTGATACTGACTGGTGAGCTGTGTATCTAATCCTCTCCTGTGTGATACTGACTGCTGAGCCGTGTATCTAATCCTCTCCTGTGTGATGCTGTCTGCTGAGCCGTGTATCTAATCCTCACCTGTGTGATACTGACTGCTGAGCCGTGTATCTAATCCTCTCCTGTGTGATACTGTCTGCTGAGCTGTGTATCTAATCCTCTCCTGTGTGTTACTGTCTGCTGAGCCGTGTATCTAATCCTCTCCTGTGTGATATTGTCTGCTGAGCCGTGTATCTAATCCTCTCCTGTGTGATACTGTCTCCTGAGCTGTGTATCTAATCCTATCCTGTGTGATACTGTCTGCTGAGCCTTGTATCTAATCCTCTCCTGTGTGATGCTGTCTGCTGAGCCGTGTATCTAATCCTCTCCTGTGTGATACTGTCTGCTGAGCCGTGTATCTAATCCTATCCTGTGTGATACTGTCTGCTGAGCCGTGTATCTAATCCTATCCTGTGTGATACTGTCTGCTGAGCCGTGTATCTAATCCTATCCTGTGTGATACTGTCTGCTGAGCCGTGTATCTAATCCTCTCCTGTGTGATACTGTCTGCTGAGCCGTGTATCTAATCCTCTCCTGTGTGATACTGTCTGCTGAGCCGTGTATCTAATCCTATCCTGTGTGATACTGTCTGCTGAGCCGAGTATCTAATCCTCTCCTGTGTGATACTGTCTGCTGAGCCGTGCATCTAATCCTATCCTGTGTGATACTGTCTGCTGAGCTGTGTATCTAATCCTATCCTGTGTGATACTGTCTGCTGAGCTGTGTATCTAATCCTATCCTGTGTGATACTGACTGCTGAGCCGTGTATCTAATCCTCTCCTGTGTGATACTGTCTGCTGAGCCGTGTATCTAATCCTATCCTGTGTGATACTGTCTGCTGAGCCGTGTATCTAATCCTCTCCTGTGTGATACTGTCTGCTGAGCCGTGTATCTAATCCTATCCTGTGTGATACTATCTGCTGAGCTGTGTATCTAATCCTCTCCTGTGTGATACTGTCTGCTGAGCCGTGTATCTAATCCCCTCCTGTGTGATACTGTCTGCTGAGCCGTGTATCTAATCCTCTCCTGTGTGATACTGTCTGCTGAGCCGTGTATCTAATCCTCTACTGTGTGATACTGACTGCTGAGCCGTGTATCTAATCCTCTCCTGTGTGATACTGTCTGCTGAGCCGTGTATCTAATCCTCTACTGTGTGATACTGACTGCTGAGCCGTGTATCTAATCCTCTCCTGTGTGATACTGTCTGCTGAGCCGTGTATCTAATCCCCTCCTGTGTGATACTGTCTGCTGAGCCGTGTATCTAATCCTCTCCTGTGTGATACTGACTGCTGAGCCGTGTATCTAATCCTCTCCTGTGTGATACTGTCTGCTGAGCCGTGTATCTAATCCTCTCCTGTGTGATACTGTCTGCTGAGCCGTGTATCTAATCCTCTCCTGTGTGATACTGACTGCTGAGCTGTGTATCTAATCCTATCCTGTGTGATACTGTCTGCTGAGCCGTGTATCTAATCCTCTCCTGTGTGATACTGTCTGCTGAGCCGTGTATCTAATCCTATCCTGTGTGATACTGTCTGCTGAGCCGTGTATCTAATCCTCTCCTGTGTGATACTGTCTGCTGAGCCGTGTATCTAATCCTATCCTGTGTGATACTGTCTGCTGAGCCGTGTATCTAATCCTATCCTGTGTGATACTGACTGCTGAGCTGTGTATCTAATCCTATCCTGTGTGATACTGTCTGCTGAGCCGTGTATCTAATCCTCTCCTGTGTGATACTGTCTGCTGAGCCGTGTATCTAATCCTCTCCTGTGTGATACTGACTGCTGAGCTGTGTATCTAATCCTATCCTGTGTGATACTGTCTGCTGAGCCGTGTATCTAATCCTCTCCTGTGTGATACTGTCTGCTGAGCCGTGTATCTAATCCTATCCTGTGTGATACTGTCTGCTGAGCCGTGTATCTAATCCTCTCCTGTGTGATACAGTCTGCTGAGCCGTGTATCTAATCCTATCCTGTGTGATACTGTCTGCTGAGCCGTGTATCTAATCCTATCCTGTGTGATACTGTCTGCTGAGCCATGTATCTAATCCTCTCCTGTGTGATACTGACTGCTGAGCTGTGTATCTAATCCTATCCTGTGTGATACTGTCTGCTGAGCCGTGTATCTAATCCTCTCCTGTGTGATACTGACTGCTGAGCTGTGTATCTAATCCTATCCTGTGTGATACTGTCTGCTGAGCCGTGTATCTAATCCTATCCTGTGTGATACTGTCTGCTGAGCCGTGTATCTAATCCTCTCCTGTGTGATACTGACTGCTGAGCTGTGTATCTAATCCTATCCTGTGTGATACTGTCTGCTGAGCCGTGTATCTAATCCTATCCTGTGTGATACTGTCTGCTGAGCCTTGTATCTAATCCTCTCCTGTGTGATACTGACTGCTGAGCTGTGTATCTAATCCTATCCTGTGTGATACTGACTGCTGAGCCGTGTATCTAATCCTCTCCTGTGTGATACTGTCTGCTGAGCCGTGTATCTAATCCTATCCTGTGTGATACTGTCTGCTGAGCCTTGTATCTAATCCTCTCCTGTGTGATACTGACTGCTGAGCTGTGTATCTAATCCTATCCTGTGTGATACTGTCTGCTGAGCCGTGTATCTAATCCTCTCCTGTGTGATACTGTCTGCTGAGCCGTGTATCTAATCCTATCCTGTGTGATACTGTCTGCTGAGCCGTGTATCTAATCCTCTCCTGTGTGATACTGTCTGCTGAGCCGTGTATCTAATCCTCTCCTGTGTGATACTGTCTGCTGAGCCGTGTATCTAATCCTCTCCTGTGTGATACTGTCTGCTGAGCCGTGTATCTAATCCTCTCCTGTGTGATACTGACTGCTGAGCTGTGTATCTAATCCTCTCCTGTGTGATACTGTCTGCTGAGCCTTGTATCTAATCCTCTCCTGTGTGATGCTGTCTGCTGAGCCGTGTATCTAATCCTCTCCTGTGTGATACTGACTGCTGAGCCGTGTATCTAATCCTATCCTGTGTGATACTGTCTGCTGAGCCGTGTATCTAATCCTCTCCTGTGTGATAGTCTGCTGAGCCGTGTATCTAATCCTCTCCTGTGTGATACTGTCTGCTGAGCCGTGTATCTAATCCTATCCTGTGTGATATTGTCTGCTGAGCCATGTATCTAATCCTATCCTGTGTGATACTGACTGCTGAGCCGTGTATCTAATCCTCTCCTGTGTGATACTGTCTGCCGAGCCGTGTATCTAATCCTCTCCTGTGTGATACTATCTGCCGAGCCGTGTATCTAATGCTCTCCTGTGTGATACTGTCTGCTGAGCCGTGTATCTAATCCTCTCCTGTGTGATACTATCTGCTGAGCCGTGTATCTAATCCTCTTCTGTGTGATACTGTCTGCTGAGCCGTGTATCTAATCCTGTCCTGTGTGATACTGTCTGCTGAGCTGTGTATCTAATCCTATCCTGTGTGATACTGACTGCTGAGCTGTGTATCTAATCCCCTCCTGTGTGATACTGACTGCTGAGCTGTGTATCTAATCCTATCCTGTGTGATTCTGTCTGCTGAGCTGTGTATCTAATCCTCTCCTATGTGATACTGACTGCTGAGCCGTGTATCTAATCCTATCCTGTGTGATACTGTCTGCTGAGCCGTGTATCTAATCCTCTCCTGTGTGATACTGTCTGCTGAGCCGTGTATCTAATCCTCTCCTATGTGATACTGACTGCTGAGCCGTGTATCTAATCCTCTCCTGTGTGATACTGTCTGCTGAGCTGTGTATCTAATCCTCTCCTGTGTGATACTGTCTGCTGAGCCGTGTATCTAATCCCCTCCTGTGTGATACTGACTGCTGAGCTGTGTATCTAATCCTCTCCTGTGTGATACTGTCTGCTGAGCCGTGTATCTAATCCTCTCCTGTGTGATACTGTCTGCTGAGCCGTGTATCTAATCCTCTCCTATGTGATACTGACTGCTGAGCCGTGTATCTAATCCTCTCCTGTGTGATACTGTCTGCTGAGCTGTGTATCTAATCCTATCCTGTGTGATACTGTCTGCTGAACCATGTATCTAATCCTCTCCTGTGTGATACTGACTGCTGAGCTGTGTATCTAATCCTATCCTGTGTGATACTGTCTGCTGAGCCGTGTATCTAATCCTCTCCTGTGTGATACTGACTGCTGAGCCGTGTATCTAATCCTCTCCTGTGTGATACTGTCTGCTGAGCCGTGTATCTAATCCCCTCCTGTGTGATACTGACTGCTGAGCTGTGTATCTAATCCTATCCTGTGTGATACTGTCTGCTGAGCCGTGTATCTAATCCTCTCCTGTGTGATACTGACTGCTGAGCCATGTATCTAATCCTCTCCTGTGTGATACTGTCTGCTGAGCCGTGTATCTAATCCTCTCCTGTGTGATACTGACTGCTGAGCTGTGTATCTAATCCTATCCTGTGTGATACTGTCTGCTGAGCCGTGTATCTAATCCTCTCCTGTGTGATACTGACTGCTGAGCCGTGTATCTAATCCTCTCCTGTGTGATACTGTCTGCTGAGCCGTGTATCTAATCCTATCCTGTGTGATACTGACTGCTGAGCCGTGTATCTAATCCAATCCTGTGTCATACTGACTGCTGAGCCGTGTATCTAATCCTATCTTGTGTGATACTGTCTGCTGAGCGGTGTATCTAATCCTATCCTGTGTGATACTGACTGCAGAGCCGTGTATCTAATCCTCTCCTGTGTGATACTGACTGCAGAGCCGTGTATCTAATCCTCTCCTGTGTGATACTGTCTGCTGAGCCGTGTATCTAATCCTATCCTGTGTGATACTGTCTGCTGAGCCGTGTATCTAATCCTCTTGTGTGATACAGTCTGCTGAGCCGTGTATCTAATCCTATCCTGTGTGATACTGACTGCTGAGCCGTGTATCTAATCCTATCCTGTGTGATACTGACTGCTGAGCTGTGTATCTAATCATCTCCTGTGTGATACTGACTGCTGAGCCGTGTATCTAATCCTCTCCTGTGTGATACTGTCTGCTGAGCGGTGTATCTAATCCTCTCCTGTGTGATACTGTCTGCTGAGCCGTGTATCTAATCCTCTCCTGTGTGATACTGTCTGCTGAGCCGTGTATCTAATCCTCTCCTGTGTGATACTGTCTGCTGAGCTGTGTATCTAATCCTCTCCTGTGTGATACTGTCTGCTGAGCTGTGTATCTAATCCTCTCCTGTGTGATACTGTCTGCTGAGCTGTGTATCTAATCCTCTCCTGTGTGATACTGACTGCTGAGCCGTGTATCTAATCCTCTCCTGTGTGATACTGTCTGCTGAGCCGTGTATCTAATCCTCTCCTGTGTGATACTGACTGCTGAGCCATGTATCTAATCCTCTCCTGTGTGATACTGTCTGCTGAGCCGTGTATCTAATCCTTTCCTGTGTGATACTGTCTGCTGAGCCGTGTATCTAATCCTATCCTGTGTGATACTGTCTGCTGAGCCGTGTATCTAATCCTCTCCTGTGTGATACTGTCTGCTGAGCTGTGTATCTAATCCTATCCTGTGTGATACTGTCTGCTGAGCTGTGTATCTAATCCTCTCCTGTGTGATACTGTCTGCTGAGCCGTGTATCTAATCCTGTCCTGTGTGATACTGTCTGCTGAGCTGTGTATCTAATCCTCTCCTGTGTGATACTGACTGCTGAGCCGTGTATCTAATCCTCTCCTGTGTGATACTGTCTGCTGAGCCGTGTATCTAATCCTCTCCTGTGTGATACTGTCTGCTGAGCCGTGTATCTAATCCTATCCTGTGTGATACTGTCTGCTGAGCCGTGTATCTAATCCTCTCCTGTGTGATACTGTCTGCTGAGCTGTGTATCTAATCCTATCCTGTGTGATACTGTCTGCTGAGCCGTGTATCTAATCCTCTCCTGTGTGATACTGTCTGCTGAGCCGTGTATCTAATCCTATCCTGTGTGATACTGTCTGCTGAGCTGTGTATCTAATCCTCTCCTGTGTGATACTGACTGCTGAGCCGTGTATCTAATCCTATCCTGTGTGATACTGTCTGCTGAGCTGTGTATCTAATCCTCTCCTGTGTGATACTGACTGCTGAGCCGTGTATCTAATCCTCTCCTGTGTGATACTGTCTGCTGAGCTGTGTATCTAATCCTATCCTGTGTGATACTGTCTGCTGAGCCGTGCATCTAATCCTATCCTGTGTGATACTGTCTGCCGAGCCGTGTATCTAATCCTCTCCTGTGTGATACTGTCTGCTGAGCTGTGTATCTAATCCTCTCCTGTGTGATACTGTCTGCTGAGCCGTGTATCTAATCCTATCCTGTGTGATACTGACTGCTGAGCTGTGTATCTAATCCTATCCTGTGTGATACTGTCTGCTGAGCCGTGTATCTAATCCTCTTCTGTGTGATACTGTCTGCTGAGCTGTGTATCTAATCCTATCCTGTGTGATACTGTCTGCTGAGCCGTGTATCTAATCCTATCCTGTGTGATACTGTCTGCCGAGCCGTGTATCTAATCCTCTCCTGTGTGATACTGTCTGCCGAGCTGTGTATCTAATCCTCTCCTGTGTGATACTGTCTGCTGAGCCGTGTATCTAATCCTATCCTGTGTGATACTGACTGCTGAGCTGTGTATCTAATCCTATCCTGTGTGATACTGTCTGCTGAGCTGTGTATCTAATCCTATCCTGTGTGATACTGTCTGCTGAGCTGTGTATCTAATACTATCCTGTGTGATACTGACTGCTGAACTGTGTATCTAATCCTCTCCTGTGTGATACTGACTGCTGAACTGTGTATCTAATCCTCTCCTGTGTGATACTGACTGCTGAACTGTGTATCTAATCCTCTCCTGTGTGATACTGACTGCTGAGCTGTGTATCTAATCCTCTCCTGTGTGATACTGTCTGCTGAGCCGTGTATCTAATCCTCTCCTGTGTGATACTGTCTGCTGAGCCGTGTATCTAATCCTCTCCTGTGTGATACTGTCTGCTGAGCCGTGTATCTAATCCTCTCCTGTGTGATACTGACTGCTGAGCCGTGTATCTAATCCTATCCTGTGATACTGTCTGCTGAGCCGTGTATCTAATCCTCTCCTGTGTGATACTGACTGCTGAGCTGTGTATCTAATCCTCTCCTGTGTGATACTGACTGCTGAGCTGTGTATCTAATCCTCTCCTGTGTGATACTGCCTGCTGAGCTGTGTATCTAATCCTATCCTGTGTGATACTGCCTGCTGAGCTGTGTATCTAATCCTATCCTGTGTGATACTGACTGCTGAGCTGTGTATCTAATCCTCTCCTGTGTGATACTGAATGCTGAGCCGTGTATCTAATCCTCTCCTGTGTGATATTGTCTGCTGAGCCGTGTATCTAATCCTTTCCTGTGTGATACTGTCTGCTGAGCCGTGTATCTAATCCTTTCCTGTGTGATACTGTCTGCTGAGCTGTGTATCTAATCCTATCCTGTGTGATACTGTCTGCTGAGCCGTGTATCTAATCCTCTCCTGTGTGATACTGTCTGCTGAGCCGTGTATCTAATCCTCTCCTCTGTGATACTGTCTGCTGAGCCGTGTATCTAATCCTCTCCTCTGTGATACTGACTGCTGAGCCGTGTATCTAATCCTCTCCTGTGTGATACTGTCTGCTGAGCCGTGTATCTAATCCTATCCTGTGTGATACTGACTGCTGAAGTGTGTATCTAATCCTCTCCTGTGTGATACTGTCTGCTGAGCCGTGTATCTAATCCTCTCCTGTGTGATTCTGTCTGCTGAGCCGTGTATCTAATCCTCTCCTGTGTGATACTGTCTGCTGAGCTGTGTATCTAATCCTCTCCTGTGTGATACTGTCTGCTGAGCCGTGTATCTAATCCTATCCTGTGTGATACTGACTGCTGAGCCGGGTATCTAATCCTATCCTGTGTGATACTGACTGCTGAGCCGGGTATCTAATCCTCTCCTGTGTGATACTGTCTGCTGAGCCGTGTATCTAATCCTCTCCTGTGTGATACTGTCTGCTGAGTCGTGTATCTAATCCTATCCTGTGTGATACTGTCTGCTGAGCCGTGTATCTAATCCTCTCCTGTGTGATACTGTCTGCTGAGCCGTGTATCTAATCCTCTCCTGTGTGATACTGACTGCTGAGCCGTGTATCTAATCCTCTCCTGTGTGATACTGTCTGCTGAGTCGTGTATCTAATCCTATCCTGTGTGATACTGTCTGCTGAGCCGTGTATCTAATCCTATCCTGTGTGATACTGTCTGCTGAGCTGTGTATCTAATCCCCTCCTGTGTGATACTGTCTGCTGAGCCGTGTATCTAATCCTCTCCTGTGTGATACTGTCTGCTGAGCCGTGTATCTAATCCTCTCCTGTGTGATACTGTCTGCTGAGCTGTGTATCTAATCCTCTCCTGTGTGATACTGTCTGCTGAGCTGTGTATCTAATCCTCTCCTGTGTGATACTGTCTGCTGAGCTGTGTATCTAATCCTATCCTGTGTGATACTGTCTGCTGAGCCGTGTATCTAATCCTATCCTGTGTGATACTGTCTGCTGAGCCGTGTATCTAATCCTATCCTGTGTGATACTGTCTGCTGAGCCGTGTATCTAATCCTATCGTGTGTGATACTGACTGCTGAGCTGTGTATGTAATCCTCTCCTGTGTGATACTGACTGCTGAGCCGTGTATCTAATCCTCTCCTGTGTGATACTGTCTGCTGAGCTGTGTATCTAATCCTCTCCTGTGTGATACTGACTGCTGAGCCGTGTATCTAATCCTATCCTGTGTGATACTGTCTGCTGAGCTGTGTATCTAATCCTCTCCTGTGTGATACTGACTGCTGAGCCGTGTATCTAATCCTCTCCTGTGTGATACTGTCTGCTGAGCTGTGTATCTAATCCTATCCTGTGTGATACTGACTGCTGAGCTGTGTATCTAATCCTCTCCTGTGTGATACTGTCTGCTGAGCTGTGTATCTAATCCTATCCTGTGTGATACAGTCTGCTGAGCTGTGTATCTAATCCTATCCTGTGTGATACTGACTGCTGAGCTGTGTATCTAATCCTCTCCTGTGTGATACTGCCTGCTGAGCCGTGTATCTAATCCTCTCCTGTGTAATACTGTCTGCTGAGCCGTGTATCTAATCCTCTCCTGTGTGATACTGTCTGCTGAGCCGTGTATCTAATCCTATCCTGTGTGATACTGTCTGCTGAGCCGTGTATCTAATCCTATCCTGTGTGATACAGTCTGCTGAGCTGTGTATCTAATCCTATCCTGTGTGATACTGTCTGCTGAGCCGTGTATCTAATCCTATCCTGTGTGATACAGTCTGCTGAGCTGTGTATCTAATCCTATCCTGTGTGATACTGACTGCTGAGCTGTGTATCTAATCCTATCCTGTGTGATACTGTCTGCTGAGCCGTGTATCTAATCCTATCCTGTGTGATACAGTCTGCTGAGCTGTGTATCTAATCCTATCCTGTGTGATACTGTCTGCTGAGCGGTGTATCTAATCCTCTCCTGTGTGATACTGTCTGCTGAGCGGTGTATCTAATCCTCTCCTGTGTGATACTGACTGCTGAGCCGTGTATCTAATCCTATCCTGTGTGATACTGTCTGCTGAGCCGTGTATCTAATCCTCTCCTTTGTGATACTGACTGCTGAGCCTTATATCTAATCCTATTCTGTGTGATACTGTCTGCTGAGCGGTGTATCTAATCCTATCCTGTGTGATACTGTCTGCTGAGCCGTGTATCTAATCCTATCCTGTGTGATACTGTCTGCTGAGCCCTGTATCTAATCCTCTCCTGTGTGATACTGTCTGCTGAGCCGTGTATCTAATCCTCTCCTGTGTGATGCTGTCTGCTGAGCTGTGTATCTAATCCTCTCCTGTGTGATACTGTCTGCTGAGCCGTGTATCTAATCCTCTCCTGTGTGATACTGTCTGCTGAGCTGTGTATCTAATCCTCTCCTGTGTGATACTGTCTGCTGAGCTGTGTATCTAATCCTCTCCTGTGTGATACTGACTGCTGAGCCGTGTATCTAATCCTATCCTGTGTGATACTGTCTGCTGAGCCCTGTATCTAATCCTCTCCTGTGTGATACTGTCTGCTGAGCCGTGTATCTAATCCTCTCCTGTGTGATACTGTCTGCTGAGCCGTGTATCTAATCCTCTCCTGTGTGATACTGTCTGCTGAGCTGTGTATCTAATCCTCTCCTGTGTGATACTGACTGCTGAGCCGTGTATCTAATCCTATCCTGTGTGATACTGTCTGCTGAGCCGTGTATCTAATCCTATCCTGTGTGATACTGTCTGCTGAGCTGTGTATCTAATCCCCTCCTGTGTGATACTGTATGCTGAGCTGTGTATCTAATCCTATCCTGTGTGATACTGACTGCTGAGCTGTGTATCTAATCCCCTCCTGTGTGATACTGTCTGCTGAGCTGTGTATCTAATCCCCTTCTGTGTGATACTGTCTGCTGAGCTGTGTATCTAATCCTATCCTGTGTGATACTGTCTGCTGAGCCGTGTATCTAATCCTATCCTGTGTGATACTGTCTGCTGAGCCGTGTATCTAATCCTATCATGTGTGATACTGTCTGCTGAGCTGTGTATCTAATCCTCTCCTGTGTGATACTGACTGCTGAGCCGTGTATCTAATCCTATACTGTGTGATACTGTCTGCTGAGCCGTGTATCTAATCCTCTCCTTTGTGATACTGACTGCTGATCCTTGTATCTAATCCTATCCTGTGTGATACTGTCTGCTGAGCCGTGTATCTAATCCTATCCTGTGTGATACTGACTGCTGAGCTGTGTATCTAATCCTATCCTGTGTGATACTGTCTACTGAGCCGTGTATCTAATCCTCTCCTGTGTGATACTGTCTGCTGAGCCGTGTATCTAATCCTCTCCTGTGTGATACTGTCTGCTGAGCCGTGTATCTAATCCTATCCTGTGTGATACTGTCTGCTGAGCCGTGTATCTAATCCTCTCCTGTGTGATACTGTCTGCTGAGCTGTGTATCTGATCCTATCCTGTGTGATACTGCCTGCTGAGCCGTGTATCTAATCCTCTCCTGTGTGATACTGTCTGCTGAGCTGTGTATCTAATCCTATCCTGCGTGATACTGTCTGCTGAGCCGTGTATCTAATCCTCTCCTGTGTGATACTGTCTGCTGAGCCGTGTATCTAATCCTCTCCTGTGTGATACTGTCTGCTGAGCCGTGTATCTAATCCTATCCTGTGTGATACTGTCTGCTGAGCCGTGTATCTAATCCTATCCTGTGTGATACTGTCTGCTGAGCAGTGTATCTAATCCCCTCCTGTGTGATACTGTCTGCTGAGCCGTGTATCTAATCCTCTCCTGTGTGATACTGTCTGCTGAGCCGTGTATCTAATCCTCTCCTGTGTGATACTGTCTGCTGAGCTGTGTATCTAATCCTCTCCTGTGTGATACTGTCTGCTGAGCTGTGTATCTAATCCTCTCCTGTGTGATACTGTCTGCTGAGCTGTGTATCTAATCCTATCCTGTGTGATACTGTCTGCTGAGCCGTGTATCTAATCCTATCCTGTGTGATACTGTCTGCTGAGCCGTGTATCTAATCCTATCCTGTGTGATACTGTCTGCTGAGCCGTGTATCTAATCCTATCCTGTGTGATACTGTCTGCTGAGCCGTGTATCTAATCCTATCCTGTGTGATACTGTCTGCTGAGCTGTGTATCTAATCCTCTCCTGTGTGATACTGTCTGCTGAGCCGTGTATCTAATCCTCTCCTGTGTGATACTGACTGCTGAGCTGTGTATCTAATCCTCTCCTGTGTGATACTGTCTGCTGAGCCGTGTATCTAATCCTCTCCTGTGTGATACTGTCTGCTGAGCTGTGTATCTAATCCTATCCTGTGTGATACTGTCTGCTGAGCTGTGTATCTAATCCTCTCCTGTGTGATACTGTCTGCTGAGCCGTGTATCTAATCCTCTCCTGTGTGATACTGTCTGCTGAGCCGTGTATCTAATCCTCTCCTGTGTGATACTGACTGCTGAGCTGTGTATCTAATCCTCTCCTGTGTGATACTGTCTGCTGAGCTGTGTATCTAATCCTATCCTGTGTGATACTGACTGCTGAGCCGTGTATCTAATCCTCTCCTGTGTGATACTGTCTGCTGAGCCGTGTATCTAATCCTATCCTGTGTGATACTGTCTGCTGAGCCGTGTATCTAATCCTCTCCTGTGTGATACTGTCTGCTGAGCCGTGTATCTAATCCTATCCTGTGTGATACTGTCTGCTGAGCCGTGTATCTAATCCTCTCCTGTGTGATACTGACTGCTGAGCTGTGTATCTAATCCTCTCCTGTGTGATACTGTCTGCTGAGCTGTGTATCTAATCCTCTTCTGTGTGATACTGACTACTGAGCCGTGTATCTAATACTATCCTGTGTGATACTGTCTGCTGAGCTGTGTATCTAATCCTCCCCTGTGTGATACTGACTGCTGAACTGTGTATCTAATCCTATCCTGTGTGATACTGTCTGCTGAGCCGTGTATCTAATCCTATCCTGTGTGATACTGTCTGCTGAGCCGTGTATCTAATCCTCTCCTGTGTGATACTGACTGCTGAGCCGTGTATCTAATCCTATCCTGTGTGATACTGTCTGCTGAGCCGTGTATCTAATCCTATCGTGTGTGATACTGACTGCTGAGCTGTGTATCTAATCCTCTCCTGTGTGATACTGTCTACTGAGCCGTGTATCTAATCCTCTCCTGTGTGATACTGTCTGCTGAGCCGTGTATCTAATCCTCTCCTGTGTGATACTGTCTACTGAGCCGTGTATCTAATCCTCTCCTGTGTGATACTGTCTACTGAGCCGTGTATCTAATCCTCTCCTGTGTGATACTGTCTACTGAGCCGTGTATCTAATCCTCTCCTGTGTGATACTGTCTGCTGAACCGTGTATCTAATCCCATACTATGTGATACTGACTGCTGAGCCGTGTATCTAATCCTCTCCTGTGTGATACTGACTGCTGAGCTGTGTATCTAATCCTCTCCTGTGTGATACTGACTGCTGAGCTGTGTATCTAATCCTATCGTGTGTGATACTGTCTGCTGAGCCGTGTATCTAATCCTATCGTGTGTGATACTGACTGCTGAGCTGTGTATCTAATCCTCTCCTGTGTGATACTGACTGCTGAGCCGTGTATCTAATCCTCTCCTGTGTGATACTGTCTGCTGAGCTGTGTATCTAATCCTCTCCTGTGTGATACTGACTGCTGAGCCGTGTATCTAATCCTATCCTGTGTGATACTGTCTGCTGAGCTGTGTATCTAATCCTCTCCTGTGTGATACTGACTGCTGAGCCGTGTATCTAATCCTCTCCTGTGTGATACTGTCTGCTGAGCTGTGTATCTAATCCTCTCCTGTGTGATACTGTCTGCTGAGCCGTGTATCTAATCCTCTCCTGTGTGATACTGTCTGCTGAGCCGTGTATTTAATCCTATCCTGTGTGATACTGACTGCTGAGCTGTGTATCTAATCCTCTCCTGTGTGATACTGTCTGCTGAGCTGTGTATCTAATCCTCTCCTGTGTGATACTGTCTGCTGAGCCGTGTATCTAATCCTATCCTGTGTGATACTGTCTGCTGAGCCATGTATCTAATCCTATCCTGTGTGATACTGTCTGCTGAGCCGTGTATCTAATCCTATCCTGTGTGATACTGTCTGCTGAGCCGTGTATCTAATCCTCTCCTGTGTGATACTGACTGCTGAGCCGTGTATCTAATCCTATCCTGTGTGATACTGACTGCTGAGCCGTGTATCTAATCCTATCCTGTGTGATACTGTCTGCTGAGCCGTGTATCTAATCCTCTCCTGTGTGATACTGTCTGCTGAGCTGTGTATCTAATCCTATCCTGTGTGATACTGTCTGCTGAGCCGTGTATCTAATCCTCTCCTGTGTGATACTGCCTGCTGAGCCGTGTATCTAATCCTCTCCTGTGTGATACTGTCTGCTGAGCCGTGTATCTAATCATCTCCTGTGTGATACTGTCTGCTGAGCCGTGTATCTAATCATCTCCTGTGTGATACTGCCTGCTGAGCCGTGTATCTAATCCTCTCCTGTGTGATACTGTCTGCTGAGCCGTGTATCTAATCATCTCCTGTGTGATACTGACTGCTGAGCCGTGTATCTAATCCTCTCCTGTGTGATACTGACTGCTGAGCCGTGTATCTAATCCTATCCTGTGTGATACTGTCTGCTGAGCCGTGTATCTAATCCTCTCCTGTGTGATACTGTCTGCTGAGCCGTGTATCTAATCCTATCCTGTGTGATTCTGTCTGCTGAGCCGTGTATCTAATCCTCTCCTGTGTGATACTGTCTGCTGAGCCATGTATCTAATCCTCTCCTGTGTGATGCTGTCTGCTGAGCTGTGTATCTAATCCTCTCCTGTGTGATACTGTCTGCTGAGCCGTGTATCTAATCCTCTCCTGTGTGATACTGTCTGCTGAGCCGTGTATCTAATCCTCTCCTGTGTGATACTGTCTGCTGAGCCGTGTATCTAATCCTCTCCTGTGTGATACTGTCTGCTGAGCTGTGTATCTAATCCCCTCCTGTGTGAAACTGTCTGCTGAGCTGTGTATCTAATCCTATCCTGTGTGATACTGACTGCTGAGCCGTGTATCTAATCCTCTCCTGTGTGATACTGTCTGCTGAGCGGTGTATCTAATCCTCTCCTGTGTGATACTGTCTGCTGAGCGGTGTATCTAATCCTCTCCTGTGTGATACCGTCTGCTGAGCCGTGTATCTAATCCTATCCTGTGTGATACTGTCTGCTGAGCCGTGTATCTAATCCTATCCTGTGTGATACAGTCTGCTGAGCCGTGTATCTAATCCTATCCTGTGTGATACTGTCTGCTGAGCCGTGTATCTAATCCTATCCTGTGTGATACTGTCTGCTGAGCCGTGTATCTAATCCTCTCCTGTGTGATACTGTCTGCTGAGCGGTGTATCTAATCCTCTCCTGTGTGATACCGTCTGCTGAGCCGTGTATCTAATCCTATCCTGTGTGATACTGTCTGCTGAGCCGTGTATCTAATCCTATCCTGTGTGATACTGTCTGCTGAGCCGTGTATCTAATCCTATCCTGTGTGATACAGTCTGCTGAGCTGTGTATCTAATCCCCTCCTGTGTGAAACTGTCTGCTGAGCTGTGTATCTAATCCTATCCTGTGTGATACTGACTGCTGAGCCGTGTATCTAATCCTCTCCTGTGTGATACTGTCTGCTGAGCGGTGTATCTAATCCTCTCCTGTGTGATACTGTCTGCTGAGCGGTGTATCTAATCCTCTCCTGTGTGATACTGACTGCTGAGCCGTGTATCTAATCCTATCCTGTGTGATACTGTCTGCTGAGCCGTGTATCTAATCCTCTCCTTTGTGATACTGACTGCTGAGCCTTATATCTAATCCTATTCTGTGTGATACTGTCTGCTGAGCGGTGTATCTAATCCTATCCTGTGTGATACTGTCTGCTGAGCCGTGTATCTAATCCTATCCTGTGTGATACTGTCTGCTGAGCCCTGTATCTAATCCTCTCCTGTGTGATACTGTCTGCTGAGCCGTGTATCTAATCATCTCCTGTGTGATACTGACTGCTGAGCCGTGTATCTAATCCTCTCCTGTGTGATACTGACTGCTGAGCCGTGTATCTAATCCTCTCCTGTGTGATACTGACTGCTGAGCCGTGTATCTAATCCTATCCTGTGTGATACTGTCTGCTGAGCCGTGTATCTAATCCTCTCCTGTGTGATACTGTCTGCTGAGCCGTGTATCTAATCCTATCCTGTGTGATTCTGTCTGCTGAGCCGTGTATCTAATCCTCTCCTGTGTGATACTGTCTGCTGAGCCATGTATCTAATCCTCTCCTGTGTGATGCTGTCTGCTGAGCTGTGTATCTAATCCTCTCCTGTGTGATACTGTCTGTTGAGCCGTGTATCTAATCCTCTCCTGTGTGATACTGTCTGCTGAGCCGTGTATCTAATCCTCTCCTGTGTAATACTGTCTGCTGAGCCGTGTATCTAATCCTCTCCTGTGTGATACTGACTGCTGAGCTGTGTATCTAATCCTCTCCTGTGTGATACTGACTGCTGAGCTGTGTATCTAATCCTCTCCTGTGTGATACTGTCTGCTGAGCCGTGTATCTAATCCTATCCTGTGTGATACTGTCTGCTGAGCCGTGTATCTAATCCTATCCTGTGTGATACAGTCTGCTGAGCTGTGTATCTAATCCCCTCCTGTGTGAAACTGTCTCCTGAGCTGTGTATCTAATCCTATCCTGTGTGATACTGACTGCTGAGCCGTGTATCTAATCCTCTCCTGTGTGATACTGACTGCTGAGCTGTGTATCTAATCCTCTCCTGTGTGATACTGACTGCTGAGCCGTGTATCTAATCCTATCCTGTGTGATACTGTCTGCTGAGCCGTGTATCTAATCCTCTCCTGTGTGATACTGACTGCTGAGCCGTGTATCTAATCCTCTCCTGTGTGATACTGTCTGCTGAGCCGTGTATCTAATCCTATCCTGTGTGATACTGTCTGCTGAGCCGTGTATCTAATCCTCTCCTGTGTGATGCTGTCTGCTGAGCTGTGTATCTAATCCTCTCCTGTGTGATACTGTCTGCTGAGCCGTGTATCTAATCCTCTCCTGTGTGATACTGTCTGCTGAGCCGTGTATCTAATCCTCTCCTGTGTGATACTGTCTGCTGAGCTGTGTATCTAATCCTCTCCTGTGTGATACTGACTGCTGAGCCGTGTATCTAATCCTATCCTGTGTGATACTGTCTGCTGAGCCGTGTATCTAATCCTATCCTGTGTGATACAGTCTGCTGAGCTGTGTATCTAATCCCCTCCTGTGTGATACTGTCTGCTGAGCTGTGTATCTAATCCCCTTCTGTGTGATACTGTCTGCTGAGCTGTGTATCTAATCCTATCCTGTGTGATACTGTCTGCTGAGCCGTGTATCTAATCCTATCCTGTGTGATACTGTCTGCTGAGCCGTGTATCTAATCCTATCCTGTGTGATACTGTCTGCTGAGCCGTGTATCTAATCCTCTCCTGTGTGATACTGTCTGCTGAGCCGTGTATCTAATCCTATCCTGTGTGATACTGTCTGCTGAGCCCTGTATCTAATCCTCTCCTGTGTGATACTGTCTGCTGAGCCGTGTATCTAATCCTCTCCTGTGTGATACTGTCTACTGAGCTGTGTATCTAATCCTCTCCTGTGTGATACTGACTGCTGAGCCGTGTATCTAATCCTATCCTGTGTGATACTGTCTGCTGAGCCGTGTATCTAATCCTATCCTGTGTGATACTGTCTGCTGAGCTGTGTATCTAATCCCCTCCTGTGTGATACTGTCTGCTGAGCTGTGTATCTAATCCCCTTCTGTGTGATACTGTCTGCTGAGCTGTGTATCTAATCCTATCCTGTGTGATACTGTCTGCTGAGCCGTGTATCTAATCCTATCCTGTGTGATACTGTCTGCTGAGCCGTGTATCTAATCCTATCCTGTGTGATACTGTCTGCTGAGCCGTGTATCTAATCCTATCATGTGTGATACTGTCTGCTGAGCCGTGTATCTAATCCCCTTCTGTGTGATACTGTCTGCTGAGCTGTGTATCTAATCCTATCCTGTGTGATACTGTCTGCTGAGCCGTGTATCTAATCCTCTCCTGTGTGATACTGACTGCTGAGCCGTGTATCTAATCCTATACTGTGTGATACTGTCTGCTGAGCTGTGTATCTAATCCTCTCCTGTGTGATACTGACTGCTGATCCTTGTATCTAATCCTATCCTGTGTGATACTGACTGCTGAGCTGTGTATCTAATCCTATCCTGTGTGATACTGTCTACTGAGCCGTGTATCTAATCATCTCCTGTGTGATACTGTCTGCTGAGCCGTGTATCTAATCCTCTCCTGTGTGATACTGTCTGCTGAGCCGTGTATCTAATCCTATCCTGTGTGATACTGTCTGCTGAGCCGTGTATCTAATCCTCTCCTGTGTGATACTGTCTGCTGAGCTGTGTATCTAATCCTATCCTGTGTGATACTGCCTGCTGAGCCGTGTATCTAATCCTCTCCTGTGTGATACTGTCTGCTGAGCTGTGTATCTAATCCTATCCTGCGTGATACTGTCTGCTGAGCCGTGTATCTAATCCTCTCCTGTGTGATACTGTCTGCTGAGCCGTGTATCTAATCCTATCCTGTGTGATACTGTCTGCTGAGCCGTGTATCTAATCCTCTCCTGTGTGATACTGCCTGCTGAGCCGTGTATCTAATCCTCTCCTGTGTGATACTGTCTGCTGAGCCGTGTATCTAATCATCTCCTGTGTGATACTGTCTGCTGAGCCGTGTATCTAATCCTCTCCTGTGTGATACTGACTGCTGAGCCGTGTATCTAATCCTCTCCTGTGTGATACTGACTGCTGAGCCGTGTATCTAATCCTATCCTGTGTGATACTGTCTGCTGAGCCGTGTATCTAATCCTCTCCTGTGTGATACTGTCTGCTGAGCCGTGTATCTAATCCTATCCTGTGTGATTCTGTCTGCTGAGCCGTGTATCTAATCCTCTCCTGTGTGATACTGTCTGCTGAGCCGTGTATCTAATCCTCTCCTGTGTGATACTGTCTGCTGAGCCGTGTATCTAATCCTATCCTGTGTGATACTGTCTGCTGAGCTGTGTATCTAATCCTCTCCTGTGTGATACTGTCTGCTGAGCCGTGTATCTAATCCTCTCCTGTGTGATGCTGTCTGCTGAGCTGTGTATCTAATCCTCTCCTGTGTGATACTGTCTGCTGAGCCGTGTATCTAATCCTCTCCTGTGTGATACTGTCTGCTGAGCCCTGTATCTAATCCTATCCTGTGTGATACTGTCTGCTGAGCCGTGTGTCTAATCCTATCCTGTGTGATACTGTCTGCTGAGCCGTGTATCTAATCCTATCCTGTGTGATACTGTCTGCTGAGCCGTGTATCTAATCCTATCCTGTGTGATACTGTCTGCTGAGCCGTGAATCTAATCCTATCCTGTGTGATAGTCTGCTGAGCTGTGTATCTAATCCCCTCCTGTGTGAAACTGTCTGCTGAGCTGTGTATCTAATCCTCTCCTGTGTGATACTGTCTGCTGAGCCGTGTATCTAATCCTATCCTGTGTGATACTGTCTGCTGAGCTGTGTATCTAATCCTCTCCTGTGTGATACTGTCTGCTGAGCCGTGTATCTAATCCTCTCCTGTGTGATACTGTCTGCTGAGCCGTGTATCTAATCCTATCCTGTGTGATACTGTCTGCTGAGCCGTGTATCTAATCCTATCCTGTGTGATACTGACTGCTGAGCCGTGTATCTAATCCTCTCCTGTGTGATACTGTCTGCTGAGCCGTGTATCTAATCCTATCCTGTGTGATACTGTCTGCTGAGCGGTGTATCTAATCCTCTCCTGTGTGATACTGACTGCTGTGCCGTGTATCTAATCCTATCCTGTGTGATACTGTCTGCTGAGCCGTGTATCTAATCCTCTCCTTTGTGATACTGACTGCTGAGCCGTGTATCTAATCCTATCCTGTGTGATACTGTCTGCTGAGCCGTGTATCTAATCCTCGTCTGTGTGATACTGACTGCTGAGCCGTGTATCTAATCCTCTCCTGTGTGATACTGTCTGCTGAGCCATGTATCTAATCCTCTCCTGTGTGATGCTGTCTGCTGAGCTGTGTATCTAATCCTCTCCTGTGTGATACTGTCTGCTGAGCCGTGTATCTAATCCTCTCCTGTGTGATACTGTCTGCTGAGCCGTGTATCTAATCCTCTCCTGTGTAATACTGTCTGCTGAGCCGTGTATCTAATCCTCTCCTGTGTGATACTGTCTGCTGAGCCGTGTATCTAATCCTATCCTGTGTGATACTGTCTGCTGAGCCGTGTATCTAATCCTATCCTGTGTGATACAGTCTGCTGAGCTGTGTATCTAATCCCCTCCTGTGTGAAACTGTCTGCTGAGCTGTGTATCTAATCCTATCCTGTGTGATACTGTCTGCTGAGCCGTGTATCTAATCCTCTCCTGTGTGATACTGTCTGCTGAGCCGTGTATCTAATCCTCTCCTGTGTGATACTGTCTGCTGAGCTGTGTATCTAATCCTCTCCTGTGTGATACTGACTGCTGAGCCGTGTATCTAATCCTATCCTGTGTGATACTGTCTGCTGAGCCGTGTATCTAATCCTCTCCTGTGTGATACTGTCTGCTGAGCCGTGTATCTAATCCTATCCTGTGTGATTCTGTCTGCTGAGCCGTGTATCTAATCCTCTCCTGTGTGATACTGTCTGCTGAGCCATGTATCTAATCCTCTCCTGTGTGATGCTGTCTGCTGAGCTGTGTATCTAATCCTCTCCTGTGTGATACTGTCTGCTGAGCCGTGTATCTAATCCTCTCCTGTGTGATACTGTCTGCTGAGCCGTGTATCTAATCCTCTCCTGTGTAATACTGTCTGCTGAGCCGTGTATCTAATCCTCTCCTGTGTGATACTGTCTGCTGAGCCGTGTATCTAATCCCCTCCTGTGTGATACTGTCTGCTGAGCCGTGTATCTAATCCTATCCTGTGTGATACTGTCTGCTGAGCCGTGTATCTAATCCTATCCTGTGTGATACAGTCTGCTGAGCTGTGTATCTAATCCCCTCCTGTGTGAAACTGTCTGCTGAGCTGTGTATCTAATCCTATCCTGTGTGATACTGACTGCTGAGCCGTGTATCTAATCCTCTCCTGTGTGATACTGACTGCTGAGCTGTGTATCTAATCCTCTCCTGTGTGATACTGACTGCTGAGCCGTGTATCTAATCCTATCCTGTGTGATACTGTCTGCTGAGCCGTGTATCTAATCCTCTCCTGTGTGATACTGACTGCTGAGCCGTGTATCTAATCCTATTCTGTGTGATACTGTCTGCTGAGCGGTGTATCTAATCCTATCCTGTGTGATACTGTCTGCTGAGCCGTGTATCTAATCCTATCCTGTGTGATACTGTCTGCTGAGCCGTGTATCTAATCCTCTCCTGTGTGATGCTGTCTGCTGAGCTGTGTATCTAATCCTCTCCTGTGTGATACTGTCTGCTGAGCCGTGTATCTAATCCTCTCCTGTGTGATACTGTCTGCTGAGCCGTGTATCTAATCCTCTCCTGTGTGATACTGTCTGCTGAGCTGTGTATCTAATCCTCTCCTGTGTGATACTGACTGCTGAGCCGTGTATCTAATCCTATCCTGTGTGATACTGTCTGCTGAGCCGTGTATCTAATCCTATCCTGTGTGATACTGTCTGCTGAGCTGTGTATCTAATCCCCTCCTGTGTGATACTGTCTGCTGAGCTGTGTATCTAATCCCCTTCTGTGTGATACTGTCTGCTGAGCTGTGTATCTAATCCTATCCTGTGTGATACTGTCTGCTGAGCCGTGTATCTAATCCTATCCTGTGTGATACTGTCTGCTGAGCCGTGTATCTAATCCTATCCTGTGTGATACTGTCTGCTGAGCCGTGTATCTAATCCTATCATGTGTGATACTGTCTGCTGAGCCGTGTATCTAATCCCCTTCTGTGTGATACTGTCTGCTGAGCTGTGTATCTAATCCTATCCTGTGTGATACTGTCTGCTGAGCCGTGTATCTAATCCTCTCCTGTGTGATACTGACTGCTGAGCCGTGTATCTAATCCTATACTGTGTGATACTGTCTGCTGAGCCGTGTATCTAATCCTCTCCTTTGTGATACTGACTGCTGATCCTTGTATCTAATCCTATACTGTGTGATACTGTCTGCTGAGCCGTGTATCTAATCCTCTCCTTTGTGATACTGACTGCTGAGCCGTGTATCTAATCCTATCCTGTGTGATACTGTCTACTGAGCCGTGTATCTAATCCTCTCCTGTGTGATACTGTCTGCTGAGCCGTGTATCTAATCCTCTCCTGTGTGATACTGTCTGCTGAGCCGTGTATCTAATCCTATCCTGTGTGATACTGTCTGCTGAGCCGTGTATCTAATCCTCTCCTGTGTGATACTGTCTGCTGAGCTGTGTATCTAATCCTATCCTGTGTGATACTGCCTGCTGAGCCGTGTATCTAATCCTCTCCTGTGTGATACTGTCTGCTGAGCTGTGTATCTAATCCTATCCTGCGTGATACTGTCTGCTGAGCCGTGTATCTAATCCTCTCCTGTGTGATACTGTCTGCTGAGCTGTGTATCTAATCCTCTCCTGTGTGATACTGTCTGCTGAGCTGTGTATCTAATCCTATCCTGCGTGATACTGCCTGCTGAGCTGTGTATCTAATCCTATCCTGTGTGATACTGCCTGCTGAGCCGTGTATCTAATCCTCTCCTGTGTGATACTGTCTGCTGAGCTGTGTATCTAATCCTCTCCTGTGTGATACTGTCTGCTGAGCTGTGTATCTAATCCTCTCCTGTGTGATACTGTCTGCTGAGCTGTGTATCTAATCCTATCCTGTGTGATACTGTCTGCTGAGCCGTGTATCTAATCCTCTCCTGTGTGATACTGACTGCTGAGCCGTGTATCTAATCCTATCCTGTGTGATACTGTCTGCTGAGCCGTGTATCTAATCCTCTCCTGTGTGATACTGACTGCTGAGCCGTGTATCTAATCCACTCCTGTGTGATTCTGTCTGCTGAGCCGTGTATCTAATCCTCTTCTGTGTGATACTGACTGCTGAGCCGTGTATCTAATCCTCTCCTGTGTGATACTGTCTGCTGAGCCGTGTATCTAATCCTCTCCTGTGTGATACTGTCTGCTGAGCTGTGTATCTAATCCTATCCTGTGTGATACTGTCTGCTGAGCTGTGTATCTAATCCTCTCCTGTGTGATACTGTCTGCTGAGCCGTGTATCTAATCCTCTCCTGTGTGATACTGTCTGCTGAGCCGTGTATCTAATCCTCTCCTGTGTGATACTGTCTGCTGAGCCGTGTATCTAATCCTCTCCTGTGTGATGCTGTCTGCTGAGCTGTGTATCTAATCCTCTCCTGTGTGATACTGTCTGCTGAGCCGTGTATCTAATCCTCTCCTGTGTGATACTGTCTGCTGAGCCGTGTATCTAATCCTCTCCTGTGTGATACTGTCTGCTGAGCTGTGTATCTAATCCTCTCCTGTGTGATACTGACTGCTGAGCCGTGTATCTAATCCTATCCTGTGTGATACTGTCTGCTGAGCCGTGTATCTAATCCTATCCTGTGTGATACTGTCTGCTGAGCTGTGTATCTAATCCCCTCCTGTGTGATACTGTCTGCTGAGCTGTGTATCTAATCCTATCCTGTGTGATACTGACTGCTGAGCCGTGTATCTAATCCTCTCCTGTGTGATACTGTCTGCTGAGCCGTGTATCTAATCCTATCATGTGTGATACTGTCTGCTGAGCTGTGTATCTAATCCTCTCCTGTGTGATACTGACTGCTGAGCTGTGTATCTAATCCTCCCCTGTGTGATACTGACTGCTGAACTGTGTATCTAATCCTATCCTGTGTGATACTGTCTGCTGAGCCGTGTATCTAATCCTATCCTGTGTGATACTGTCTGCTGAGCTGTGTATCTAATCCTCTCCTGTGTGATACTGTCTGCTGAGCCGTGTATCTAATCCTCTTCTGTGTGATACTGACTGCTGAGCCTTGTATCTAATCCTCTCCTGTGTGATACTGACTGCTGAGCCGTGTATCTAATCCTCTCCTGTGTGATACTGTCTGCTGAGCTGTGTATCTAATCCTCCCCTGTGTGATACTGACTGCTGAACTGTGTATCTAATCCTATCCTGTGTGATACTGTCTGCTGAGCCGTGTATCTAATACTATCCTGTGTGATACTGTCTGCTGAGCTGTGTATCTAATCCTCCCCTGTGTGATACTGACTGCTGAACTGTGTATCTAATCCTATCCTGTGTGATACTGTCTGCTGAGCCGTGTATCTAATCCTATCCTGTGTGATACTGACTGCTGAGCCGTGTATCTAATCCTCTCCTGTGTGATACTGACTGCTGAGCCGTGTATCTAATCCTATCCTGTGTGATACTGTCTGCTGAGCCGTGTATCTAATCCTATCGTGTGTGATACTGACTGCTGAGCTGTGTATCTAATCCTCTCCTGTGTGATACTGTCTACTGAGCCGTGTATCTAATCCTCTCCTGTGTTATACTGTCTGCTGAACCGTGTATCTAATCCCATACTATGTGATACTGACTGCTGAGCCGTGTATCTAATCCTCTCCTGTGTGATACTGACTGCTGAGCTGTGTATCTAATCCTATCGTGTGTGATACTGTCTGCTGAGCCGTGTATCTAATCCTATCGTGTGTGATACTGTCTGCTGAGCCGTGTATCTAATCCTCTCCTGTGTGATACTGACTGCTGAGCCGTGTATCTAATCCTCTCCTGTGTGATACTGTCTGCTGAGCTGTGTATCTAATCCTCTCCTGTGTGATACTGACTGCTGAGCCGTGTATCTAATCCTATCCTGTGTGATACTGTCTGCTGAGCTGTGTATCTAATCCTCTCCTGTGTGATACTGACTGCTGAGCCGTGTATCTAATCCTATCCTGTGTGATACTGTCTGCTGAGCCATGTATCTAATCCTATCCTGTGTGATACTATCTGCTGAGCCGTGTATCTAATCCTATCCTGTGTGATACTGACTGCTGAGCTGTGTATCTAATCCTATCCTGTGTGATACTGACTGCTGAGCCGTGTATCTAATCCTATCCTGTGTGATACTGTCTGCTGAGCCGTGTATCTAATCCTCTCCTGTGTGATACTGTCTGCTGAGCTGTGTATCTAATCCTATCCTGTGTGATACTGTCTGCTGAGCCGTGTATCTAATCCTCTCCTGTGTGATACTGCCTGCTGAGCCGTGTATCTAATCCTCTCCTGTGTGATACTGTCTGCTGAGCCGTGTATCTAATCATCTCCTGTGTGATACTGTCTGCTGAGCCGTGTATCTAATCCTCTCCTGTGTGATACTGACTGCTGAGCCGTGTATCTAATCCTCTCCTGTGTGATACTGACTGCTGAGCCGTGTATCTAATCCTATCCTGTGTGATACTGTCTGCTGAGCCGTGTATCTAATCCTCTCCTGTGTGATACTGTCTGCTGAGCCGTGTATCTAATCCTATCCTGTGTGATTCTGTCTGCTGAGCCGTGTATCTAATCCTCTCCTGTGTGATACTGTCTGCTGAGCCGTGTATCTAATCCTCTCCTGTGTGATACTGTCTGCTGAGCCGTGTATCTAATCCTATCCTGTGTGATACTGTCTGCTGAGCTGTGTATCTAATCCTCTCCTGTGTGATACTGTCTGCTGAGCCGTGTATCTAATCCTCTCCTGTGTGATGCTGTCTGCTGAGCTGTGTATCTAATCCTCTCCTGTGTGATACTGTCTGCTGAGCTGTGTATCTAATCCTATCCTGTGTGATACTGTCTGCTGAGCTGTGTATCTAATCCTCTCCTGTGTGATACTGTCTGCTGAGCCGTGTATCTAATCCTCTCCTGTGTGATACTGTCTGCTGAGCCCTGTATCTAATCCTATCCTGTGTGATACTGTCTGCTGAGCCGTGTGTCTAATCCTATCCTGTGTGATACTGTCTGCTGAGCCGTGTATCTAATCCTATCCTGTGTGATACTGTCTGCTGAGCTGTGTATCTAATCCTCTCCTGTGTGATACTGTCTGCTGAGCCGTGTATCTAATCCTCTCCTGTGTGATACTGTCTGCTGAGCCCTGTATCTAATCCTATCCTGTGTGATACTGTCTGCTGAGCCGTGTGTCTAATCCTATCCTGTGTGATACTGTCTGCTGAGCCGTGTATCTAATCCTATCCTGTGTGATACTGTCTGCTGAGCCGTGTATCTAATCCTATCCTGTGTGATACTGTCTGCTGAGCCGTGAATCTAATCCTATCCTGTGTGATAGTCTGCTGAGCTGTGTATCTAATCCCCTCCTGTGTGAAACTGTCTGCTGAGCTGTGTATCTAATCCTCTCCTGTGTGATACTGTCTGCTGAGCCGTGTATCTAATCCTATCCTGTGTGATACTGTCTGCTGAGCTGTGTATCTAATCCTCTCCTGTGTGATACTGTCTGCTGAGCCGTGTATCTAATCCTCTCCTGTGTGATACTGTCTGCTGAGCCGTGTATCTAATCCTATCCTGTGTGATACTGTCTGCTGAGCCGTGTATCTAATCCTATCCTGTGTGATACTGACTGCTGAGCCGTGTATCTAATCCTCTCCTGTGTGATACTGTCTGCTGAGCCGTGTATCTAATCCTATCCTGTGTGATACTGTCTGCTGAGCGGTGTATCTAATCCTCTCCTGTGTGATACTGACTGCTGTGCCGTGTATCTAATCCTATCCTGTGTGATACTGTCTGCTGAGCCGTGTATCTAATCCTCTCCTTTGTGATACTGACTGCTGAGCCGTGTATCTAATCCTATCCTGTGTGATACTGTCTGCTGAGCCGTGTATCTAATCCTCGTCTGTGTGATACTGACTGCTGAGCCTTATATCTAATCCTATTCTGTGTGATACTGTCTGCTGAGCGGTGTATCTAATCCTCTCCTTTGTGATACTGACTGCTGAGCCTTATATCTAATCCTATTCTGTGTGATCCTGACTGCTGAGCCGTGTATCTAATCCTCTCCTGTGTGATACTGTCTGCTGAGCCGTGTATCTAATCCTATCCTGTGTGATACTGTCTGCTGAGCCGTGTATCTAATCCTCTCCTGTGTGATACTGTCTGCTGAGCCGTGTATCTAATCCTCTCCTGTGTGATACTGTCTGCTGAGCTGTGTATCTAATCCTGTCCTGTGTGATACTGACTGCTGAGCCGTGTATCTAATCCTCTCCTGTGTGATACTGTCTGCTGAGCCGTGTATCTAATCCTCTCCTGTGTGATACTGTCTGCTGAGCCGTGTATCTAATCCTCTCCTGTGTGATACTGTCTGCTGAGCTGTGTATCTAATCCTCTCCTGTGTGATACTGACTGCTGAGCCGTGTATCTAATCCTATCCTGTGTGATACTGTCTGCTGAGCCGTGTATCTAATCCTATCCTGTGTGATACTGTCTGCTGAGCTGTGTATCTAATCCCCTCCTGTGTGATACTGTCTGCTGAGCTGTGTATCTAATCCCCTTCTGTGTGATACTGTCTGCTGAGCTGTGTATCTAATCCTATCCTGTGTGATACTGACTGCTGAGCCGTGTATCTAATCCTCTCCTGTGTGATACTGTCTGCTGAGCCGTGTATCTAATCCTCTCCTGTGTGATACTGTCTGCTGAGCCGTGTATCTAATCCTCTCCTGTGTGATACTGTCTGCTGAGCTGTGTATCTAATCCTCTCCTGTGTGATACTGACTGCTGAGCCGTGTATCTAATCCTATCCTGTGTGATACTGTCTGCTGAGCCGTGTATCTAATCCTATCCTGTGTGATACTGTCTGCTGAGCTGTGTATCTAATCCCCTCCTGTGTGATACTGTCTGCTGAGCTGTGTATCTAATCCCCTTCTGTCTGATACTGTCTGCTGAGCTGTGTATCTAATCCTATCCTGTGTGATACTGACTGCTGAGCCGTGTATCTAATCCTCTCCTGTGTGATACTGTCTGCTGAGCCGTGTATCTAATCCTATCCTGTGTGATACTGTCTGCTGAGCCGTGTATCTAATCCTATCATGTGTGATACTGTCTGCTGAGCTGTGTATCTAATCCTCTCCTGTGTGATACTGACTGCTGAGCCGTGTATCTAATCCTATCCTGTGTGATACTGTCTGCTGAGCCGTGTATCTAATCCTCTCCTGTGTGATACTGTCTGCTGAGCCGTGTATCTAATCCTATCCTGTGTGATACTGTCTGCTGAGCCGTGTATCTAATCCTATCATGTGTGATACTGTCTGCTGAGCCGTGTATCTAATCCTATCCTGTGTGATACTGTCTGCTGAGCCGTGTATCTAATCCTATCATGTGTGATACTGACTGCTGATCCTTGTATCTAATCCTATCCTGTGTGATACTGTCTGCTGAGCCGTGTATCTAATCCTATCCTGTGTGATACTGACTGCTGAGCTGTGTATCTAATCCTCTCCTGTGTGATACTGTCTGCTGAGCTGTGTATCTAATCCTATCCTGTGTGATACTGACTGCTGAGCCATGTATCTAATCCTCTCCTGTGTGATACTGACTGCTGAGCCGTGTATCTAATCCTCTCCTGTGTGATACTGTCTGCTGAGCTGTGTATCTAATCCTATCCTGCGTGATACTGTCTGCTGAGCCGTGTATCTAATCCTCTCCTGTGTGATACTGTCTGCTGAGCCGTGTATCTAATCCTATCCTGTGTGATACTGTCTGCTGAGCTGTGTATCTAATCCTCTCCTGTGTGATACTGTCTGCTGAGCTGTGTATCTAATCCTCTCCTGTGTGATACTGTCTGCTGAGCTGTGTATCTAATCCTATCCTGCGTGATACTGCCTGCTGAGCTGTGTATCTAATCCTATCCTGTGTGATACTGCCTGCTGAGCCGTGTATCTAATCCTCTCCTGTGTGATACTGTCTGCTGAGCTGTGTATCTAATCCTCTCCTGTGTGATACTGTCTGCTGAGCTGTGTATCTAATCCTCTCCTGTGTGATACTGTCTGCTGAGCCGTGTATCTAATCCTCTCCTGTGTGATTCTGTCTGCTGAGCCGTGTATCTAATCCTCTCCTGTGTGATTCTGTCTGCTGAGCCGTGTATCTAATCCTATCCTGTGTGATACTGTCTGCTGAGCCGTGTATCTAATCCTATCCTGTGTGATACTGTCTGCTGAGCCGTGTATCTAATCCTCTCCTGTGTGATTCTGTCTGCTGAGCCGTGTATCTAATCCTCTCCTGTGTGATTCTGTCTGCTGAGCCGTGTATCTAATCCTATCCTGTGTGATACTGTCTGCTGAGCCGTGTATCTAATCCTATCCTGTGTGATACTGTCTGCTGAGCCGTGTATCTAATCCTCTCCTGTGTGATTCTGACTGCTGAGCCGTGTATCTAATCCACTCCTGTGTGATTCTGTCTGCTGAGCCGTGTATCTAATCCTCTTCTGTGTGATACTGACTGCTGAGCCGTGTATCTAATCCTCTCCTGTGTGATACTGTCTGCTGAACCGTGTATCTAATCCTCTCCTGTGTGATACTGTCTGCTGAGCTGTGTATCTAATCCTATCCTGTGTGATACTGACTGCTGAGCTGTGTATCTAATCCTCTCCTGTGTGATGCTGTCTGCTGAGCTGTGTATCTAATCCTCTCCTGTGTGATACTGTCTGCTGAGCCGTGTATCTAATCCTCTCCTGTGTGATACTGTCTGCTGAGCCGTGTATCTAATCCTCTCCTGTGTGATACTGTCTGCTGAGCCGTGTATCTAATCCTCTCCTGTGTAATACTGTTTGCTGAGCCCTGTATCTAATCCTCTCCTGTGTGATACTGTCTGCTGAGCCGTGTATCTAATCCTCTCCTGTGTGATACTGTCTGCTGAGCCGTGTATCTAATCCTCTCCTGTGTAATACTGTCTGCTGAGCCCTGTATCTAATCCTCTCCTGTGTGATACTGTCTGCTGAGCCGTGTATCTAATCCTCTCCTGTGTAATACTGTCTGCTGAGCCCTGTATCTAATCCTATCCTGTGTGATACTGTCTGCTGAGCCGTGTGTCTAATCCTATCCTGTGTGATACTGTCTGCTGAGCCGTGTATCTAATCCTATCCTGTGTGATACTGTCTGCTGAGCCGTGTATCTAATCCTATCCTGTGTGATACTGTCTGCTGAGCCGTGTATCTAATCCTATCCTGTGTGATACTGTCTGCTGAGCTGTGTATCTAATCCTATCCTGTGTGATAGTCTGCTGAGCTGTGTATCTAATCCCCTCCTGTGTGATACTGTCTGCTGAGCCGTGTATCTAATCCTATCCTGTGTGATACTGTCTGCTGAGCTGTGTATCTAATCCTCTCCTGTGTGATACTGTCTGCTGAGCCGTGTATCTAATCCTCTCCTGTGTGATACTGTCTGCTGAGCTGTGTATCTAATCCTCTCCTGTGTGATACTGTCTGCTGAGCCGTGTATCTAATCCTATCCTGTGTGATACTGTCTGCTGAGCTGTGTATCTAATCCTCTCCTGTGTGATACTGTCTGCTGAGCTGTGTATCTAATCCTCTCCTGTGTGATACTGTCTGCTGAGCTGTGTATCTAATCCTATCCTGTGTGATACTGTCTGCTGAGCTGTGTATCTAATCTTCTCCTGTGTGATACTGTCTGCTGAGCCATGTATCTAATCCTCTCCTGTGTGATACTGTCTGCTGAGCTGTTTTTCTAATCCTATCCTGTGTGATACTGTCTGCTGAGCCGTGTATCTAATCCTCTCCTGTGTGATACTGTCTGCTGAGCCGTGTATCTAATCCTATCCTGTGTGATACTGTCTGCTGAGCCGTGTATCTAATCCTCTCCTGTGTGATACTGTCTGCTGAGCCGTGTATCTAATCCTCTCCTGTGTGATACTGTCTGCTGAGCTGTGTATCTAATCCTCTCCTGTGTGATACTGACTGCTGAGCTGTGTATCTAATCCTATCCTGTGTGATACTGACTGCTGAGCCGTGTATCTAATCCTCTCCTGTGTGATACTGTCTGCTGAGCCGTGTATCTAATCCTATCATGTGTGATACTGTCTGCTGAGCTGTGTATCTAATCCTCTCCTGTGTGATACTGACTGCTGAGCCGTGTATCTAATCCTATCCTGTGTGATACTGTCTGCTGAGCCGTGTATCTAATCCTATCCTGTGTGATACTGACTGCTGAGCCGTGTATCTAATCCTCTCCTTTGTGATACTGACTGCTGAGCCTTGTATCTAATCCTATCCTGTGTGATACTGTCTGCTGAGCCGTGTATCTAATCCTATCCTGTGTGATACTGTCTGCTGAGCTGTGTATCTAATCCTATCCTGTGTGATACTGTCTGCTGAGCTGTGTATCTAATCCTATCCTGTGTGATACTGCCTGCTGAGCCGTGTATCTAATCCTCTCCTGTGTGATACTGTCTGCTGAGCCGTGTATCTAATCCTATCCTGTGTGATACTGTCTGCTGAGCTGTGTATCTAATCCTCTCCTGTGTGATACTGTCTGCTGAGCTGTGTATCTAATCCTCTCCTGTGTGATACTGTCTGCTGAGCTGTGTATCTAATCCTATCCTGTGTGATACTGCCTGCTGAGCTGTGTATCTAATCCTATCCTGTGTGATACTGCCTGCTGAGCCGTGTATCTAATCCTCTCCTGTGTGATACTGTCTGCTGAGCTGTGTATCTAATCCTCTCCTGTGTGATACTGTCTGCTGAGCTGTGTATCTAATCCTCTCCTGTGTGATACTGTCTGCTGAGCCGTGTATCTAATCCTCTCCTGTGTGATTCTGTCTGCTGAGCCGTGTATCTAATCCTATCCTGTGTGATACTGTCTGCTGAGCCGTGTATCTAATCCTATCCTGTGTGATACTGTCTGCTGAGCCGTGTATCTAATCCTCTCCTGTGTGATTCTGTCTGCTGAGCCGTGTATCTAATCCTCTCCTGTGTGATTCTGACTGCTGAGCCGTGTATCTAATCCACTCCTGTGTGATTCTGTCTGCTGAGCCGTGTATCTAATCCTCTTCTGTGTGATACTGACTGCTGAGCCGTGTATCTAATCCTCTCCTGTGTGATACTGTCTGCTGAACCGTGTATCTAATCCTCTCCTGTGTGATACTGTCTGCTGAGCTGTGTATCTAATCCTATCCTGTGTGATACTGACTGCTGAGCTGTGTATCTAATCCTCTCCTGTGTGATGCTGTCTGCTGAGCTGTGTATCTAATCCTCTCCTGTGTGATACTGTCTGCTGAGCCGTGTATCTAATCCTCTCCTGTGTGATACTGTCTGCTGAGCCGTGTATCTAATCCTCTCCTGTGTGATACTGTCTGCTGAGCCGTGTATCTAATCCTCTCCTGTGTAATACTGTTTGCTGAGCCCTGTATCTAATCCTCTCCTGTGTGATACTGTCTGCTGAGCCGTGTATCTAATCCTCTCCTGTGTGATACTGTCTGCTGAGCCGTGTATCTAATCCTCTCCTGTGTAATACTGTCTGCTGAGCCCTGTATCTAATCCTCTCCTGTGTGATACTGTCTGCTGAGCCGTGTATCTAATCCTCTCCTGTGTAATACTGTCTGCTGAGCCCTGTATCTAATCCTATCCTGTGTGATACTGACTGCTGAGCTGTGTATCTAATCCTCTCCTGTGTGATACTGTCTGCTGAGCCGTGTGTCTAATCCTATCCTGTGTGATACTGTCTGCTGAGCCGTGTATCTAATCCTATCCTGTGTGATACTGTCTGCTGAGCCGTGTATCTAATCCTATCCTGTGTGATACTGTCTGCTGAGCCGTGTATCTAATCCTATCCTGTGTGATAGTCTGCTGAGCTGTGTCTCTAATCCCCTCCTGTGTGATACTGTCTGCTGAGCCGTGTATCTAATCCTATCCTGTGTGATACTGTCTGCTGAGCTGTGTATCTAATCCTCTCCTGTGTGATACTGTCTGCTGAGCCGTGTATCTAATCCTCTCCTGTGTGATACTGTCTGCTGAGCTGTGTATCTAATCCTCTCCTGTGTGATACTGTCTGCTGAGCCGTGTATCTAATCCTATCCTGTGTGATACTGTCTGCTGAGCTGTGTATCTAATCCTCTCCTGTGTGATACTGTCTGCTGAGCTGTGTATCTAATCCTCTCCTGTGTGATACTGTCTGCTGAGCTGTGTATCTAATCCTATCCTGTGTGATACTGTCTGCTGAGCTGTGTATCTAATCTTCTCCTGTGTGATACTGTCTGCTGAGCCATGTATCTAATCCTCTCCTGTGTGATACTGTCTGCTGAGCTGTTTTTCTAATCCTATCCTGTGTGATACTGTCTGCTGAGCCGTGTATCTAATCCTCTCCTGTGTGATACTGTCTGCTGAGCCGTGTATCTAATCCTATCCTGTGTGATACTGTCTGCTGAGCCGTGTATCTAATCCTCTCCTGTGTGATACTGTCTGCTGAGCCGTGTATCTAATCCTCTCCTGTGTGATACTGTCTGCTGAGCTGTGTATCTAATCCTCTCCTGTGTGATACTGACTGCTGAGCTGTGTATCTAATCCTATCCTGTGTGATACTGACTGCTGAGCCGTGTATCTAATCCTCTCCTGTGTGATACTGTCTGCTGAGCCGTGTATCTAATCCTATCATGTGTGATACTGTCTGCTGAGCTGTGTATCTAATCCTCTCCTGTGTGATACTGACTGCTGAGCCGTGTATCTAATCCTATCCTGTGTGATACTGTCTGCTGAGCCGTGTATCTAATCCTATCCTGTGTGATACTGACTGCTGAGCCGTGTATCTAATCCTCTCCTTTGTGATACTGACTGCTGAGCCTTGTATCTAATCCTATCCTGTGTGATACTGTCTGCTGAGCCGTGTATCTAATCCTATCCTGTGTGATACTGTCTGCTGAGCTGTGTATCTAATCCTATCCTGTGTGATACTGTCTGCTGAGCTGTGTATCTAATCCTATCCTGTGTGATACTGCCTGCTGAGCTGTGTATCTTATCCTATCCTGTGTGATACTGCCTGCTGAGCCGTGTATCTAATCCTCTCCTGTGTGATACTGTCTGCTGAGCTGTGTATCTAATCCTCTCCTGTGTGATACTGTCTGCTGAGCTGTGTATCTAATCCTCTCCTGTGTGATACTGTCTGCTGAGCTGTGTATCTAATCCTATCCTGTGTGATACTGTCTGCTGAGCCGTGTATCTAATCCTCTCCTGTGTGATACTGTCTGCTGAGCCGTGTATCTAATCCTCTCCTGTGTGATACTGTCTGCTGAGCCGTGTATCTAATCCTCTCCTGTGTGATACTGACTGCTGAGCCGTGTATCTAATCCTATCCTGTGTGATACTGTCTGCTGAGCCGTGTATCTAATCCTCTCCTGTGTGATTCTGTCTGCTGATCCGTGTATCTAATCCTCTTCTGTGTGATACTGTCTGCTGAGCCGTGTATCTAATCCTATCCTGTGTGATACTGTCTGCTGAGCTGTGTATCTAATCCTCTCCTGTGTGATACTGTCTGATGAGCCGTGTATCTAATCCTCTCCTGTGTGATACTGACTGCTGAGCCTTGTATCTAATCCTATCCTGTGTGATACTGTCTGCTGAGCCGTGTATCTAATCCTATCCTGTGTGATACTGACTGCTGAGCCGTGTATCTAATCCTATCCTGTGTGATACTGACTGCTGAGCCTTGTATCTAATCCTATCCTGTGTGATACTGTCTGCTGAGCTGTGTATCTAATCCTCTCCTGTGTGATACTGTCTGCTGAGCCGTGTATCTAATCCTCTCCTGTGTGATACTGTCTGCTGAGCCGTGTATCTAATCCTATCCTGTGTGATACTATCTGCTGAGCCGTGTATCTAATCCTATACTATGTGATACTGTCTGCTGAGCCGTGTATCTAATCCTCTCCTGTGTGATACTGTCTGCTGAGCTGTGTATCTAATCCTATCCTGTGTGATACTGTCTGCTGAGCCGTGTATCTAATCCTCTCCTGTGTGATACTGTCTGCTGAGCTGTGTATCTAATCCTATCCTGTGTGATACTGTCTGCTGAGCTGTGTATCTAATCTTCTCCTGTGTGATACTGTCTGCTGAGCTGTGTATCTAATCCTATCCTGTGTGATACTGTCTGCTGAGCTGTGTATCTAATCCTATACTATGTGATACTGTCTGCTGAGCCGTGTATCTAATCCTCTCCTGTGTGATACTGTCTGCTGAGCTGTGTATCTAATCCTATACTATGTGATACTGACTGCTGAGCCGTGTATCTAATCCTATACTATGTGATACTGACTGCTGAGCCGTGTATCTAATCCTCTCCTGTGTGATACTGTCTGCTGAGCCGTGTATCTAATCCTCTCCCGTGTGATTCTGTCTGCTGAGCCGTGTATCTAATCCTCTCCTGTGTGATACTGACTGCTGAGCCGTGTATCTAATCCTCTCCTGTGTGATACTATCTGCTGAGCCGTGTATCTAATCCTATACTATGTGATACTGTCTGCTGAGCCGTGTATCTAATCCTCTCCTGTGTGATACTGTCTGCTGAGCCGTGTATCTAATCCTATCCTGTGTGATACTGTCTGCTGAGCTGTGTATCTAATCTTCTCCTGTGTGATACTGTCTGCTGAGCTGTGTATCTAATCCTATCCTGTGTGATACTGTCTGCTGAGCTGTGTATATAATCCTATCCTGTGTGATACTGTCTGCTGAGCTGTGTATCTAATCCTATACTATGTGATACTGTCTGCTGAGCCGTGTATCTAATCCTCTCCTGTGTGATACTGTCTGCTGAGCTGTGTATCTAATCCTATACTATGTGATACTGACTGCTGAGCCGTGTATCTAATCCTATACTATGTGATACTGACTGCTGAGCCGTGTATCTAATCCTCTCCTGTGTGATACTGACTGCTGAGCTGTGTATCTAATCCTCTCCTGTGTGATTCTGTCTGCTGAGCCGTGTATCTAATCCTCTCCTGTGTGATACTGTCTGCTGAGCCGTGTATCTAATCCTCTCCTGTGTGATACTGTCTGCTGAGCCGTGTATCTAATCCTATCTTGTGTGATACTGTCTGCTGAGCTGTGTATCTAATCCTCTCCTGTGTGATACTGACTACTGAGCTGTGTATCTAATCCTCTCCTGTGTGATACTGTCTGCTGAGCCGTGTATCTAATCCTCTTCTGTGTGATACTGTCTGCTGAGCCGTGTATCTAATCCTATCCTGTGTGATACTGTCTGCTGAGCTGTGTATCTAATCCTCTCCTGTGTGATACTGACTACTGAGCTGTGTATCTAATCCTCTCCTGTGTGATACTGTCTGCTGAGCCGTGTATCTAATCCTCTCCTGTGTGATACTGTCTGCTGAGCCGTGTATCTAATCCTATCCTGTGTGATACTGTCTGCTGAGCTGTGTATCTAATCCTCTCCTGTGTGATACTGTCTGCTGAGCCGTGTATCTAATCCTCTCCTGTGTGATACTGACTGCTGAGCCTTGTATCTAATCCTATCCTGTGTGATACTGTCTGCTGAGCCTTGTATCTAATCCTATCCTGTGTGATACTGACTGCTGAGCCGTGTATCTAATCCTATCCTGTGTGATACTGTCTGCTGAGCTGTGTATCTAATCCTCTCCTGTGTGATACTGTCTGCTGAGCCGTGTATCTAATCCTCTCCTGTGTGATACTGACTGCTGAGCCGTGTATCTAATCCTCTCCTGTGTGATACTGTCTGCTGAGCTGTGTATCTAATCCTCTCCTGTGTGATACTGTCTGCTGAGCTGTGTATCTAATCCTCTCCTGTGTGATACTGTCTGCTGAGCCGTGTATCTAATCCTCTCCTGTGTGATACTGACTGCTGAGCCGTGTATCTAATCCTCTCCTGTGTGATACTGACTGCTGAGCCGTGTATCTAATCCTCTCCTGTGTGATACTGTCTGCTGAGCTGTGTATCTAATCCTATCCTGTGTGATACTGTCTGCTGAGCTGTGTATCTAATCCTCTCCTGTGTGATACTGACTGCTGAGCCGTGTATCTAATCCTCTCCTGTGTGATTCTGTCTGCTGAGCCGTGTATCTAATCCTCTCCTGTGTGATTCTGTCTGCTGAGCCGTGTATCTAATCCTCTCCTGTGTGATACTGACTGCTGAGCCGTGTATCTAATCCTCTCCTGTGTGATACTGTCTGCTGAGCTGTGTATCTAATCCTATCCTCTGTGATACTGTCTGCTGAGCTGTGTATCTAATCCTATCCTGTGTGATACTGTCTGCTGAGCTGTGTATCTAATCCTATCCTGTGTGATACTGTCTGCTGAGCTGTGTATCTAATCCTATACTATGTGATACTGTCTGCTGAGCCATGTATCTAATCCTCTCCTGTGTGATACTGTCTGCTGAGCTGTGTATCTAATCCTATACTATGTGATACTGACTGCTGAGCCGTGTATCTAATCCTATACTATGTGATACTGACTGCTGAGCCGTGTATCTAATCCTCTCCTGTGTGATACTGTCTGCTGAGCCGTGTATCTAATCCTCTCCTGTGTGAAACTGTCTGCTGAGCTGTGTATCTAATCCTCTCCTATGTGATACTGTCTGCTGAGCCGTGTATCTAATCCTATCCTGTGTGATACTGACTGCTGAGCCGTGTATCTAATCCTATCCTGTGTGATACTGTCTGCTGAGCCGTGTATCTAATCCTCTCCTGTGTGATACTGTCTGCTGAGCTGTGTATCTAATCCTATCCTGTGTGATACTGTCTGCTGAGCCGTGTATCTAATCCTCTCCTGTGTGATACTGTCTGCTGAGCTGTGTATCTAATCCTCTCCTGTGTGATACTGTCTGCTGAGCCGTGTATCTAATCCTTTCCTGTGTGATACTATCTGCTGAGCCGTGTATCTAATCCTATACTATGTGATACTGACTGCTGAGCCGTGTATCTAATCCTATACTATGTGATACTGACTGCTGAGCCGTGTATCTAATCCTCTCCTGTGTGATACTGTCTGCTGAGCCGTGTATCTAATCCTATACTATGTGATACAGTCTGCTGAGCTGTGTATCTAATCCTCTCCTGTGTGAAACTGTCTGCTGAGCCGTGTATCTAATCCTCTCCTATGTGATACTGTCTGCTGAGCTGTGTATCTAATCCTATCCTGTGTGATACTGTCTGCTGAGCCGTGTATCTAATCCTCTCCTGTGTGATACTGTCTGCTGAGCTGTGTATCTAATCCTATCCTGTGTGATACTGTCTGCTGAGCCGTGTATCTAATCCTCTCCTGTGTGATACTGTCTGCTGAGCCGTGTATCTAATCTTCTCCTGTGTGATACTGTCTGCTGAGCTGTGTATCTAATCCTATCCTGTGTGATACTGTCTGCTGAGCCGTGTATCTAATCCTATCCTGTGTGATACTGTCTGCTGAGCCGTGTATCTAATCTTCTCCTGTGTGATACTGTCTGCTGAGCCGTGTATCTAATCCTTTCCTGTGTGATACTATCTGCTGAGCCGTGTATCTAATCCTATACTATGTGATACTGTCTGCTGAGCCGTGTATCTAATCCTCTCCTGTGTGATACTGTCTGCTGAGCCGTGTATCTAATCTTCTCCTGTGTGATACTGTCTGCTGAGCTGTGTATCTAATCCTATCCTGTGTGATACTGTTTGCTGAGCTGTGTATCTAATCCTATCCTGTGTGATTCTGTCTGCTGAGCCGTGTATCTAATCCTATCCTGTGTGATACTGTCTGCTGAGCCGTGTATCTAATCCTATCCTGTGTGATACTGTCTGCTGAGCTGTGTATCTAATCCTATCCTGTGTGATACTGTCTGCTGAGCTGTGTATCTAATCCTCTCCTGTGTGATACTGTCTGCTGAGCCGTGTATCTAATCCTATCCTGTGTGATACTGTCTGCTGAGCCGTGTATCTAATCTTCTCCTGTGTGATACTGTCTGCTGAGCTGTGTATCTAATCCTATCCTGTGTGATACTGTCTGCTGAGCCGTGTATCTAATCCTCTCCTGTGTGATACTGTCTGCTGAGCTGTGTATCTAATCCTATCCTGTGTGATACTGACTGCTGAGCTGTGTATCTAATTCTATCCTGTGTGATACTGTCTGCTGAGCTGTGTATCTAATCCTCTCCTGTGTGATACTGTCTGCTGAGCTGTGTATCTAATCCTATCCTGTGTGATACTGTCTGCTGAGCTGTGTATCTAATACTATCCTGTGTGATACTGTCTGCTGAGCTGTGTATCTAATACTATCCTGTGTGATACTGACTGCTGAGCCATGTATCTAATCCTATCCTGTGTGATACTGTCTGCTGAGCCGTGTATCTAATCCTCTCCTGTGTGATACTGTCTGCTGAGCCGTGTATCTAATCCTCTCCTGTGTGAAACTGTCTGCTGAGCTGTGTATCTAATCCTCTCCTATGTGATACTGTCTGCTGAGCTGTGTATCTAATCCTATCCTGTGTGATACTGTCTGCTGAGCCGTGTATCTAATCCTATACTATGTGATACAGTCTGCTGAGCTGTGTATCTAATCCTCTCCTGTGTGAAACTGTCTGCTGAGCTGTGTATCTAATCCTCTCCTGTGTGATACTGTCTGCTGAGCTGTGTATCTAATCCTCTCCTGTGTGATACTGACTGCTGAGCCGTGTATCTAATCCTATCCTGTGTGATACTGTCTGCTGAGCCGTGTATCTAATCCTCTCCTGTGTGATACTGTCTGCTGAGCCGTGTATCTAATACTATCCTGTGTGATACTGTCTGCTGAGCTGTGTATCTAATACTATCCTGTGTGATACTATCTGCTGAGCCGTGTATCTAATCCTATCCTGTGTGATACTGTCTGCTGAGCTGTGTATCTAATCCTCTCCTGTGTGATACTGACTGCTGAGCCGTGTATCTAATCCTATCCTGTGTGATACTGTCTGCTGAGCCGTGTATCTAATCCTCTCCTGTGTGATACTGTCTGCTGAGCCGTGTATCTAATACTATCCTGTGTGATACTGTCTGCTGAGCTGTGTATCTAATACTATCCTGTGTAATACTGTCTGCTGAGCCATGTATCTAATCCTATCCTGTGTGATACTGTCTGCTGAGCTGTGTATCTAATACTATCCTGTATGATACTGTCTGCTGAGCCGTGTATCTAATCCTATCCTGTGTGATACTGACTGCTGAGCCGTGTATCTAATCCTGTCCTGTGTTATACTGTCTGCTGAGCCGTGTATCTACTCCTATCCTGTGTGATACTGTCTGCTGAGCCGTGTATCTAATCCTCTCCTGTATGATACTGTCTGCTGAGCCGTGTATCTAATCCTATCCTGTGTGATACTGACTGCTGAGCCGTGTATCTAATCCTGTCCTGTGTTATACTGTCTGCTGAGCCGTGTATCTACTCCTATCCTGTGTGATACTGTCTGCTGAGCCGTGTATCTACTCCTATCCTGTGTGATACTGTCTGCTGAGCTGTGTATCTAATCCTCTCCTGTGTGATACTGTCTGCTGAGCCGTGTATCTAATCCTCTCCTGTGTGATACTGTCTGCTGAGCCGTGTATCTAATCCTATCCTGTGTGATACTGTCTGCTGAGCCGTGTATCTAATCCTATCCTGTGTGATACTGACTGCTGAGCCGTGTATCTAATCCTCTCCTGTGTGATACTGACTGCTGAGCTGTGTATCTAATCCTATCCTGTGTGATACTGTCTGCTGAGCCGTGTATCTACTCCTCTCCTGTGTGATACTGACTGCTGAGCCGTGTATCTAATCCTATCCTGTGTGATACTGTCTGCTGAGCTGTGTATCTAATCCTCTCCTGTGTGATACTGTCTGCTGAGCTGTGTATCTAATCCTCTCCTGTGTGATACTGTCTGCTGAGCCGCGTATCTAATCCTCTCCTGTGTGATACTGTCTGCTGAGCCGTGTATCTAATCCTCTCCTGTGTGATACTGTCTGCTGAGCCGCGTATCTAATCCTCTCCTGTGTGATACTGTCTGCTGAGCCGCGTATCTAATCCTCTGCTGTGTGATACTGTCTGCTGAGCTGTGTATCTAATCCTATCCTGTGTGATACTGTCTGCTGAGCCGTGTATCTAATCCTATAATGTGTGATACTGTCTGCTGAGCCGCGTATCTAATCCTCTCCTGTGTGATACTGTCTGCTGAGCCGTGTATCTAATCCTATCCTGTGTGATACTGTCTGCTGAGCCGTGTATCTAATCCTCTCCTGTGTGATACTGTCTGCTGAGCTGTGTATCTAATCCTATCCTGTGTGATACTGTCTGCTGAGCCGCGTATCTAATCCTATCCTGTGTGATACTGTCTGCTGAGCCGTATATCTAATCTTCTCCTGTGTGATACTGACTGCTGAGCCATGTATCTAATCCTATCCTGTGTGATACTGTCTGCTGAGCCGTGTATCTAATCTTCTCCTGTGTGATACTGACTGCTGAGCCGTGTATCTAATCCTATCCTGTGTGATACTCTCTGCTGAGCCGTGTATCTAATCCTATCCTGTGTGATACTGTCTGCTGAGCCGCGTATCTAATCCTCTCCTGTGTGATACTGTCTGCTGAGCTGTGTATCTAATCATATCCTGTGTGATACTGTCTGCTGAGCCGTGTATCTAATCCTATACTGTGTGATACTGTCTGCTGAGCCGTGTATCTAATCCTCTCCTGTGTGATACTGTCAGCTGAGCTGTGTATCTAATCCTCTCCTGTGTGATACTGTCTGCTGAGCTGTGTATCTAATCCTATCCTGTGTGATACTGTCTGCTGAGCCGTGTATCTAATCCTATCCTGTGTGATACTGTCTGCTGAGCCGTGTATCTAATCCTCTCCTGTGTGATACTGTCTGCTGAGCCGTGTATCTAATCCTCTCCTGTGTGATACTGTCTGCTGAGCCGTGTATCTAATCCTATCCTGTGTGATACTGTCTGCTGAGCCGTGTATCTAATCCTCTCCTGTGTGATACTGTCTGCTGAGCTGTGTATCTAATCCTCTCCTGTGTGATACTGACTGCTGAGCTGTGTATCTAATCCTATCCTGTGTGATACTGTCTGCTGAGCCGTGTATCTAATCCTCTCCTGTGTGATACTGTCTGCTGAGCCGTGTATCTAATCCTCTCCTGTGTGATACTGTCTGCTGAGCCGTGTATCTAATCCTATCCTGTGTGATACTGTCTGCTGAGCCGTGTATCTAATCCTCTCCTATGTGATACTGTCTGCTGAGCCGTGTATCTAATCCTATCCTGTGTGATACTGTCTGCTGAGCCGTGTATCTAATCCTATCCTGTGTGATACTGTCTGCTGAGCCGTGTATCTAATCCTATCCTGTGTGATACTGTCTGCTGAGCTGTGTATCTAATCCCCTCCTGTGTGATACTGTCTGCTGAGCCGTGTATCTAATCCTGTCCTGTGTGATACTGTCTGCTGAGCCGTGTATCTAATCCTCTCCTGTGTGATACTGTCTGCTGAGCCGTGTATCTAATCCTATCCTGTGTGATACTCACTGCTGAGCCGTGTATCTAATCCTATCCTGTGTGATACTGACTGCTGAGCCGTGTATCTAATCCTCTCCTGTGTGATACTGTCTGCTGAGCCGTGTATCTAATCCTATCCTGTGTGATACTGTCTGCTGAGCCGTGTATCTAATCCTATCCTGTGTGATACTGACTGCTGAGCTGTGTATCTAATCCTCTCCTGTGTGATACTGTCTGCTGAGCCGTGTATCTAATCCTATCCTGTGTGATACTGTCTGCTGAGCCGTGTATCTAATCCTATCCTGTGTGATACTGTCTGCTGAGCCGTGTATCTAATCCTATCCTGTGTGATACTGACTGCTGAGCCGTGTATCTAATCCTCTCCTGTGTGATACTGTCTGCTGAGCCGTGTATCTAATCCTATCCTGTGTGATACTGTCTGCTGAGCCGTGTATCTAATCCTATCCTGTGTGATACTGTCTGCTGAGCCGTGTATCTAATCCTCTCCTGTGTGATACTGTCTGCTGAGCTGTGTATCTAATCCTCTCCTGTGTGATACTGACTGCTGAGCCGTGTATCTAATCCTATCCTGTGTGATACTGTCTGCTGAGCTGTGTATCTAATCCTCTCCTGTGTGATACTGACTGCTGAGCCGTGTATCTAATCCTCTCCTGTGTGATACTGTCTGCTGAGCTGTGTATCTAATCCTCTCCTGTGTGATACTGTCTGCTGAGCTGTGTATCTAATCTTCTCCTGTGTGATACTGTCTGCTGAGCTGTGTATCTAATCCTCTCCTGTGTGATACTGTCTGCTGAGCCGTGTATCTAATCCTCTCCTGTGTGATACTGTCTGCTGAGCCGTGTATTTAATCCTATCCTGTGTGATACTGTCTGCTGAGCCGTGTATCTAATCCTCTCCTGTGTGATACTGTCTGCTGAGCCATGTATCTAATCCTCTCCTGTGTGATACTGACTGCTGAGCTGTGTATCTAATCCTCTCCTGTGTGATACTGTCTGCTGAGCCGTGTATCTAATCCTCTCCTGTGTGATACTGTCTGCTGAGCCGTGTATCTAATCCTATCCTGTGTGATACTGTCTGCTGAGCCATGTATCTAATCCTATCCTGTGTGATACTGTCTGCTGAGCCGTGTATCTAATCCTATCCTGTGTGATACTGTCTGCTGAGCCGTGTATCTAATCCTCTCCTGTGTGATACTGACTGCTGAGCCGTGTATCTAATCCTATCCTGTGTGATACTGACTGCTGAGCCGTGTATCTAATCCTATCCTGTGTGATACTGTCTGCTGAGCCGTGTATCTAATCCTCTCCTGTGTGATACTGTCTGCTGAGCTGTGTATCTAATCCTCTCCTGTGTGATACTGTCTGCTGAGCCGTGTATCTAATCCTCTCCTGTGTGATACTGTCTGCTGAGCCATGTATCTAATCCTCTCCTGTGTGATACTGTCTGCTGAGCCATGTATCTAATCCTATCCTGTGTGATTCTGTCTGCTGAGCCGTGTATCTAATCCTCTCCTGTGTGATACTGTCTGCTGAGCCGTGTATCTAATCCTCTCCTGTGTGATACTGTCTGCTGAGCCGTGTATTTAATCCTATCCTGTGTGATACTGTCTGCTGAGCCGTGTATCTAATCCTCTCCTGTGTGATACTGTCTGCTGAGCCATGTATCTAATCCTCTCCTGTGTGATACTGTCTGCTGAGCCGTGTATCTAATCCTCTCCTGTGTGATACTGTCTGCTGAGCCGTGTATCTAATCCTATCCTGTGTGATACTGTCTGCTGAGCCATGTATCTAATCCTATCCTGTGTGATACTGTCTGCTGAGCCGTGTATCTAATCCTATCCTGTGTGATACTGTCTGCTGAGCCGTGTATCTAATCCTCTCCTGTGTGATACTGACTGCTGAGCCGTGTATCTAATCCTATCCTGTGTGATACTGACTGCTGAGCCGTGTATCTAATCCTATCCTGTGTGATACTGTCTGCTGAGCCGTGTATCTAATCCTCTCCTGTGTGATACTGTCTGCTGAGCTGTGTATCTAATCCTCTCCTGTGTGATACTGTCTGCTGAGCCGTGTATCTAATCCTCTCCTGTGTGATACTGTCTGCTGAGCCATGTATCTAATCCTCTCCTGTGTGATACTGTCTGCTGAGCCATGTATCTAATCCTATCCTGTGTGATTCTGTCTGCTGAGCCGTGTATCTAATCCTATCCTGTGTGATACTGTCTGCTGAGCCGTGTATCTAATCCTATCCTGTGTGATTCTGTCTGCTGAGCCGTGTATCTAATCCTCTCCTGTGTGATACTGTCTGCTGAGCCATGTATCTAATCCTCTCCTGTGTGATACTGTCTGCTGAGCCATGTATCTAATCCTCTCCTGTGTGATACTGTCTGCTGAGCTGTGTATCTAATCCTCTCCTGTGTGATACTGTCTGCTGAGCCGTGTATCTAATCCTCTCCTGTGTGATACTGTCTGCTGAGCCGTGTATCTAATCCTCTCCTGTGTAATACTGTCTGCTGAGCCGTGTATCTAATCCTCTCCTGTGTGATACTGTCTGCTGAGCCGTGTATCTAATCCTATCCTATGTGATACTGTCTGCTGAGCCGTGTATCTAATCCTATCCTGTGTGATACAGTCTGCTGAGCTGTGTATCTAATCCCCTCCTGTGTGAAACTGTCTGCTGAGCTGTGTATCTAATCCTATCCTGTGTGATACTGACTGCTGAGCCGTGTATCTAATCCTCTCCTGTGTGATACTGTCTGCTGAGCGGTGTATCTAATCCTCTCCTGTGTGATACTGTCTGCTGAGCGGTGTATCTAATCCTCTCCTGTGTGATACTGACTGCTGAGCCGTGTATCTAATCCTATCCTGTGTGATACTGTCTGCTGAGCCGTGTATCTAATCCTCTCCTTTGTGATACTGACTGCTGAGCCTTATATCTAATCCTATTCTGTGTGATACTGTCTGCTGAGCGGTGTATCTAATCCTATCCTGTGTGATACTGTCTGCTGAGCCCTGTATCTAATCCTCTCCTGTGTGATACTGTCTGCTGAGCCGTGTATCTAATCCTCTCCTGTGTGATGCTGTCTGCTGAGCTGTGTATCTAATCCTCTCCTGTGTGATACTGTCTGCTGAGCCGTGTATCTAATCCTCTCCTGTGTGATACTGTCTGCTGAGCCGTGTATCTAATCCTCTCCTGTGTGATACTGTCTGCTGAGCTGTGTATCTAATCCTCTCCTGTGTGATACTGACTGCTGAGCGGTGTATCTAATCCTCTCCTGTGTGATACTGTCTGCTGAGCCGTGTATCTAATCCTATCCTGTGTGATACTGTCTGCTGAGCCATGTATCTAATCCTATCCTGTGTGATACTGTCTGCTGAGCCGTGTATCTAATCCTATCCTGTGTGATACTGTCTGCTGAGCCGTGTATCTAATCCTATCCTGTGTGATACTGTCTGCTGAGCTGTGTATCTAATCCCCTCCTGTGTGATACTGTCTGCTGAGCTGTGTATCTAATCCCCTTCTGTGTGATACTGTCTGCTGAGCTGTGTATCTAATCCTATCCTGTGTGATACTGTCTGCTGAGCCGTGTATCTAATCCTATCCTGTGTGATACTGTCTGCTGAGCCGTGTATCTAATCCTATCATGTGTGATACTGTCTGCTGAGCTGTGTATCTAATCCTCTCCTGTGTGATACTGACTGCTGAGCCGTGTATCTAATCCTATACTGTGTGATACTGTCTGCTGAGCCGTGTATCTAATCCTCTCCTTTGTGATACTGACTGCTGATCCTTGTATCTAATCCTATCCTGTGTGATACTGTCTGCTGAGCCGTGTATCTAATCCTATCCTGTGTGATACTGACTGCTGAGCTGTGTATCTAATCCTATCCTGTGTGATACTGTCTACTGAGCCGTGTATCTAATCCTCTCCTGTGTGATACTGTCTGCTGAGCCGTGTATCTAATCCTCTCCTGTGTGATACTGTCTGCTGAGCCGTGTATCTAATCCTATCCTGTGTGATACTGTCTGCTGAGCCGTGTATCTAATCCTCTCCTGTGTGATACTGTCTGCTGAGCTGTGTATCTAATCCTATCCTGTGTGATACTGCCTGCTGAGCCGTGTATCTAATCCTCTCCTGTGTGATACTGTCTGCTGAGCTGTGTATCTAATCCTATCCTGCGTGATACTGTCTGCTGAGCCGTGTATCTAATCCTCTCCTGTGTGATACTGTCTGCTGAGCCGTGTATCTAATCCTCTCCTGTGTGATACTGTCTGCTGAGCCGTGTATCTAATCCTATCCTGTGTGATACTGTCTGCTGAGCCGTGTATCTAATCCTATCCTGTGTGATACTGTCTGCTGAGCTGTGTATCTAATCCCCTCCTGTGTGATACTGTCTGCTGAGCCGTGTATCTAATCCTCTCCTGTGTGATACTGTCTGCTGAGCCGTGTATCTAATCCTCTCCTGTGTGATACTGTCTGCTGAGATGTGTATCTAATCCTCTCCTGTGTGATACTGTCTGCTGAGCTGTGTATCTAATCCTCTCCTGTGTGATACTGTCTGCTGAGCTGTGTATCTAATCCTATCCTGTGTGATACTGTCTGCTGAGCCGTGTATCTAATCCTATCCTGTGTGATACTGTCTGCTGAGCCGTGTATCTAATCCTATCCTGTGTGATACTGTCTGCTGAGCCGTGTATCTAATCCTATCCTGTGTGATACTGTCTGCTGAGCTGTGTATCTAATCCTCTCCTGTGTGATACTGTCTGCTGAGCTGTGTATCTAATCCTATCCTGTGTGATACTGTCTGCTGAGCTGTGTATCTAATCCTCTCCTGTGTGATACTGTCTGCTGAGCCGTGTATCTAATCCTCTCCTGTGTGATACTGACTGCTGAGCTGTGTATCTAATCCTCTCCTGTGTGATACTGTCTGCTGAGCCGTGTATCTAATCCTCTCCTGTGTGATACTGTCTGCTGAGCTGTGTATCTAATCCTATCCTGTGTGATACTGTCTGCTGAGCTGTGTATCTAATCCTCTCCTGTGTGATACTGTCTGCTGAGCCGTGTATCTAATCCTCTCCTGTGTGATACTGTCTGCTGAGCCGTGTATCTAATCCTCTCCTGTGTGATACTGACTGCTGAGCGGTGTATCTAATCCTCTCCTGTGTGATACTGTCTGCTGAGCTGTGTATCTAATCCTATCCTGTGTGATACTGACTGCTGAGCCGTGTATCTAATCCTCTCCTGTGTGATACTGTCTGCTGAGCCGTGTATCTAATCCTATCCTGTGTGATACTGTCTGCTGAGCCGTGTATCTAATCCTCTCCTGTGTGATACTGTCTGCTGAGCCGTGTATCTAATCCTATCCTGTGTGATACTGTCTGCTGAGCCGTGTATCTAATCCTCTCCTGTGTGATACTGTCTGCTGAGCTGTGTATCTAATCCTATCCTGTGTGATACTGTCTGCTGAGCTGTGTATCTAATCCTCTTCTGTGTGATACTGACTACTGAGCCGTGTATCTAATACTATCCTGTGTGATACTGACTGCTGAACTGTGTATCTAATCCTCTCCTGTGTGATACTGACTACTGAGCCGTGTATCTAATACTATCCTGTGTGATACTGTCTGCTGAGCTGTGTATCTAATCCTCCCCTGTGTGATACTGACTGCTGAACTGTGTATCTAATCCTATCCTGTGTGATACTGTCTGCTAAGCCGTGTATCTAATCCTCTCCTGTGTGATACTGTCTGCTGAGCCGTGTATCTAATCCTCTCCTGTGTGATACTGACTGCTGAGCCGTGTATCTAATCCTATCCTGTGTGATACTGTCTGCTGAGCCGTGTATCTAATCCTATCGTGTGTGATACTGACTGCTGAGCTGTGTATCTAATCCTCTCCTGTGTGATACTGTCTACTGAGCCGTGTATCTAATCCTCTCCTGTGTGATACTGTCTGCTGAGCCGTGTATCTAATCCTCTCCTGTGTGATACTGTCTACTGAGCCGTGTATCTAATCCTCTCCTGTGTGATACTGTCTACTGAGCCGTGTATCTAATCCTCTCCTGTGTGATACTGTCTACTGAGCCGTGTATCTAATCCTATCCTGTGTGATACTGACTGCTGAGCCGTGTATCTAATCCTCTCCTGTGTGATACTGACTGCTGAGCTGTGTATCTAATCCTCTCCTGTGTGATACTGACTGCTGAGCTGTGTATCTAATCCTATCGTGTGTGATACTGTCTGCTGAGCCGTGTATCTAATCCTATCGTGTGTGATACTGACTGCTGAGCCGTGTATCTAATCCTCTCCTGTGTGATACTGACTGCTGAGCCGTGTATCTAATCCTCTCCTGTGTGATACTGTCTGCTGAGCTGTGTATCTAATCCTCTCCTGTGTGATACTGACTGCTGAGCCGTGTATCTAATCCTCTCCTGTGTGATACTGTCTGCTGAGCTGTGTATCTAATCCTCTCCTGTGTGATACTGTCTGCTGAGCCGTGTATTTAATCCTATCCTGTGTGATACTGACTGCTGAGCTGTGTATCTAATCCTCTCCTGTGTGATACTGTCTGCTGAGCCGTGTATCTAATCCTCTCCTGTGTGATACTGTCTGCTGAGCCGTGTATCTAATCCTATCCTGTGTGATACTGTCTGCTGAGCTGTGTATCTAATCCTCTCCTGTGTGATACTCTCTGCTGAGCCGTGTATCTAATCCTATCCTGTGTGATACTGTCTGCTGAGCCGTGTATCTAATCCTATCCTGTGTGATACTGTCTGCTGAGCCATGTATCTAATCCTATCCTGTGTGATACTGTCTGCTGAGCCGTGTATCTAATCCTATCCTGTGTGATACTGTCTGCTGAGCCGTGTATCTAATCCTCTCCTGTGTGATACTGACTGCTGAGCCGTGTATCTAATCCTATCCTGTGTGATACTGACTGCTGAGCCGTGTATCTAATCCTATCCTGTGTGATACTGTCTGCTGAGCCGTGTATCTAATCCTCTCCTGTGTGATACTGTCTGCTGAGCCCTGTATCTAATCCTATCCTGTGTGATACTGTCTGCTGAGCCGTGTATCTAATCCTCTCCTGTGTGATACTGTCTGCTGAGCTGTGTATCTAATCCTCTCCTGTGTGATACTGACTGCTGAGCCGTGTATTTAATCCTATCCTGTGTGATACTGTCTGCTGAGCCGTGTATCTAATCCTATCCTGTGTGATACTGTCTGCTGAGCCGTGTATCTAATCCTCTCCTGTGTGATACTGACTGCTGAGCCGTGTATCTAATCCTATCCTGTGTGATACTGACTGCTGAGCCGTGTATCTAATCCTCTCCTGTGTGATACTGTCTGCTGAGCCGTGTATCTAATCCTATCCTGTGTGATACTGTCTGCTGAGCCGTGTATCTAATCCTCTCCTGTGTGATACTGTCTGCTGAGCTGTGTATCTAATCCTATCCTGTGTGATACTGTCTGCTGAGCCGTGTATCTAATCCTCTCCTGTGTGATACTGCCTGCTGAGCCGTGTATCTAATCCTATCCTGTGTGATACTGACTGCTGAGCCGTGTATCTAATCCTCTCCTGTGTGATACTGTCTGCTGAGCTGTGTATCTAATCCTATCCTGTGTGATACTGTCTGCTGAGCCGTGTATCTAATCCTCTCCTGTGTGATACTGCCTGCTGAGCCGTGTATCTAATCCTCTCCTGTGTGATACTGTCTGCTGAGCCGTGTATCTAATCATCTCCTGTGTGATACTGACTGCTGAGCCGTGTATCTAATCCTCTCCTGTGTGATACTGACTGCTGAGCCGTGTATCTAATCCTCTCCTGTGTGATACTGACTGCTGAGCCGTGTATCTAATCCTATCCTGTGTGATACTGTCTGCTGAGCCGTGTATCTAATCCTCTCCTGTGTGATACTGTCTGCTGAGCCGTGTATCTAATCCTATCCTGTGTGATTCTGTCTGCTGAGCCGTGTATCTAATCCTCTCCTGTGTGATACTGTCTGCTGAGCCATGTATCTAATCCTCTCCTGTGTGATGCTGTCTGCTGAGCTGTGTATCTAATCCTCTCCTGTGTAATACTGTCTGCTGAGCCGTGTATCTAATCCTCTCCTGTGTGATACTGTCTGCTGAGCCGTGTATCTAATCCTATCCTGTGTGATACAGTCTGCTGAGCTGTGTATCTAATCCCCTCCTGTGTGAAACTGTCTGCTGAGCTGTGTATCTAATCCTATCCTGTGTGATACTGACTGCTGAGCCGTGTATCTAATCCTCTCCTGTGTGATACTGTCTGCTGAGCGGTGTATCTAATCCTCTCCTGTGTGATACTGTCTGCTGAGCGGTGTATCTAATCCTCTCCTGTGTGATACTGACTGCTGAGCCGTGTATCTAATCCTATCCTGTGTGATACTGTCTGCTGAGCCGTGTATCTAATCCTCTCCTTTGTGATACTGACTGCTGAGCCTTATATCTAATCCTATTCTGTGTGATACTGTCTGCTGAGCGGTGTATCTAATCCTATCCTGTGTGATACTGTCTGCTGAGCCGTGTATCTAATCCTATCCTGTGTGATACTGTCTGCTGAGCCCTGTATCTAATCCTCTCCTGTGTGATACTGTCTGCTGAGCCGTGTATCTAATCCTCTCCTGTGTGATGCTGTCTGCTGAGCTGTGTATCTAATCCTCTCCTGTGTGATACTGTCTGCTGAGCCGTGTATCTAATCCTCTCCTGTGTGATACTGTCTGCTGAGCCGTGTATCTAATCCTATCCTGTGTGATACTGTCTGCTGAGCTGTGTATCTAATCCTCTCCTGTGTGATACTGACTGCTGAGCCGTGTATCTAATCCTATCCTGTGTGATACTGTCTGCTGAGCCGTGTATCTAATCCTCTCCTGTGTGATGCTGTCTGCTGAGCTGTGTATCTAATCCTCTCCTGTGTGATACTGTCTGCTGAGCCGTGTATCTAATCCTCTCCTGTGTGATACTGTCTGCTGAGCCGTGTATCTAATCCTCTCCTGTGTGATGCTGTCTGCTGAGCTGTGTATCTAATCCTCTCCTGTGTGATACTGTCTGCTGAGCCGTGTATCTAATCCTCTCCTGTGTGATACTGTCTGCTGAGCTGTGTATCTAATCCTCTCCTGTGTGATACTGACTGCTGAGCCGTGTATCTAATCCTATCCTGTGTGATACTGTCTGCTGAGCCGTGTATCTAATCCTATCCTGTGTGATACTGTCTGCTGAGCTGTGTATCTAATCCCCTCCTGTGTGATACTGTCTGCTGAGCTGTGTATCTAATCCCCTTCTGTGTGATACTGTCTGCTGAGCTGTGTATCTAATCCTATCCTGTGTGATACTGTCTGCTGAGCCGTGTATCTAATCCTATCCTGTGTGATACTGTCTGCTGAGCCGTGTATCTAATCCTATCATGTGTGATACTGTCTGCTGAGCTGTGTATCTAATCCTCTCCTGTGTGATACTGTCTGCTGAGCCGTGTATCTAATCCTCTCCTTTGTGATACTGACTGCTGATCCTTGTATCTAATCCTATCCTGTGTGATACTGTCTGCTGAGCCGTGTATCTAATCCTATCCTGTGTGATACTGACTGCTGAGCTGTGTATCTAATCCTATCCTGTGTGATACTGTCTACTGAGCCGTGTATCTAATCCTCTCCTGTGTGATACTGTCTGCTGAGCCGTGTATCTAATCCTCTCCTGTGTGATACTGTCTGCTGAGCCGTGTATCTAATCCTATCCTGTGTGATACTGTCTGCTGAGCCGTGTATCTAATCCTCTCCTGTGTGATACTGTCTGCTGAGCTGTGTATCTAATCCTATCCTGTGTGATACTGCCTGCTGAGCCGTGTATCTAATCCTCTCCTGTGTGATACTGTCTGCTGAGCCGTGTATCTAATCCTATCCTGTGTGATACTGTCTGCTGAGCCGTGTATCTAATCCTCTCCTGTGTGATTCTGTCTGCTGAGCTGTGTATCTAATCCTATCCTGCGTGATACTGTCTGCTGAGCCGTGTATCTAATCCTCTCCTGTGTGATACTGTCTGCTGAGCTGTGTATCTAATCCTCTCCTGTGTGATACTGTCTGCTGAGCTGTGTATCTAATCCTATCCTGTGTGATACTGTCTGCTGAGCCGTGTATCTAATCCTATCCTGTGTGATACTGTCTGCTGAGCTGTGTATCTAATCCTATCCTGTGTGATACTGTCTGCTGAGCTGTGTATCTAATCCTATCCTGTGTGATACTGCCTGCTGAGCTGTGTATCTTATCCTATCCTGTGTGATACTGCCTGCTGAGCCGTGTATCTAATCCTCTCCTGTGTGATACTGTCTGCTGAGCTGTGTATCTAATCCTCTCCTGTGTGATACTGTCTGCTGAGCTGTGTATCTAATCCTCTCCTGTGTGATACTGTCTGCTGAGCTGTGTATCTAATCCTATCCTGTGTGATACTGTCTGCTGAGCCGTGTATCTAATCCTCTCCTGTGTGATTCTGTCTGCTGAGCCGTGTATCTAATCCTCTCCTGTGTGATTCTGTCTGCTGAGCCGTGTATCTAATCCTCTCCTGTGTGATACTGTCTGCTGAGCTGTGTATCTAATCCTCTCCTGTGTGATACTGTCTGCTGAGCTGTGTATCTAATCCTCTCCTGTGTGATACTGTCTGCTGAGCCGTGTATCTAATCCTCTCCTGTGTGATTCTGTCTGCTGAGCCGTGTATCTAATCCTCTCCTGTGTGATACTGTCTGCTGAGCTGTGTATCTAATCCTCTCCTGTGTGATACTGTCTGCTGAGCTGTGTATCTAATCCTATCCTGTGTGATACTGTCTGCTGAGCCGTGTATCTAATCCTCTCCTGTGTGATACTGTCTGCTGAGCCGTGTATCTAATCCTCTCCTGTGTGATACTGTCTGCTGAGCCGTGTATCTAATCCTCTCCTGTGTGATACTGACTGCTGAGCCGTGTATCTAATCCTATCCTGTGTGATACTGTCTGCTGAGCCGTGTATCTAATCCTCTCCTGTGTGATTCTGTCTGCTGATCCGTGTATCTAATCCTCTTCTGTGTGATACTGACTGCTGAGCCGTGTATCTAATCCTCTCCTGTGTGATACTGTCTGCTGAGCCGTGTATCTAATCCTATCCTGTGTGATACTGTCTGCTGAGCTGTGTATCTAATCCTCTCCTGTGTGATACTGTCTGCTGAGCCGTGTATCTAATCCTCTCCTGTGTGATACTGACTGCTGAGCCTTGTATCTAATCCTATCCTGTGTGATACTGTCTGCTGAGCTGTGTATCTAATCCTCTCCTGTGTGATACTGTCTGCTGAGCCGTGTATCTAATCCTCTCCTGTGTGATACTGTCTGCTGAGCCGTGTATCTAATCCTATCCTGTGTGATACTATCTGCTGAGCCGTGTATCTAATCCTATACTATGTGATACTGTCTGCTGAGCCGTGTATCTAATCCTCTCCTGTGTGATACTGTCTGCTGAGCTGTGTATCTAATCCTATCCTGTGTGATACTGTCTGCTGAGCCGTGTATCTAATCCTCTCCTGTGTGATACTGTCTGCTGAGCTGTGTATCTAATCCTATCCTGTGTGATACTGTCTGCTGAGCTGTGTATCTAATCTTCTCCTGTGTGATACTGTCTGCTGAGCTGTGTATCTAATCCTATCCTGTGTGATACTGTCTGCTGAGCTGTGTATCTAATCCTATACTATGTGATACTGTCTGCTGAGCCGTGTATCTAATCCTCTCCTGTGTGATACTGTCTGCTGAGCTGTGTATCTAATCCTATACTATGTGATACTGACTGCTGAGCCGTGTATCTAATCCTATACTATGTGATACTGACTGCTGAGCCGTGTATCTAATCCTCTCCTGTGTGATACTGTCTGCTGAGCCGTGTATCTAATCCTCTCCTGTGTGATTCTGTCTGCTGAGCCGTGTATCTAATCCTCTCCTGTGTGATACTGACTGCTGAGCCGTGTATCTAATCCTCTCCTGTGTGATACTATCTGCTGAGCCGTGTATCTAATCCTATCCTGTGTGATACTGTCTGCTGAGCTGTGTATCTAATCCTATCCTGTGTGATACTGTCTGCTGAGCCGTGTATCTAATCCTCTCCTGTGTGATACTGTCTGCTGAGCTGTGTATCTAATCCTATCCTGTGTGATACTGTCTGCTGAGCTGTATATCTAATCTTCTCCTGTGTGATACTGTCTGCTGAGCTGTGTATCTAATCCTATACTATGTGATACTGACTGCTGAGCCGTGTATCTAATCCTATACTATGTGATACTGACTGCTGAGCCGTGTATCTAATCCTCTCCTGTGTGATTCTGTCTGCTGAGCCGTGTATCTAATCCTCTCCTGTGTGATACTGTCTGCTGAGCCGTGTATCTAATCCTCTCCTGTGTGATACTGTCTGCTGAGCCGTGTATCTAATCCTCTCCTGTGTGATACTGTCTGCTGAGCCGTGTATCTAATCCTATCTTGTGTGATACTGTCTGCTGAGCTGTGTATCTAATCCTCTCCTGTGTGATACTGACTGCTGAGCCGTGTATCTAATCCTATCTTGTGTGATACTGTCTGCTGAGCTGTGTATCTAATCCTCTCCTGTGTGATACTGTCTGCTGAGCCGTGTATCTAATCCTATCTTGTGTGATACTGTCTGCTGAGCCGTGTATCTAATCCTCTCCTGTGTGATACTGTCTGCTGAGCCGTGTATCTAATCCTATCTTGTGTGATACTGTCTGCTGAGCTGTGTATCTAATCCTCTCCTGTGTGATACTGTCTGCTGAGCCGTGTATCTAATCCTATCTTGTGTGATACTGTCTGCTGAGCTGTGTATCTAATCCTCTCCTGTGTGATACTGTCTGCTGAGCCGTGTATCTAATCCTATCTTGTGTGATACTGTCTGCTGAGCTGTGTATCTAATCCTCTCCTGTGTGATACTGACTGCTGAGCCGTGTATCTAATCCACTCCTGTGTGATTCTGTCTGCTGATCCGTGTATCTAATCCTCTTCTGTGTGATACTGACTGCTGAGCCGTGTATCTAATCCTCTCCTGTGTGATACTGTCTGCTGAGCCGTGTATCTAATCCTATCCTGTGTGATACTGTCTGCTGAGCTGTGTATCTAATCCTCTCCTGTGTGATACTGTCTGCTGAGCCGTGTATCTAATCCTCTCCTGTGTGATACTGACTGCTGAGCCTTGTATCTAATCCTATCCTGTGTGATACTGTCTGCTGAGCCTTGTATCTAATCCTATCCTGTGTGATACTGACTGCTGAGCCGTGTATCTAATCCTATCCTGTGTGATACTGTCTGCTGAGCTGTGTATCTAATCCTCTCCTGTGTGATACTGTCTGCTGAGCCGTGTATCTAATCCTCTCCTGTGTGATACTGACTGCTGAGCCTTGTATCTAATCCTATCCTGTGTGATACTGTCTGCTGAGCTGTGTATCTAATCCTCTCCTGTGTGATACTGTCTGCTGAGCCGTGTATCTAATCCTCTCCTGTGTGATTTTGTCTGCTGAGCCGTGTATCTAATCCTATCCTGTGTGATACTGTCTGCTGAGCCGTGTATCTAATCCTATCCTGTGTGATACTGTCTGCTGAGCCGTGTATCTAATCCTCTCCTGTGTGATTCTGTCTGCTGAGCCGTGTATCTAATCCTCTCCTGTGTGATTCTGACTGCTGAGCCGTGTATCTAATCCTATCCTGTGTGATACTGTCTGCTGAGCTGTGTATCTAATCCTCTCCTGTGTGATACTGTCTGCTGAGCCGTGTATCTAATCCTCTCCTGTGTGATTCTGTCTGCTGAGCCGTGTATCTAATCCTATCCTGTGTGATACTGTCTGCTGAGCCGTGTATCTAATCCTATCCTGTGTGATACTGTCTGCTGAGCCGTGTATCTAATCCTCTCCTGTGTGATTCTGTCTGCTGAGCCGTGTATCTAATCCTCTCCTGTGTGATTCTGACTGCTGAGCCGTGTATCTAATCCTATCCTGTGTGATACTGTCTGCTGAGCTGTGTATCTAATCCACTCCTGTGTGATTCTGTCTGCTGAGCCGTGTATCTAATCCTCTTCTGTGTGATACTGACTGCTGAGCCGTGTATCTAATCCTCTCCTGTGTGATACTGTCTGCTGAACCGTGTATCTAATCCTCTCCTGTGTGATACTGTCTGCTGAGCCGTGTATCTAATCCTATCCTGTGTGATACTGTCTGCTGAGCCGTGTATCTAATCCTCTCCTGTGTGATACTGTCTGCTGAGCTGTGTATCTAATCCTATCCTGTGTGATACTGTCTGCTGAGCCGTGTATCTAATCCTCTCCTGTGTGATACTGTCTGCTGAGCTGTGTATCTAATCCCATCCTGTGTGATACTGTCTGCTGAGCTGTGTATCTAATCCTCTCCTGTGTGATACTGTCTGCTGAGCCATGTATCTAATCCTCTCCTGTGTGATACTGTCTGCTGAGCCATGTATCTAATCCTCTCCTGTGTGATACTGTCTGCTGAGCCGTGTATCTAATCCTATCCTGTGTGATACTGTCTGCTGAGCCGTGTATCTAATCCTCTCCTGTGTGATACTGTCTGCTGAGCCGTGTATCTAATCCTATCCTGTGTGATACTGTCTGCTGAGCCGTGTATCTAGTCCTCTCCTGTGTGATACTGTCTGCTGAGCCGTGTATCTAATCCTCTCCTGTGTGATACTGTCTGCTGAGCTGTGTATCTAATCCTCTCCTGTGTGATACTGACTGCTGAGCTGTGTATCTAATCCTATCCTGTGTGATACTGACTGCTGAGCCGTGTATCTAATCCTCTCCTGTGTGATACTGTCTGCTGAGCCGTGTATCTAATCCTATCATGGGTGATACTGTCTGCTGAGCTGTGTATCTAATCCTCTCCTGTGTGATACTGACTGCTGAGCCGTGTATCTAATCCTATCCTGTGTGATACTGTCTGCTGAGCCGTGTATCTAATCCTATCCTGTGTGATACTGACTGCTGAGCTGTGTATCTAATCCTATCCTGTGTGATACTGACTGCTGAGCTGTGTATCTAATCCTCTCCTGTGTGATACTGTCTGCTGAGCTGTGTATCTAATCCTCTCCTGTGTGATACTGACTGCTGAGCCGTGTATCTAATCCTATCCTGTGTGATACTGTCTGCTGAGCCGTGTATCTAATCCTATCCTGTGTGATACTGACTGCTGAGCCGTGTATCTAATCCTCTCCTTTGTGATACTGACTGCTGAGCCTTGTATCTAATCCTATCCTGTGTGATACTGTCTGCTGAGCCGTGTATCTAATCCTATCCTGTGTGATACTGTCTGCTGAGCTGTGTATCTAATCCTATCCTGTGTGATACTGTCTGCTGAGCCGTGTATCTAATCCTATCCTGTGTGATACTGTCTGCTGAGCTGTGTATCTAATCCTATCCTGTGTGATACTGTCTGCTGAGCTGTGTATCTAATCCTATCCTGTGTGATACTGCCTGCTGAGCTGTGTATCTTATCCTATCCTGTGTGATACTGCCTGCTGAGCCGTGTATCTAATCCTCTCCTGTGTGATACTGTCTGCTGAGCTGTGTATCTAATCCTCTCCTGTGTGATACTGTCTGCTGAGCTGTGTATCTAATCCTCTCCTGTGTGATACTGTCTGCTGAGCTGTGTATCTAATCCTATCCTGTGTGATACTGTCTGCTGAGCCGTGTATCTAATCCTCTCCTGTGTGATTCTGTCTGCTGAGCCGTGTATCTAATCCTCTCCTGTGTGATACTGTCTGCTGAGCTGTGTATCTAATCCTCTCCTGTGTGATACTGTCTGCTGAGCTGTGTATCTAATCCTATCCTGTGTGATACTGTCTGCTGAGCCGTGTATCTAATCCTCTCCTGTGTGATACTGTCTGCTGAGCCGTGTATCTAATCCTCTCCTGTGTGATACTGTCTGCTGAGCCGTGTATCTAATCCTCTCCTGTGTGATACTGACTGCTGAGCCGTGTATCTAATCCTATCCTGTGTGATACTGTCTGCTGAGCCGTGTATCTAATCCTCTCCTGTGTGATTCTGTCTGCTGATCCGTGTATCTAATCCTCTTCTGTGTGATACTGACTGCTGAGCCGTGTATCTAATCCTCTCCTGTGTGATACTGTCTGCTGAGCCGTGTATCTAATCCTATCCTGTGTGATACTGTCTGCTGAGCTGTGTATCTAATCCTCTCCTGTGTGATACTGTCTGCTGAGCCGTGTATCTAATCCTCTCCTGTGTGATACTGACTGCTGAGCCTTGTATCTAATCCTATCCTGTGTGATACTGTCTGCTGAGCCGTGTATCTAATCCTATCCTGTGTGATACTGACTGCTGAGCCGTGTATCTAATCCTATCCTGTGTGATACTGACTGCTGAGCCTTGTATCTAATCCTATCCTGTGTGATACTGTCTGCTGAGCTGTGTATCTAATCCTCTCCTGTGTGATACTGTCTGCTGAGCCGTGTATCTAATCCTCTCCTGTGTGATACTGTCTGCTGAGCCGTGTATCTAATCCTATCCTGTGTGATACTATCTGCTGAGCCGTGTATCTAATCCTATACTATGTGATACTGTCTGCTGAGCCGTGTATCTAATCCTCTCCTGTGTGATACTGTCTGCTGAGCTGTGTATCTAATCCTATCCTGTGTGATACTGTCTGCTGAGCCGTGTATCTAATCCTCTCCTGTGTGATACTGTCTGCTGAGCTGTGTATCTAATCCTATCCTGTGTGATACTGTCTGCTGAGCTGTGTATCTAATCTTCTCCTGTGTGATACTGTCTGCTGAGCTGTGTATCTAATCCTATCCTGTGTGATACTGTCTGCTGAGCTGTGTATCTAATCCTATACTATGTGATACTGTCTGCTGAGCCGTGTATCTAATCCTCTCCTGTGTGATACTGTCTGCTGAGCTGTGTATCTAATCCTATACTATGTGATACTGACTGCTGAGCCGTGTATCTAATCCTATACTATGTGATACTGACTGCTGAGCCGTGTATCTAATCCTCTCCTGTGTGATACTGTCTGCTGAGCCGTGTATCTAATCCTCTCCTGTGTGATTCTGTCTGCTGAGCCGTGTATCTAATCCTCTCCTGTGTGATACTGACTGCTGAGCCGTGTATCTAATCCTCTCCTGTGTGATACTATCTGCTGAGCCGTGTATCTAATCCTATCCTGTGTGATACTGTCTGCTGAGCTGTGTATCTAATCCTATCCTGTGTGATACTGTCTGCTGAGCCGTGTATCTAATCCTCTCCTGTGTGATACTGTCTGCTGAGCCGTGTATCTAATCCTCTCCTGTGTGATACTGTCTGCTGAGCTGTGTATCTAATCCTATCCTGTGTGATACTGTCTGCTGAGCTGTATATCTAATCTTCTCCTGTGTGATACTGTCTGCTGAGCTGTGTATCTAATCCTATCCTGTGTGATACTGTCTGCTGAGCTGTGTATATAATCCTATCCTGTGTGATACTGTCTGCTGAGCTGTGTATCTAATCCTATACTATGTGATACTGTCTGCTGAGCCGTGTATCTAATCCTCTCCTGTGTGATACTGTCTGCTGAGCTGTGTATCTAATCCTATACTATGTGATACTGACTGCTGAGCCGTGTATCTAATCCTATACTATGTGATACTGACTGCTGAGCCGTGTATCTAATCCTCTCCTGTGTGATACTGACTGCTGAGCTGTGTATCTAATCCTCTCCTGTGTGATTCTGTCTGCTGAGCCGTGTATCGAATCCTCTCCTGTGTGATACTGTCTGCTGAGCCGTGTATCTAATCCTCTCCTGTGTGATACTGTCTGCTGAGCCGTGTATCTAATCCTATCTTGTGTGATACTGTCTGCTGAGCTGTGTATCTAATCCTCTCCTGTGTGATACTGACTGCTGAGCCGTGTATCTAATCCACTCCTGTGTGATTCTGTCTGCTGATCCGTGTATCTAATCCTCTTCTGTGTGATACTGACTGCTGAGCCGTGTATCTAATCCTCTCCTGTGTGATACTGTCTGCTGAGCCGTGTATCTAATCCTATCCTGTGTGATACTGTCTGCTGAGCTGTGTATCTAATCCTCTCCTGTGTGATACTGTCTGCTGAGCCGTGTATCTAATCCTCTCCTGTGTGATACTGACTGCTGAGCCTTGTATCTAATCCTATCCTGTGTGATACTGTCTGCTGAGCCTTGTATCTAATCCTATCCTGTGTGATACTGTCTGCTGAGCCGTGTATCTAATCCTATCCTGTGTGATACTGTCTGCTGAGCTGTGTATCTAATCCTCTCCTGTGTGATACTGTCTGCTGAGCCGTGTATCTAATCCTCTCCTGTGTGATACTGACTGCTGAGCCTTGTATCTAATCCTATCCTGTGTGATACTGTCTGCTGAGCTGTGTATCTAATCCTCTCCTGTGTGATACTGACTGCTGAGCCGTGTATCTAATCCTCTCCTGTGTGATTCTGTCTGCTGAGCCGTGTATCTAATCCTCTCCTGTGTGATTCTGTCTGCTGAGCCGTGTATCTAATCCTCTCCTGTGTGATACTGACTGCTGAGCCGTGTATCTAATCCTCTCCTGTGTGATACTGTCTGCTGAGCTGTGTATCTAATCCTATCTTCTGTGATACTGTCTGCTGAGCTGTGTATCTAATCCTATCCTGTGTGATACTGTCTGCTGAGCTGTGTATCTAATCCTATACTATGTGATACTGTCTGCTGAGCCGTGTATCTAATCCTCTCCTGTGTGATACTGTCTGCTGAGCTGTGTATCTAATCCTATACTATGTGATACTGACTGCTGAGCCGTGTATCTAATCCTATACTATGTGATACTGACTGCTGAGCCGTGTATCTAATCCTCTCCTGTGTGATACTGTCTGCTGAGCCGTGTATCTAATCCTATACTATGTGATACAGTCTGCTGAGCTGTGTATCTAATCCTCTCCTGTGTGAAACTGTCTGCTGAGCTGTGTATCTAATCCTCTCCTATGTGATACTGTCTGCTGAGCCGTGTATCTAATCCTATCCTGTGTGATACTGACTGCTGAGCCGTGTATCTAATCCTATCCTGTGTGATACTGTCTGCTGAGCCGTGTATCTAATCCTATCCTGTGTGATACTGTCTGCTGAGCCGTGTATCTAATCCTCTCCTGTGTGATACTGTCTGCTGAGCTGTGTATCTAATCCTCTCCTGTGTGATACTGTCTGCTGAGCCGTGTATCTAATCCTTTCCTGTGTGATACTATCTGCTGAGCCGTGTATCTAATCCTATACTATGTGATACTGTCTGCTGAGCCGTGTATCTAATCCTATACTATGTGATACTGACTGCTGAGCCGTGTATCTAATCCTATACTATGTGATACTGACTGCTGAGCCGTGTATCTAATCCTCTCCTGTGTGATACTGTCTGCTGAGCCGTGTATCTAATCCTATACTATGTGATACAGTCTGCTGAGCTGTGTATCTAATCCTCTCCTGTGTGAAACTGTCTGCTGAGCCATGTATCTAATCCTCTCCTATGTGATACTGTCTGCTGAGCTGTGTATCTAATCCTCTCCTGTGTGATACTGTCTGCTGAGCCGTGTATCTAATCCTATACTATGTGATACAGTCTGCTGAGCTGTGTATCTAATCCTCTCCTGTGTGAAACTGTCTGCTGAGCCGTGTATCTAATCCTCTCCTATGTGATACTGTCTGCTGAGCTGTGTATCTAATCCTATACTATGTGATACTGACTGCTGAGCCGTGTATCTAATCCTCTCCTGTGTGATACTGTCTGCTGAGCCGTGTATCTAATCCTCTCCTATGTGATACTGTCTGCTGAGCCATGTATCTAATCCTCTCCTATGTGATACTGTCTGCTGAGCCGTGTATCTAATCCTCTCCTATGTGATACTGTCTGCTGAGCCGTGTATCTAATCCTATCCTGTGTGATACTGTCTGCTGAGCCATGTATCTAATCCTCTCCTATGTGATACTGTCTGCTGAGCTGTGTATCTAATCCTCTCCTGTGTGATACTGTCTGCTGAGCCGTGTATCTAATCCTATACTATGTGATACAGTCTGCTGAGCTGTGTATCTAATCCTCTCCTGTGTGAAACTGTCTGCTGAGCCGTGTATCTAATCCTCTCCTATGTGATACTGTCTGCTGAGCTGTGTATCTAATCCTATCCTGTGTGATACTGTCTGCTGAGCCGTGTATCTAATCCTCTCCTGTGTGATACTGTCTGCTGAGCTGTGTATCTAATCCTATCCTGTGTGATACTGTCTGCTGAGCCGTGTATCTAATCCTCTCCTGTGTGATACTGTCTGCTGAGCCGTGTATCTAATCTTCTCCTGTGTGATACTGTCTGCTGAGCTGTGTATCTAATCCTATCCTGTGTGATACTGTCTGCTGAGCCGTGTATCTAATCCTATCCTGTGTGATACTGTCTGCTGAGCCGTGTATCTAATCTTCTCCTGTGTGATACTGTCTGCTGAGCCGTGTATCTAATCCTTTCCTGTGTGATACTGTCTGCTGAGCCGTGTATCTAATCCTATACTATGTGATACTGTCTGCTGAGCCGTGTATCTAATCCTCTCCTGTGTGATACTGTCTGCTGAGCCGTGTATCTAATCCTATACTATGTGATACTGTCTGCTGAGCCGTGTATCTAATCCTCTCCTGTGTGATACTATCTGCTGAGCCGTGTATCTAATCCTATACTATGTGATACTGTCTGCTGAGCCGTGTATCTAATCCTCTCCTGTGTGATACTGTCTGCTGAGCCGTGTATCTAATCTTCTCCTGTGTGATACTGTCTGCTGAGCTGTGTATCTAATCCTATCCTGTGTGATACTGTCTGCTGAGCTGTGTATCTAATCCTATCCTGTGTGATACTGTCTGCTGAGCTGTGTATCTAATCCTATCCTGTGTGATACTGTCTGCTGAGCCGTGTATCTAATCCTCTCCTGTGTGATACTGTCTGCTGAGCCGTGTATCTAATCCTCTCCTGTGTGATACTGTCTGCTGAGCTGTGTATCTAATCCTATCCTGTGTGATACTGTCTGCTGAGCTGTGTATCTAATCCTATCCTGTGTGATACTGTCTGCTGAGCCGTGTATCTAATCCTCTCCTGTGTGATACTGTCTGCTGAGCTGTGTATCTAATCCTATACTATGTGATACTGACTGCTGAGCCGTGTATCTAATCCTATACTATGTGATACTGACTGCTGAGCCGTGTATCTAATCCTCTCCTGTGTGATACTGACTGCTGAGCTGTGTATCTAATCCTCTCCTGTGTGATTCTGTCTGCTGAGCCGTGTATCGAATCCTCTCCTGTGTGATACTGTCTGCTGAGCCGTGTATCTAATCCTCTCCTGTGTGATACTGTCTGCTGAGCCGTGTATCTAATCCTATCTTGTGTGATACTGTCTGCTGAGCTGTGTATCTAATCCTCTCCTGTGTGATACTGACTGCTGAGCCGTGTATCTAATCCACTCCTGTGTGATTCTGTCTGCTGATCCGTGTATCTAATCCTCTTCTGTGTGATACTGACTGCTGAGCCGTGTATCTAATCCTCTCCTGTGTGATACTGTCTGCTGAGCCGTGTATCTAATCCTATCCTGTGTGATACTGTCTGCTGAGCTGTGTATCTAATCCTCTCCTGTGTGATACTGTCTGCTGAGCCGTGTATCTAATCCTCTCCTGTGTGATACTGACTGCTGAGCCTTGTATCTAATCCTATCCTGTGTGATACTGTCTGCTGAGCCTTGTATCTAATCCTATCCTGTGTGATACTGACTGCTGAGCCGTGTATCTAATCCTATCCTGTGTGATACTGTCTGCTGAGCTGTGTATCTAATCCTCTCCTGTGTGATACTGTCTGCTGAGCCGTGTATCTAATCCTCTCCTGTGTGATACTGACTGCTGAGCCGTGTATCTAATCCTCTCCTGTGTGATTCTGTCTGCTGAGCCGTGTATCTAATCCTCTCCTGTGTGATTCTGTCTGCTGAGCCGTGTATCTAATCCTCTCCTGTGTGATACTGACTGCTGAGCCGTGTATCTAATCCTCTCCTGTGTGATACTGTCTGCTGAGCTGTGTATCTAATCCTATCTTCTGTGATACTGTCTGCTGAGCTGTGTATCTAATCCTATCCTGTGTGATACTGTCTGCTGAGCTGTGTATCTAATCCTATACTATGTGATACTGTCTGCTGAGCCGTGTATCTAATCCTCTCCTGTGTGATACTGTCTGCTGAGCTGTGTATCTAATCCTATACTATGTGATACTGACTGCTGAGCCGTGTATCTAATCCTATACTATGTGATACTGACTGCTGAGCCGTGTATCTAATCCTCTCCTGTGTGATACTGTCTGCTGAGCCGTGTATCTAATCCTATACTATGTGATACAGTCTGCTGAGCTGTGTATCTAATCCTCTCCTGTGTGAAACTGTCTGCTGAGCTGTGTATCTAATCCTCTCCTATGTGATACTGTCTGCTGAGCCGTGTATCTAATCCTATCCTGTGTGATACTGACTGCTGAGCCGTGTATCTAATCCTATCCTGTGTGATACTGTCTGCTGAGCCGTGTATCTAATCCTCTCCTGTGTGATACTGTCTGCTGAGCTGTGTATCTAATCCTATCCTGTGTGATACTGTCTGCTGAGCCGTGTATCTAATCCTCTCCTGTGTGATACTGTCTGCTGAGCTGTGTATCTAATCCTCTCCTGTGTGATACTGTCTGCTGAGCCGTGTATCTAATCCTTTCCTGTGTGATACTATCTGCTGAGCCGTGTATCTAATCCTATACTATGTGATACTGTCTGCTGAGCCGTGTATCTAATCCTATACTATGTGATACTGACTGCTGAGCCGTGTATCTAATCCTATACTATGTGATACTGACTGCTGAGCCGTGTATCTAATCCTCTCCTGTGTGATACTGTCTGCTGAGCCGTGTATCTAATCCTATACTATGTGATACAGTCTGCTGAGCTGTGTATCTAATCCTCTCCTGTGTGAAACTGTCTGCTGAGCCATGTATCTAATCCTCTCCTATGTGATACTGTCTGCTGAGCTGTGTATCTAATCCTCTCCTGTGTGATACTGTCTGCTGAGCCGTGTATCTAATCCTATACTATGTGATACAGTCTGCTGAGCCGTGTATCTAATCCTCTCCTGTGTGAAACTGTCTGCTGAGCCGTGTATCTAATCCTCTCCTATGTGATACTGTCTGCTGAGCTGTGTATCTAATCCTATACTATGTGATACTGACTGCTGAGCCGTGTATCTAATCCTCTCCTGTGTGATACTGTCTGCTGAGCCGTGTATCTAATCCTCTCCTATGTGATACTGTCTGCTGAGCCATGTATCTAATCCTCTCCTATGTGATACTGTCTGCTGAGCCGTGTATCTAATCCTCTCCTATGTGATACTGTCTGCTGAGCCGTGTATCTAATCCTATCCTGTGTGATACTGTCTGCTGAGCCATGTATCTAATCCTCTCCTATGTGATACTGTCTGCTGAGCTGTGTATCTAATCCTCTCCTGTGTGATACTGTCTGCTGAGCCGTGTATCTAATCCTATACTATGTGATACAGTCTGCTGAGCTGTGTATCTAATCCTCTCCTGTGTGAAACTGTCTGCTGAGCCGTGTATCTAATCCTCTCCTATGTGATACTGTCTGCTGAGCTGTGTATCTAATCCTATCCTGTGTGATACTGTCTGCTGAGCCGTGTATCTAATCCTCTCCTGTGTGATACTGTCTGCTGAGCTGTGTATCTAATCCTATCCTGTGTGATACTGTCTGCTGAGCCGTGTATCTAATCCTCTCCTGTGTGATACTGTCTGCTGAGCCGTGTATCTAATCTTCTCCTGTGTGATACTGTCTGCTGAGCTGTGTATCTAATCCTATCCTGTGTGATACTGTCTGCTGAGCCGTGTATCTAATCCTATCCTGTGTGATACTGTCTGCTGAGCCGTGTATCTAATCTTCTCCTGTGTGATACTGTCTGCTGAGCCGTGTATCTAATCCTTTCCTGTGTGATACTGTCTGCTGAGCCGTGTATCTAATCCTATACTATGTGATACTGTCTGCTGAGCCGTGTATCTAATCCTCTCCTGTGTGATACTGTCTGCTGAGCCGTGTATCTAATCCTATACTATGTGATACTGTCTGCTGAGCCGTGTATCTAATCCTCTCCTGTGTGATACTATCTGCTGAGCCGTGTATCTAATCCTATACTATGTGATACTGTCTGCTGAGCCGTGTATCTAATCCTCTCCTGTGTGATACTGTCTGCTGAGCCGTGTATCTAATCTTCTCCTGTGTGATACTGTCTGCTGAGCTGTGTATCTAATCCTATCCTGTGTGATACTGTCTGCTGAGCTGTGTATCTAATCCTATCCTGTGTGATTCTGTCTGCTGAGCCGTGTATCTAATCCTATCCTGTGTGATACTGTCTGCTGAGCCGTGTATCTAATCCTATCCTGTGTGATACTGTCTGCTGAGCTGTGTATCTAATCCTATCCTGTGTGATACTGTCTGCTGAGCTGTGTATCTAATCCTCTCCTGTGTGATACTGTCTGCTGAGCCGTGTATCTAATCCTATCCTGTGTGATACTGTCTGCTGAGCCGTGTATCTAATCTTCTCCTGTGTGATACTGTCTGCTGAGCTGTGTATCTAATCCTATCCTGTGTGATACTGTCTGCTGAGCCGTGTATCTAATCCTCTCCTGTGTGATACTGTCTGCTGAGCTGTGTATCTAATCCTATCCTGTGTGATACTGTCTGCTGAGCCGTGTATCTAATCCTCTCCTGTGTGATATTGTCTGCTGAGCTGTGTATCTAATCCTATACTGTGTGATACTGACTGCTGAGCTGTGTATCTAATTCTATCCTGTGTGATACTGTCTGCTGAGCTGTGTATCTAATCCTCTCCTGTGTGATACTGTCTGCTGAGCTGTGTATCTAATACTATCCTGTGTGATACTGACTGCTGAGCCATGTATCTAATCCTATCCTGTGTGATACTGTCTGCTGAGCCGTGTATCTAATCCTCTCCTGTGTGATACTGTCTGCTGAGCCGTGTATCTAATCCTATACTATGTGATACAGTCTGCTGAGCTGTGTATCTAATCCTCTCCTGTGTGAAACTGTCTGCTGAGCTGTGTATCTAATCCTCTCCTATGTGATACTGTCTGCTGAGCCGTGTATCTAATCCTATCCTGTGTGATACTGACTGCTGAGCCGTGTATCTAATCCTATCCTGTGTGATACTGTCTGCTGAGCCGTGTATCTAATCTTCTCCTGTGTGATACTGTCTGCTGAGCTGTGTATCTAATCCTATCCTGTGTGATACTGTCTGCTGAGCCGTGTATCTAATCCTCTCCTGTGTGATACTGTCTGCTGAGCCGTGTATCTAATACTATCCTGTGTGATACTGTCTGCTGAGCTGTGTATCTAATACTATCCTGTGTGATACTGTCTGCTGAGCTGTGTATCTAATACTATCCTGTGTAATACTGTCTGCTGAGCCATGTATCTAATCCTATCCTGTGTGATACTGTCTGCTGAGCTGTGTATCTAATACTATCCTGTATGATACTGTCTGCTGAGCCGTGTATCTAATCCTATCCTGTGTGATACTGACTGCTGAGCCGTGTATCTAATCCTGTCCTGTGTTATACTGTCTGCTGAGCCGTGTATCTAATCCTATCCTGTGTGATACTGTCTGCTGAGCCGTGTATCTAATCCTCTCCTGTGTGATACTGTCTGCTGAGCCGTGTATCTAATCCTCTCCTGTGTGATACTGTCTGCTGAGCTGTGTATCTAATCCTATCCTGTGTGATACTGACTGCTGAGCCGTGTATCTAATCCTATCCTGTGTGATACTGCCTGCTGAGCTGTGTATCTAATCCTATCCTGTGTGATACTGTCTGCTGAACCTTGTATCTAATCCTATCCTGTGTAATACTGTCTGCTGAGCCGTGTATCTAATCCTATACTATGTGATACTGTCTGCTGAGCCGTGTATCTAATCCTCTCCTGTGTGATACTGTCTGCTGAGCCGTGTATCTAATCCTCTCCTGTGTGATACTGACTGCTGAGCCGTGTATCTAATCCTATCCTGTGTGATACTGTCTGCTGAGCCGTGTATCTAATCCTATCCTGTGTGATACTGACTGCTGAGCCGTGTATCTAATCCTATCCTGTGTGATACTGTCTGCTGAGCCGTGTATCTAATCCTATCCTGTGTGATACTGTCTGCTGAGCCGTGTATCTACTCCTCTCCTGTGTGATACTGACTGCTGAGCCGTGTATCTAATCCTATCCTGTGTGATACTGTCTGCTGAGCTGTGTATCTAATCCTCTCCTGTGTGATACTGTCTGCTGAGCTGTGTATCTAATCCTCTCCTGTGTGATACTGTCTGCTGAGCCGCGTATCTAATCCTCTCCTGTGTGATACTGTCTGCTGAGCTGTGTATCTAATCCTATCCTGTGTGATACTGTCTGCTGAGCCGTGTATCTAATCCTATAATGTGTGATACTGTCTGCTGAGCCGTGTAGCTAATCCTATCCTGTGTGATACTGTCTGCTGAGCCGTGTATCTAATCCTCTCCTGTGTGATACTGTCTGCTGAGCTGTGTATCTAATCCTATCCTGTGTGATACTGTCTGCTGAGCCGCGTATCTAATCCTATCCTGTGTGATACTGTCTGCTGAGCCGTATATCTAATCTTCTCCTGTGTGATACTGACTGCTGAGCCATGTATCTAATCCTATCCTGTGTGATACTGTCTGCTGAGCCGTGTATCTAATCTTCTCCTGTGTGATACTGACTGCTGAGCCGTGTATCTAATCCTATCCTGTGTGATACTGTCTGCTGAGCCGTGTATCTAATCCTATCCTGTGTGATACTGTCTGCTGAGCCGCGTATCTAATCCTCTCCTGTGTGATACTGTCTGCTGAGCTGTGTATCTAATCCTATCCTGTGTGATACTGTCTGCTGAGCCGTGTATCTAATCCTATACTGTGTGATACTGTCTGCTGAGCCGTGTATCTAATCCTCTCCTGTGTGATACTGTCTGCTGAGCCGTGTATCTAATCCTCTCCTGTGTGATACTGTCTGCTGAGCTGTGTATCTAATCCTATCCTGTGTGATACTGTCTGCTGAGCCGTGTATCTAATCCTATCCTGTGTGATACTGTCTGCTGAGCCGTGTATCTAATCCTATCCTGTGTGATACTGTCTGCTGAGCCGTGTATCTAATCTTCTCCTGTGTGATACTGTCTGCTGAGCCGTGTATCTAATCTTCTCCTGTGTGATACTGTCTGCTGAGCTGTGTATCTAATCCTATCCTGTGTGATACTGACTGCTGAGCCGTGTATCTAATCCTATCCTGTGTGATACTGTCTGCTGAGCCGTATATCTAATCTTCTCCTTTGTGATACTGTCTGCTGAGCTGTGTATCTAATCCTATCCTGTGTGATACTGTCTGCTGAGCCGTGTATCTAATCCTATCCTGTGTGATACTGTCTGCTGAGCCGTGTATCTAATCCTATCCTGTGTGATACTGTCTGCTGAGCCGTGTATCTAATCCTATCCTGTGTGATACTGTCTGCTGAGCCGTGTATCTAATCTTCTCCTGTGTGATACTGTCTGCTGAGCTGTGTATCTAATCCTATCCTGTGTGATACTGTCTGCTGAGCTGTGTATCTAATCCTATCCTGTGTGATACTGTCTGCTGAGCCGTGTATCTAATCCTATCCTGTGTGATACTGTCTGCTGAGCCGTGTATCTAATCCTATCCTGTGTGATACTGTCTGCTGAGCCGTGTATCTAATCTTCTCCTGTGTGATACTGTCTGCTGAGCTGTGTATCTAATCCTATCCTGTGTGATACTGTCTGCTGAGCCGTGTATCTAATCCTATCCTGTGTGATACTGTCTGCTGAGCCGTGTATCTAATCCTATCCTGTGTGATACTGTCTGCTGAGCCGTGTATCTAATCCTCTCCTGTGTGATACTGTCTGCTGAGCCGTGTATCTAATCCTCTCCTGTGTGATACTGACTGCTGAGCCGTGTATCTAATCCTATCCTGTGTGATACTGTCTGCTGAGCCGTGTATCTAATCTTCTCCTGTGTGATACTGTCTGCTGAGCTGTGTATCTAATCCTATCCTGTGTGATACTGTCTGCTGAGCTGTGTATCTAATCCTATCCTGTGTGATACTGTCTGCTGAGCTGTGTATCTAATCCTCTCCTGTGTGATACTGTCTGCTGAGCTGTGTATCTAATCCTCTCCTGTGTGATACTGACTGCTTAGCTGTGTATCTAATCTTCTCCTGTGTGATACTGTCTGCTGAGCTGTGTATCTAATCCTATCCTGTGTGATACTGACTGCTGAGCCGTGTATCTAATCTTCTCCTGTGTGATACTGTCTGCTGAGCTGTGTATCTAATCCTATCCTGTGTGATACTGACTGCTGAGCCGTGTATCTAATCCTATCCTGTGTGATACTGTCTGCTGAGCCGTGTATCTAATCCTCTCCTGTGTGATACTGTCTGCTGAGCCGTGTATCTAATCCTATCCTGTGTGATACTGTCTGCTGAGCTGTGTATCTAATCCTATCCTGTGTGATACTGACTGCTGAGCCGTGTATCTAATCCTATCCTGTGTGATACTGACTGCTGAGCCGTGTATCTAATCCTATCCTGTGTGATACTGACTGCTGAGCCGTGTATCTAATCCTATCCTGTGTGATACTGACTGCTGAGCTGTGTATCTAATCCTATCCTGTGTGATACTGACTGCTGAGCCGTGTATCTAATCCTATCCTGTGTGATACTGTCTGCTGAGCCGTGTATCTAATCCTATCCTGTGTGATACTGTCTGCTGAGCTGTGTATCTAATCCTATCCTGTGTGATACTGACTGCTGAGCCGTGTATCTAATCCTCTCCTGTGTGATACTGACTGCTGAGCTGTGTATCTAATCCTATCCTGTGTGATACTGTCTGCTGAGCCGTGTATCTAATCCTATCCTGTGTGATACTGTCTGCTGAGCCGTGTATCTAATCCTATCCTGTGTGATACTGTCTGCTGAGCCGTGTATCTAATCCTATCCTGTGTGATACTGTCTGCTGAGCCGCGTATCTAATCCTCTCCTGTGTGATACTTTCTGCTGAGCCGTGTATCTAATCCTATCCTGTGTGATACTGACTGCTGAGCCGTATATCTAATCCTATCCTGTGTGATACTGCCTGCTGAGCTGTGTATCTAATCCTATCCTGTGTGATACTGTCTGCTGAGCCGTGTATCTAATCCTCTCCTGTGTGATACTGTCTGCTGAGCCGCGTATCTAATCCTCTCCTGTGTGATACTTTCTGCTGAGCCGTGTATCTAATCCTATCCTGTGTGATACTGACTGCTGAGCCGTATATCTAATCCTATCCTGTGTGATACTGTCTGCTGAGCTGTGTATCTAATCCTATCCTGTGTGATACTGTCTGCTGAGCCGCGTATCTAATCCTATCCTGTGTGATACTGTCTGCTGAGCCGTGTATCTAATCTTCTCCTGTGTGATACTGACTGCTGAGTCATGTATCTAATCCTATCCTGTGTGATACTGTCTGCTGAGCCGTGTATCTAATCTTCTCCTGTGTGATACTGACTGCTGAGCCATGTATCTAATCCTCTCCTGTGTGATACTGTCTGCTGAGCCGTGTATCTAATCCTATCCTGTGTGATACTGACTGCTGAGCCGTGTATCTAATCCTATTCTGTGTGATACCGTCTGCTGAGCCGTGTATCTAATCCTATCCTGTGTGATACTATCTGCTGAGCCGTGTATCTAATCCTATCCTGTGTGATACTATCTGCTGAGCTGTGTATCTAATCCTATCCTGTGTGATACTGTCTGCTGAGCTGTGTATCTAATCCTCTCCTGTGTGATACTGACTGCTGAGCCGTGTATCTAATCCTCTCCTGTGTGATACTGTCTGCTGAGCTGTGTATCTAATCCTCTCCTGTGTGATACTGACTGCTGAGCTGTGTATCTAATCCTATCCTGTGTGATACTGTCTGCTGAGCTGTGTATCTAATCCTCTCCTGTGTGATACTGTCTGCTGAGCCATGTATCTAATCCTCTCCTGTGTGATACTGACTGCTGAGCTGTGTATCTAATCCTCTCCTGTGTGATACTGTCTGCTGAGCCGTGTATCTAATCCTCTCCTGTGTGATACTGTCTGCTGAGCCGTGTATCTAATCCTATCCTGTGTGATACTGTCTGCTGAGCCATGTATCTAATCCTATCCTGTGTGATACTGTCTGCTGAGCCGTGTATCTAATCCTATCCTGTGTGATACTGTCTGCTGAGCCGTGTATCTAATCCTCTCCTGTGTGATACTGACTGCTGAGCCGTGTATCTAATCCTATCCTGTGTGATACTGACTGCTGAGCCGTGTATCTAATCCTATCCTGTGTGATACTGTCTGCTGAGCCGTGTATCTAATCCTCTCCTGTGTGATACTGTCTGCTGAGCTGTGTATCTAATCCTCTCCTGTGTGATACTGTCTGCTGAGCCGTGTATCTAATCCTCTCCTGTGTGATACTGACTGCTGAGCCGTGTATCTAATCCTCTCCTGTGTGATACTGACTGCTGAGCCGTGTATCTAATCCTCTCCTGTGTGATACTGACTGCTGAGCCGTGTATCTAATCCTATCCTGTGTGATACTGACTGCTGAGCCGTGTATCTAATCCTATCCTGTGTGATACTGTCTGCTGAGCCGTGTATTTAATCCTATCCTGTGTGATACTGTCTGCTGAGCCGTGTATCTAATCCTATCCTGTGTGATACTGTCTGCTGAGCCGTGTATCTAATCCTCTCCTGTGTGATACTGACTGCTGAGCCGTGTATCTAATCTTATCCTGTGTGATACTGACTGCTGAGCCGTGTATCTAATCCTCTCCTGTGTGATACTGTCTGCTGAGCCGTGTATCTAATCCTATCCTGTGTGATACTGACTGCTGAGCCGTGTATCTAATCCTCTCCTGTGTGATACTGTCTGCTGAGCTGTATATCTAATCCTATCCTGTGTGATACTGTCTCCTGAGCCGTGTATCTAATCCTCTCCTGTGTGATACTGCCTGCTGAGCCGTGTATCTAATCCTCTCCTGTGTGATACTGTCTGCTGAGCCGTGTATCTAATCATCTCCTGTGTGATACTGACTGCTGAGCCGTGTATCTAATCCTCTCCTGTGTGATACTGACTGCTGAGCCGTGTATCTAATCCTCTCCTGTGTGATACTGACTGCTGAGCTGTGTATCTAATCCTATCCTGTGTGATACTGTCTGCTGAGCCGTGTATCTAATCCTCTCCTGTGTGATACTGCCTGCTGAGCCGTGTATCTAATCCTCTCCTGTGTGATACTGACTGCTGAGCCGTGTATCTAATCCTCTCCTGTGTGATACTGACTGCTGAGCCGTGTATCTAATCCTATCCTGTGTGATACTGTCTGCTGAGCCGTGTATCTAATCCTCTCCTGTGTGATACTGTCTGCTGAGCCGTGTATCTAATCCTATCCTGTGTGATTCTGTCTGCTGAGCCGTGTATCTAATCCTCTCCTGTGTGATACTGTCTGCTGAGCCATGTATCTAATCCTCTCCTGTGTGATACTGTCTGCTGAGCCATGTATCTAATCCTCTCCTGTGTGATACTGTCTGCTGAGCTGTGTATCTAATCCTCTCCTGTGTGATACTGTCTGCTGAGCCGTGTATCTAATCCTCTCCTGTGTGATACTGTCTGCTGAGCCGTGTATCTAATCCTCTCCTGTGTAATACTGTCTGCTGAGCCGTGTATCTAATCCTCTCCTGTGTGATACTGTCTGCTGAGCCGTGTATCTAATCCTATCCTGTGTGATACTGTCTGCTGAGCCGTGTATCTAATCCTATCCTGTGTGATACAGTCTGCTGAGCTGTGTATCTAATCCCCTCCTGTGTGAAACTGTCTGCTGAGCTGTGTATCTAATCCTATCCTGTGTGATACTGACTGCTGAGCCGTGTATCTAATCCTCTCCTGTGTGATACTGTCTGCTGAGCGGTGTATCTAATCCTCTCCTGTGTGATACTGTCTGCTGAGCGGTGTATCTAATCCTCTCCTGTGTGATACTGACTGCTGAGCCGTGTATCTAATCCTATCCTGTGTGATACTGTCTGCTGAGCCGTGTATCTAATCCTCTCCTTTGTGATACTGACTGCTGAGCCTTATATCTAATCCTATTCTGTGTGATACTGTCTGCTGAGCCGTGTATCTAATCCTCTCCTTTGTGATACTGACTGCTGAGCCTTATATCTAATCCTATTCTGTGTGATACTGTCTGCTGAGCGGTGTATCTAATCCTATCCTGTGTGATACTGTCTGCTGAGCCGTGTATCTAATCCTATCCTGTGTGATACTGTCTGCTGAGCCCTGTATCTAATCCTCTCCTGTGTGATACTGTCTGCTGAGCCGTGTATCTAATCCTCTCCTGTGTGATGCTGTCTGCTGAGCTGTGTATCTAATCCTCTCCTGTGTGATACTGTCTGCTGAGCCGTGTATCTAATCCTCTCCTGTGTGATACTGTCTGCTGAGCCGTGTATCTAATCCTCTCCTGTGTGATACTGTCTGCTGAGCTGTGTATCTAATCCTCTCCTGTGTGATACTGACTGCTGAGCGGTGTATCTAATCCTCTCCTGTGTGATACTGTCTGCTGAGCCGTGTATCTAATCCTATCCTGTGTGATACTGTCTGCTGAGCCATGTATCTAATCCTATCCTGTGTGATACTGTCTGCTGAGCCGTGTATCTAATCCTATCCTGTGTGATACTGTCTGCTGAGCCGTGTATCTAATCCTATCCTGTGTGATACTGTCTGCTGAGCTGTGTATCTAATCCCCTCCTGTGTGATACTGTCTGCTGAGCTGTGTATCTAATCCCCTTCTGTGTGATACTGTCTGCTGAGCTGTGTATCTAATCCTATCCTGTGTGATACTGTCTGCTGAGCCGTGTATCTAATCCTATCCTGTGTGATACTGTCTGCTGAGCCGTGTATCTAATCCTATCATGTGTGATACTGTCTGCTGAGCTGTGTATCTAATCCTCTCCTGTGTGATACTGACTGCTGAGCCGTGTATCTAATCCTATACTGTGTGATACTGTCTGCTGAGCCGTGTATCTAATCCTCTCCTTTGTGATACTGACTGCTGATCCTTGTATCTAATCCTATCCTGTGTGATACTGTCTGCTGAGCCGTGTATCTAATCCTATCCTGTGTGATAATGACTGCTGAGCTGTGTATCTAATCCTATCCTGTGTGATACTGTCTACTGAGCCGTGTATCTAATCCTCTCCTGTGTGATACTGTCTGCTGAGCCGTGTATCTAATCCTCTCCTGTGTGATACTGTCTGCTGAGCCGTGTATCTAATCCTATCCTGTGTGATACTGTCTGCTGAGCCGTGTATCTAATCCTCTCCTGTGTGATACTGTCTGCTGAGCTGTGTATCTAATCCTATCCTGTGTGATACTGCCTGCTGAGCCGTGTATCTAATCCTCTCCTGTGTGATACTGTCTGCTGAGCTGTGTATCTAATCCTATCCTGCGTGATACTGTCTGCTGAGCCGTGTATCTAATCCTCTCCTGTGTGATACTGTCTGCTGAGCCGTGTATCTAATCCTCTCCTGTGTGATACTGTCTGCTGAGCCGTGTATCTAATCCTATCCTGTGTGATACTGTCTGCTGAGCCGTGTATCTAATCCTATCCTGTGTGATACTGTCTGCTGAGCTGTGTATCTAATCCCCTCCTGTGTGATACTGTCTGCTGAGCCGTGTATCTAATCCTCTCCTGTGTGATACTGTCTGCTGAGCCGTGTATCTAATCCTCTCCTGTGTGATACTGTCTGCTGAGCTGTGTATCTAATCCTCTCCTGTGTGATACTGTCTGCTGAGCTGTGTATCTAATCCTCTCCTGTGTGATACTGTCTGCTGAGCTGTGTATCTAATCCTATCCTGTGTGATACTGTCTGCTGAGCCGTGTATCTAATCCTATCCTGTGTGATACTGTCTGCTGAGCCGTGTATCTAATCCTATCCTGTGTGATACTGTCTGCTGAGCCGTGTATCTAATCCTATCCTGTGTGATACTGTCTGCTGAGCTGTGTATCTAATCCTCTCCTGTGTGATACTGTCTGCTGAGCTGTGTATCTAATCCTATCCTGTGTGATACTGTCTGCTGAGCTGTGTATCTAATCCTCTCCTGTGTGATACTGTCTGCTGAGCCGTGTATCTAATCCTCTCCTGTGTGATACTGACTGCTGAGCTGTGTATCTAATCCTCTCCTGTGTGATACTGTCTGCTGAGCCGTGTATCTAATCCTCTCCTGTGTGATACTGTCTGCTGAGCTGTGTATCTAATCCTATCCTGTGTGATACTGTCTGCTGAGCTGTGTATCTAATCCTCTCCTGTGTGATACTGTCTGCTGAGCCGTGTATCTAATCCTCTCCTGTGTGATACTGTCTGCTGAGCCGTGTATCTAATCCTCTCCTGTGTGATACTGACTGCTGAGTGGTGTATCTAATCCTCTCCTGTGTGATACTGTCTGCTGAGCTGTGTATCTAATCCTATCCTGTGTGATACTGACTGCTGAGCCGTGTATCTAATCCTCTCCTGTGTGATACTGTCTGCTGAGCCGTGTATCTAATCCTATCCTGTGTGATACTGTCTGCTGAGCCGTGTATCTAATCCTCTCCTGTGTGATACTGTCTGCTGAGCCGTGTATCTAATCCTATCCTGTGTGATACTGTCTGCTGAGCCGTGTATCTAATCCTCTCCTGTGTGATACTGTCTGCTGAGCTGTGTATCTAATCCTATCCTGTGTGATACTGTCTGCTGAGCTGTGTATCTAATCCTCTTCTGTGTGATACTGACTACTGAGCCGTGTATCTAATACTATCCTGTGTGATACTGACTGCTGAACTGTGTATCTAATCCTCTCCTGTGTGATACTGACTACTGAGCCGTGTATCTAATACTATCCTGTGTGATACTGTCTGCTGAGCTGTGTATCTAATCCTCCCCTGTGTGATACTGACTGCTGAACTGTGTATCTAATCCTATCCTGTGTGATACTGTCTGCTGAGCCGTGTATCTAATCCTCTCCTGTGTGATACTGTCTGCTGAGCCGTGTATCTAATCCTCTCCTGTGTGATACTGACTGCTGAGCCGTGTATCTAATCCTATCCTGTGTGATACTGTCTGCTGAGCCGTGTATCTAATCCTATCGTGTGTGATACTGACTGCTGAGCTGTGTATCTAATCCTCTCCTGTGTGATACTGTCTACTGAGCCGTGTATCTAATCCTCTCCTGTGTGATACTGTCTGCTGAGCCGTGTATCTAATCCTCTCCTGTGTGATACTGTCTACTGAGCCGTGTATCTAATCCTCTCCTGTGTGATACTGTCTACTGAGCCGTGTATCTAATCCTCTCCTGTGTGATACTGTCTACTGAGCCGTGTATCTAATCCTATCCTGTGTGATACTGACTGCTGAGCCGTGTATCTAATCCTCTCCTGTGTGATACTGACTGCTGAGCTGTGTATCTAATCCTCTCCTGTGTGATACTGACTGCTGAGCTGTGTATCTAATCCTATCGTGTGTGATACTGTCTGCTGAGCCGTGTATCTAATCCTATCGTGTGTGATACTGACTGCTGAGCCGTGTATCTAATCCTCTCCTGTGTGATACTGACTGCTGAGCCGTGTATCTAATCCTCTCCTGTGTGATACTGTCTGCTGAGCTGTGTATCTAATCCTCTCCTGTGTGATACTGACTGCTGAGCCGTGTATCTAATCCTCTCCTGTGTGATACTGTCTGCTGAGCTGTGTATCTAATCCTCTCCTGTGTGATACTGTCTGCTGAGCCGTGTATTTAATCCTATCCTGTGTGATACTGACTGCTGAGCTGTGTATCTAATCCTCTCCTGTGTGATACTCTCTGCTGAGCCGTGTATCTAATCCTATCCTGTGTGATACTGTCTGCTGAGCCGTGTATCTAATCCTATCCTGTGTGATACTGTCTGCTGAGCCATGTATCTAATCCTATCCTGTGTGATACTGTCTGCTGAGCCGTGTATCTAATCCTATCCTGTGTGATACTGTCTGCTGAGCCGTGTATCTAATCCTCTCCTGTGTGATACTGACTGCTGAGCCGTGTATCTAATCCTATCCTGTGTGATACTGACTGCTGAGCCGTGTATCTAATCCTATCCTGTGTGATACTGTCTGCTGAGCCGTGTATCTAATCCTCTCCTGTGTGATACTGTCTGCTGAGCCCTGTATCTAATCCTATCCTGTGTGATACTGTCTGCTGAGCCGTGTATCTAATCCTCTCCTGTGTGATACTGTCTGCTGAGCTGTGTATCTAATCCTCTCCTGTGTGATACTGACTGCTGAGCCGTGTATTTAATCCTATCCTGTGTGATACTGTCTGCTGAGCCGTGTATCTAATCCTATCCTGTGTGATACTGTCTGCTGAGCCGTGTATCTAATCCTCTCCTGTGTGATACTGACTGCTGAGCCGTGTATCTAATCCTATCCTGTGTGATACTGACTGCTGAGCCGTGTATCTAATCCTCTCCTGTGTGATACTGTCTGCTGAGCCGTGTATCTAATCCTATCCTGTGTGATACTGTCTGCTGAGCCGTGTATCTAATCCTCTCCTGTGTGATACTGTCTGCTGAGCTGTGTATCTAATCCTATCCTGTGTGATACTGTCTGCTGAGCCGTGTATCTAATCCTCTCCTGTGTGATACTGCCTGCTGAGCCGTGTATCTAATCCTATCCTGTGTGATACTGACTGCTGAGCCGTGTATCTAATCCTCTCCTGTGTGATACTGTCTGCTGAGCTGTGTATCTAATCCTATCCTGTGTGATACTGTCTGCTGAGCCGTGTATCTAATCCTCTCCTGTGTGATACTGCCTGCTGAGCCGTGTATCTAATCCTCTCCTGTGTGATACTGTCTGCTGAGCCGTGTATCTAATCATCTCCTGTGTGATACTGACTGCTGAGCCGTGTATCTAATCCTCTCCTGTGTGATACTGACTGCTGAGCCGTGTATCTAATCCTCTCCTGTGTGATACTGACTGCTGAGCCGTGTATCTAATCCTATCCTGTGTGATACTGTCTGCTGAGCCGTGTATCTAATCCTCTCCTGTGTGATACTGTCTGCTGAGCCGTGTATCTAATCCTATCCTGTGTGATTCTGTCTGCTGAGCCGTGTATCTAATCCTCTCCTGTGTGATACTGTCTGCTGAGCCATGTATCTAATCCTCTCCTGTGTGATGCTGTCTGCTGAGCTGTGTATCTAATCCTCTCCTGTGTAATACTGTCTGCTGAGCCGTGTATCTAATCCTCTCCTGTGTGATACTGACTGCTGAGCCGTGTATCTAATCCTCTCCTGTGTGATACTGTCTGCTGAGCCGTGTATCTAATCCTATCCTGTGTGATACAGTCTGCTGAGCTGTGTATCTAATCCCCTCCTGTGTGAAACTGTCTGCTGAGCTGTGTATCTAATCCTATCCTGTGTGATACTGACTGCTGAGCCGTGTATCTAATCCTCTCCTGTGTGATACTGTCTGCTGAGCGGTGTATCTAATCCTCTCCTGTGTGATACTGTCTGCTGAGCGGTGTATCTAATCCTCTCCTGTGTGATACTGACTGCTGAGCCGTGTATCTAATCCTATCCTGTGTGATACTGTCTGCTGAGCCGTGTATCTAATCCTCTCCTTTGTGATACTGACTGCTGAGCCTTATATCTAATCCTATTCTGTGTGATACTGTCTGCTGAGCGGTGTATCTAATCCTATCCTGTGTGATACTGTCTGCTGAGCCGTGTATCTAATCCTATCCTGTGTGATACTGTCTGCTGAGCCCTGTATCTAATCCTCTCCTGTGTGATACTGTCTGCTGAGCCGTGTATCTAATCCTCTCCTGTGTGATGCTGTCTGCTGAGCTGTGTATCTAATCCTCTCCTGTGTGATACTGTCTGCTGAGCCGTGTATCTAATCCTCTCCTGTGTGATACTGTCTGCTGAGCCGTGTACCTAATCCTCTCCTGTGTGATACTGTCTGCTGAGCTGTGTATCTAATCCTCTCCTGTGTGATACTGACTGCTGAGCCGTGTATCTAATCCTATCCTGTGTGATACTGTCTGCTGAGCCGTGTATCTAATCCTATCCTGTGTGATACTGTCTGCTGAGCTGTGTATCTAATCCCCTCCTGTGTGATACTGTCTGCTGAGCTGTGTATCTAATCCCCTTCTGTGTGATACTGTTTGCTGAGCTGTGTATCTAATCCTATCCTGTGTGATACTGTCTGCTGAGCCGTGTATCTAATCCTATCCTGTGTGATACTGTCTGCTGAGCCGTGTATCTAATCCTATCATGTGTGATACTGTCTGCTGAGCTGTGTATCTAATCCTCTCCTGTGTGATACTGACTGCTGAGCCGTGTATCTAATCCTATCCTGTGTGATACTGTCTGCTGAGCCGTGTATCTAATCCTATCCTGTGTGATACTGACTGCTGAGCTGTGTATCTAATCCTATCCTGTGTGATACTGTCTACTGAGCCGTGTATCTAATCCTCTCCTGTGTGATACTGTCTGCTGAGCCGTGTATCTAATCCTCTCCTGTGTGATACTGTCTGCTGAGCCGTGTATCTAATCCTATCCTGTGTGATACTGTCTGCTGAGCCGTGTATCTAATCCTCTCCTGTGTGATACTGTCTGCTGAGCTGTGTATCTAATCCTATCCTGTGTGATACTGCCTGCTGAGCCGTGTATCTAATCCTCTCCTGTGTGATACTGTCTGCTGAGCCGTGTATCTAATCCTATCCTGTGTGATACTGTCTGCTGAGCCGTGTATCTAATCCTCTCCTGTGTGATTCTGTCTGCTGAGCTGTGTATCTAATCCTATCCTGCGTGATACTGTCTGCTGAGCCGTGTATCTAATCCTCTCCTGTGTGATACTGTCTGCTGAGCTGTGTATCTAATCCTCTCCTGTGTGATACTGTCTGCTGAGCTGTGTATCTAATCCTATCCTGTGTGATACTGTCTGCTGAGCCGTGTATCTAATCCTATCCTGTGTGATACTGTCTGCTGAGCTGTGTATCTAATCCTATCCTGTGTGATACTGTCTGCTGAGCTGTGTATCTAATCCTATCCTGTGTGATACTGCCTGCTGAGCTGTGTATCTTATCCTATCCTGTGTGATACTGCCTGCTGAGCCGTGTATCTAATCCTCTCCTGTGTGATACTGTCTGCTGAGCTGTGTATCTAATCCTCTCCTGTGTGATACTGTCTGCTGAGCTGTGTATCTAATCCTATCCTGTGTGATACTGTCTGCTGAGCCGTGTATCTAATCCTCTCCTGTGTGATTCTGTCTGCTGAGCCGTGTATCTAATCCTCTCCTGTGTGATACTGTCTGCTGAGCTGTGTATCTAATCCTCTCCTGTGTGATACTGTCTGCTGAGCTGTGTATCTAATCCTATCCTGTGTGATACTGTCTGCTGAGCCGTGTATCTAATCCTCTCCTGTGTGATACTGTCTGCTGAGCCGTGTATCTAATCCTCTCCTGTGTGATACTGTCTGCTGAGCCGTGTATCTAATCCTCTCCTGTGTGATACTGACTGCTGAGCCGTGTATCTAATCCTATCCTGTGTGATACTGTCTGCTGAGCCGTGTATCTAATCCTCTCCTGTGTGATTCTGTCTGCTGATCCGTGTATCTAATCCTCTTCTGTGTGATACTGACTGCTGAGCCGTGTATCTAATCCTCTCCTGTGTGATACTGTCTGCTGAGCCGTGTATCTAATCCTATCCTGTGTGATACTGTCTGCTGAGCTGTGTATCTAATCCTCTCCTGTGTGATACTGTCTGCTGAGCCGTGTATCTAATCCTCTCCTGTGTGATACTGTCTGCTGAGCCGTGTATCTAATCCTCTCCTGTGTGATACTGTCTGCTGAGCCGTGTATCTAATCCTCTCCTGTGTGATACTGTCTGCTGAGCCGTGTATCTAATCCTCTCCTGTGTGATACTGACTGCTGAGCCTTGTATCTAATCCTATCCTGTGTGATACTGTCTGCTGAGCCGTGTATCTAATCCTATCCTGTGTGATACTGACTGCTGAGCCGTGTATCTAATCCTATCCTGTGTGATACTGACTGCTGAGCCTTGTATCTAATCCTATCCTGTGTGATACTGTCTGCTGAGCTGTGTATCTAATCCTCTCCTGTGTGATACTGTCTGCTGAGCCGTGTATCTAATCCTCTCCTGTGTGATACTGTCTGCTGAGCCGTGTATCTAATCCTATCCTGTGTGATACTATCTGCTGAGCCGTGTATCTAATCCTATACTATGTGATACTGTCTGCTGAGCCGTGTATCTAATCCTCTCCTGTGTGATACTGTCTGCTGAGCTGTGTATCTAATCCTATCCTGTGTGATACTGTCTGCTGAGCCGTGTATCTAATCCTCTCCTGTGTGATACTGTCTGCTGAGCTGTGTATCTAATCCTATCCTGTGTGATACTGTCTGCTGAGCTGTGTATCTAATCTTCTCCTGTGTGATACTGTCTGCTGAGCTGTGTATCTAATCCTATCCTGTGTGATACTGTCTGCTGAGCTGTGTATCTAATCCTATACTATGTGATACTGTCTGCTGAGCCGTGTATCTAATCCTCTCCTGTGTGATACTGTCTGCTGAGCTGTGTATCTAATCCTATACTATGTGATACTGACTGCTGAGCCGTGTATCTAATCCTATACTATGTGATACTGACTGCTGAGCCGTGTATCTAATCCTCTCCTGTGTGATACTGTCTGCTGAGCCGTGTATCTAATCCTCTCCTGTGTGATTCTGTCTGCTGAGCCGTGTATCTAATCCTCTCCTGTGTGATACTGACTGCTGAGCCGTGTATCTAATCCTCTCCTGTGTGATACTATCTGCTGAGCCGTGTATCTAATCCTATCCTGTGTGATACTGTCTGCTGAGCTGTGTATCTAATCCTATCCTGTGTGATACTGTCTGCTGAGCCGTGTATCTAATCCTCTCCTGTGTGATACTGTCTGCTGAGCTGTGTATCTAATCCTATCCTGTGTGATACTGTCTGCTGAGCTGTATATCTAATCTTCTCCTGTGTGATACTGTCTGCTGAGCTGTGTATCTAATCCTATCCTGTGTGATACTGTCTGCTGAGCTGTGTATCTAATCCTATCCTGTGTGATACTGACTGCTGAGCTGTGTATATAATCCTATACTATGTGATACTGTCTGCTGAGCCGTGTATCTAATCCTCTCCTGTGTGATACTGTCTGCTGAGCTGTGTATCTAATCCTATACTATGTGATACTGACTGCTGAGCCGTGTATCTAATCCTATACTATGTGATACTGACTGCTGAGCCGTGTATCTAATCCTCTCCTGTGTGATTCTGTCTGCTGAGCCGTGTATCTAATCCTCTCCTGTGTGATACTGTCTGCTGAGCCGTGTATCTAATCCTCTCCTGTGTGATACTGTCTGCTGAGCCGTGTATCTAATCCTCTCCTGTGTGATACTGTCTGCTGAGCCGTGTATCTAATCCTATCTTGTGTGATACTGTCTGCTGAGCTGTGTATCTAATCCTCTCCTGTGTGATACTGACTGCTGAGCCGTGTATCTAATCCTATCTTGTGTGATACTGTCTGCTGAGCTGTGTATCTAATCCTCTCCTGTGTGATACTGTCTGCTGAGCCGTGTATCTAATCCTATCTTGTGTGATACTGTCTGCTGAGCCGTGTATCTAATCCTCTCCTGTGTGATACTGTCTGCTGAGCCGTGTATCTAATCCTATCTTGTGTGATACTGTCTGCTGAGCTGTGTATCTAATCCTCTCCTGTGTGATACTGTCTGCTGAGCCGTGTATCTAATCCTATCTTGTGTGATACTGTCTGCTGAGCTGTGTATCTAATCCTCTCCTGTGTGATACTGTCTGCTGAGCCGTGTATCTAATCCTATCTTGTGTGATACTGTCTGCTGAGCTGTGTATCTAATCCTCTCCTGTGTGATACTGTCTGCTGAGCCGTGTATCTAATCCTATCTTGTGTGATACTGTCTGCTGAGCTGTGTATCTAATCCACTCCTGTGTGATTCTGTCTGCTGATCCGTGTATCTAATCCTCTTCTGTGTGATACTGACTGCTGAGCCGTGTATCTAATCCTCTCCTGTGTGATACTGTCTGCTGAGCCGTGTATCTAATCCTATCCTGTGTGATACTGTCTGCTGAGCTGTGTATCTAATCCTCTCCTGTGTGATACTGTCTGCTGAGCCGTGTATCTAATCCTCTCCTGTGTGATACTGACTGCTGAGCCTTGTATCTAATCCTATCCTGTGTGATACTGTCTGCTGAGCCTTGTATCTAATCCTATCCTGTGTGATACTGACTGCTGAGCCGTGTATCTAATCCTATCCTGTGTGATACTGTCTGCTGAGCTGTGTATCTAATCCTCTCCTGTGTGATACTGTCTGCTGAGCCGTGTATCTAATCCTCTCCTGTGTGATACTGACTGCTGAGCCTTGTATCTAATCCTATCCTGTGTGATACTGTCTGCTGAGCTGTGTATCTAATCCTCTCCTGTGTGATACTGTCTGCTGAGCTGTGTATCTAATCCTCTCCTGTGTGATTCTGTCTGCTGAGCCGTGTATCTAATCCTCTCCTGTGTGATTCTGTCTGCTGAGCCGTGTATCTAATCCTATCCTGTGTGATACTGTCTGCTGAGCCGTGTATCTAATCCTATCCTGTGTGATACTGTCTGCTGAGCCGTGTATCTAATCCTCTCCTGTGTGATTCTGACTGCTGAGCCGTGTATCTAATCCTCTCCTGTGTGATACTGTCTGCTGAGCCGTGTATCTAATCCTCTCCTGTGTGATTCTGTCTGCTGAGCCGTGTATCTAATCCTCTCCTGTGTGATTCTGACTGCTGAGCCGTGTATCTAATCCTATCCTGTGTGATACTGTCTGCTGAGCCGTGTATCTAATCCTCTCCTGTGTGATTCTGTCTGCTGAGCCGTGTATCTAATCCTCTCCTGTGTGATTCTGACTGCTGAGCCGTGTATCTAATCCTATCCTGTGTGATACTGTCTGCTGAGCTGTGTATCTAATCCTCTCCTGTGTGATACTGTCTGCTGAGCCGTGTATCTAATCCTCTCCTGTGTGATTCTGTCTGCTGAGCCGTGTATCTAATCCTCTCCTGTGTGATTCTGTCTGCTGAGCCGTGTATCTAATCCTATCCTGTGTGATACTGTCTGCTGAGCCGTGTATCTAATCCTCTCCTGTGTGATTCTGTCTGCTGAGCCGTGTATCTAATCCTCTCCTGTGTGATTCTGACTGCTGAGCCGTGTATCTAATCCTATCCTGTGTGATACTGTCTGCTGAGCTGTGTATCTAATCCACTCCTGTGTGATTCTGTCTGCTGAGCCGTGTATCTAATCCTCTTCTGTGTGATACTGACTGCTGAGCCGTGTATCTAATCCTCTCCTGTGTGATACTGTCTGCTGAACCGTGTATCTAATCCTCTCCTGTGTGATACTGTCTGCTGAGCCGTGTATCTAATCCTATCCTGTGTGATACTGTCTGCTGAGCCGTGTATCTAATCCTCTCCTGTGTGATACTGTCTGCTGAGCTGTGTATCTAATCCTATCCTGTGTGATACTGTCTGCTGAGCCGTGTATCTAATCCTCTCCTGTGTGATACTGTCTGCTGAGCTGTGTATCTAATCCCATCCTGTGTGATACTGTCTGCTGAGCTGTGTATCTAATCCTCTCCTGTGTGATACTGTCTGCTGAGCCATGTATCTAATCCTCTCCTGTGTGATACTGTCTGCTGAGCCATGTATCTAATCCTCTCCTGTGTGATACTGTCTGCTGAGCCGTGTATCTAATCCTATCCTGTGTGATACTGTCTGCTGAGCCGTGTATCTAATCCTCTCCTGTGTGATACTGTCTGCTGAGCCGTGTATCTAATCCTATCCTGTGTGATACTGTCTGCTGAGCCGTGTATCTAGTCCTCTCCTGTGTGATACTGTCTGCTGAGCCGTGTATCTAATCCTCTCCTGTGTGATACTGTCTGCTGAGCTGTGTATCTAATCCTCTCCTGTGTGATACTGACTGCTGAGCTGTGTATCTAATCCTATCCTGTGTGATACTGACTGCTGAGCCGTGTATCTAATCCTCTCCTGTGTGATACTGTCTGCTGAGCCGTGTATCTAATCCTATCATGTGTGATACTGTCTGCTGAGCTGTGTATCTAATCCTCTCCTGTGTGATACTGACTGCTGAGCCGTGTATCTAATCCTATCCTGTGTGATACTGTCTGCTGAGCCGTGTATCTAATCCTATCCTGTGTGATACTGACTGCTGAGCCGTGTATCTAATCCTCTCCTTTGTGATACTGACTGCTGAGCCTTGTATCTAATCCTATCCTGTGTGATACTGTCTGCTGAGCCGTGTATCTAATCCTATCCTGTGTGATACTGTCTGCTGAGCTGTGTATCTAATCCTATCCTGTGTGATACTGTCTGCTGAGCCGTGTATCTAATCCTATCCTGTGTGATACTGTCTGCTGAGCTGTGTATCTAATCCTATCCTGTGTGATACTGTCTGCTGAGCTGTGTATCTAATCCTATCCTGTGTGATACTGCCTGCTGAGCTGTGTATCTTATCCTATCCTGTGTGATACTGCCTGCTGAGCCGTGTATCTAATCCTCTCCTGTGTGATACTGTCTGCTGAGCTGTGTATCTAATCCTCTCCTGTGTGATACTGTCTGCTGAGCTGTGTATCTAATCCTCTCCTGTGTGATACTGTCTGCTGAGCTGTGTATCTAATCCTATCCTGTGTGATACTGTCTGCTGAGCCGTGTATCTAATCCTCTCCTGTGTGATTCTGTCTGCTGAGCCGTGTATCTAATCCTCTCCTGTGTGATACTGTCTGCTGAGCTGTGTATCTAATCCTCTCCTGTGTGATACTGTCTGCTGAGCTGTGTATCTAATCCTATCCTGTGTGATACTGTCTGCTGAGCCGTGTATCTAATCCTCTCCTGTGTGATACTGTCTGCTGAGCCGTGTATCTAATCCTCTCCTGTGTGATACTGTCTGCTGAGCCGTGTATCTAATCCTCTCCTGTGTGATACTGACTGCTGAGCCGTGTATCTAATCCTATCCTGTGTGATACTGTCTGCTGAGCCGTGTATCTAATCCTCTCCTGTGTGATTCTGTCTGCTGATCCGTGTATCTAATCCTCTTCTGTGTGATACTGACTGCTGAGCCGTGTATCTAATCCTCTCCTGTGTGATACTGTCTGCTGAGCCGTGTATCTAATCCTATCCTGTGTGATACTGTCTGCTGAGCTGTGTATCTAATCCTCTCCTGTGTGATACTGTCTGCTGAGCCGTGTATCTAATCCTCTCCTGTGTGATACTGACTGCTGAGCCTTGTATCTAATCCTATCCTGTGTGATACTGTCTGCTGAGCCGTGTATCTAATCCTATCCTGTGTGATACTGACTGCTGAGCCGTGTATCTAATCCTATCCTGTGTGATACTGACTGCTGAGCCTTGTATCTAATCCTATCCTGTGTGATACTGTCTGCTGAGCTGTGTATCTAATCCTCTCCTGTGTGATACTGTCTGCTGAGCCGTGTATCTAATCCTCTCCTGTGTGATACTGTCTGCTGAGCCGTGTATCTAATCCTATCCTGTGTGATACTATCTGCTGAGCCGTGTATCTAATCCTATACTATGTGATACTGTCTGCTGAGCCGTGTATCTAATCCTCTCCTGTGTGATACTGTCTGCTGAGCTGTGTATCTAATCCTATCCTGTGTGATACTGTCTGCTGAGCCGTGTATCTAATCCTCTCCTGTGTGATACTGTCTGCTGAGCTGTGTATCTAATCCTATCCTGTGTGATACTGTCTGCTGAGCTGTGTATCTAATCTTCTCCTGTGTGATACTGTCTGCTGAGCTGTGTATCTAATCCTATCCTGTGTGATACTGTCTGCTGAGCTGTGTATCTAATCCTATACTATGTGATACTGTCTGCTGAGCCGTGTATCTAATCCTCTCCTGTGTGATACTGTCTGCTGAGCTGTGTATCTAATCCTATACTATGTGATACTGACTGCTGAGCCGTGTATCTAATCCTATACTATGTGATACTGACTGCTGAGCCGTGTATCTAATCCTCTCCTGTGTGATACTGTCTGCTGAGCCGTGTATCTAATCCTCTCCTGTGTGATTCTGTCTGCTGAGCCGTGTATCTAATCCTCTCCTGTGTGATACTGACTGCTGAGCCGTGTATCTAATCCTCTCCTGTGTGATACTATCTGCTGAGCCGTGTATCTAATCCTATCCTGTGTGATACTGTCTGCTGAGCTGTGTATCTAATCCTATCCTGTGTGATACTGTCTGCTGAGCCGTGTATCTAATCCTCTCCTGTGTGATACTGTCTGCTGAGCCGTGTATCTAATCCTCTCCTGTGTGATACTGTCTGCTGAGCTGTGTATCTAATCCTATCCTGTGTGATACTGTCTGCTGAGCTGTATATCTAATCTTCTCCTGTGTGATACTGTCTGCTGAGCTGTGTATCTAATCCTATCCTGTGTGATACTGTCTGCTGAGCTGTGTATATAATCCTATCCTGTGTGATACTGTCTGCTGAGCTGTGTATCTAATCCTATACTATGTGATACTGTCTGCTGAGCCGTGTATCTAATCCTCTCCTGTGTGATACTGTCTGCTGAGCTGTGTATCTAATCCTATACTATGTGATACTGACTGCTGAGCCGTGTATCTAATCCTATACTATGTGATACTGACTGCTGAGCCGTGTATCTAATCCTCTCCTGTGTGATACTGACTGCTGAGCTGTGTATCTAATCCTCTCCTGTGTGATTCTGTCTGCTGAGCCGTGTATCGAATCCTCTCCTGTGTGATACTGTCTGCTGAGCCGTGTATCTAATCCTCTCCTGTGTGATACTGTCTGCTGAGCCGTGTATCTAATCCTATCTTGTGTGATACTGTCTGCTGAGCTGTGTATCTAATCCTCTCCTGTGTGATACTGACTGCTGAGCCGTGTATCTAATCCACTCCTGTGTGATTCTGTCTGCTGATCCGTGTATCTAATCCTCTTCTGTGTGATACTGACTGCTGAGCCGTGTATCTAATCCTCTCCTGTGTGATACTGTCTGCTGAGCCGTGTATCTAATCCTATCCTGTGTGATACTGTCTGCTGAGCTGTGTATCTAATCCTCTCCTGTGTGATACTGTCTGCTGAGCCGTGTATCTAATCCTCTCCTGTGTGATACTGACTGCTGAGCTTTGTATCTAATCCTATCCTGTGTGATACTGTCTGCTGAGCCTTGTATCTAATCCTATCCTGTGTGATACTGACTGCTGAGCCGTGTATCTAATCCTATCCTGTGTGATACTGTCTGATGAGCTGTGTATCTAATCCTCTCCTGTGTGATACTGTCTGCTGAGCCGTGTATCTAATCCTCTCCTGTGTGATACTGACTGCTGAGCCTTGTATCTAATCCTATCCTGTGTGATACTGTCTGCTGAGCTGTGTATCTAATCCTCTCCTGTGTGATACTGACTGCTGAGCCGTGTATCTAATCCTCTCCTGTGTGATTCTGTCTGCTGAGCCGTGTATCTAATCCTCTCCTGTGTGATTCTGTCTGCTGAGCCGTGTATCTAATCCTCTCCTGTGTGATACTGACTGCTGAGCCGTGTATCTAATCCTCTCCTGTGTGATACTGTCTGCTGAGCTGTGTATCTAATCCTATCTTCTGTGATACTGTCTGCTGAGCTGTGTATCTAATCCTATCCTGTGTGATACTGTCTGCTGAGCTGTGTATCTAATCCTATACTATGTGATACTGTCTGCTGAGCCGTGTATCTAATCCTCTCCTGTGTGATACTGTCTGCTGAGCCGTGTATCTAATCCTATACTATGTGATACTGACTGCTGAGCCGTGTATCTAATCCTCTCCTGTGTGATACTGTCTGCTGAGCCGTGTATCTAATCCTATACTATGTGATACAGTCTGCTGAGCTGTGTATCTAATCCTCTCCTGTGTGAAACTGTCTGCTGAGCTGTGTATCTAATCCTCTCCTATGTGATACTGTCTGCTGAGCCGTGTATCTAATCCTATCCTGTGTGATACTGACTGCTGAGCCGTGTATCTAATCCTATCCTGTGTGATACTGTCTGCTGAGCCGTGTATCTAATCCTCTCCTGTGTGATACTGTCTGCTGAGCTGTGTATCTAATCCTATCCTGTGTGATACTGTCTGCTGAGCCGTGTATCTAATCCTCTCCTGTGTGATACTGTCTGCTGAGCTGTGTATCTAATCCTCTCCTGTGTGATACTGTCTGCTGAGCCGTGTATCTAATCCTTTCCTGTGTGATACTATCTGCTGAGCCGTGTATCTAATCCTATACTATGTGATACTGTCTGCTGAGCCGTGTATCTAATCCTATACTATGTGATACTGACTGCTGAGCCGTGTATCTAATCCTATACTATGTGATACTGACTGCTGAGCTGTGTATCTAATCCTCTCCTGTGTGATACTGTCTGCTGAGCCGTGTATCTAATCCTATACTATGTGATACAGTCTGCTGAGCTGTGTATCTAATCCTCTCCTGTGTGAAACTGTCTGCTGAGCCATGTATCTAATCCTCTCCTATGTGATACTGTCTGCTGAGCTGTGTATTTAATCCTCTCCTGTGTGATACTGTCTGCTGAGCCGTGTATCTAATCCTATACTATGTGATACAGTCTGCTGAGCTGTGTATCTAATCCTCTCCTGTGTGAAACTGTCTGCTGAGCCGTGTATCTAATCCTCTCCTATGTGATACTGTCTGCTGAGCTGTGTATCTAATCCTATACTATGTGATACTGACTGCTGAGCCGTGTATCTAATCCTCTCCTGTGTGATACTGTCTGCTGAGCCGTGTATCTAATCCTCTCCTATGTGATACTGTCTGCTGAGCCATGTATCTAATCCTCTCCTATGTGATACTGTCTGCTGAGCCGTGTATCTAATCCTCTCCTATGTGATACTGTCTGCTGAGCCGTGTATCTAATCCTATCCTGTGTGATACTGTCTGCTGAGCCATGTATCTAATCCTCTCCTATGTGATACTGTCTGCTGAGCTGTGTATCTAATCCTCTCCTGTGTGATACTGTCTGCTGAGCCGTGTATCTAATCCTATACTATGTGATACAGTCTGCTGAGCTGTGTATCTAATCCTCTCCTGTGTGAAACTGTCTGCTGAGCCGTGTATCTAATCCTCTCCTATGTGATACTGTCTGCTGAGCTGTGTATCTAATCCTATCCTGTGTGATACTGTCTGCTGAGCCGTGTATCTAATCCTCTCCTGTGTGATACTGTCTGCTGAGCTGTGTATCTAATCCTATCCTGTGTGATACTGTCTGCTGAGCCGTGTATCTAATCCTCTCCTGTGTGATACTGTCTGCTGAGCCGTGTATCTAATCTTCTCCTGTGTGATACTGTCTGCTGAGCTGTGTATCTAATCCTATCCTGTGTGATACTGTCTGCTGAGCCGTGTATCTAATCCTATCCTGTGTGATACTGTCTGCTGAGCCGTGTATCTAATCTTCTCCTGTGTGATACTGTCTGCTGAGCCGTGTATCTAATCCTTTCCTGTGTGATACTGTCTGCTGAGCCGTGTATCTAATCCTATACTATGTGATACTGTCTGCTGAGCCGTGTATCTAATCCTCTCCTGTGTGATACTGTCTGCTGAGCCGTGTATCTAATCCTATACTATGTGATACTGTCTGCTGAGCCGTGTATCTAATCCTCTCCTGTGTGATACTATCTGCTGAGCCGTGTATCTAATCCTATACTATGTGATACTGTCTGCTGAGCCGTGTATCTAATCCTCTCCTGTGTGATACTGTCTGCTGAGCCGTGTATCTAATCTTCTCCTGTGTGATACTGTCTGCTGAGCTGTGTATCTAATCCTATCCTGTGTGATACTGTCTGCTGAGCTGTGTATCTAATCCTATCCTGTGTGATTCTGTCTGCTGAGCCGTGTATCTAATCCTATCCTGTGTGATACTGTCTGCTGAGCCGTGTATCTAATCCTATCCTGTGTGATACTGTCTGCTGAGCTGTGTATCTAATCCTATCCTGTGTGATACTGTCTGCTGAGCTGTGTATCTAATCCTCTCCTGTGTGATACTGTCTGCTGAGCCGTGTATCTAATCCTATCCTGTGTGATACTGTCTGCTGAGCCGTGTATCTAATCTTCTCCTGTGTGATACTGTCTGCTGAGCTGTGTATCTAATCCTATCCTGTGTGATACTGTCTGCTGAGCCGTGTATCTAATCCTCTCCTGTGTGATACTGTCTGCTGAGCTGTGTATCTAATCCTATCCTGTGTGATACTGTCTGCTGAGCCGTGTATCTAATCCTCTCCTGTGTGATATTGTCTGCTGAGCTGTGTATCTAATCCTATACTGTGTGATACTGACTGCTGAGCTGTGTATCTAATTCTATCCTGTGTGATACTGTCTGCTGAGCTGTGTATCTAATCCTCTCCTGTGTGATACTGTCTGCTGAGCTGTGTATCTAATACTATCCTGTGTGATACTGTCTGCTGAGCTGTGTATCTAATACTATCCTGTGTGATACTGACTGCTGAGCCATGTATCTAATCCTATCCTGTGTGATACTGTCTGCTGAGCCGTGTATCTAATCCTCTCCTGTGTGATACTGTCTGCTGAGCCGTGTATCTAATCCTATACTATGTGATACAGTCTGCTGAGCTGTGTATCTAATCCTCTCCTGTGTGAAACTGTCTGCTGAGCTGTGTATCTAATCCTCTCCTATGTGATACTGTCTGCTGAGCCGTGTATCTAATCCTATCCTGTGTGATACTGACTGCTGAGCCGTGTATCTAATCCTATCCTGTGTGATACTGTCTGCTGAGCCGTGTATCTAATCCTCTCCTGTGTGATACTGTCTGCTGAGCCGTGTATCTAATACTATCCTGTGTGATACTGTCTGCTGAGCTGTGTATCTAATACTATCCTGTGTGATACTGTCTGCTGAGCCATGTATCTAATCCTATCCTGTGTGATACTGTCTGCTGAGCTGTGTATCTAATACTATCCTGTATGATACTGTCTGCTGAGCCGTGTATCTAATCCTATCCTGTGTGATACTGACTGCTGAGCCGTGTATCTAATCCTGTCCTGTGTTATACTGTCTGCTGAGCCGTGTATCTAATCCTATCCTGTGTGATACTGTCTGCTGAGCCGTGTATCTAATCCTCTCCTGTGTGATACTGTCTGCTGAGCCGTGTATCTAATCCTCTCCTGTGTGATACTGTCTGCTGAGCTGTGTATCTAATCCTATCCTGTGTGATACTGACTGCTGAGCCGTGTATCTAATCCTATCCTGTGTGATACTGCCTGCTGAGCTGTGTATCTAATCCTATCCTGTGTGATACTGTCTGCTGAACCTTGTATCTAATCCTATCCTGTGTGATACTGTCTGCTGAGCTGTGTATCTAATCCTATACTATGTGATACTGTCTGCTGAGCCGTGTATCTAATCCTCTCCTGTGTGATACTGTCTGCTGAGCCGTGTATCTAATCCTCTCCTGTGTGATACTGACTGCTGAGCCGTGTATCTAATCCTATCCTGTGTGATACTGTCTGCTGAGCCGTGTATCTAATCCTATCCTGTGTGATACTGACTGCTGAGCCGTGTATCTAATCCTATCCTGTGTGATACTGTCTGCTGAGCCGTGTATCTACTCCTCTCCTGTGTGATACTGACTGCTGAGCCGTGTATCTAATCCTATCCTGTGTGATACTGTCTGCTGAGCTGTGTATCTAATCCTCTCCTGTGTGATACTGTCTGCTGAGCTGTGTATCTAATCCTCTCCTGTGTGATACTGTCTGCTGAGCCGCGTATCTAATCCTCTCCTGTGTGATACTGTCTGCTGAGCTGTGTATCTAATCCTATCCTGTGTGATACTGTCTGCTGAGCCGTGTATCTAATCCTATCCTGTGTGATACTGTCTGCTGAGCCGTGTATCTAATCCTCTCCTGTGTGATACTGTCTGCTGAGCTGTGTATCTAATCCTATCCTGTGTGATACTGTCTGCTGAGCCGCGTATCTAATCCTATCCTGTGTGATACTGTCTGCTGAGCCGTATATCTAATCTTCTCCTGTGTGATACTGACTGCTGAGCCATGTATCTAATCCTATCCTGTGTGATACTGTCTGCTGAGCCGTGTATCTAATCTTCTCCTGTGTGATACTGACTGCTGAGCCGTGTATCTAATCCTATCCTGTGTGATACTGTCTGCTGAGCCGTGTATCTAATCCTATCCTGTGTGATACTGTCTGCTGAGCCGCGTATCTAATCCTCTCCTGTGTGATACTGTCTGCTGAGCTGTGTATCTAATCCTATCCTGTGTGATACTGTCTGCTGAGCCGTGTATCTAATCCTATACTGTGTGATACTGTCTGCTGAGCCGTGTATCTAATCCTCTCCTGTGTGATACTGTCTGCTGAGCCGTGTATCTAATCCTCTCCTGTGTGATACTGTCTGCTGAGCTGTGTATCTAATCCTATCCTGTGTGATACTGTCTGCTGAGCCGTGTATCTAATCCTATCCTGTGTGATACTGTCTGCTGAGCCGTGTATCTAATCCTATCCTGTGTGATACTGTCTGCTGAGCCGTGTATCTAATCTTCTCCTGTGTGATACTGTCTGCTGAGCTGTGTATCTAATCTTCTCCTGTGTGATACTGTCTGCTGAGCTGTGTATCTAATCCTATCCTGTGTGATACTGACTGCTGAGCCGTGTATCTAATCCTATCCTGTGTGATACTGTCTGCTGAGCCGTGTATCTAATCTTCTCCTGTGTGATACTGTCTGCTGAGCTGTGTATCTAATCCTATCCTGTGTGATACTGTCTGCTGAGCCGTGTATCTAATCCTATCCTGTGTGATACTGTCTGCTGAGCCGTGTATCTAATCCTATCCTGTGTGATACTGTCTGCTGAGCCGTGTATCTAATCCTATCCTGTGTGATACTGTCTGCTGAGCCGTGTATCTAATCTTCTCCTGTGTGATACTGTCTGCTGAGCTGTGTATCTAATCCTATCCTGTGTGATACTGTCTGCTGAGCTGTGTATCTAATCCTATCCTGTGTGATACTGTCTGCTGAGCCGTGTATCTAATCCTATCCTGTGTGATACTGTCTGCTGAGCCGTGTATCTAATCCTATCCTGTGTGATACTGTCTGCTGAGCCGTGTATCTAATCTTCTCCTGTGTGATACTGTCTGCTGAGCTGTGTATCTAATCCTATCCTGTGTGATACTGTCTGCTGAGCCGTGTATCTAATCCTATCCTGTGTGATACTGTCTGCTGAGCCGTGTATCTAATCCTATCCTGTGTGATACTGTCTGCTGAGCCGTGTATCTAATCCTCTCCTGTGTGATACTGTCTGCTGAGCCGTGTATCTAATCCTCTCCTGTGTGATACTGACTGCTGAGCCGTGTATCTAATCCTATCCTGTGTGATACTGTCTGCTGAGCCGTGTATCTAATCTTCTCCTGTGTGATACTGTCTGCTGAGCTGTGTATCTAATCCTATCCTGTGTGATACTGTCTGCTGAGCTGTGTATCTAATCCTATCCTGTGTGATACTGTCTGCTGAGCTGTGTATCTAATCCTCTCCTGTGTGATACTGTCTGCTGAGCTGTGTATCTAATCCTCTCCTGTGTGATACTGACTGCTTAGCTGTGTATCTAATCTTCTCCTGTGTGATACTGTCTGCTGAGCTGTGTATCTAATCCTATCCTGTGTGATACTGACTGCTGAGCCGTGTATCTAATCTTCTCCTGTGTGATACTGTCTGCTGAGCTGTGTATCTAATCCTATCCTGTGTGATACTGACTGCTGAGCCGTGTATCTAATCCTATCCTGTGTGATACTGTCTGCTGAGCCGTGTATCTAATCCTCTCCTGTGTGATTCTGTCTGCTGAGCCGTGTATCTAATCCTATCCTGTGTGATACTGTCTGCTGAGCTGTGTATCTAATCCTATCCTGTGTGATACTGACTGCTGAGCCGTGTATCTAATCCTATCCTGTGTGATACTGACTGCTGAGCCGTGTATCTAATCCTATCCTGTGTGATACTGACTGCTGAGCCGTGTATCTAATCCTATCCTGTGTGATACTGACTGCTGAGCTGTGTATCTAATCCTATCCTGTGTGATACTGACTGCTGAGCCGTGTATCTAATCCTATCCTGTGTGATACTGTCTGCTGAGCCGTGTATCTAATCCTATCCTGTGTGATACTGTCTGCTGAGCTGTGTATCTAATCCTATCCTGTGTGATACTGACTGCTGAGCCGTGTATCTAATCCTCTCCTGTGTGATACTGACTGCTGAGCTGTGTATCTAATCCTATCCTGTGTGATACTGTCTGCTGAGCCGTGTATCTAATCCTATCCTGTGTGATACTGTCTGCTGAGCCGTGTATCTAATCCTATCCTGTGTGATACTGTCTGCTGAGCCGTGTATCTAATCCTATCCTGTGTGATACTGTCTGCTGAGCCGCGTATCTAATCCTCTCCTGTGTGATACTTTCTGCTGAGCCGTGTATCTAATCCTATCCTGTGTGATACTGACTGCTGAGCCGTATATCTAATCCTATCCTGTGTGATACTGCCTGCTGAGCTGTGTATCTAATCCTATCCTGTGTGATACTGTCTGCTGAGCCGTGTATCTAATCCTCTCCTGTGTGATACTGTCTGCTGAGCCGCGTATCTAATCCTCTCCTGTGTGATACTTTCTGCTGAGCCGTGTATCTAATCCTATCCTGTGTGATACTGACTGCTGAGCCGTATATCTAATCCTATCCTGTGTGATACTGTCTGCTGAGCTGTGTATCTAATCCTATCCTGTGTGATACTGTCTGCTGAGCCGCGTATCTAATCCTATCCTGTGTGATACTGTCTGCTGAGCCGTGTATCTAATCTTCTCCTGTGTGATACTGACTGCTGAGTCATGTATCTAATCCTATCCTGTGTGATACTGTCTGCTGAGCCGTGTATCTAATCTTCTCCTGTGTGATACTGACTGCTGAGCCATGTATCTAATCCTCTCCTGTGTGATACTGTCTGCTGAGCCGTGTATCTAATCCTATCCTGTGTGATACTGACTGCTGAGCCGTGTATCTAATCCTATTCTGTGTGATACCGTCTGCTGAGCCGTGTATCTAATCCTATCCTGTGTGATACTATCTGCTGAGCCGTGTATCTAATCCTATCCTGTGTGATACTATCTGCTGAGCTGTGTATCTAATCCTATCCTGTGTGATACTGTCTGCTGAGCCGTGTATCTAATCCTATCCTGTGTGATACTATCTGCTGAGCCGTGTATCTAATCCTATACTATGTGATACTGTCTGCTGAGCCGTGTATCTAATCCTCTCCTGTGTGATACTGTCTGCTGAGCTGTGTATCTAATCCTATCCTGTGTGATACTGTCTGCTGAGCCGTGTATCTAATCCTCTCCTGTGTGATACTGTCTGCTGAGCTGTGTATCTAATCCTATCCTGTGTGATACTGTCTGCTGAGCTGTGTATCTAATCTTCTCCTGTGTGATACTGTCTGCTGAGCTGTGTATCTAATCCTATCCTGTGTGATACTGTCTGCTGAGCTGTGTATCTAATCCTATACTATGTGATACTGTCTGCTGAGCCGTGTATCTAATCCTCTCCTGTGTGATACTGTCTGCTGAGCTGTGTATCTAATCCTATACTATGTGATACTGACTGCTGAGCCGTGTATCTAATCCTATACTATGTGATACTGACTGCTGAGCCGTGTATCTAATCCTCTCCTGTGTGATACTGTCTGCTGAGCCGTGTATCTAATCCTCTCCTGTGTGATTCTGTCTGCTGAGCCGTGTATCTAATCCTCTCCTGTGTGATACTGACTGCTGAGCCGTGTATCTAATCCTCTCCTGTGTGATACTATCTGCTGAGCCGTGTATCTAATCCTATCCTGTGTGATACTGTCTGCTGAGCTGTGTATCTAATCCTATCCTGTGTGATACTGTCTGCTGAGCCGTGTATCTAATCCTCTCCTGTGTGATACTGTCTGCTGAGCTGTGTATCTAATCCTATCCTGTGTGATACTGTCTGCTGAGCTGTATATCTAATCTTCTCCTGTGTGATACTGTCTGCTGAGCTGTGTATCTAATCCTATCCTGTGTGATACTGTCTGCTGAGCTGTGTATCTAATCCTATCCTGTGTGATACTGACTGCTGAGCTGTGTATATAATCCTATACTATGTGATACTGTCTGCTGAGCCGTGTATCTAATCCTCTCCTGTGTGATACTGTCTGCTGAGCTGTGTATCTAATCCTATACTATGTGATACTGACTGCTGAGCCGTGTATCTAATCCTATACTATGTGATACTGACTGCTGAGCCGTGTATCTAATCCTCTCCTGTGTGATTCTGTCTGCTGAGCCGTGTATCTAATCCTCTCCTGTGTGATACTGTCTGCTGAGCCGTGTATCTAATCCTCTCCTGTGTGATACTGTCTGCTGAGCCGTGTATCTAATCCTCTCCTGTGTGATACTGTCTGCTGAGCCGTGTATCTAATCCTATCTTGTGTGATACTGTCTGCTGAGCTGTGTATCTAATCCTCTCCTGTGTGATACTGTCTGCTGAGCCGTGTATCTAATCCTATCTTGTGTGATACTGTCTGCTGAGCCGTGTATCTAATCCTCTCCTGTGTGATACTGTCTGCTGAGCCGTGTATCTAATCCTATCTTGTGTGATACTGTCTGCTGAGCTGTGTATCTAATCCTCTCCTGTGTGATACTGTCTGCTGAGCCGTGTATCTAATCCTATCTTGTGTGATACTGTCTGCTGAGCTGTGTATCTAATCCTCTCCTGTGTGATACTGTCTGCTGAGCCGTGTATCTAATCCTATCTTGTGTGATACTGTCTGCTGAGCTGTATATCTAATCCTCTCCTGTGTGATACTGACTGCTGAGCCGTGTATCTAATCCACTCCTGTGTGATTCTGTCTGCTGATCCGTGTATCTAATCCTCTTCTGTGTGATACTGACTGCTGAGCCGTGTATCTAATCCTCTCCTGTGTGATACTGACTGCTGAGCCGTGTATCTAATCCACTCCTGTGTGATTCTGTCTGCTGATCCGTGTATCTAATCCTCTTCTGTGTGATACTGACTGCTGAGCCGTGTATCTAATCCTCTCCTGTGTGATACTGTCTGCTGAGCCGTGTATCTAATCCTATCCTGTGTGATACTGTCTGCTGAGCTGTGTATCTAATCCTCTCCTGTGTGATACTGTCTGCTGAGCCGTGTATCTAATCCTCTCCTGTGTGATACTGACTGCTGAGCCTTGTATCTAATCCTATCCTGTGTGATACTGTCTGCTGAGCCTTGTATCTAATCCTATCCTGTGTGATACTGACTGCTGAGCCGTGTATCTAATCCTATCCTGTGTGATACTGTCTGCTGAGCTGTGTATCTAATCCTCTCCTGTGTGATACTGTCTGCTGAGCCGTGTATCTAATCCTCTCCTGTGTGATACTGACTGCTGAGCCTTGTATCTAATCCTATCCTGTGTGATACTGTCTGCTGAGCTGTGTATCTAATCCTCTCCTGTGTGATACTGTCTGCTGAGCCGTGTATCTAATCCTCTCCTGTGTGATTCTGTCTGCTGAGCCGTGTATCTAATCCTCTCCTGTGTGATTCTGTCTGCTGAGCCGTGTATCTAATCCTATCCTGTGTGATACTGTCTGCTGAGCCGTGTATCTAATCCTATCCTGTGTGATACTGTCTGCTGAGCCGTGTATCTAATCCTCTCCTGTGTGATTCTGTCTGCTGAGCCGTGTATCTAATCCTCTCCTGTGTGATTCTGACTGCTGAGCCGTGTATCTAATCCTATCCTGTGTGATACTGTCTGCTGAGCTGTGTATCTAATCCTCTCCTGTGTGATACTGTCTGCTGAGCCGTGTATCTAATCCTCTCCTGTGTGATTCTGTCTGCTGAGCCGTGTATCTAATCCTCTCCTGTGTGATTCTGTCTGCTGAGCCGTGTATCTAATCCTATCCTGTGTGATACTGTCTGCTGAGCCGTGTATCTAATCCTATCCTGTGTGATACTGTCTGCTGAGCCGTGTATCTAATCCTCTCCTGTGTGATTCTGTCTGCTGAGCCGTGTATCTAATCCTATCCTGTGTGATACTGTCTGCTGAGCTGTGTATCTAATCCTCTCCTGTGTGATTCTGACTGCTGAGCCGTGTATCTAATCCTATCCTGTGTGATACTGTCTGCTGAGCTGTGTATCTAATCCACTCCTGTGTGATTCTGTCTGCTGAGCCGTGTATCTAATCCTCTTCTGTGTGATACTGACTGCTGAGCCGTGTATCTAATCCTCTCCTGTGTGATACTGTCTGCTGAACCGTGTATCTAATCCTCTCCTGTGTGATACTGTCTGCTGAGCCGTGTATCTAATCCTATCCTGTGTGATACTGTCTGCTGAGCCGTGTATCTAATCCTCTCCTGTGTGATACTGTCTGCTGAGCTGTGTATCTAATCCTATCCTGTGTGATACTGTCTGCTGAGCCGTGTATCTAATCCTCTCCTGTGTGATACTGTCTGCTGAGCTGTGTATCTAATCCCATCCTGTGTGATACTGTCTGCTGAGCTGTGTATCTAATCCTCTCCTGTGTGATACTGTCTGCTGAGCCATGTATCTAATCCTCTCCTGTGTGATACTGTCTGCTGAGCCATGTATCTAATCCTCTCCTGTGTGATACTGTCTGCTGAGCCGTGTATCTAATCCTATCCTGTGTGATACTGTCTGCTGAGCCGTGTATCTAATCCTCTCCTGTGTGATACTGTCTGCTGAGCCGTGTATCTAATCCTATCCTGTGTGATACTGTCTGCTGAGCCGTGTATCTAGTCCTCTCCTGTGTGATACTGTCTGCTGAGCCGTGTATCTAATCCTCTCCTGTGTGATACTGTCTGCTGAGCTGTGTATCTAATCCTCTCCTGTGTGATACTGACTGCTGAGCTGTGTATCTAATCCTATCCTGTGTGATACTGACTGCTGAGCCGTGTATCTAATCCTCTCCTGTGTGATACTGTCTGCTGAGCCGTGTATCTAATCCTATCATGTGTGATACTGTCTGCTGAGCTGTGTATCTAATCCTCTCCTGTGTGATACTGACTGCTGAGCCGTGTATCTAATCCTATCCTGTGTGATACTGTCTGCTGAGCCGTGTATCTAATCCTATCCTGTGTGATACTGACTGCTGAGCCGTGTATCTAATCCTCTCCTTTGTGATACTGACTGCTGAGCCTTGTATCTAATCCTATCCTGTGTGATACTGTCTGCTGAGCCGTGTATCTAATCCTATCCTGTGTGATACTGTCTGCTGAGCTGTGTATCTAATCCTATCCTGTGTGATACTGTCTGCTGAGCCGTGTATCTAATCCTATCCTGTGTGATACTGTCTGCTGAGCTGTGTATCTAATCCTATCCTGTGTGATACTGTCTGCTGAGCTGTGTATCTAATCCTATCCTGTGTGATACTGCCTGCTGAGCTGTGTATCTTATCCTATCCTGTGTGATACTGCCTGCTGAGCCGTGTATCTAATCCTCTCCTGTGTGATACTGTCTGCTGAGCTGTGTATCTAATCCTCTCCTGTGTGATACTGTCTGCTGAGCTGTGTATCTAATCCTCTCCTGTGTGATACTGTCTGCTGAGCTGTGTATCTAATCCTATCCTGTGTGATACTGTCTGCTGAGCCGTGTATCTAATCCTCTCCTGTGTGATTCTGTCTGCTGAGCCGTGTATCTAATCCTCTCCTGTGTGATACTGTCTGCTGAGCTGTGTATCTAATCCTCTCCTGTGTGATACTGTCTGCTGAGCTGTGTATCTAATCCTATCCTGTGTGATACTGTCTGCTGAGCCGTGTATCTAATCCTCTCCTGTGTGATACTGTCTGCTGAGCCGTGTATCTAATCCTCTCCTGTGTGATACTGTCTGCTGAGCCGTGTATCTAATCCTCTCCTGTGTGATACTGACTGCTGAGCCGTGTATCTAATCCTATCCTGTGTGATACTGTCTGCTGAGCCGTGTATCTAATCCTCTCCTGTGTGATTCTGTCTGCTGATCCGTGTATCTAATCCTCTTCTGTGTGATACTGACTGCTGAGCCGTGTATCTAATCCTCTCCTGTGTGATACTGTCTGCTGAGCCGTGTATCTAATCCTATCCTGTGTGATACTGTCTGCTGAGCTGTGTATCTAATCCTCTCCTGTGTGATACTGTCTGCTGAGCCGTGTATCTAATCCTCTCCTGTGTGATACTGACTGCTGAGCCTTGTATCTAATCCTATCCTGTGTGATACTGTCTGCTGAGCCGTGTATCTAATCCTATCCTGTGTGATACTGACTGCTGAGCCGTGTATCTAATCCTATCCTGTGTGATACTGACTGCTGAGCCTTGTATCTAATCCTATCCTGTGTGATACTGTCTGCTGAGCTGTGTATCTAATCCTCTCCTGTGTGATACTGTCTGCTGAGCCGTGTATCTAATCCTCTCCTGTGTGATACTGTCTGCTGAGCCGTGTATCTAATCCTATCCTGTGTGATACTATCTGCTGAGCCGTGTATCTAATCCTATACTATGTGATACTGTCTGCTGAGCCGTGTATCTAATCCTCTCCTGTGTGATACTGTCTGCTGAGCTGTGTATCTAATCCTATCCTGTGTGATACTGTCTGCTGAGCCGTGTATCTAATCCTCTCCTGTGTGATACTGTCTGCTGAGCTGTGTATCTAATCCTGTCCTGTGTGATACTGTCTGCTGAGCTGTGTATCTAATCTTCTCCTGTGTGATACTGTCTGCTGAGCTGTGTATCTAATCCTATCCTGTGTGATACTGTCTGCTGAGCTGTGTATCTAATCCTATACTATGTGATACTGTCTGCTGAGCCGTGTATCTAATCCTCTCCTGTGTGATACTGTCTGCTGAGCTGTGTATCTAATCCTATACTATGTGATACTGACTGCTGAGCCGTGTATCTAATCCTATACTATGTGATACTGACTGCTGAGCCGTGTATCTAATCCTCTCCTGTGTGATACTGTCTGCTGAGCCGTGTATCTAATCCTCTCCTGTGTGATTCTGTCTGCTGAGCCGTGTATCTAATCCTCTCCTGTGTGATACTGACTGCTGAGCCGTGTATCTAATCCTCTCCTGTGTGATACTATCTGCTGAGCCGTGTATCTAATCCTATCCTGTGTGATACTGTCTGCTGAGCTGTGTATCTAATCCTATCCTGTGTGATACTGTCTGCTGAGCCGTGTATCTAATCCTCTCCTGTGTGATACTGTCTGCTGAGCCGTGTATCTAATCCTCTCCTGTGTGATACTGTCTGCTGAGCTGTGTATCTAATCCTATCCTGTGTGATACTGTCTGCTGAGCTGTATATCTAATCTTCTCCTGTGTGATACTGTCTGCTGAGCTGTGTATCTAATCCTATCCTGTGTGATACTGTCTGCTGAGCTGTGTATATAATCCTATCCTGTGTGATACTGTCTGCTGAGCTGTGTATCTAATCCTATACTATGTGATACTGTCTGCTGAGCCGTGTATCTAATCCTCTCCTGTGTGATACTGTCTGCTGAGCTGTGTATCTAATCCTATACTATGTGATACTGACTGCTGAGCCGTGTATCTAATCCTATACTATGTGATACTGACTGCTGAGCCGTGTATCTAATCCTCTCCTGTGTGATACTGACTGCTGAGCTGTGTATCTAATCCTCTCCTGTGTGATTCTGTCTGCTGAGCCGTGTATCGAATCCTCTCCTGTGTGATACTGTCTGCTGAGCCGTGTATCTAATCCTCTCCTGTGTGATACTGTCTGCTGAGCCGTGTATCTAATCCTATCTTGTGTGATACTGTCTGCTGAGCTGTGTATCTAATCCTCTCCTGTGTGATACTGACTGCTGAGCCGTGTATCTAATCCACTCCTGTGTGATTCTGTCTGCTGATCCGTGTATCTAATCCTCTTCTGTGTGATACTGACTGCTGAGCCGTGTATCTAATCCTCTCCTGTGTGATACTGTCTGCTGAGCCGTGTATCTAATCCTATCCTGTGTGATACTGTCTGCTGAGCTGTGTATCTAATCCTCTCCTGTGTGATACTGTCTGCTGAGCCGTGTATCTAATCCTCTCCTGTGTGATACTGACTGCTGAGCCTTGTATCTAATCCTATCCTGTGTGATACTGTCTGCTGAGCCTTGTATCTAATCCTATCCTGTGTGATACTGACTGCTGAGCCGTGTATCTAATCCTATCCTGTGTGATACTGTCTGCTGAGCTGTGTATCTAATCCTCTCCTGTGTGATACTGTCTGCTGAGCCGTGTATCTAATCCTCTCCTGTGTGATACTGACTGCTGAGCCTTGTATCTAATCCTATCCTGTGTGATACTGTCTGCTGAGCTGTGTATCTAATCCTCTCCTGTGTGATACTGACTGCTGAGCCGTGTATCTAATCCTCTCCTGTGTGATTCTGTCTGCTGAGCCGTGTATCTAATCCTCTCCTGTGTGATTCTGTCTGCTGAGCCGTGTATCTAATCCTCTCCTGTGTGATACTGACTGCTGAGCCGTGTATCTAATCCTCTCCTGTGTGATACTGTCTGCTGAGCTGTGTATCTAATCCTATCTTCTGTGATACTGTCTGCTGAGCTGTGTATCTAATCCTATCCTGTGTGATACTGTCTGCTGAGCTGTGTATCTAATCCTATACTATGTGATACTGTCTGCTGAGCCGTGTATCTAATCCTCTCCTGTGTGATACTGTCTGCTGAGCTGTGTATCTAATCCTATACTATGTGATACTGACTGCTGAGCCGTGTATCTAATCCTATACTATGTGATACTGACTGCTGAGCCGTGTATCTAATCCTCTCCTGTGTGATACTGTCTGCTGAGCCGTGTATCTAATCCTATACTATGTGATACAGTCTGCTGAGCTGTGTATCTAATCCTCTCCTGTGTGAAACTGTCTGCTGAGCTGTGTATCTAATCCTCTCCTATGTGATACTGTCTGCTGAGCCGTGTATCTAATCCTATCCTGTGTGATACTGACTGCTGAGCCGTGTATCTAATCCTATCCTGTGTGATACTGTCTGCTGAGCCGTGTATCTAATCCTCTCCTGTGTGATACTGTCTGCTGAGCTGTGTATCTAATCCTATCCTGTGTGATACTGTCTGCTGAGCCGTGTATCTAATCCTCTCCTGTGTGATACTGTCTGCTGAGCTGTGTATCTAATCCTCTCCTGTGTGATACTGTCTGCTGAGCCGTGTATCTAATCCTTTCCTGTGTGATACTATCTGCTGAGCCGTGTATCTAATCCTATACTATGTGATACTGTCTGCTGAGCCGTGTATCTAATCCTATACTATGTGATACTGACTGCTGAGCCGTGTATCTAATCCTATACTATGTGATACTGACTGCTGAGCCGTGTATCTAATCCTCTCCTGTGTGATACTGTCTGCTGAGCCGTGTATCTAATCCTATACTATGTGATACAGTCTGCTGAGCTGTGTATCTAATCCTCTCCTGTGTGAAACTGTCTGCTGAGCCATGTATCTAATCCTCTCCTATGTGATACTGTCTGCTGAGCTGTGTATCTAATCCTCTCCTGTGTGATACTGTCTGCTGAGCCGTGTATCTAATCCTATACTATGTGATACAGTCTGCTGAGCTGTGTATCTAATCCTCTCCTGTGTGAAACTGTCTGCTGAGCCGTGTATCTAATCCTCTCCTATGTGATACTGTCTGCTGAGCTGTGTATCTAATCCTATACTATGTGATACTGACTGCTGAGCCGTGTATCTAATCCTCTCCTGTGTGATACTGTCTGCTGAGCCGTGTATCTAATCCTCTCCTATGTGATACTGTCTGCTGAGCCATGTATCTAATCCTCTCCTATGTGATACTGTCTGCTGAGCCGTGTATCTAATCCTCTCCTATGTGATACTGTCTGCTGAGCCGTGTATCTAATCCTATCCTGTGTGATACTGTCTGCTGAGCCATGTATCTAATCCTCTCCTATGTGATACTGTCTGCTGAGCTGTGTATCTAATCCTCTCCTGTGTGATACTGTCTGCTGAGCCGTGTATCTAATCCTATACTATGTGATACAGTCTGCTGAGCTGTGTATCTAATCCTCTCCTGTGTGAAACTGTCTGCTGAGCCGTGTATCTAATCCTCTCCTATGTGATACTGTCTGCTGAGCTGTGTATCTAATCCTATCCTGTGTGATACTGTCTGCTGAGCCGTGTATCTAATCCTCTCCTGTGTGATACTGTCTGCTGAGCTGTGTATCTAATCCTATCCTGTGTGATACTGTCTGCTGAGCCGTGTATCTAATCCTCTCCTGTGTGATACTGTCTGCTGAGCCGTGTATCTAATCTTCTCCTGTGTGATACTGTCTGCTGAGCTGTGTATCTAATCCTATCCTGTGTGATACTGTCTGCTGAGCCGTGTATCTAATCCCCTCCTGTGTGATACTGTCTGCTGAGCCGTGTATCTAATCCTCTCCTGTGTGATACTGACTGCTGAGCCGTGTATCTAATCCTATCCTGTGTGATACTGTCTGCTGAGCTGTGTATCTAATCCTATCCTGTGTGATACTGTCTGCTGAGCCGTGTATCTAATCTTCTCCTGTGTGATACTGTCTGCTGAGCCGTGTATCTAATCCTTTCCTGTGTGATACTGTCTGCTGAGCCGTGTATCTAATCCTATACTATGTGATACTGTCTGCTGAGCCGTGTATCTAATCCTCTCCTGTGTGATACTGTCTGCTGAGCCGTGTATCTAATCCTATACTATGTGATACTGTCTGCTGAGCCGTGTATCTAATCCTCTCCTGTGTGATACTATCTGCTGAGCCGTGTATCTAATCCTATACTATGTGATACTGTCTGCTGAGCCGTGTATCTAATCCTCTCCTGTGTGATACTGTCTGCTGAGCCGTGTATCTAATCTTCTCCTGTGTGATACTGTCTGCTGAGCTGTGTATCTAATCCTATCCTGTGTGATACTGTCTGCTGAGCTGTGTATCTAATCCTATCCTGTGTGATTCTGTCTGCTGAGCCGTGTATCTAATCCTATCCTGTGTGATACTGTCTGCTGAGCCGTGTATCTAATCCTATCCTGTGTGATACTGTCTGCTGAGCTGTGTATCTAATCCTATCCTGTGTGATACTGTCTGCTGAGCTGTGTATCTAATCCTCTCCTGTGTGATACTGTCTGCTGAGCCGTGTATCTAATCCTATCCTGTGTGATACTGTCTGCTGAGCCGTGTATCTAATCTTCTCCTGTGTGATACTGTCTGCTGAGCTGTGTATCTAATCCTATCCTGTGTGATACTGTCTGCTGAGCCGTGTATCTAATCCTCTCCTGTGTGATACTGTCTGCTGAGCTGTGTATCTAATCCTATCCTGTGTGATACTGTCTGCTGAGCCGTGTATCTAATCCTCTCCTGTGTGATATTGTCTGCTGAGCTGTGTATCTAATCCTATACTGTGTGATACTGACTGCTGAGCTGTGTATCTAATTCTATCCTGTGTGATACTGTCTGCTGAGCTGTGTATCTAATCCTCTCCTGTGTGATACTGTCTGCTGAGCTGTGTATCTAATACTATCCTGTGTGATACTGTCTGCTGAGCTGTGTATCTAATACTATCCTGTGTGATACTGACTGCTGAGCCATGTATCTAATCCTATCCTGTGTGATACTGTCTGCTGAGCCGTGTATCTAATCCTCTCCTGTGTGATACTGTCTGCTGAGCCGTGTATCTAATCCTATACTATGTGATACAGTCTGCTGAGCTGTGTATCTAATCCTCTCCTGTGTGAAACTGTCTGCTGAGCTGTGTATCTAATCCTCTCCTATGTGATACTGTCTGCTGAGCCGTGTATCTAATCCTATCCTGTGTGATACTGACTGCTGAGCTGTGTATCTAATCCTATCCTGTGTGATACTGTCTGCTGAGCCGTGTATCTAATCCTATCCTGTGTGATACTGACTGCTGAGCTGTGTATCTAATCCTATCCTGTGTGATACTGTCTGCTGAGCCGTGTATCTAATCCTCTCCTGTGTGATACTGTCTGCTGAGCCGTGTATCTAATACTATCCTGTGTGATACTGTCTGCTGAGCTGTGTATCTAATACTATCCTGTGTGATACTGTCTGCTGAGCTGTGTATCTAATACTATCCTGTGTAATACTGTCTGCTGAGCCATGTATCTAATCCTATCCTGTGTGATACTGTCTGCTGAGCTGTGTATCTAATACTATCCTGTATGATACTGTCTGCTGAGCCGTGTATCTAATCCTATCCTGTGTGATACTGACTGCTGAGCCGTGTATCTAATCCTGTCCTGTGTTATACTGTCTGCTGAGCCGTGTATCTAATCCTATCCTGTGTGATACTGTCTGCTGAGCCGTGTATCTAATCCTCTCCTGTGTGATACTGTCTGCTGAGCCGTGTATCTAATCCTCTCCTGTGTGATACTGTCTGCTGAGCTGTGTATCTAATCCTATCCTGTGTGATACTGACTGCTGAGCCGTGTATCTAATCCTATCCTGTGTGATACTGCCTGCTGAGCTGTGTATCTAATCCTATCCTGTGTGATACTGTCTGCTGAACCTTGTATCTAATCCTATCCTGTGTGATACTGTCTGCTGAGCTGTGTATCTAATCCTATACTATGTGATACTGTCTGCTGAGCCGTGTATCTAATCCTCTCCTGTGTGATACTGTCTGCTGAGCCGTGTATCTAATCCTCTCCTGTGTGATACTGACTGCTGAGCCGTGTATCTAATCCTATCCTGTGTGATACTGTCTGCTGAGCCGTGTATCTAATCCTATCCTGTGTGATACTGACTGCTGAGCCGTGTATCTAATCCTATCCTGTGTGATACTGTCTGCTGAGCCGTGTATCTACTCCTCTCCTGTGTGATACTGACTGCTGAGCCGTGTATCTAATCCTATCCTGTGTGATACTGTCTGCTGAGCTGTGTATCTAATCCTCTCCTGTGTGATACTGTCTGCTGAGCTGTGTATCTAATCCTCTCCTGTGTGATACTGTCTGCTGAGCCGCGTATCTAATCCTCTCCTGTGTGATACTGTCTGCTGAGCTGTGTATCTAATCCTATCCTGTGTGATACTGTCTGCTGAGCCGTGTATCTAATCCTATAATGTGTGATACTGTCTGCTGAGCCGTGTAGCTAATCCTATCCTGTGTGATACTGTCTGCTGAGCCGTGTATCTAATCCTCTCCTGTGTGATACTGTCTGCTGAGCTGTGTATCTAATCCTATCCTGTGTGATACTGTCTGCTGAGCCGCGTATCTAATCCTATCCTGTGTGATACTGTCTGCTGAGCCGTATATCTAATCTTCTCCTGTGTGATACTGACTGCTGAGCCATGTATCTAATCCTATCCTGTGTGATACTGTCTGCTGAGCCGTGTATCTAATCTTCTCCTGTGTGATACTGACTGCTGAGCCGTGTATCTAATCCTATCCTGTGTGATACTGTCTGCTGAGCCGTGTATCTAATCCTATCCTGTGTGATACTGTCTGCTGAGCCGCGTATCTAATCCTCTCCTGTGTGATACTGTCTGCTGAGCTGTGTATCTAATCCTATCCTGTGTGATACTGTCTGCTGAGCCGTGTATCTAATCCTATACTGTGTGATACTGTCTGCTGAGCCGTGTATCTAATCCTCTCCTGTGTGATACTGTCTGCTGAGCCGTGTATCTAATCCTCTCCTGTGTGATACTGTCTGCTGAGCTGTGTATCTAATCCTATCCTGTGTGATACTGTCTGCTGAGCCGTGTATCTAATCCTATCCTGTGTGATACTGTCTGCTGAGCCGTGTATCTAATCCTATCCTGTGTGATACTGTCTGCTGAGCCGTGTATCTAATCTTCTCCTGTGTGATACTGTCTGCTGAGCCGTGTATCTAATCTTCTCCTGTGTGATACTGTCTGCTGAGCTGTGTATCTAATCCTATCCTGTGTGATACTGACTGCTGAGCCGTGTATCTAATCCTATCCTGTGTGATACTGTCTGCTGAGCCGTGTATCTAATCTTCTCCTGTGTGATACTGTCTGCTGAGCTGTGTATCTAATCCTATCCTGTGTGATACTGTCTGCTGAGCCGTGTATCTAATCCTATCCTGTGTGATACTGTCTGCTGAGCCGTGTATCTAATCCTATCCTGTGTGATACTGTCTGCTGAGCCGTGTATCTAATCCTATCCTGTGTGATACTGTCTGCTGAGCCGTGTATCTAATCTTCTCCTGTGTGATACTGTCTGCTGAGCTGTGTATCTAATCCTATCCTGTGTGATACTGTCTGCTGAGCTGTGTATCTAATCCTATCCTGTGTGATACTGTCTGCTGAGCCGTGTATCTAATCCTATCCTGTGTGATACTGTCTGCTGAGCCGTGTATCTAATCCTATCCTGTGTGATACTGTCTGCTGAGCCGTGTATCTAATCTTCTCCTGTGTGATACTGTCTGCTGAGCTGTGTATCTAATCCTATCCTGTGTGATACTGTCTGCTGAGCCGTGTATCTAATCCTATCCTGTGTGATACTGTCTGCTGAGCCGTGTATCTAATCCTATCCTGTGTGATACTGACTGCTGAGCCGTGTATCTAATCTTCTCCTGTGTGATACTGTCTGCTGAGCTGTGTATCTAATCCTATCCTGTGTGATACTGACTGCTGAGCCGTGTATCTAATCCTATCCTGTGTGATACTGTCTGCTGAGCCGTGTATCTAATCCTCTCCTGTGTGATTCTGTCTGCTGAGCCGTGTATCTAATCCTATCCTGTGTGATACTGTCTGCTGAGCTGTGTATCTAATCCTATCCTGTGTGATACTGACTGCTGAGCCGTGTATCTAATCCTATCCTGTGTGATACTGACTGCTGAGCCGTGTATCTAATCCTATCCTGTGTGATACTGACTGCTGAGCCGTGTATCTAATCCTATCCTGTGTGATACTGACTGCTGAGCTGTGTATCTAATCCTATCCTGTGTGATACTGACTGCTGAGCCGTGTATCTAATCCTATCCTGTGTGATACTGTCTGCTGAGCCGTGTATCTAATCCTATCCTGTGTGATACTGTCTGCTGAGCTGTGTATCTAATCCTATCCTGTGTGATACTGACTGCTGAGCCGTGTATCTAATCCTCTCCTGTGTGATACTGACTGCTGAGCTGTGTATCTAATCCTATCCTGTGTGATACTGTCTGCTGAGCCGTGTATCTAATCCTATCCTGTGTGATACTGTCTGCTGAGCCGTGTATCTAATCCTATCCTGTGTGATACTGTCTGCTGAGCCGTGTATCTAATCCTATCCTGTGTGATACTGTCTGCTGAGCCGCGTATCTAATCCTCTCCTGTGTGATACTTTCTGCTGAGCCGTGTATCTAATCCTATCCTGTGTGATACTGACTGCTGAGCCGTATATCTAATCCTATCCTGTGTGATACTGCCTGCTGAGCTGTGTATCTAATCATATCCTGTGTGATACTGTCTGCTGAGCCGTGTATCTAATCCTCTCCTGTGTGATACTGTCTGCTGAGCCGCGTATCTAATCCTCTCCTGTGTGATACTTTCTGCTGAGCCGTGTATCTAATCCTATCCTGTGTGATACTGACTGCTGAGCCGTATATCTAATCCTATCCTGTGTGATACTGTCTGCTGAGCTGTGTATCTAATCCTATCCTGTGTGATACTGTCTGCTGAGCCGCGTATCTAATCCTATCCTGTGTGATACTGTCTGCTGAGCCGTGTATCTAATCTTCTCCTGTGTGATACTGACTGCTGAGTCATGTATCTAATCCTATCCTGTGTGATACTGTCTGCTGAGCCGTGTATCTAATCTTCTCCTGTGTGATACTGACTGCTGAGCCATGTATCTAATCCTCTCCTGTGTGATACTGTCTGCTGAGCCGTGTATCTAATCCTATCCTGTGTGATACTGACTGCTGAGCCGTGTATCTAATCCTATTCTGTGTGATACCGTCTGCTGAGCCGTGTATCTAATCCTATCCTGTGTGATACTATCTGCTGAGCCGTGTATCTAATCCTATCCTGTGTGATACTATCTGCTGAGCTGTGTATCTAATCCTATCCTGTGTGATACTGTCTGCTGAGCTGTGTATCTAATCCTCTCCTGTGTGATACTGACTGCTGAGCCGTGTATCTAATCCTCTCCTGTGTGATACTGTCTGCTGAGCTGTGTATCTAATCCTCTCCTGTGTGATACTGACTGCTGAGCTGTGTATCTAATCCTATCCTGTGTGATACTGTCTGCTGAGCCGTGTATCTAATCCTATCCTGTGTGATACTGTCTGCTGAGCCGTGTATCTAATCCTCTCCTGTGTGATACTGTCTGCTGAGCCGTGTATCTAATCCTATCCTGTGTGATACTGTCTGCTGAGCCGTGTATCTAATCCTCTCCTGTGTGATACTGTCTGCTGAGCCGTGTATCTAATCCTATCCTGTGTGATACTGTCTGCTGAGCCGTGTATCTAATCCTATCCTGTGTGATACTGTCTGCTGAGCCGTGTATCTAATCCTATCCTGTGTGATACTGTCTGCTGAGCTGTGTATCTAATCCCCTCCTGTGTGATACTGTCTGCTGAGCCGTGTATCTAATCCTGTCCTGTGTGATACTGTCTGCTGAGCCGTGTATCTAATCCTCTCCTGTGTGATACTGTCTGCTGAGCCATGTATCTAATCCTATCCTGTGTGATACTGTCTGCTGAGCCGTGTATGTAATCCTCTCCTGTGTGATACTGACTGCTGAGCCGTGTATCTAATCCTCTCCTGTGTGATACTGTCTGCTGAGCCGTGTATCTAATCCTCTCCTGTGTGATACTGTCTGCTGAGCCGTGTATCTAATCCTCTCCTGTGTAATACTGTCTGCTGAGCTGTGTATCTAATCCTATCCTGTGTGATACTGTCTGCTGAGCTGTGTATCTAATCCCCTCCTGTGTGATACTGTCTGCTGAGCCGTGTATCTAATCCTATCCTGTGTGATACTGACTGCTGTGCCGTGTATCTAATCCTCTCCTGTGTGATACTGTCTGCTGAGCCGTGTATCTAATCCTCTCCTGTGTGATACTGTCTGCTGAGCTGTGTATCTAATCCTATCCTGTGTGATACTGTCTGCTGAGCTGTGTATCTAATCCTATCCTGTGTGATGCTGTCTGCTGAGCCGTGTATCTAATCCTCTCCTGTGTGATACTGTCTGCTGAGCCGTGTATCTAATCCTCTCCTGTGTGATACTGTCTGCTGAGCCGTGTATCTAATCCTCTCCTGTGTGATCCTGACTGCTGAGCCGTGTATCTAATCCTCTCCTGTGTGATACTGTCTGCTGAGCTGTGTATCTAATCCTATCCTGTGTGATACTGTCTGCTGAGCTGTATATCTAATCCCCTCCTGTGTGATACTGTCTGCTGAGCCGTGTATCTAATCCTATCCTGTGTGATACTGACTGCTGTGCCATGTATCTAATCCTATCCTGTGTGATACTGTCTGCTGAGCCGTGTATCTAATCCTTTCCTGTGTGATACTGTCTGCTGAGCCGTGTATCTAATCCTCTCCTGTGTGATACTGTCTGCTGAGCTGTGTATCTAATCCTATCCTGTGTGATACTGTCTGCTGAGCCGTGTATCTAATCCTCTCCTGTGTGATACTGTCTGCTGAGCTGTGTATCTAATCCTATCCTGTGTGATGCTGTCTGCTGAGCCGTGTATCTAATCCTCTCCTGTGTGATACTGTCTGCTGAGCCGTGTATCTAATCCTCTCCTGTGTGATACTGTCTGCTGAGCCGTGTATCTAATCCTATCCTGTGTGATTTTGTCTGCTGAGCCGCGTATCTAATCCTATCCTGTGTGATACTGTCTGCTGAGCCGTGTATCTAATCTTCTCCTGTGTGATACTGACTGCTGAGTCATGTATCTAATCCTATCCTGTGTGATACTGTCTGCTGAGCCGTGTATCTAATCTTCTCCTGTGTGATACTGACTGCTGAGCCATGTATCTAATCCTCTCCTGTGTGATACTGTCTGCTGAGCCGTGTATCTAATCCTCTCCTGTGTGATACTGTCTGCTGAGCTGTGTATCTAATCCTCTCCTGTGTGATACTGACTGCTGAGCTGTGTATCTAATCCTATCCTGTGTGATACTGTCTGCTGAGCCGTGTATCTAATCCTATCCTGTGTGATACTGTCTGCTGAGCCGTGTATCTAATCCTCTCCTGTGTGATACTGTCTGCTGAGCCGTGTATCTAATCCTATCCTGTGTGATACTGTCTGCTGAGCCGTGTATCTAATCCTCTCCTGTGTGATACTGTCTGCTGAGCCGTGTATCTAATCCTATCCTGTGTGATACTGTCTGCTGAGCCGTGTATCTAATCCTATCCTGTGTGATACTGTCTGCTGAGCCGTGTATCTAATCCTATCCTGTGTGATACTGTCTGCTGAGCTGTGTATCTAATCCCCTCCTGTGTGATACTGTCTGCTGAGCCGTGTATCTAATCCTGTCCTGTGTGATACTGTCTGCTGAGCCGTGTATCTAATCCTCTCCTGTGTGATACTGTCTGCTGAGCCATGTATCTAATCCTATCCTGTGTGATACTGTCTGCTGAGCCGTGTATGTAATCCTCTCCTGTGTGATACTGACTGCTGAGCCGTGTATCTAATCCTCTCCTGTGTGATACTGTCTGCTGAGCCGTGTATCTTTTCCTCTCCTGTGTGATACTGTCTGCTGAGCCGTGTATCTAATCCTCTCCTGTGTAATACTGTCTGCTGAGCCGTGTATCTAATCTTCTCCTGTGTGATACTGACTGCTGAGCCATGTATCTAATCCTCTCCTGTGTGATACTGACTGCTGAGCTGTGTATCTAATCCTATCCTGTGTGATACTGTCTGCTGAGCCGTGTATCTAATCCTATCCTGTGTGATACTGTCTGCTGAGCCGTGTATCTAATCCTCTCCTGTGTGATACTGTCTGCTGAGCCGTGTATCTAATCCTATCCTGTGTGATACTGTCTGCTGAGCCGTGTATCTAATCCTCTCCTGTGTGATACTGTCTGCTGAGCCGTGTATCTAATCCTATCCTGTGTGATACTGTCTGCTGAGCCGTGTATCTAATCCTATCCTGTGTGATACTGTCTGCTGAGCCGTGTATCTAATCCTATCCTGTGTGATACTGTCTGCTGAGCTGTGTATCTAATCCCCTCCTGTGTGATACTGTCTGCTGAGCCGTGTATCTAATCCTGTCCTGTGTGATACTGTCTGCTGAGCCGTGTATCTAATCCTCTCCTGTGTGATACTGTCTGCTGAGCCATGTATCTAATCCTATCCTGTGTGATACTGTCTGCTGAGCCGTGTATGTAATCCTCTCCTGTGTGATACTGACTGCTGAGCCGTGTATCTAATCCTCTCCTGTGTGATACTGTCTGCTGAGCCGTGTATCTAATCCTCTCCTGTGTGATACTGTCTGCTGAGCCGTGTATCTAATCCTCTCCTGTGTAATACTGTCTGCTGAGCTGTGTATCTAATCCTATCCTGTGTGATACTGTCTGCTGAGCTGTGTATCTAATCCCCTCCTGTGTGATACTGTCTGCTGAGCCGTGTATCTAATCCTATCCTGTGTGATACTGACTGCTGTGCCGTGTATCTAATCCTCTCCTGTGTGATACTGTCTGCTGAGCCGTGTATCTAATCCTCTCCTGTGTGATACTGTCTGCTGAGCTGTGTATCTAATCCTATCCTGTGTGATACTGTCTGCTGAGCTGTGTATCTAATCCTATCCTGTGTGATGCTGTCTGCTGAGCCGTGTATCTAATCCTATCCTGTGTGATGCTGTCTGCTGAGCCGTGTATCTAATCCTCTCCTGTGTGATACTGTCTGCTGAGCCGTGTATCTAATCCTCTCCTGTGTGATACTGTCTGCTGAGCCGTGTATCTAATCCTCTCCTGTGTGATCCTGACTGCTGAGCCGTGTATCTAATCCTCTCCTGTGTGATACTGTCTGCTGAGCTGTGTATCTAATCCTATCCTGTGTGATACTGTCTGCTGAGCTGTATATCTAATCCCCTCCTGTGTGATACTGTCTGCTGAGCCGTGTATCTAATCCTATCCTGTGTGATACTGACTGCTGTGCCATGTATCTAATCCTATCCTGTGTGATACTGTCTGCTGAGCCGTGTATCTAATCCTTTCCTGTGTGATACTGTCTGCTGAGCCGTGTATCTAATCCTCTCCTGTGTGATACTGTCTGCTGAGCTGTGTATCTAATCCTATCCTGTGTGATACTGTCTGCTGAGCCGTGTATCTAATCCTCTCCTGTGTGATACTGTCTGCTGAGCTGTGTATCTAATCCTATCCTGTGTGATGCTGTCTGCTGAGCCGTGTATCTAATCCTCTCCTGTGTGATACTGTCTGCTGAGCCGTGTATCTAATCCTCTCCTGTGTGATACTGTCTGCTGAGCCGTGTATCTAATCCTATCCTGTGTGATTTTGTCTGCTGAGCCGCGTATCTAATCCTATCCTGTGTGATACTGTCTGCTGAGCCGTGTATCTAATCTTCTCCTGTGTGATACTGTCTGCTGAGCCGTGTATCTAATCCTATCCTGTGTGATACTGTCTGCTGAGCCGTGTATCTAATCTTCTCCTGTGTGATACTGACTGCTGAGCCATGTATCTAATCCTCTCCTGTGTGATACTGTCTGCTGAGCCGTGTATCTAATCCTATCCTGTGTGATACTGACTGCTGAGCCGTGTATCTAATCCTATTCTGTGTGATACCGTCTGCTGAGCCGTGTATCTAATCCTATCCTGTGTGATACTATCTGCTGAGCCGTGTATCTAATCCTATCCTGTGTGATACTATCTGCTGAGCTGTGTATCTAATCCTATCCTGTGTGATACTGTCTGCTGAGCCGTGTATCTAATCCTCTCCTGTGTGATACTGTCTGCTGAGCTGTGTATCTAATCCCCTCCTGTGTGATACTGTCTGCTGAGCCGTGTATCTAATCCTATCCTGTGTGATACTGACTGCTGAGCTGTGTATCTAATCCTCTCCTGTGTGATACTGTCTGCTGAGCTGTGTATCTAATCCTCTCCTGTGTGATACTGACTGCTGAGCTGTGTATCTAATCCTATCCTGTGTGATACTGTCTGCTGAGCCGTGTATCTAATCCTATCCTGTGTGATACTGTCTGCTGAGCCGTGTATCTAATCCTCTCCTGTGTGATACTGTCTGCTGAGCCGTGTATCTAATCCTCTCCTGTGTGATACTGTCTGCTGAGCCGTGTATCTAATCCTATCCTGTGTGATACTGTCTGCTGAGCCGTGTATCTAATCCTCTCCTGTGTGATACTGTCTGCTGAGCCGTGTATCTAATCCTATCCTGTGTGATACTGTCTGCTGAGCCGTGTATCTAATCCTATCCTGTGTGATACTGTCTGCTGAGCCGTGTATCTAATCCTATCCTGTGTGATACTGTCTGCTGAGCTGTGTATCTAATCCCCTCCTGTGTGATACTGTCTGCTGAGCCGTGTATCTAATCCTGTCCTGTGTGATACTGTCTGCTGAGCCGTGTATCTAATCCTCTCCTGTGTGATACTGTCTGCTGAGCCATGTATCTAATCCTATCCTGTGTGATACTGTCTGCTGAGCCGTGTATGTAATCCTCTCCTGTGTGATACTGACTGCTGAGCCGTGTATCTAATCCTCTCCTGTGTGATACTGTCTGCTGAGCCGTGTATCTAATCCTCTCCTGTGTGATACTGTCTGCTGAGCCGTGTATCTAATCCTCTCCTGTGTAATACTGTCTGCTGAGCTGTGTATCTAATCCTATCCTGTGTGATACTGTCTGCTGAGCTGTGTATCTAATCCCCTCCTGTGTGATACTGTCTGCTGAGCCGTGTATCTAATCCTATCCTGTGTGATACTGACTGCTGTGCCGTGTATCTAATCCTCTCCTGTGTGATACTGTCTGCTGAGCTGTGTATCTAATCCTCTCCTGTGTGATACTGTCTGCTGAGCCGTGTATCTAATCCTCTCCTGTGTGATACTGTCTGCTGAGCTGTGTATCTAATCCTATCCTGTGTGATACTGTCTGCTGAGCTGTGTATCTAATCCTATCCTGTGTGATGCTGTCTGCTGAGCCGTGTATCTAATCCTCTCCTGTGTGATACTGTCTGCTGAGCCGTGTATCTAATCCTATCCTGTGTGATACTGTCTGCTGAGCTGTGTATCTAATCCTCTCCTGTGTGATACTGTCTGCTGAGCCGTGTATCTAATCCTATCCTGTGTGATGCTGTCTGCTGAGCCGTGTATCTAATCCTCTCCTGTGTGATACTGACTGCTGAGCCGTGTATCTAATCCTATTCTGTGTGATACTGTCTGCTGAGCTGTGTATCTAATCCTCTCCTGTGTAATACTGTCTGCTGAGCCGTGTATCTAATCCTCTCCTGTGTGACACTGTCTGCTGAGCCGTGTATCTAATCCTCTCCTGTGTGATACTGTCTGCTGAGCTGTGTATCTAATCCTATCCTGTGTGATACTGTCTGCTGAGCTGTATATCTAATCCCCTCCTGTGTGATACTGTCTGCTGAGCCGTGTATCTAATCCTATCCTGTGTGATACTGACTGCTGTGCCATGTATCTAATCCTATCCTGTGTGATACTGTCTGCTGAGCCGTGTATCTAATCCTTTCCTGTGTGATACTGTCTGCTGAGCCGTGTATCTAATCCTCTCCTGTGTGATACTGTCTGCTGAGCTGTGTATCTAATCCTATCCTGTGTGATACTGTCTGCTGAGCTGTGTATCTAATCCTATCCTGTGTGATGCTGTCTGCTGAGCCGTGTATCTAATCCTCTCCTGTGTGATACTGTCTGCTGAGCCGTGTATCTAATCCTATCCTGTGTGATACTGTCTGCTGAGCTGTGTATCTAATCCTATCCTGTGTGATACTGTCTGCTGAGCCGTGTATCTAATCCTATCCTGTGTGATTTTGTCTGCTGAGTCGTGTATCTAATCCTCTCCTGTGTGATACTGACTGCTGAGCCGTGTATCTAATCCTCTCCTGTGTGATACTGTCTGCTGAGCCGTGTATCTAATCCTCTCCTATGTGATACTGACTGCTGAGCCGTGTATCTAATCCTCTCCTGTGTGATACTGTCTGCTGAGCCGTGTATCTAATCCTATCCTGTGTGATACTGTCTGCTGAGCTGTGTATCTAATCCTATCCTGTGTGATACTGTCTGCTGAGCTGTGTATCTAATCCTATCCTGTGTGATACTGTCTGCTGAACCATGTATCTAATCTTCTCCTGTGTGATACTGACTGCTGAGCTGTGTATCTAATCTTCTCCTGTGTGATACTGACTGCTGAGCTGTGTATCTAATCCTCTCATGTCTGATACTGTCTGCTGAGCTGTGTATCTAATCCTCTCCTGTGATACTGTCTGCTGAGCCGTGTATCTAATCCTCTCCTGTGTGATACTGTCTGCTGAGCTGTGTATCTAATCCTCTCCTGTGATACTGTCTGCTGAGCCGTGTATCTAATCCTATCCTGTGTGATACTGACTGCTGAGCTATGTATCTAATCCTCTCCTGTGTGATACTGTCTGCTGAGCCGTGTATCTAATCCTCTCCTGTGTGATATTGTCTGCTGAGCTGTGTATCTAATCCTCTCCTGTGTGATACTGTCTGCTGAGCTGTGTATCTAATCCTATCCTGTGTGATACTGTCTGCTGAGCCTTGTATCTAATCCTCTCCTGTGTGATGCTGTCTGCTGAGCCGTGTATCTAATCCTCTCCTGTGTGATACTGTCTGCTGAGCCGTGTATCTAATCCTATCCTGTGTGATACTGTCTGCTGAGCCGTGTATCTAATCCTCTCCTGTGTGATACTGTCTGCTGAGCCGTGTATCTAATCCTCTCCTGTGTGATACTGTCTGCTGAGCCGTGTATCTAATCCTATCCTGTGTGATACTGTCTGCTGAGCTGTGTATCTAATCCTCTCCTGTGTGATACTGTCTGCTGAGCTATGTATCTAATCCTCTCCTGTGTGATACTGTCTGCTGAGCCGTGTATCTAATCCTCTCCTGTGTGATATTGTCTGCTGAGCTGTGTATCTAATCCTCTCCTGTGTGATACTGTCTGCTGAGCTGTGTATCTAATCCTATCCTGTGTGATACTGTCTGCTGAGCTGTGTATCTAATCCTATCCTGTGTGATGCTGTCTGCTGAGCTGTGTATCTAATCCTATCCTGTGTGATACTGTCTGCTGAGCCGTGTATCTAATCCTCTCCTGTGTGATACTGTCTGCTGAGCCGTGTATCTAATCCTATCCTGTGTGATACTGTCTGCTGAGCTGTGTATCTAATCCTATCCTGTGTGATACTGTCTGCTGAGCTGTGTATCTAATCCTATCCTGTGTGATACTGACTGCTGAGCCTTGTATCTAATCCTATCCTGTGTGATACTGTCTGCTGAGCCGTGTATCTAATCCTATCCTGTGTGATACTGTCTGCTGAGCTGTGTATCTAATCCTCTCCTGTGTGATACTGTCTGCTGAGCCGTGTATCTAATCCTATCCTGTGTGATACTATCTGCTGAGTTGTGTATCTAATCCTCTCCTGTGTGATACTGTCTGCTGAGCTGTGTATCTAATCCTCTCCTGTGTGATACTGACTGCTGAGCCGTGTATCTAATCCTCTCCTGTGTGATACTATCTGCTGAGCCGTGTATCTAATCCTATACTATGTGATACTGTCTGCTGAGCCGTGTATCTAATCCTCTCCTGTGTTATACTGTCTGCTGAGCTGTGTATCTAATCCTATCCTCTGTGATACTGTCTGCTGAGCTGTGTATCTAATCTTCTCCTGTGTGATACTGTCTGCTGAGCTGTGTATCTAATCCTATCCTGTGTGATACTGTCTGCTGAGCCGTGTATCTAATCCTCTCCTGTGTGATACTGTCTGCTGAGCTGTGTATCTAATCCTATACTATGTGATACTGACTGCTGAGCCGTGTATCTAATCCTATACTATGTGATACTGACTGCTGAGCCGTGTATCTAATCCTCTCCTGTGTGATACTGTCTGCTGAGCCGTGTATCTAATCCTATACTATGTGATACAGTCTGCTGAGCTGTGTATCTAATCCTCTCCTGTGTGAAACTGTCTGCTGAGCTGTGTATCTAATCCTCTCCTATGTGATACTGTCTGCTGAGCCGTGTATCTAATCCTATCCTGTGTGATACTGACTGCTGAGCCGTGTATCTAATCCTATCCTGTGTGATACTGTCTGCTGAGCCGTGTATCTAATCCTCTCCTGTGTGATACTGTCTGCTGAGCTGTGTATCTAATCCTATCCTGTGTGATACTGTCTGCTGAGCCGTGTATCTAATCCTCTCCTGTGTGATACTGTCTGCTGAGCTGTGTATCTAATCCTCTCCTGTGTGATACTGTCTGCTGAGCCGTGTATCTAATCCTTTCCTGTGTGATACTATCTGCTGAGCCGTGTATCTAATCCTATACTATGTGATACTGTCTGCTGAGCCGTGTATCTAATCCTATACTATGTGATACTGACTGCTGAGCCGTGTATCTAATCCTATACTATGTGATACTGACTGCTGAGCCGTGTATCTAATCCTCTCCTGTGTGATACTGTCTGCTGAGCCGTGTATCTAATCCTCTACTATGTGATACAGTCTGCTGAGCTGTGTATCTAATCCTCTCCTGTGTGATACTGTCTGCTGAGCTGTGTATCTAATCCTCTCCTATGTGATACTGTCTGCTGAGCTGTGTATCTAATCCTATCCTGTGTGATACTGTCTGCTGAGCCGTGTATCTAATCCTCTCCTGTGTGATACTGTCTGCTGAGCTGTGTATCTAATCCTCTCCTATGTGATACTGTCTGCTGAGCTGTGTATCTAATCCTATCCTGTGTGATACTGTCTGCTGAGCCGTGTATCTAATCCTCTCCTGTGTGATACTGTCTGCTGAGCTGTGTATCTAATCCTATCCTGTGTGATACTGTCTGCTGAGCCGTGTATCTAATCCTCTCCTGTGTGATACTGACTGCTGAGCCGTGTATCTAATCCTATCCTGTGTGATACTGTCTGCTGAGCCGTGTATCTAATCCTCTCCTGTGTGATACTGTCTGCTGAGCCGTGTATCTAATCTTCTCCTGTGTGATACTGTCTGCTGAGCTGTGTATCTAATCCTATCCTGTGTGATACTGTCTGCTGAGCCGTGTATCTAATCCTCTCCTGTGTGATACTGCCTGCTGAGCCGTGTATCTAATCCTATCCTGTGTGATACTGTCTGCTGAGCCGTGTATCTAATCCTCTCCTGTGTGATACTGTCTGCTGAGCCGTGTATCTAATCTTCTCCTGTGTGATACTGTCTGCTGAGCTGTGTATCTAATCCTCTCCTGTGTGATACTGTCTGCTGAGCCGTGTATCTAATCCTATCCTGTGTGATACTGTCTGCTGAGCCGTGTATCTAATCTTCTCCTGTGTGATACTGTCTGCTGAGCCGTGTATCTAATCCTTTCCTGTGTGATACTATCTGCTGAGCCGTGTATCTAATCCTATACTATGTGATACTGTCTGCTGAGCCGTGTATCTAATCCTCTCCTGTGTGATACTGTCTGCTGAGCCGTGTATCTAATCTTCTCCTGTGTGATACTGTCTGCTGAGCTGTGTATCTAATCCTATCCTGTGTGATACTGTCTGCTGAGCTGTGTATCTAATCCTATCCTGTGTGATTCTGTCTGCTGAGCCGTGTATCTAATCCTATCCTGTGTGATACTGTCTACTGAGCCGTGTATCTAATCCTATCCTGTGTGATACTGTCTGCTGAGCTGTGTATCTAATCCTATCCTGTGTGATACTGTCTGCTGAGCTGTGTATCTAATCCTCTCCTGTGTGATACTGTCTGATGAGCCGTGTATCTAATCCTATCCTGTGTGATACTGTCTGCTGAGCCGTGTATCTAATCTTCTCCTGTGTGATACTGTCTGCTGAGCTGTGTATCTAATCCTATCCTGTGTGATACTGTCTGCTGAGCCGTGTATCTAATCCTCTCCTGTGTGATACTGTCTGCTGAGCTGTGTATCTAATCCTATCCTGTGTGATACTGTCTGCTGAGCCGTGTATCTAATCCTCTCCTGTGTGATACTGTCTGATGAGCCGTGTATCTAATCCTATCCTGTGTGATACTGTCTGCTGAGCCGTGTATCTAATCCTATCCTGTGTGATACTGTCTGCTGAGCCGTGTATCTAATCCTCTCCTGTGTGATACTGTCTGCTGAGCTGTGTATCTAATCCTATCCTGTGTGATACTGTCTGATGAGCCGTGTATCTAATCCTATCCTGTGTGATACTGTCTGCTGAGCCGTGTATCTAATCCTCTCCTGTGTGATACTGTCTGCTGAGCTGTGTATCTAATCCTATCCTGTGTGATACTGTCTGCTGAGCCGTGTATCTAATCCTCTCCTGTGTGATACTGTCTGCTGAGCTGTGTATCTAATCCTATCCTGTGTGATACTGTCTGCTGAGCCGTGTATCTAATCCTCTCCTGTGTGATACTGTCTGCTGAGCTGTGTATCTAATCCTATCCTGTGTGATACTGACTGCTGAGCTGTGTATCTAATTCTATCCTGTGTGATACTGTCTGCTGAGCTGTGTATCTAATCCTCTCCTGTGTGATACTGTCTGCTGAGCTGTGTATCTAATCCTATCCTGTGTGATACTGTCTGCTGAGCCGTGTATCTAATCCTCTCCTGTGTGATACTGTCTGCTGAGCTGTGTATCTAATCCTATCCTGTGTGATACTGTCTGCTGAGCCGTGTATCTAATCCTCTCCTGTGTGATACTGTCTGCTGAGCTGTGTATCTAATACTATCCTGTGTGATACTGTCTGCTGAGCTGTGTATCTAATACTATCCTGTGTGATACTGACTGCTGAGCCATGTATCTAATCATATCCTGTGTGATACTGTCTGCTGAGCCGTGTATCTAATCCTCTCCTGTGTGATACTGTCTGCTGAGCCGTGTATCTAATCCTATACTATGTGATACAGTCTGCTGAGCTGTGTATCTAATCCTCTCCTGTGTGAAACTGTCTGCTGAGCTGTGTATCTAATACTATCCTGTGTGATACTGTCTGCTGAGCCGTGTATCTAATCCTATCCTGTGTGATACTGACTGCTGAGCCGTGTATCTAATCCTATCCTGTGTGATACTGCCTGCTGAGCTGTGTATCTAATCCTCTCCTGTGTGATACTGTCTGCTGAGCCGTGTATCTAATCCTCTCCTGTGTGATACTGTCTGCTGAGCTGTGTATCTAATCCTATCCTGTGTGATACTGTCTGCTGAGCCGTGTATCTAATCCTCTCCTGTGTGATACTGTCTGCTGAGCTGTGTATCTAATCCTATCCTGTGTGATACTGTCTGCTGAGCCGTGTATCTAATCCTCTCCTGTGTGATACTGTCTGCTGAGCCGTGTATCTAATCCTCTCCTGTGTGATACTGACTGCTGAGCCGTGTATCTAATCCTCTCCTGTGTGATACTGTCTGCTGAGCCGTGTATCTAATCCTATCCTGTGTGATACTGTCTGCTGAGCTGTGTATCTAATCCTATCCTGTGTGATACTGTCTGCTGAGCCGTGTATCTAATCCTCTCCTGTGTGATACTGTCTGCTGAGCCGTGTATCTAATCCTATCCTGTGTGATACTGTCTGCTGAGCCGTGTATCTAATCCTCTCCTGTGTGATACTGTCTGCTGAGCTGTGTATCTAATCCTATCCTGTGTGATACTGTCTGCTGAGCCGTGTATCTAATCCTCTCCTGTGTGATACTGTCTGCTGAGCCGTGTATCTAATCCTCTCCTGTGTGATACTGTCTGCTGAGCTGTGTATCTAATCCTATCCTGTGTGATACTGTCTGCTGAACCTTGTATCTAATCCTATCCTGTGTGATGCTGTCTGCTGAGCTGTGTATCTAATCCTATACTGTGTGATACTGTCTGCTGAGCCGTGTATCTAATCCTCTCCTGTGTGATACTGTCTGCTGAGCCGTGTATCTAATCCTCTCCTGTGTGATACTGACTGCTGAGCCGTGTATCTAATCCTATCCTGTGTGATACTGTCTGCTGAGCCGTGTATCTAATCCTATCCTGTGTGATACTGACTGCTGAGCCGTGTATCTAATCCTATCCTGTGTGATACTGTCTGCTGAGCCGCGTATCTACTCCTCTCCTGTGTGATACTGACTGCTGAGCCGTGTATCTAATCCTCTCCTGTGTGATACTGTCTGCTGAGCCGTGTATCTAATCCTATCCTGTGTGATACTGTCTGCTGAGCTGTGTATCTAATCCTCTCCTGTGTGATACTGTCTGCTGAGCTGTGTATCTAATCCTCTCCTGTGTGATACTGTCTGCTGAGCCGCGTATCTAATCCTCTCCTGTGTGATACTGTCTGCTGAGCTGTGTATCTAATCCTATCCTGTGTGATACTGTCTGCTGAGCCGTGTATCTAATCCTATAATGTGTGATACTGTCTGCTGAGCCGTGTATCTAATCCTCTCCTGTGTGATACTGTCTGCTGAGTCGTGTATCTAATCCTATCCTGTGTGATACTGTCTGCTGAGCCGCGTATCTAATCCTATCCTGTGTGATACTGTCTGCTGAGCCGTATATCTAATCTTCTCCTGTGTGATACTGACTGCTGAGCCATGTATCTAATCCTATCCTGTGTGATACTGTCTGCTGAGCCGTGTATCTAATCTTCTCCTGTGTGATACTGACTGCTGAGCCGTGTATCTAATCCTATCCTGTGTGATACTGTCTGCTGAGCCGTGTATCTAATCCTATCCTGTGTGATACTGTCTGCTGAGCCGCGTATCTAATCCTCTCCTGTGTGATACTGTCTGCTGAGCCGTGTATCTAATCCTCTCCTGTGTGATACTGTCTGCTGAGCTGTGTATCTAATCCTATCCTGTGTGATACTGTCTGCTGAGCCTTGTATCTAATCCTATCCTGTGTGATACTGTCTGCTGAGCCGTGTATCTAATCCTATCCTGTGTGATACTGTCTGCTGAGCCGTGTATCTAATCTTCTCCTGTGTGATACTGTCTGCTGAGCCGTGTATCTAATCCTATCCTGTGTGATACTGTCTGCTGAGCCGTGTATCTAATCTTCTCCTGTGTGATACTGTCTGCTGAGCTGTGTATCTAATCCTATCCTGTGTGATACTGACTGCTGAGCCGTGTATCTAATCCTATCCTGTGTGATACTGTCTGCTAAGCCGTGTATCTAATCTTCTCCTGTGTGATACTGTCTGCTGAGCTGTGTATCTAATCCTATCCTGTGTGATACTGTCTGCTGAGCTGTGTATCTAATCCTCTCCTGTGTGATACTGTCTGCTGAGCTGTGTATCTAATCTTCTCCTGTGTGATACTGTCTGCTGAGCTGTGTATCTAATCCTATCCTGTGTGATACTGACTGCTGAGCCGTGTATCTAATCCTATCCTGTGTGATACTGACTGCTGAGCCGTGTATCTAATCCTATCCTGTGTGATACTGTCTGCTGAGCCGTGTATCTAATCCTATCCTGTGTGATACTGTCTGCTGAGCTGTGTATCTAATCCTCTCCTGTGTGATACTGACTGCTGACCTGTGTATCTAATCTTCTCCTGTGTGATACTGTCTGCTGAACTGTGTATCTAATCCTATCCTGTGTGATACTGACTGCTGAGCCGTGTATCTAATCCTATCCTGTGTGATACTGTCTGCTGAGCCGTGTATCTAATCCACTCCTGTGTGATTCTGTCTGCTGAGCCGTGTATCTAATCCTATCCTGTGTGATACTGTCTGCTGAGCTGTGTATCTAATCCTATCCTGTGTGATACTGACTGCTGAGCCGTGTATCTAATCCTATCCTGTGTGATACTGACTGCTGAGCCGTGTATCTAATCCTATCCTGTGTGATACTGACTGCTGAGCCGTGTATCTAATCCTATCCTGTGTGATACTGACTGCTGAGCCGTGTATCTAATCCTCTCCTGTGTGATACTGTCTGCTGAGCTGTGTATCTAATCCTATCCTGTGTGATACTGACTGCTGAGCTGTGTATCTAATCCTATCCTGTGTGATACTGACTGCTGAGCCGTGTATCTAATCCTATCCTGTGTGATACTGTCTGCTGAGCCGTGTATCTAATCCTATCCTGTGTGATACTGTCTGCTGAGCCGTGTATCTAATCCTATCATGTGTGATACTGTCTGCTGAGCCGCGTATCTAATCCTCTCCTGTGTGATACTTTCTGCTGAGCCGTGTATCTAATCCTATCCTGTGTGATACTGACTGCTGAGCCGTATATCTAATCCTATCCTGTGTGATACTGCCTGCTGAGCTGTGTATCTAATCCTATCCTGTGTGATACTGTCTGCTGAGCCGTGTATCTAATCCTCTCCTGTGTGATACTGTCTGCTGAGCTGTGTATCTAATCCTATCCTGTGTGATACTGTCTGCTGAGCCGCGTATCTAATCCTATCCTGTGTGATACTGTCTGCTGAGCCGTGTATCTAATCCTATCCTGTGTGATACTGTCTGCTGAGCCGTGTATCTAATCCTATCCTGTGTGATACTGTCTGCTGAGCCGCGTATCTAATCCTCTCCTGTGTGATACTTTCTGCTGAGCCGTGTATCTAATCCTATCCTGTGTGATACTGACTGCTGAGCCGTATATCTAATCCTATCCTGTGTGATACTGTCTGCTGAGCTGTGTATCTAATCCTATCCTGTGTGATACTGTCTGCTGAGCCGTGTATCTAATCCTCTCCTGTGTGATACTGTCTGCTGAGCTGTGTATCTAATCCTATCCTGTGTGATACTGTCTGCTGAGCCGCGTATCTAATCCTATCCTGTGTGATACTGTCTGCTGAGCCGTGTATCTAATCCTATCCTGTGTGATACTGTCTGCTGAGCCGTGTATCTAATCTTCTCCTGTGTGATACTGACTGCTGAGTCATGTATCTAATCCTATCCTGTGTGATACTGTCTGCTGAGCCGTGTATCTAATCTTCTCCTGTGTGATACTGACTGCTGAGCCATGTATCTAATCCTCTCCTGTGTGATACTGTCTGCTGAGCCGTGTATCTAATCCTATCCTGTGTGATACTGACTGCTGAGCCGTGTATCTAATCCTATTCTGTGTGATACCGTCTGCTGAGCCGTGTATCTAATCCTATCCTGTGTGATACTATCTGCTGAGCCGTGTATCTAATCCTCTCCTGTGTGATACTGTCTGCTGAGCTGTGTATCTAATCCTCTCCTGTGTGATACTATCTGCTGAGCTGTGTATCTAATCCTATCCTGTGTGATACTGTCTGCTGAGCCGTGTATCTAATCCTATCCTGTGTGATACTGTCTGCTGAGCCGTGTATCTAATCCTCTCCTGTGTGATACTGTCTGCTGAGCTGTGTATCTAATCCCCTCCTGTGTGATACTGTCTGCTGAGCCGTGTATCTAATCCTATCCTGTGTGATACTGACTGCTGAGCTGTGTATCTAATCCTCTCCTGTGTGATACTGTCTGCTGAGCTGTGTATCTAATCCTCTCCTGTGTGATACTGACTGCTGAGCTGTGTATCTAATCCTCTCCTGTGTGATACTGACTGCTGAGCTGTGTATCTAATCCTCTCCTGTGTGATACTGACTGCTGAGCTGTGTATCTAATCCCCTCCTGTGTGATACTGTCTGCTGAGCCGTGTATCTAATCCTATCCTGTGTGATACTGTCTGCTGAGCCGTGTATCTAATCCTCTCCTGTGTGATACTGTCTGCTGAGCCGTGTATCTAATCCTCTCCTGTGTGATACTGTCTGCTGAGCCGTGTATCTAATCCTATCCTGTGTGATACTGTCTGCTGAGCCGTGTATCTAATCCTCTCCTGTGTGATACTGTCTGCTGAGCCGTGTATCTAATCCTATCCTGTGTGATACTGTCTGCTGAGCCGTGTATCTAATCCTATCCTGTGTGATACTGTCTGCTGAGCCGTGTATCTAATCCTATCCTGTGTGATACTGTCTGCTGAGCTGTGTATCTAATCCCCTCCTGTGTGATACTGTCTGCTGAGCCGTGTATCTAATCCTCTCCTGTGTGATACTGTCTGCTGAGCCGTGTATCTAATCCTCTCCTGTGTGATACTGTCTGCTGAGCCGTGTATCTAATCCTATCCTGTGTGATACTGTCTGCTGAGCTGTGTATCTAATCCTCTCCTGTGTGATACTGACTGCTGAGCCGTGTATCTAATCCTCTCCTGTGTGATACTGTCTGCTGAGCCGTGTATCTAATCCTATCCTGTGTGATACTGTCTGCTGAGCTGTGTATCTAATCCTCTCCTGTGTGATACTGACTGCTGAGCCGTGTATCTAATCCTCTCCTGTGTGATACTGTCTGCTGAGCCGTGTATCTAATCCTCTCCTGTGTAATACTGTCTGCTGAGCTGTGTATCTAATCCTATCCTGTGTGATACTGTCTGCTGAGCTGTGTATCTAATCCCCTCCTGTGTGATACTGTCTGCTGAGCCGTGTATCTAATCCCCTCCTGTGTGATACTGTCTGCTGAGCTGTGTATCTAATCCTATCCTGTGTGATACTGTCTGCTGAGCTGTGTATCTAATCCCCTCCTGTGTGATACTGTCTGCTGAGCCGTGTATCTAATCCTCTCCTGTGTAATACTGTCTGCTGAGCTGTGTATCTAATCCTATCCTGTGTGATACTGTCTGCTGAGCTGTGTATCTAATCCCCTCCTGTGTGATACTGACTGCTGAGCCGTGTATCTAATCCTCTCCTGTGTGATACTGTCTGCTGAGCCGTGTATCTAATCCTCTCCTGTGTAATACTGTCTGCTGAGCTGTGTATCTAATCCTATCCTGTGTGATACTGTCTGCTGAGCTGTGTATCTAATCCCCTCCTGTGTAATACTGTCTGCTGAGCCGTGTATCTAATCCTATCCTGTGTGATACTGACTGCTGTGCCGTGTATCTAATCCTCTCCTGTGTGATACTGTCTGCTGAGCCGTGTATCTAATCCTCTCCTGTGTGATACTGTCTGCTGAGCTGTGTATCTAATCCTATCCTGTGTGATACTGTCTGCTGAGCTGTGTATCTAATCCTATCCTGTGTGATGCTGTCTGCTGAGCCGTGTATCTAATCCTCTCCTGTGTGATACTGTCTGCTGAGCCGTGTATCTAATCCTATCCTGTGTGATACTGTCTGCTGAGCTGTGTATCTAATCCTCTCCTGTGTGATACTGTCTGCTGAGCCGTGTATCTAATCCTATCCTGTGTGATGCTGTCTGCTGAGCCGTGTATCTAATCCTCTCCTGTGTGATACTGTCTGCTGAGCCGTGTATCTAATCCTATTCTGTGTGATACTGTCTGCTGAGCTGTGTATCTAATCCTCTCCTGTGTAATACTGTCTGCTGAGCCGTGTATCTAATCCTCTCCTGTGTGACACTGTCTGCTGAGCCGTGTATCTAATCCTCTCCTGTGTGATACTGTCTGCTGAGCTGTGTATCTAATCCTATCCTGTGTGACACTGTCTGCTGAGCCGTGTATCTAATCCCCTCCTGTGTGATACTGTGTGCTGAGCCGTGTATCTAATCCTCTCCTGTGTGATACTGTCTGCTGAGCCGTGTATCTAATCCTTTCCTGTGTGATACTGTCTGCTGAGCCGTGTATCTAATCCTCTCCTGTGTGATACTGTCTGCTGAGCCGTGTATCTAATCCTCTCCTGTGTGATACTGTCTGCTGAGCTGTGTATCTAATCCTATCCTGTGTGATACTGTCTGCTGAGCTGTGTATCTAATCCTCTCCTGTGTGATGCTGTCTGCTGAGCCGTGTATCTAATCCTCTCCTGTGTGATACTGTCTGCTGAGCCGTGTATCTAATCCTATCCTGTGTGATACTGTCTGCTGAGCCGTGTATCTAATCCTATCCTGTGTGATACTGTCTGCTGAGCCGTGTATCTAATCCTATCCTGTGTGATTTTGTCTGCTGAGCCGTGTATCTAATCCTCTCCTGTGTGATACTGACTGCTGAGCCGTGTATCTAATCCTCTCCTGTGTGATACTGTCTGCTGAGCCGTGTATCTAATCCTCTCCTATGTGATACTGACTGCTGAGCCGTGTATCTAATCCTCTCCTGTGTGATACTGTCTGCTGAGCCGTGTATCTAATCCTCTCCTGTGTGATACTGTCTGCTGAGCCGTGTATCTAATCCTCTCCTGTGTGATACTGTCTGCCGAGCCGTGTATCTAATCCTCTCCTGTGTGATACTGTCTGCTGAGCCGTGTATCTAATCCTATCCTGTGTGATACTGTCTGCTGAGCTGTGTATCTAATCCTATCCTGTGTGATACTGTCTGCTGAGCTGTGTATCTAATCCTATCCTGTGTGATACTGTCTGCTGAACCATGTATCTAATCTTCTCCTGTGTGATACTGACTGCTGAGCTGTGTATCTAATCTTCTCCTGTGTGATACTGACTGCTGAGCTGTGTATCTAATCCTCTCATGTGTGATACTGTCTGCTGAGCTGTGTATCTAATCCTCTCCTGTGATACTGTCTGCTGAGCCGTGTATCTAATCCTCTCCTGTGTGATACTGTCTGCTGAGCTGTGTATCTAATCCTCTCCTGTGATACTGTCTGCTGAGCCGTGTATCTAATCCTCACCTGTGTGATACTGACTGCTGAGCTATGTATCTAATCCTCTCCTGTGTGATACTGTCTGCTGAGCCGTGTATCTAATCCTCTCCTGTGTGATATTGTCTGCTGAGCTGTGTATCTAATCCTCTCCTGTGTGATACTGTCTGCTGAGCTGTGTATCTAATCCTATCCTGTGTGATACTGTCTGCTGAGCCTTGTATCTAATCCTCTCCTGTGTGATGCTGTCTGCTGAGCCGTGTATCTAATCCTCTCCTGTGTGATACTGTCTGCTGAGCCGTGTATCTAATCCTATCCTGTGTGATACTGTCTGCTGAGCTGTGTATCTAATCCTATCCTGTGTGATACTGACTGCTGAGCCGTGTATCTAATCCTATCCTGTGTGATACTGTCTGCTGAGCCGTGTATCTAATCCTATCCTGTGTGATACTGTCTGCTGAGCCGTGTATCTAATCCTCTCCTGTGTGATACTGTCTGCTGAGCCGTGTATCTAATCCTATCCTGTGTGATACTATCTGCTGAGCTGTGTATCTAATCCTCTCCTGTGTGATACTGTCTGCTGAGCCGTGTATCTAATCCCCTCCTGTGTGATACTGTCTGCTGAGCCGTGTATCTAATCCTCTCCTGTGTGATACTGTCTGCTGAGCCGTGTATCTAATCCTCTACTGTGTGATACTGACTGCTGAGCCGTGTATCTAATCCTCTCCTGTGTGATACTGTCTGCTGAGCCGTGTATCTAATCCTCTACTGTGTGATACTGACTGCTGAGCCGTGTATCTAATCCTCTCCTGTGTGATACTGTCTGCTGAGCCGTGTATCTAATCCCCTCCTGTGTGATACTGTCTGCTGAGCCGTGTATCTAATCCTCTCCTGTGTGATACTGACTGCTGAGCCGTGTATCTAATCCTCTCCTGTGTGATACTGTCTGCTGAGCCGTGTATCTAATCCTCTCCTGTGTGATACTGTCTGCTGAGCCGTGTATCTAATCCTCTCCTGTGTGATACTGACTGCTGAGCTGTGTATCTAATCCTATCCTGTGTGATACTGTCTGCTGTGCCTTGTATCTAATCCTATCCTGTGTGATACTGTCTGCTGAGCCGTGTATCTAATCCTCTCCTGTGTGATACTGACTGCTGAGCCATGTATCTAATCCTCTCCTGTGTGATACTGACTGCTGAGCTGTGTATCTAATCCTATCCTGTGTGATACTATCTGCTGAGCCATGTATCTAATCCTCTCCTGTGTGATACTGACTGCTGAGCTGTGTATCTAATCCTATCCTGTGTGATACTGTCTGCTGAGCCGTGTATCTAATCCTATCCTGTGTGATACTGTCTGCTGAGCCGTGTATCTAATCCTCTCCTGTGTGATACTGACTGCTGAGCTGTGTATCTAATCCTATCCTGTGTGATACTGTCTGCTGAGCCGTGTATCTAATCCTCTCCTGTGTGATACTGTCTGCTGAGCCGTGTATCTAATCCTATCCTGTGTGATACTGACTGCTGAGCCGTGTATCTAATCCTCTCCTGTGTGATACTGTCTGCTGAGCCGTGTATCTAATCCTATCCTGTGTGATACTGTCTGCTGAGCCTTGTATCTAATCCTCTCCTGTGTGATACTGACTGCTGAGCTGTGTATCTAATCCTATCCTGTGTGATACTGTCTGCTGAGCCGTGTATCTAATCCTCTCCTGTGTGATACTGTCTGCTGAGCCGTGTATCTAATCCTATCCTGTGTGATACTGTCTGCTGAGCCGTGTATCTAATCCTATCCTGTGTGATACTGTCTGCTGAGCCGTGTATCTAATCCTCTCCTGTGTGATACTGTCTGCTGAGCCGTGTATCTAATCCTCTCCTGTGTGATACTGTCTGCTGAGCCGTGTATCTAATCCTCTCCTGTGTGATACTGTCTGCTGAGCCGTGTATCTAATCCTCTCCTGTGTGATACTGACTGCTGAGCTGTGTATCTAATCCTCTCCTGTGTGATACTGTCTGCTGAGCCGTGTATCTAATCCTATCCTGTGTGATACTGACTGCTGAGCTGTGTATCTAATCCTATCCTGTGTGATACTGTCTGCTGAGCCGTGTATCTAATCCTCTCCTGTGTGATACTGACTGCTGAGCCGTGTATCTAATCCTATCCTGTGTGATACTGTCTGCTGAGCCGTGTATCTAATCCTATCCTGTGTGATACTGACTGCTGAGCTGTGTATCTAATCCTATCCTGTGTGATACTGTCTGCTGAGCCGTGTATCTAATCCTCTCCTGTGTGATACTGTCTGCTGAGCCGTGTATCTAATCCTCTCCTGTGTGATGCTGTCTGCTGAGCCGTGTATCTAATCCTCTCCTGTGTGATACTGACTGCTGAGCCGTGTATCTAATCCTATCCTGTGTGATACTGTCTGCTGAGCCGTGTATCTAATCCTCTCCTGTGTGATAGTCTGCTGAGCCGTGTATCTAATCCTCTCCTGTGTGATACTGTCTGCTGAGCCGTGTATCTAATCCTATCCTGTGTGATATTGTCTGCTGAGCCATGTATCTAATCCTCTCCTGTGTGATACTGTCTGCTGAGCCGTGTATCTAATCCTATCCTGTGTGATACTGACTGCTGAGCCGTGTATCTAATCCTCTCCTGTGTGATACTATCTGCCGAGCCGTGTATCTAATGCTCTCCTGTGTGATACTGTCTGCTGAGCCGTGTATCTAATCCTCTCCTGTGTGATACTATCTGCTGAGCCGTGTATCTAATCCTCTTCTGTGTGATACTGTCTGCTGAGCCGTGTATCTAATCCTGTCCTGTGTGATACTGTCTGCTGAGCTGTGTATCTAATCCTATCCTGTGTGATACTGACTGCTGAGCCGTGTATCTAATCCTCTCCTGTGTGATACTGTCTGCTGAGCCGTGTATCTAATCCTCTCCTATGTGATACTGACTGCTGAGCTGTGTATCTAATCCTATCCTGTGTGATTCTGTCTGCTGAGCTGTGTATCTAATCCTCTCCTATGTGATACTGACTGCTGAGCCGTGTATCTAATCCTCTCCTGTGTGATACTGTCTGCTGAGCTGTGTATCTAATACTCTCCTGTGTGATACTGTCTGCTGAGCCTTGTATCTAATCCTCTCCTGTGTGATACTGACTGCTGAGCCGTGTATCTAATCCTCTCCTGTGTGATACTGTCTGCTGAGCCGTGTATCTAATCCCCTCCTGTGTGATACTGACTGCTGAGCTGTGTATCTAATCCTATCCTGTGTGATACTGTCTGCTGAACCATGTATCTAATCCTCTCCTGTGTGATACTGACTGCTGAGCTGTGTATCTAATCCTATCCTGTGTGATACTGTCTGCTGAACCATGTATCTAATCCTCTCCTGTGTGATACTGTCTGCTGAGCCGTGTATCTAATCCTCTCCTGTGTGATACTGACTGCTGAGCCGTGTATCTAATCCTCTCCTGTGTGATACTGTCTGCTGAGCCGTGTATCTAATCCTCTCCTGTGTGATACTGTCTGCTGAGCCGTGTATCTAATCCCCTCCTGTGTGATACTGACTGCTGAGCTGTGTATCTAATCCTCTCCTATGTGATACTGACTGCTGAGCCGTGTATCTAATCCTATCCTGTGTGATTCTGTCTGCTGAGCTGTGTATCTAATCCTCTCCTGTGTGATACTGTCTGCTGAGCCGTGTATCTAATCCTCTCCTGTGTGATACTGTCTGCTGAGCCGTGTATCTAATCCTCTCCTATGTGATACTGACTGCTGAGCCGTGTATCTAATCCTCTCCTGTGTGATACTGTCTGCTGAGCTGTGTATCTAATCCTCTCCTGTGTGATACTGTCTGCTGAGCTGTGTATCTAATCCTATCCTGTGTGATACTGTCTGCTGAACCATGTATCTAATCCTCTCCTGTGTGATACTGACTGCTGAGCTGTGTATCTAATCCTCTCCTGTGTGATACTGACTGCTGAGCTGTGTATCTAATCCTCTCCTGTGTGATACTGTCTGCTGAGCCGTGTATCTAATCCTATCCTGTGTGATACTGACTGCTGAGCCGTGTATCTAATCCTCTCCTGTGTGATACTGTCTGCTGAGCTGTGTATCTAATCCCATCCTGTGTGATACTGACTGCTGAGCCGTGTATCTAATCCTCTCCTGTGTGATACTGTCTGCTGAGCTGTGTATCTAATCCTATCCTGTGTGATACTGACTGCTGAGCCGTGTATCTAATCCTCTCCTGTGTGATACTGACTGCTGAGCCGTGTATCTAATCCTCTCCTGTGTGATACTGTCTGCTGAGCCGTGTATCTAATCCTCTCCTGTGTGATACTGTCTGCTGAGCCGTGTATCTAATCCTATCCTGTGTGATACTGTCTGCTGAGCTGTGTATCTAATCCTCTCCTGTGTGATACTGTCTGCTGAGCTGTGTATCTAATCCTCTCCTGTGTGATACTGACTGCTGAGCTGTGTATCTAATCCTATCCTGTGTGATACTGTCTGCTGAGCTGTGTATCTAATCCTCTCCTGTGTGATACTGTCTGCTGAGCCGTGTATCTAATCCTATCCTGTGTGATACTGTCTGCTGAGCCGTGTATCTAATCCTATCCTGTGTGATACTGTCTGCTGAGCCGTGTATCTAATCCTCTCCTGTGTGATACTGTCTGCTGAGCCGTGTATCTAATCCTCTCCTGTGTGATACTGTCTGCTGAGCCGTGTATCTAATCCTATCCTGTGTGATACTGTCTGCTGAGCCGTGTATCTAATCCTCTCCTGTGTGATACTGTCTGCTGAGCCGTGTATCTAATCCTATCCTGTGTGATACTGTCTGCTGAGCCGTGTATCTAATCCTATCCTGTGTGATACTGTCTGCTGAGCCATGTATCTAATCCTCTCCTGTGTGATACTGACTGCTGAGCTGTGTATCTAATCCTCTCCTGTGTGATACTGACTGCTGAGCTGTGTATCTAATCCTATCCTGTGTGATACTGTCTGCTGAGCCGTGTATCTAATCCTCTCCTGTGTGATACTGACTGCTGAGCTGTGTATCTAATCCTATCCTGTGTGATACTGTCTGCTGAGCCGTGTATCTAATCCTATCCTGTGTGATACTGTCTGCTGAGCCTTGTATCTAATCCTATCCTGTGTGATACTGACTGCTGAGCCGTGTATCTAATCCTCTCCTGTGTGATACTGACTGCTGAGCTGTGTATCTAATCCTATCCTGTGTGATACTGTCTGCTGAGCTGTGTATCTAATCCTATCCTGTGTGATACTGTCTGCTGAGCCGTGTATCTAATCCTCTCCTGTGTGATACTGTCTGCTGAGCCGTGTATCTAATCCTATCCTGTGTGATACTGTCTGCTGAGCCGTGTATCTAATCCTCTCCTGTGTGATACTGTCTGCTTAGCCGTGTATCTAATCCTCTCCTGTGTGATACTGTCTGCTGAGCCGTGTATCTAATCCTCTCCTGTGTGATACTGTCTGCTGAGCCGTGTATCTAATCCTCTCCTGTGTGATACTGTCTGCTGAGCCTTGTATCTAATCCTCTCCTGTGTGATACTGACTGCTGAGCCGTGTATCTAATCCTCTCCTGTGTGATACTGTCTGCTGAGCTGTGTATCTAATCCTATCCTGTGTGATACTGTCTGCTGAGCCGTGTATCTAATCCTCTCCTGTGTGATACTGTCTGCTGAGCCGTGTATCTAATCCTATCCTGTGTGATACTGTCTGCTGAGCCGTGTATCTAATCCTCTCCTGTGTGATACTGTCTGCTGAGCCGTGTATCTAATCCTCTCCTGTGTGATACTGTCTGCTGAGCCGTGTATCTAATCCTCTCCTGTGTTATACTGTCTGCTGAGCCGTGTATCTAATCCTCTCCTGTGTGATACTGTCTGCTGAGCCGTGTATCTAATCCTATCCTGTGTGATACTGTCTGCTGAGCTGTGTATCTAATCCTCTCCTGTGTGATACTGACTGCTGAGTCGTGTATCTAATCCTATCCTGTGTGATACTGTCTGCTGAGCCGTGTATCTAATCCTCTCCTGTGTGATACTGTCTGCTGAGCCGTGTATCTAATCCTCTCCTGTGTGATACTGTCTGCTGAGCCGTGTATCTAATCCTCTCCTGTGTGATACTGTCTGCTGAGCCGTGTATCTAATCCTATCCTGTGTGATACTGTCTGCTGAGCTGTGTATCTAATCCTCTCCTGTGTGATACTGTCTGCTGAGCCGTGTATCTAATCCTATCCTGTGTGACACTGACTGCTGAGCTGTGTATCTAATCCTCTCCTGTGTGATACTGTCTGCTGAGCCTTGTATCTAATCCTCTCCTGTGTGATGCTGTCTGCTGAGCCGTGTATCTAATCCTCTCCTGTGTGATACTGACTGCTGAGCCGTGTATCTAATCCTATCCTGTGTGATACTGTCTGCTGAGCCTTGTATCTAATCCTCTCCTGTGTAATAGTCTGTTGAGCCGTGTATCTAATCCCATCCTGTGTGATACTGTCTGCTGAGCCGTGTATCTAATCCTCTCCTGTGTGATACTGACTGCTGAGCCGTGTATCTAATCCTATCCTGTGTGATACTGTCTGCTGAGCCGTGTATCTAATCCTCTCCTGTGTGATACTGTCTGCTGAGCCGTGTATCTAATCCTCTCCTGTGTGATAGTCTGCTGAGCCGTGTATCTAATCCTCTCCTGTGTGATACTGTCTGCTGAGCCGTGTATCTAATCCTATCCTGTGTGATATTGTCTGCTGAGCCATGTATCTAATCCTATCCTGTGTGATACTGTCTGCTGAGCCGTGTATCTAATGCTATCCTGTGTGATACTGACTGCTGAGCCGTGTATCTAATCCTCTCCTGTGTGATACTATCTGCCGAGCCGTGTATCTAATGCTCTCCTGTGTGATACTGTCTGCTGAGCCGTGTATCTAATCCTCTCCTGTGTGATACTATCTGCTGAGCCGTGTATGTAATCCTCTTCTGTGTGATACTGTCTGCTGAGCCGTGTATCTAATCCTGTCCTGTGTGATACTGTCTGCTGAGCTGTGTATCTAATCCTATCCTGTGTGATACTGACTGCTGAGCTGTGTATCTAATCCTCTCCTGTGTGATACTGTCTGCTGAGCCGTGTATCTAATCCCCTCCTGTGTGATACTGACTGCTGAGCTGTGTATCTAATCCCCTCCTGTGTGATACTGTCTGCTGAGCTGTGTATCTAATCCTATCCTGTGTGATTCTGTCTGCTGAGCTGTGTATCTAATCCTCTCCTATGTGATACTGACTGCTGAGCCGTGTATCTAATCCTATCCTGTGTGATACTGTCTGCTGAGCCGTGTATCTAATCCTCTCCTGTGTGATACTGTGTGCTGAGCCGTGTATCTAATCCTCTCCTGTGTGATACTGTCTGCTGAGCCGTGTATCTAATCCTCTCCTGTGTGATACTGTCTGCTGAGCCGTGTATCTAATCCTCTCCTGTGTGATACTGTCTGCTGAGCTGTGTATCTAATCCTATCCTGTGTGATACTGTCTGCTGAACCATGTATCTAATCCTCTCCTGTGTGATACTGACTGCTGAGCTGTGTATCTAATCCTCTCCTGTGTGATACTGTCTGCTGAGCCGTGTATCTAATCCTCTCCTGTGTGATACTGTCTGCTGAGCCGTGTATCTAATCTTCTCCTGTGTGATACTGTCTGCTGAGCCGTGTATCTAATCCTATCCTGTGTGATACTGTCTGCTGAGCCGTGTATCTAACCCCCTCCTGTGTGATACTGACTGCTGAGCTGTGTATCTAATCCTATCCTGTGTGATACTGTCTGCTGAGCCGTGTATCTAATCCTCTCCTGTGTGATACTGACTGCTGAGCCGTGTATCTAATCCTCTCCTGTGTGATACTGTCTGCTGAGCCGTGTATCTAACCCCCTCCTGTGTGATACTGACTGCTGAGCTGTGTATCTAATCCTATCCTGTGTGATACTGTCTGCTGAACCATGTATCTAATCCTCTCCTGTGTGATACTGACTGCTGAGCCGTGTATCTAATCCTCTCCTGTGTGATACTGACTGCTGAGCCGTGTATCTAATCCTCTCCTGTGTGATACTGACTGCTGAGCCGTGTATCTAATCCTATCCTGTGTGATACTGTCTGCTGAGCCGTGTATCTAATCCTCTCCTGTGTGATACTGTCTGCTGAGCCGTGTATCTAATCCTATCCTGTGTGATTCTGTCTGCTGAGCCGTGTATCTAATCCTCTCCTGTGTGATACTGTCTGCTGAGCCATGTATCTAATCCTCTCCTGTGTGATGCTGTCTGCTGAGCTGTGTATCTAATCCTCTCCTGTGTGATACTGTCTGCTGAGCCGTGTATCTCATCCTCTCCTGTGTGATACTGTCTGCTGAGCCGTGTATCTAATCCTCTCCTGTGTAATACTGTCTGCTGAGCCGTGTATCTAATCCTCTCCTGTGTGATACTGTCTGCTGAGCCGTGTATCTAATCCTATCCTGTGTGATACAGTCTGCTGAGCTGTGTATCTAATCCCCTCCTGTGTGAAACTGTCTGCTGAGCTGTGTATCTAATCCTATCCTGTGTGATACTGACTGCTGAGCCGTGTATCTAATCCTCTCCTGTGTGATACTGTCTGCTGAGCGGTGTATCTAATCCTCTCCTGTGTGATACTGTCTGCTGAGCGGTGTATCTAATCCCCTCCTGTGTGATACTGTCTGCTGAGCTGTGTATCTAATCCCCTTCTGTGTGATACTGTCTGCTGAGCTGTGTATCTAATCCTATCCTGTGTGATACTGTCTGCTGAGCCGTGTATCTAATCCTATCCTGTGTGATACTGTCTGCTGAGCCGTGTATCTAATCCTATCATGTGTGATACTGTCTGCTGAGCCGTGTATCTAATCCTATCCTGTGTGATACTGTCTGCTGAGCTGTGTATCTAATCCTCTCCTGTGTGAAACTGTCTGCTGAGCCGTGTATCTAATCCCCTCCTGTGTGATACTGTCTGCTGAGCTGTGTATCTAATCCCCTTCTGTGTGATACTGTCTGCTGAGCTGTGTATCTAATCCTATCCTGTGTGATACTGTCTGCTGAGCCGTGTATCTAATCCTATCCTGTGTGATACTGTCTGCTGAGCCGTGTATCTAATCCTATCATGTGTGATACTGTCTGCTGAGCCGTGTATCTAATCCTATCCTGTGTGATACTGTCTGCTGAGCTGTGTATCTAATCCTATCCTGTGTGATACTGTCTGCTGAGCCATGTATCTAATCCCCTCCTGTGTGATACTGTCTGCTGAGCTGTGTATCTAATCCCCTTCTGTGTGATACTGTCTGCTGAGCTGTGTATCTAATCCTATCCTGTGTGATACTGTCTGCTGAGCCGTGTATCTAATCCTATCCTGTGTGATACTGTCTGCTGAGCCGTGTATCTAATCCTATCATGTGTGATACTGTCTGCTGAGCTGTGTATCTAATCCTCTCCTGTGTGATACTGACTGCTGAGCCGTGTATCTAATCCTATACTGTGTGATACTGTCTGCTGAGCCGTGTATCTAATCCTCTCCTTTGTGATACTGACTGCTGATCCTTGTATCTAATCCTATCCTGTGTGATACTGTCTGCTGAGCCGTGTATCTAATCCTATCCTGTGTGATACTGACTGCTGAGCTGTGTATCTAATCCTATCCTGTGTGATACTGTCTACTGAGCCGTGTATCTAATCCTCTCCTGTGTGATACTGTCTGCTGAGCCGTGTATCTAATCCTCTCCTGTGTGATACTGTCTGCTGAGCCGTGTATCTAATCCTATCCTGTGTGATACTGTCTGCTGAGCCGTGTATCTAATCCTCTCCTGTGTGATACTGTCTGCTGAGCTGTGTATCTAATCCTATCCTGTGTGATACTGCCTGCTGAGCCGTGTATCTAATCCTCTCCTGTGTGATACTGTCTGCTGAGCTGTGTATCTAATCCTATCCTGCGTGATACTGTCTGCTGAGCCGTGTATCTAATCCTCTCCTGTGTGATACTGTCTGCTGAGCTGTGTATCTAATCCTCTCCTGTGTGATACTGTCTGCTGAGCTGTGTATCTAATCCTCTCCTGTGTGATACTGTCTGCTGAGCTGTGTATCTAATCCTCTCCTTTGTGATACTGACTGCTGATCCTTGTATCTAATCCTATCCTGTGTGATACTGTCTGCTGAGCCGTGTATCTAATCCTATCCTGTGTGATACTGACTGCTGAGCTGTGTATCTAATCCTATCCTGCGTGATACTGCCTGCTGAGCTGTGTATCTAATCCTATCCTGTGTGATACTGCCTGCTGAGCCGTGTATCTAATCCTCTCCTGTGTGATACTGTCTGCTGAGCTGTGTATCTAATCCTCTCCTGTGTGATACTGTCTGCTGAGCTGTGTATCTAATCCTCTCCTGTGTGATACTGTCTGCTGAGCTGTGTATCTAATCCTATCCTGTGTGATACTGTCTGCTGAGCCGTGTATCTAATCCTCTCCTGTGCGATACTGTCTGCTGAGCTGTGTATCTAATCCTATCCTGTGTGATACTGTCTGCTGAGCCGTGTATCTAATCCTCTCCTGTGTGATACTGACTGCTGAGCCGTGTATCTAATCCTATCCTGCGTGATACTGTCTGCTGAGCTGTGTATCTAATCCTATCCTGTGTGATACTGTCTGCTGAGCCGTGTATCTAATCCTCTCCTGTGCGATACTGTCTGCTGAGCCGTGTATCTAATCCTCTCCTGTGTGATACTGTCTGCTGAGCCGTGTATCTAATACTCTCCTGTGTGATACTGTCTGCTGAGCTGTGTATCTAATCCTATCCTGTGTGATACTGACTGCTGAGCCGTGTATCTAATCCTATCCTGTGTGATACTGTCTGCTGAGCTGTGTATCTAATCCTCTCCTGTGTGATACTGTCTGCTGAGCTGTGTATCTAATCCTCTCCTGTGTGATACTGTCTGCTGAGCTGTGTATCTAATCCTATCCTGCGTGATACTGCCTGCTGAGCTGTGTATCTAATCCTATCCTGTGTGATACTGCCTGCTGAGCCGTGTATCTAATCCTCTCCTGTGTGATACTGTCTGCTGAGCTGTGTATCTAATCCTCTCCTGTGTGATTCTGTCTGCTGAGCTGTGTATCTAATCCTCTCCTGTGTGATTCTGTCTGCTGAGCCGTGTATCTAATCCTATCCTGTGTGATACTGTCTGCTGAGCCGTGTATCTAATCCTATCCTGTGTGATACTGTCTGCTGAGCCGTGTATCTAATCCTCTCCTGTGTGATTCTGTCTGCTGAGCCGTGTATCTAATCCTCTCCTGTGTGATTCTGACTGCTGAGCCGTGTATCTAATCCACTCCTGTGTGATTCTGTCTGCTGAGCCGTGTATCTAATCCTCTTCTGTGTGATACTGACTGCTGAGCCGTGTATCTAATCCTCTCCTGTGTGATACTGTCTGCTGAACCGTGTATCTAATCCTCTCCTGTGTGATACTGTCTGCTGAGCCGTGTATCTAATCCTATCCTGTGTGATACTGTCTGCTGAGCCGTGTATCTAATCCTCTCCTGTGTGATACTGTCTGCTGAGCTGTGTATCTAATCCTATCCTGTGTGATACTGTCTGCTGAGCCGTGTATCTAATCCTCTCCTGTGTGATACTGTCTGCTGAGCCATGTATCTAATCCTCTCCTGTGTGATACTGTCTGCTGAGCCATGTATCTAATCCTCTCCTGTGTGATACTGTCTGCTGAGCTGTTTTTCTAATCCTATCCTGTGTGATACTGTCTGCTGAGCCGTGTATCTAATCCTCTCCTGTGTGATACTGTCTGCTGAGCCGTGTATCTAATCCTATCCTGTGTGATACTGTCTGCTGAGCCGTGTATCTAATCCTCTCCTGTGTGATACTGTCTGCTGAGCCGTGTATCTAATCCTCTCCTGTGTGATACTGTCTGCTGAGCTGTGTATCTAATCCTCTCCTGTGTGATACTGACTGCTGAGCTGTGTATCTAATCCTATCCTGTGTGATACTGACTGCTGAGCCGTGTATCTAATCCTCTCCTGTGTGATACTGTCTGCTGAGCCGTGTATCTAATCCTATCATGTGTGATACTGTCTGCTGAGCTGTGTATCTAATCCTCTCCTGTGTGATACTGACTGCTGAGCCGTGTATCTAATCCTATCCTGTGTGATACTGTCTGCTGAGCCGTGTATCTAATCCTATCCTGTGTGATACTGACTGCTGAGCCGTGTATCTAATCCTCTCCTTTGTGATACTGACTGCTGAGCCTTGTATCTAATCCTATCCTGTGTGATACTGTCTGCTGAGCCGTGTATCTAATCCTATCCTGTGTGATACTGTCTGCTGAGCTGTGTATCTAATCCTATCCTGTGTGATACTGCCTGCTGAGCTGTGTATCTTATCCTATCCTGTGTGATACTGTCTGATGAGCTGTGTATCTAATCCTCTCCTGTGTGATACTGTCTGCTGAGCCGTGTATCTAATCCTCTCCTGTGCGATACTGTCTGCTGAGCCGTGTATCTAATCCTCTCCTGTGTGATACTGTCTGCTGAGCCGTGTATCTAATACTCTCCTGTGTGATACTGTCTGCTGAGCTGTGTATCTAATCCTATCCTGTGTGATACTGACTGCTGAGCCGTGTATCTAATCCTATCCTGTGTGATACTGTCTGCTGAGCTGTGTATCTAATCCTCTCCTGTGTGATACTGTCTGCTGAGCTGTGTATCTAATCCTCTCCTGTGTGATACTGTCTGCTGAGCTGTGTATCTAATCCTATCCTGCGTGATACTGCCTGCTGAGCTGTGTATCTAATCCTATCCTGTGTGATACTGTCTGCTGAGCCGTGTATCTAATCCTCTCCTGTGCGATACTGTCTGCTGAGCCGTGTATCTAATCCTCTCCTGTGTGATACTGTCTGCTGAGCCGTGTATCTAATACTCTCCTGTGTGATACTGTCTGCTGAGCTGTGTATCTAATCCTATCCTGTGTGATACTGACTGCTGAGCCGTGTATCTAATCCTATCCTGTGTGATACTGTCTGCTGAGCTGTGTATCTAATCCTCTCCTGTGTGATACTGTCTGCTGAGCTGTGTATCTAATCCTCTCCTGTGTGATACTGTCTGCTGAGCTGTGTATCTAATCCTATCCTGCGTGATACTGCCTGCTGAGCTGTGTATCTAATCCTATCCTGTGTGATACTGCCTGCTGAGCCGTGTATCTAATCCTCTCCTGTGTGATACTGTCTGCTGAGCTGTGTATCTAATCCTCTCCTGTGTGATTCTGTCTGCTGAGCTGTGTATCTAATCCTCTCCTGTGTGATTCTGTCTGCTGAGCCGTGTATCTAATCCTATCCTGTGTGATACTGTCTGCTGAGCCGTGTATCTAATCCTATCCTGTGTGATACTGTCTGCTGAGCCGTGTATCTAATCCTCTCCTGTGTGATTCTGTCTGCTGAGCCGTGTATCTAATCCTCTCCTGTGTGATTCTGACTGCTGAGCCGTGTATCTAATCCACTCCTGTGTGATTCTGTCTGCTGAGCCGTGTATCTAATCCTCTTCTGTGTGATACTGACTGCTGAGCCGTGTATCTAATCCTCTCCTGTGTGATACTGTCTGCTGAACCGTGTATCTAATCCTCTCCTGTGTGATACTGTCTGCTGAGCCGTGTATCTAATCCTATCCTGTGTGATACTGTCTGCTGAGCCGTGTATCTAATCCTCTCCTGTGTGATACTGTCTGCTGAGCTGTGTATCTAATCCTATCCTGTGTGATACTGTCTGCTGAGCCGTGTATCTAATCCTCTCCTGTGTGATACTGTCTGCTGAGCCATGTATCTAATCCTCTCCTGTGTGATACTGTCTGCTGAGCCATGTATCTAATCCTCTCCTGTGTGATACTGTCTGCTGAGCTGTTTTTCTAATCCTATCCTGTGTGATACTGTCTGCTGAGCCGTGTATCTAATCCTCTCCTGTGTGATACTGTCTGCTGAGCCGTGTATCTAATCCTATCCTGTGTGATACTGTCTGCTGAGCCGTGTATCTAATCCTCTCCTGTGTGATACTGTCTGCTGAGCCGTGTATCTAATCCTCTCCTGTGTGATACTGTCTGCTGAGCTGTGTATCTAATCCTCTCCTGTGTGATACTGACTGCTGAGCTGTGTATCTAATCCTATCCTGTGTGATACTGACTGCTGAGCCGTGTATCTAATCCTCTCCTGTGTGATACTGTCTGCTGAGCCGTGTATCTAATCCTATCATGTGTGATACTGTCTGCTGAGCTGTGTATCTAATCCTCTCCTGTGTGATACTGACTGCTGAGCCGTGTATCTAATCCTATCCTGTGTGATACTGTCTGCTGAGCCGTGTATCTAATCCTATCCTGTGTGATACTGACTGCTGAGCCGTGTATCTAATCCTCTCCTTTGTGATACTGACTGCTGAGCCTTGTATCTAATCCTATCCTGTGTGATACTGTCTGCTGAGCCGTGTATCTAATCCTATCCTGTGTGATACTGTCTGCTGAGCTGTGTATCTAATCCTATCCTGTGTGATACTGCCTGCTGAGCTGTGTATCTTATCCTATCCTGTGTGATACTGTCTGCTGAGCCTTGTATCTAATCCTATCCTGTGTGATACTGTCTGCTGAGCCGTGTATCTAATCCTCTCCTGTGTGATACTGACTGCTGAGCCTTGTATCTAATCCTATCCTGTGTGATACTGACTGCTGAGCCGTGTATCTAATCCTCTCCTTTGTGATACTGACTGCTGAGCCTTGTATCTAATCCTATCCTGTGTGATACTGTCTGCTGAGCCGTGTATCTAATCCTATCCTGTGTGATACTGTCTGCTGAGCTGTGTATCTAATCCTCTCCTGTGTGATACTGTCTGCTGAGCTGTGTATCTAATCCTCTCCTGTGTGATACTGTCTGCTGAGCTGTGTATCTAATCCTCTCCTGTGTGATACTGTCTGCTGAGCCGTGTATCTAATCCTATCCTGTGTGATACTGTCTGCTGAGCCGTGTATCTAATCCTCTCCTGTGTGATTCTGTCTGCTGAGCCGTGTATCTAATCCTCTCCTGTGTGATACTGTCTGCTGAGCTGTGTATCTAATCCTCTCCTGTGTGATACTGTCTGCTGAGCTGTGTATCTAATCCTATCCTGTGTGATACTGTCTGCTGAGCCGTGTATCTAATCCTCTCCTGTGTGATACTGTCTGCTGAGCCGTGTATCTAATCCTCTCCTGTGTGATACTGACTGCTGAGCCGTGTATCTAATCCTATCCTGTGTGATACTGTCTGCTGAGCCGTGTATCTAATCCTCTCCTGTGTGATTCTGTCTGCTGATCCGTGTATCTAATCCTCTTCTGTGTGATACTGACTGCTGAGCCGTGTATCTAATCCTCTCCTGTGTGATACTGTCTGCTGAGCCGTGTATCTAATCCTATCCTGTGTGATACTGTCTGCTGAGCTGTGTATCTAATCCTCTCCTGTGTGATACTGTCTGCTGAGCCGTGTATCTAATCCTCTCCTGTGTGATACTGACTGCTGAGCCTTGTATCTAATCCTATCCTGTGTGATACTGTCTGCTGAGCCGTGTATCTAATCCTATCCTGTGTGATACTGACTGCTGAGCCGTGTATCTAATCCTATCCTGTGTGATACTGACTGCTGAGCCTTGTATCTAATCCTATCCTGTGTGATACTGTCTGCTGAGCTGTGTATCTAATCCTCTCCTGTGTGATACTGTCTGCTGAGCCGTGTATCTAATCCTCTCCTGTGTGATACTGTCTGCTGAGCCGTGTATCTAATCCTATCCTGTGTGATACTATCTGCTGAGCCGTGTATCTAATCCTATACTATGTGATACTGTCTGCTGAGCCGTGTATCTAATCCTCTCCTGTGTGATACTGTCTGCTGAGCTGTGTATCTAATCCTATCCTGTGTGATACTGTCTGCTGAGCCGTGTATCTAATCCTCTCCTGTGTGATACTGTCTGCTGAGCTGTGTATCTAATCCTATCCTGTGTGATACTGTCTGCTGAGCTGTGTATCTAATCTTCTCCTGTGTGATACTGTCTGCTGAGCTGTGTATCTAATCCTATCCTGTGTGATACTGTCTGCTGAGCTGTGTATCTAATCCTATACTATGTGATACTGTCTGCTGAGCCGTGTATCTAATCCTCTCCTGTGTGATACTGTCTGCTGAGCTGTGTATCTAATCCTATACTATGTGATACTGACTGCTGAGCCGTGTATCTAATCCTATACTATGTGATACTGACTGCTGAGCCGTGTATCTAATCCTCTCCTGTGTGATACTGTCTGCTGAGCCGTGTATCTAATCCTCTCCTGTGTGATTCTGTCTGCTGAGCCGTGTATCTAATCCTCTCCTGTGTGATACTGACTGCTGAGCCGTGTATCTAATCCTCTCCTGTGTGATACTATCTGCTGAGCCGTGTATCTAATCCTATCCTGTGTGATACTGTCTGCTGAGCTGTGTATCTAATCCTATCCTGTGTGATACTGTCTGCTGAGCCGTGTATCTAATCCTCTCCTGTGTGATACTGTCTGCTGAGCTGTGTATCTAATCCTATCCTGTGTGATACTGTCTGCTGAGCTGTATATCTAATCTTCTCCTGTGTGATACTGTCTGCTGAGCTGTGTATCTAATCCTATCCTGTGTGATACTGTCTGCTGAGCTGTGTATCTAATCCTATCCTGTGTGATACTGTCTGCTGAGCTGTATATCTAATCTTCTCCTGTGTGATACTGTCTGCTGAGCTGTGTATCTAATCCTCTCCTGTGTGATACTGTCTGCTGAGCTGTGTATCTAATCCTATCCTGTGTGATACTGTCTGCTGAGCCGTGTATCTAATCCTATCCTGTGTGATACTGTCTGCTGAGCTGTGTATATAATCCTATCCTGTGTGATACTGTCTGCTGAGCTGTGTATCTAATCCTATACTATGTGATACTGTCTGCTGAGCCGTGTATCTAATCCTCTCCTGTGTGATACTGTCTGCTGAGCTGTGTATCTAATCCTATACTATGTGATACTGACTGCTGAGCCGTGTATCTAATCCTATACTATGTGATACTGACTGCTGAGCCGTGTATCTAATCCTCTCCTGTGTGATACTGACTGCTGAGCTGTGTATCTAATCCTCTCCTGTGTGATTCTGTCTGCTGAGCCGTGTATCTAATCCTCTCCTGTGTGATACTGTCTGCTGAGCCGTGTATCTAATCCTCTCCTGTGTGATACTGTCTGCTGAGCCGTGTATCTAATCCTATCTTGTGTGATACTGTCTGCTGAGCTGTGTATCTAATCCTCTCCTGTGTGATACTGACTGCTGAGCCGTGTATCTAATCCACTCCTGTGTGATTCTGTCTGCTGATCCGTGTATCTAATCCTCTTCTGTGTGATACTGACTGCTGAGCCGTGTATCTAATCCTCTCCTGTGTGATACTGTCTGCTGAGCCGTGTATCTAATCCTATCCTGTGTGATACTGTCTGCTGAGCTGTGTATCTAATCCTCTCCTGTGTGATACTGTCTGCTGAGCCGTGTATCTAATCCTCTCCTGTGTGATACTGACTGCTGAGCCTTGTATCTAATCCTATCCTGTGTGATACTGTCTGCTGAGCCTTGTATCTAATCCTATCCTGTGTGATACTGACTGCTGAGCTGTGTATCTAATCCTATCCTGTGTGATACTGTCTGCTGAGCTGTGTATCTAATCCTCTCCTGTGTGATACTGTCTGCTGAGCTGTGTATCTAATCCTATCCTGTGTGATACTGTCTGCTGAGCTGTGTATCTAATCCTCTCCTGTGTGATACTGTCTGCTGAGCCGTGTATCTAATCCTCTCCTGTGTGATACTGACTGCTGAGCCTTGTATCTAATCCTATCCTGTGTGATACTGTCTGCTGAGCTGTGTATCTAATCCTCTCCTGTGTGATACTGACTGCTGAGCCGTGTATCTAATCCTCTCCTGTGTTATTCTGTCTGCTGAGCCGTGTATCTAATCCTCTCCTGTGTGATACTGACTGCTGAGCCGTGTATCTAATCCTCTCCTGTGTGATACTGTCTGCTGAGCTGTGTATCTAATCCTATCTTCTGTGATACTGTCTGCTGAGCTGTGTATCTAATCCTATCCTGTGTGATACTGTCTGCTGAGCTGTGTATCTAATCCTATACTATGTGATACTGTCTGCTGAGCCGTGTATCTAATCCTCTCCTGTGTGATACTGTCTGCTGAGCTGTGTATCTAATCCTATACTATGTGATACTGACTGCTGAGCCGTGTATCTAATCCTCTCCTGTGTGATACTGTCTGCTGAGCCGTGTATCTAATCCTATACTATGTGATACAGTCTGCTGAGCCGTGTATCTAATCCTATCCTGTGTGATACTGACTGCTGAGCCGTGTATCTAATCCTCTCCTGTGTGATACTGTCTGCTGAGCTGTGTATCTAATCCTCTCCTGTGTGATACTGTCTGCTGAGCCGTGTATCTAATCCTATCCTGTGTGATACTGTCTGCTGAGCCGTGTATCTAATCCTCTCCTGTGTGAAACTGTCTGCTGAGCTGTGTATCTAATCCTCTCCTATGTGATACTGTCTGCTGAGCCGTGTATCTAATCCTATCCTGTGTGATACTGACTGCTGAGCCGTGTATCTAATCCTATCCTGTGTGATACTGTCTGCTGAGCCGTGTATCTAATCCTCTCCTGTGTGATACTGTCTGCTGAGCTGTGTATCTAATCCTATCCTGTGTGATACTGTCTGCTGAGCCGTGTATCTAATCCTCTCCTGTGTGATACTGTCTGCTGAGCTGTGTATCTAATCCTCTCCTGTGTGATACTGTCTGCTGAGCCGTGTATCTAATCCTTTCCTGTGTGATACTATCTGCTGAGCCGTGTATCTAATCCTATACTATGTGATACTGTCTGCTGAGCCGTGTATCTAATCCTATACTATGTGATACTGACTGCTGAGCCGTGTATCTAATCCTATACTATGTGATACTGACTGCTGAGCCGTGTATCTAATCCTCTCCTGTGTGATACTGTCTGCTGAGCCGTGTATCTAATCCTATACTATGTGATACAGTCTGCTGAGCTGTGTATCTAATCCTCTCCTGTGTGAAACTGTCTGCTGAGCCATGTATCTAATCCTCTCCTATGTGATACTGTCTGCTGAGCTGTGTATCTAATCCTCTCCTGTGTGATATTGTCTGCTGAGCCGTGTATCTAATCCTATACTATGTGATACAGTCTGCTGAGCTGTGTATCTAATCCTCTCCTGTGTGAAACTGTCTGCTGAGCCGTGTATCTAATCCTCTCCTATGTGATACTGTCTGCTGAGCTGTGTATCTAATCCTATACTATGTGATACTGACTGCTGAGCCGTGTATCTAATCCTCTCCTGTGTGATACTGTCTGCTGAGCCGTGTATCTAATCCTCTCCTATGTGATACTGTCTGCTGAGCCATGTATCTAATCCTCTCCTATGTGATACTGTCTGCTGAGCCGTGTATCTAATCCTCTCCTATGTGATACTGTCTGCTGAGCCATGTATCTAATCCTCTCCTATGTGATACTGTCTGCTGAGCTGTGTATCTAATCCTCTCCTGTGTGATACTGTCTGCTGAGCCGTGTATCTAATCCTATACTATGTGATACAGTCTGCTGAGCTGTGTATCTAATCCTCTCCTGTGTGATACTGTCTGCTGAGCTGTGTATCTAATCCTCTCCTATGTGATACTGTCTGCTGAGCTGTGTATCTAATCCTATCCTGTGTGATACTGTCTGCTGAGCCGTGTATCTAATCCTCTCCTGTGTGATACTGTCTGCTGAGCTGTGTATCTAATCCTATCCTGTGTGATACTGTCTGCTGAGCCGTGTATCTAATCCTCTCCTGTGTGATACTGTCTGCTGAGCCGTGTATCTAATCTTCTCCTGTGTGATACTGTCTGCTGAGCTGTGTATCTAATCCTATCCTGTGTGATACTGTCTGCTGAGCCGTGTATCTAATCCTATCCTGTGTGATACTGTCTGCTGAGCCGTGTATCTAATCTTCTCCTGTGTGATACTGTCTGCTGAGCCGTGTATCTAATCCTTTCCTGTGTGATACTATCTGCTGAGCCGTGTATCTAATCCTATACTATGTGATACTGTCTGCTGAGCCGTGTATCTAATCCTCTCCTGTGTGATACTGTCTGCTGAGCCGTGTATCTAATCTTCTCCTGTGTGATACTGTCTGCTGAGCTGTGTATCTAATCCTATCCTGTGTGATACTGTCTGCTGAGCTGTGTATCTAATCCTATCCTGTGTGATTCTGTCTGCTGAGCCGTGTATCTAATCCTATCCTGTGTGATACTGTCTGCTGAGCCGTGTATCTAATCCTATCCTGTGTGATACTGTCTGCTGAGCTGTGTATCTAATCCTATCCTGTGTGATACTGTCTGCTGAGCTGTGTATCTAATCCTCTCCTGTGTGATACTGTCTGCTGAGCCGTGTATCTAATCCTATCCTGTGTGATACTGTCTGCTGAGCCGTGTATCTAATCTTCTCCTGTGTGATACTGTCTGCTGAGCTGTGTATCTAATCCTATCCTGTGTGATACTGTCTGCTGAGCCGTGTATCTAATCCTCTCCTGTGTGATACTGTCTGCTGAGCTGTGTATCTAATCCTATCCTGTGTGATACTGTCTGCTGAGCCGTGTATCTAATCCTCTCCTGTGTGATATTGTCTGCTGAGCTGTGTATCTAATCCTATCCTGTGTGATACTGACTGCTGAGCTGTGTATCTAATTCTATCCTGTGTGATACTGTCTGCTGAGCTGTGTATCTAATCCTCTCCTGTGTGATACTGTCTGCTGAGCTGTGTATCTAATCCTATCCTGTGTGATACTGTCTGCTGAGCTGTGTATCTAATACTATCCTGTGTGATACTGTCTGCTGAGCTGTGTATCTAATACTATCCTGTGTGATACTGTCTGCTGAGCTGTGTATCTAATACTATCCTGTGTGATACTGACTGCTGAGCCATGTATCTAATCCTATCCTGTGTGATACTGTCTGCTGAGCCGTGTATCTAATCCTCTCCTGTGTGATAATGTCTGCTGAGCAGTGTATCTAATCCTATACTATGTGATACAGTCTGCTGAGCTGTGTATCTAATCCTCTCCTGTGTGAAACTGTCTGCTGAGCTGTGTATCTAATCCTCTCCTATGTGATACTGTCTGCTGAGCCGTGTATCTAATCCTATCCTGTGTGATACTGACTGCTGAGCCATGTATCTAATCCTATCCTGTGTGATACTGTCTGCTGAGCCGTGTATCTAATCCTCTCCTGTGTGATACTGTCTGCTGAGCCGTGTATCTAATACTATCCTGTGTGATACTGTCTGCTGAGCTGTGTATCTAATACTATCCTGTGTGATACTGTCTGCTGAGCTGTGTATCTAATACTATCCTGTGTAATACTGTCTGCTGAGCCATGTATCTAATCCTATCCTGTGTGATACTGTCTGCTGAGCTGTGTATCTAATACTATCCTGTATGATACTGTCTGCTGAGCCGTGTATCTAATCCTATCCTGTGTGATACTGACTGCTGAGCCGTGTATCTAATCCTGTCCTGTGTTATACTGTCTGCTGAGCCGTGTATCTAATCCTATCCTGTGTGATACTGTCTGCTGAGCCGTGTATCTAATCCTCTCCTGTGTGATACTGTCTGCTGAGCCGTGTATCTAATCCTCTCCTGTGTGATACTGTCTGCTGAGCTGTGTATCTAATCCTATCCTGTGTGATACTGACTGCTGAGCCGTGTATCTAATCCTATCCTGTGTGATACTGCCTGCTGAGCTGTGTATCTAATCCTATCCTGTGTGATACTGTCTGCTGAGCCGTGTATCTAATCCTCTCCTGTGTGATACTGTCTGCTGAACCTTGTATCTAATCCTATCCTGTGTGATACTGTCTGCTGAGCTGTGTATCTAATTCTATACTATGTGATACTGTCTGCTGAGCCGTGTATCTAATCCTCTCCTGTGTGATACTGTCTGCTGAGCCGTGTATCTAATCCTCTCCTGTGTGATACTGACTGCTGAGCCGTGTATCTAATCCTATCCTGTGTGATACTGTCTGCTGAGCCGTGTATCTAATCCTATCCTGTGTGATACTGACTGCTGAGCCGTGTATCTAATCCTATCCTGTGTGATACTGTCTGCTGAGCCGTGTATCTACTCCTCTCCTGTGTGATACTGACTGCTGAGCCGTGTATCTAATCCTATCCTGTGTGATACTGTCTGCTGAGCTGTGTATCTAATCCTCTCCTGTGTGATACTGTCTGCTGAGCTGTGTATCTAATCCTCTCCTGTGTGATACTGTCTGCTGAGCCGCGTATCTAATCCTCTCCTGTGTGATACTGTCTGCTGAGCTGTGTATCTAATCCTATCCTGTGTGATACTGTCTGCTGAGCCGTGTATCTAATCCTATAATGTGTGATACTGTCTGCTGAGCCGTGTAGCTAATCCTATCCTGTGTGATACTGTCTGCTGAGCCGTGTATCTAATCCTCTCCTGTGTGATACTGTCTGCTGAGCTGTGTATCTAATCCTATCCTGTGTGATACTGTCTGCTGAGCCGCGTATCTAATCCTATCCTGTGTGATACTGTCTGCTGAGCCGTGTATCTAATCCTATCCTGTGTGATACTGTCTGCTGAGCCGTGTATCTAATCCTCTCCTGTGTGATACTGTCTGCTGAGCCGTATATCTAATCTTCTCCTGTGTGATACTGACTGCTGAGCCGTGTATCTAATCCTATCCTGTGTGATACTGTCTGCTGAGCCGTGTATCTAATCCTATCCTGTGTGATACTGTCTGCTGAGCCGCGTATCTAATCCTCTCCTGTGTGATACTGTCTGCTGAGCTGTGTATCTAATCCTATCCTGTGTGATACTGTCTGCTGAGCCGTGTATCTAATCTTCTCCTGTGTGATACTGACTGCTGAGCCGTGTATCTAATCCTATCCTGTGTGATACTGTCTGCTGAGCCGTGTATCTAATCCTATCCTGTGTGATACTGTCTGCTGAGCCGCGTATCTAATCCTCTCCTGTGTGATACTGTCTGCTGAGCTGTGTATCTAATCCTATCCTGTGTGATACTGTCTGCTGAGCCGTGTATCTAATCCTATACTGTGTGATACTGTCTGCTGAGCCGTGTATCTAATCCTCTCCTGTGTGATACTGTCTGCTGAGCCGTGTATCTAATCCTCTCCTGTGTGATACTGTCTGCTGAGCTGTGTATCTAATCCTATCCTGTGTGATACTGTCTGCTGAGCCGTGTATCTAATCCTATCCTGTGTGATACTGTCTGCTGAGCCGTGTATCTAATCCTATCCTGTGTGATACTGTCTGCTGAGCCGTGTATCTAATCTTCTCCTGTGTGATACTGTCTGCTGAGCCGTGTATCTAATCTTCTCCTGTGTGATACTGTCTGCTGAGCTGTGTATCTAATCCTATCCTGTGTGATACTGACTGCTGAGCCGTGTATCTAATCCTATCCTGTGTGATACTGTCTGCTGAGCCGTGTATCTAATCTTCTCCTGTGTGATACTGTCTGCTGAGCTGTGTATCTAATCCTATCCTGTGTGATACTGTCTGCTGAGCCGTGTATCTAATCCTATCCTGTGTGATACTGTCTGCTGAGCCGTGTATTTAATCCTATCCTGTGTGATACTGTCTGCTGAGCCGTGTATCTAATCTTCTCCTGTGTGATACTGTCTGCTGAGCTGTGTATCTAATCCTATCCTGTGTGATACTGTCTGCTGAGCTGTGTATCTAATCCTATCCTGTGTGATACTGTCTGCTGAGCCGTGTATCTAATCCTATCCTGTGTGATACTGTCTGCTGAGCCGTGTATCTAATCCTATCCTGTGTGATACTGTCTGCTGAGCCGTGTATCTAATCCTCTCCTGTGTGATACTGACTGCTGAGCCGTGTATCTAATCCTATCCTGTGTGATACTGTCTGCTGAGCCGTGTATCTAATCTTCTCCTGTGTGATACTGTCTGCTGAGCTGTGTATCTAATCCTATCCTGTGTGATACTGTCTGCTGAGCTGTGTATCTAATCTTCTCCTGTGTGATACTGTCTGCTGAGCTGTGTATCTAATCCTCTCCTGTGTGATACTGTCTGCTGAGCTGTGTATCTAATCCTCTCCTGTGTGATACTGACTGCTTAGCTGTGTATCTAATCTTCTCCTGTGTGATACTGTCTGCTGAGCTGTGTATCTAATCCTATCCTGTGTGATACTGACTGCTGAGCCGTGTATCTAATCCTATCCTGTGTGATACTGACTGCTGAGCCGTGTATCTAATCCTATCCTGTGTGATACTGACTGCTGAGCTGTGTATCTAATCCTATCCTGTGTGATACTGTCTGCTGAGCCGTGTATCTAATCCTATCCTGTGTGATACTGTCTGCTGAGCCGTGTATCTAATCCTCTCCTGTGTGATACTGTCTGCTGAGCCGTGTATCTAATCCTATCCTGTGTGATACTGTCTGCTGAGCCGTGTATCTAATCCTATCCTGTGTGATACTGTCTGCTGAGCCGTATATCTAATCCTCTCCTCTGTGATACTGACTGCTGAGCCGTGTATCTAATCCTGTCCTGTGTGATACTGTCTGCTGAGCCGTGTATCTAATCCTCTCCTGTGTGATACTGTCTGCTGAGCCGTGTATCTAATCCTGTCCTGTGTGATACTGTCTGCTGAGCCGTGTATCTTATCCTCTCCTGTGTGATACTGTCTGCTGAGCCGTGTATCTAATCCTGTCCTGTGTGATACTGTCTGCTGAGCCGTGTATCTTATCCTCTCCTGTGTGATACTGACTGCTGAGCCGTGTATCTAATCCTCTCCTGTGTGATACTGTCTGCTGAGCCGTGTATCTAATCCTCTCCTGTGTGATACTGTCTGCTGAGCCGTGTATCTAATCCTCTCCTGTGTAATACTGTCTGCTGAGCTGTGTATCTAATCCTATCCTGTGTGATACTGTCTGCTGAGCTGTGTATCTAATCCCCTCCTGTGTGATACTGTCTGCTGAGCCGTGTATCTAATCCTCTCCTGTGTGATACTGTCTGCTGAGCCGTGTATCTAATCCTCTCCTGTGTGATACTGTCTGCTGAGCTGTGTATCTAATCCTATCCTGTGTGATACTGTCTGCTGAGCTGTGTATCTAATCCTATCCTGTGTGATGCTGTCTGCTGAGCCGTGTATCTAATCCTCTCCTGTGTGATACTGTCTGCTGAGCCGTGTATCTAATCCTATCCTGTGTGATACTGTCTGCTGAGCTGTGTATCTAATCCTCTCCTGTGTGATACTGTCTGCTGAGCCGTGTATCTAATCCTATCCTGTGTGATACTGTCTGCTGAGCTGTGTATCTAATCCTATCCTGTGTGATACTGTCTGCTGAACCTTGTATCTAATCCTATCCTGTGTGATACTGTCTGCTGAGCTGTGTATCTAATCCTATACTATGTGATACTGTCTGCTGAGCCGTGTATCTAATCCTCTCCTGTGTGATACTGTCTGCTGAGCCGTGTATCTAATCCTCTCCTGTGTGATACTGACTGCTGAGCCGTGTATCTAATCCTATCCTGTGTGATACTGTCTGCTGAGCCGTGTATCTAATCCTATCCTGTGTGATACTGACTGCTGAGCCGTGTATCTAATCCTATCCTGTGTGATACTGTCTGCTGAGCCGTGTATCTACTCCTCTCCTGTGTGATACTGACTGCTGAGCCGTGTATCTAATCCTATCCTGTGTGATACTGTCTGCTGAGCTGTGTATCTAATCCTCTCCTGTGTGATACTGTCTGCTGAGCTGTGTATCTAATCCTCTCCTGTGTGATACTGTCTGCTGAGCCGCGTATCTAATCCTCTCCTGTGTGATACTGTCTGCTGAGCTGTGTATCTAATCCTATCCTGTGTGATACTGTCTGCTGAGCCATGTATCTAATCCTATCCTGTGTGATACTGTCTGCTGAGCCGTGTATCTAATCCTATAATGTGTGATACTGTCTGCTGAGCCGTGTAGCTAATCCTATCCTGTGTGATACTGTCTGCTGAGCCGTGTATCTAATCCTCTCCTGTGTGATACTGTCTGCTGAGCTGTGTATCTAATCCTATCCTGTGTGATACTGTCTGCTGAGCCGCGTATCTAATCCTATCCTGTGTGATACTGTCTGCTGAGCCGTATATCTAATCTTCTCCTGTGTGATACTGACTGCTGAGCCATGTATCTAATCCTATCCTGTGTGATACTGTCTGCTGAGCCGTGTATCTAATCTTCTCCTGTGTGATACTGACTGCTGAGCCGTGTATCTAATCCTATCCTGTGTGATACTGTCTGCTGAGCCGTGTATCTAATCCTATCCTGTGTGATACTGTCTGCTGAGCCGCGTATCTAATCCTCTCCTGTGTGATACTGTCTGCTGAGCTGTGTATCTAATCCTATCCTGTGTGATACTGTCTGCTGAGCCGTGTATCTAATCCTATACTGTGTGATACTGTCTGCTGAGCCGTGTATCTAATCCTCTCCTGTGTGATACTGTCTGCTGAGCCGTGTATCTAATCCTCTCCTGTGTGATACTGTCTGCTGAGCTGTGTATCTAATCCTATCCTGTGTGATACTGTCTGCTGAGCCGTGTATCTAATCCTATCCTGTGTGATACTGTCTGCTGAGCCGTGTATCTAATCCTATCCTGTGTGATACTGTCTGCTGAGCCGTGTATCTAATCTTCTCCTGTGTGATACTGTCTGCTGAGCCGTGTATCTAATCTTCTCCTGTGTGATACTGTCTGCTGAGCTGTGTATCTAATCCTATCCTGTGTGATACTGACTGCTGAGCCGTGTATCTAATCCTATCCTGTGTGATACTGTCTGCTGAGCCGTGTATCTAATCTTCTCCTGTGTGATACTGTCTGCTGAGCTGTGTATCTAATCCTATCCTGTGTGATACTGTCTGCTGAGCCGTGTATCTAATCCTATCCTGTGTGATACTGTCTGCTGAGCCGTGTATCTAATCCTATCCTGTGTGATACTGTCTGCTGAGCCGTGTATCTAATCCTATCCTGTGTGATACTGTCTGCTGAGCCGTGTATCTAATCTTCTCCTGTGTGATACTGTCTGCTGAGCTGTGTATCTAATCCTATCCTGTGTGATACTGTCTGCTGAGCTGTGTATCTAATCCTATCCTGTGTGATACTGTCTGCTGAGCCGTGTATCTAATCCTATCCTGTGTGATACTGTCTGCTGAGCCGTGTATCTAATCCTATCCTGTGTGATACTGTCTGCTGAGCCGTGTATCTAATCTTCTCCTGTGTGATACTGTCTGCTGAGCTGTGTATCTAATCCTATCCTGTGTGATACTGTCTGCTGAGCCGTGTATCTAATCCTATCCTGTGTGATACTGTCTGCTGAGCCGTGTATCTAATCCTATCCTGTGTGATACTGTCTGCTGAGCCGTGTATCTAATCCTCTCCTGTGTGATACTGTCTGCTGAGCCGTGTATCTAATCCTCTCCTGTGTGATACTGACTGCTGAGCCGTGTATCTAATCCTATCCTGTGTGATACTGTCTGCTGAGCCGTGTATCTAATCTTCTCCTGTGTGATACTGTCTGCTGAGCTGTGTATCTAATCCTATCCTGTGTGATACTGTCTGCTGAGCCGTGTATCTAATCCTATCCTGTGTGATACTGTCTGCTGAGCCGTGTATCTAATCCTATCCTGTGTGATACTGTCTGCTGAGCTGTGTATCTAATCCTATCCTGTGTGATACTGTCTGCTGAGCTGTGTATCTAATCCTATCCTGTGTGATACTGTCTGCTGAGCTGTGTATCTAATCCTCTCCTGTGTGATACTGTCTGCTGAGCTGTGTATCTAATCCTCTCCTGTGTGATACTGACTGCTTAGCTGTGTATCTAATCTTCTCCTGTGTGATACTGTCTGCTGAGCTGTGTATCTAATCCTATCCTGTGTGATACTGACTGCTGAGCCGTGTATCTAATCTTCTCCTGTGTGATACTGTCTGCTGAGCTGTGTATCTAATCCTATCCTGTGTGATACTGACTGCTGAGCCGTGTATCTAATCCTATCCTGTGTGATACTGTCTGCTGAGCCGTGTATCTAATCCTCTCCTGTGTGATTCTGTCTGCTGAGCCGTGTATCTAATCCTATCCTGTGTGATACTGTCTGCTGAGCCGTGTATCTAATCCTATCCTGTGTGATACTGACTGCTGAGCCGTGTATCTAATCCTATCCTGTGTGATACTGACTGCTGAGCCGTGTATCTAATCCTATCCTGTGTGATACTGACTGCTGAGCCGTGTATCTAATCCTATCCTGTGTGATACTGACTGCTGAGCTGTGTATCTAATCCTATCCTGTGTGATACTGACTGCTGAGCCGTGTATCTAATCCTATCCTGTGTGATACTGTCTGCTGAGCCGTGTATCTAATCCTATCCTGTGTGATACTGTCTGCTGAGCTGTGTATCTAATCCTATCCTGTGTGATACTGACTGCTGAGCTGTGTATCTAATCCTATCCTGTGTGATACTGTCTGCTGAGCCGTGTATCTAATCCTATCCTGTGTGATACTGTCTGCTGAGCCGTGTATCTAATCCTATCCTGTGTGATACTGTCTGCTGAGCCGTGTATCTAATCCTATCCTGTGTGATACTGTCTGCTGAGCCGCGTATCTAATCCTCTCCTGTGTGATACTTTCTGCTGAGCCGTGTATCTAATCCTATCCTGTGTGATACTGACTGCTGAGCCGTATATCTAATCCTATCCTGTGTGATACTGCCTGCTGAGCTGTGTATCTAATCCTATCCTGTGTGATACTGTCTGCTGAGCCGTGTATCTAATCCTCTCCTGTGTGATACTGTCTGCTGAGCCGCGTATCTAATCCTCTCCTGTGTGATACTTTCTGCTGAGCCGTGTATCTAATCCTATCCTGTGTGATACTGACTGCTGAGCCGTATATCTAATCCTATCCTGTGTGATACTGTCTGCTGAGCTGTGTATCTAATCCTATCCTGTGTGATACTGTCTGCTGAGCCGCGTATCTAATCCTATCCTGTGTGATACTGTCTGCTGAGCCGTGTATCTAATCTTCTCCTGTGTGATACTGACTGCTGAGTCATGTATCTAATCCTATCCTGTGTGATACTGTCTGCTGAGCCGTGTATCTAATCTTCTCCTGTGTGATACTGACTGCTGAGCCATGTATCTAATCCTCTCCTGTGTGATACTGTCTGCTGAGCCGTGTATCTAATCCTATCCTGTGTGATACTGACTGCTGAGCCGTGTATCTAATCCTATTCTGTGTGATACCGTCTGCTGAGCCGTGTATCTAATCCTATCCTGTGTGATACTATCTGCTGAGCCGTGTATCTAATCCTATCCTGTGTGATACTATCTGCTGAGCTGTGTATCTAATCCTATCCTGTGTGATACTGTCTGCTGAGCCGTGTATCTAATCCTATCCTGTGTGATACTATCTGCTGAGCCGTGTATCTAATCCTATACTATGTGATACTGTCTGCTGAGCCGTGTATCTAATCCTCTCCTGTGTGATACTGTCTGCTGAGCTGTGTATCTAATCCTATCCTGTGTGATACTGTCTGCTGAGCCGTGTATCTAATCCTCTCCTGTGTGATACTGTCTGCTGAGCTGTGTATCTAATCCTATCCTGTGTGATACTGTCTGCTGAGCTGTGTATCTAATCTTCTCCTGTGTGATACTGTCTGCTGAGCTGTGTATCTAATCCTATCCTGTGTGATACTGTCTGCTGAGCTGTGTATCTAATCCTATACTATGTGATACTGTCTGCTGAGCCGTGTATCTAATCCTCTCCTGTGTGATACTGTCTGCTGAGCTGTGTATCTAATCCTATACTATGTGATACTGACTGCTGAGCCGTGTATCTAATCCTATACTATGTGATACTGACTGCTGAGCCGTGTATCTAATCCTCTCCTGTGTGATACTGTCTGCTGAGCCGTGTATCTAATCCTCTCCTGTGTGATTCTGTCTGCTGAGCCGTGTATCTAATCCTCTCCTGTGTGATACTGACTGCTGAGCCGTGTATCTAATCCTCTCCTGTGTGATACTATCTGCTGAGCCGTGTATCTAATCCTATCCTGTGTGATACTGTCTGCTGAGCTGTGTATCTAATCCTATCCTGTGTGATACTGTCTGCTGAGCCGTGTATCTAATCCTCTCCTGTGTGATACTGTCTGCTGAGCTGTGTATCTAATCCTATCCTGTGTGATACTGTCTGCTGAGCTGTATATCTAATCTTCTCCTGTGTGATACTGTCTGCTGAGCTGTGTATCTAATCCTATCCTGTGTGATACTGTCTGCTGAGCTGTGTATCTAATCCTATCCTGTGTGATACTGACTGCTGAGCTGTGTATATAATCCTATACTATGTGATACTGTCTGCTGAGCCGTGTATCTAATCCTCTCCTGTGTGATACTGTCTGCTGAGCTGTGTATCTAATCCTATACTATGTGATACTGACTGCTGAGCCGTGTATCTAATCCTATACTATGTGATACTGACTGCTGAGCCGTGTATCTAATCCTCTCCTGTGTGATTCTGTCTGCTGAGCCGTGTATCTAATCCTCTCCTGTGTGATACTGTCTGCTGAGCCGTGTATCTAATCCTCTCCTGTGTGATACTGTCTGCTGAGCCGTGTATCTAATCCTCTCCTGTGTGATACTGTCTGCTGAGCCGTGTATCTAATCCTATCTTGTGTGATACTGTCTGCTGAGCTGTGTATCTAATCCTCTCCTGTGTGATACTGTCTGCTGAGCCGTGTATCTAATCCTATCTTGTGTGATACTGTCTGCTGAGCCGTGTATCTAATCCTCTCCTGTGTGATACTGTCTGCTGAGCCGTGTATCTAATCCTATCTTGTGTGATACTGTCTGCTGAGCTGTGTATCTAATCCTCTCCTGTGTGATACTGTCTGCTGAGCCGTGTATCTAATCCTATCTTGTGTGATACTGTCTGCTGAGCTGTGTATCTAATCCTCTCCTGTGTGATACTGACTGCTGAGCCGTGTATCTAATCCACTCCTGTGTGATTCTGTCTGCTGATCCGTGTATCTAATCCTCTTCTGTGTGATACTGACTGCTGAGCCGTGTATCTAATCCTCTCCTGTGTGATACTGTCTGCTGAGCCGTGTATCTAATCCTATCCTGTGTGATACTGTCTGCTGAGCTGTGTATCTAATCCTCTCCTGTGTGATACTGTCTGCTGAGCCGTGTATCTAATCCTCTCCTGTGTGATACTGACTGCTGAGCCTTGTATCTAATCCTATCCTGTGTGATACTGTCTGCTGAGCTGTGTATCTAATCCTCTCCTGTGTGATACTGTCTGCTGAGCCGTGTATCTAATCCTCTCCTGTGTGATTCTGTCTGCTGAGCCGTGTATCTAATCCTCTCCTGTGTGATTCTGTCTGCTGAGCCGTGTATCTAATCCTATCCTGTGTGATACTGTCTGCTGAGCCGTGTATCTAATCCTATCCTGTGTGATACTGTCTGCTGAGCCGTGTATCTAATCCTCTCCTGTGTGATTCTGTCTGCTGAGCCGTGTATCTAATCCTCTCCTGTGTGATTCTGACTGCTGAGCCGTGTATCTAATCCTATCCTGTGTGATACTGTCTGCTGAGCTGTGTATCTAATCCACTCCTGTGTGATTCTGTCTGCTGAGCCGTGTATCTAATCCTCTTCTGTGTGATACTGACTGCTGAGCCGTGTATCTAATCCTCTCCTGTGTGATACTGTCTGCTGAACCGTGTATCTAATCCTCTCCTGTGTGATACTGTCTGCTGAGCCGTGTATCTAATCCTATCCTGTGTGATACTGTCTGCTGAGCCGTGTATCTAATCCTCTCCTGTGTGATACTGTCTGCTGAGCTGTGTATCTAATCCTATCCTGTGTGATACTGTCTGCTGAGCCGTGTATCTAATCCTCTCCTGTGTGATACTGTCTGCTGAGCTGTGTATCTAATCCCATCCTGTGTGATACTGTCTGCTGAGCTGTGTATCTAATCCTCTCCTGTGTGATACTGTCTGCTGAGCCATGTATCTAATCCTCTCCTGTGTGATACTGTCTGCTGAGCCATGTATCTAATCCTCTCCTGTGTGATACTGTCTGCTGAGCCGTGTATCTAATCCTATCCTGTGTGATACTGTCTGCTGAGCCGTGTATCTAATCCTCTCCTGTGTGATACTGTCTGCTGAGCCGTGTATCTAATCCTATCCTGTGTGATACTGTCTGCTGAGCCGTGTATCTAGTCCTCTCCTGTGTGATACTGTCTGCTGAGCTGTGTATCTAATCCTCTCCTGTGTGATACTGACTGCTGAGCTGTGTATCTAATCCTATCCTGTGTGATACTGACTGCTGAGCCGTGTATCTAATCCTCTCCTGTGTGATACTGTCTGCTGAGCCGTGTATCTAATCCTATCATGTGTGATACTGTCTGCTGAGCTGTGTATCTAATCCTCTCCTGTGTGATACTGACTGCTGAGCCGTGTATCTAATCCTATCCTGTGTGATACTGTCTGCTGAGCCGTGTATCTAATCCTATCCTGTGTGATACTGACTGCTGAGCCGTGTATCTAATCCTCTCCTTTGTGATACTGACTGCTGAGCCTTGTATCTAATCCTATCCTGTGTGATACTGTCTGCTGAGCCGTGTATCTAATCCTATCCTGTGTGATACTGTCTGCTGAGCTGTGTATCTAATCCTATCCTGTGTGATACTGTCTGCTGAGCCGTGTATCTAATCCTATCCTGTGTGATACTGTCTGCTGAGCTGTGTATCTAATCCTATCCTGTGTGATACTGTCTGCTGAGCTGTGTATCTAATCCTATCCTGTGTGATACTGCCTGCTGAGCTGTGTATCTTATCCTATCCTGTGTGATACTGCCTGCTGAGCCGTGTATCTAATCCTCTCCTGTGTGATACTGTCTGCTGAGCTGTGTATCTAATCCTCTCCTGTGTGATACTGTCTGCTGAGCTGTGTATCTAATCCTCTCCTGTGTGATACTGTCTGCTGAGCTGTGTATCTAATCCTATCCTGTGTGATACTGTCTGCTGAGCCGTGTATCTAATCCTCTCCTGTGTGATTCTGTCTGCTGAGCCGTGTATCTAATCCTCTCCTGTGTGATACTGTCTGCTGAGCTGTGTATCTAATCCTCTCCTGTGTGATACTGTCTGCTGAGCTGTGTATCTAATCCTATCCTGTGTGATACTGTCTGCTGAGCCGTGTATCTAATCCTCTCCTGTGTGATACTGTCTGCTGAGCCGTGTATCTAATCCTCTCCTGTGTGATACTGTCTGCTGAGCCGTGTATCTAATCCTCTCCTGTGTGATACTGACTGCTGAGCCGTGTATCTAATCCTCTCCTGTGTGATACTGTCTGCTGAGCCGTGTATCTAATCCTATCCTGTGTGATACTGTCTGCTGAGCTGTGTATCTAATCCTCTCCTGTGTGATACTGTCTGCTGAGCCGTGTATCTAATCCTCTCCTGTGTGATACTGACTGCTGAGCCTTGTATCTAATCCTATCCTGTGTGATACTGTCTGCTGAGCCGTGTATCTAATCCTATCCTGTGTGATACTGACTGCTGAGCCGTGTATCTAATCCTATCCTGTGTGATACTGACTGCTGAGCCTTGTATCTAATCCTATCCTGTGTGATACTGTCTGCTGAGCTGTGTATCTAATCCTCTCCTGTGTGATACTGTCTGCTGAGCCGTGTATCTAATCCTCTCCTGTGTGATACTGTCTGCTGAGCCGTGTATCTAATCCTATCCTGTGTGATACTATCTGCTGAGCCGTGTATCTAATCCTATACTATGTGATACTGTCTGCTGAGCCGTGTATCTAATCCTCTCCTGTGTGATACTGTCTGCTGAGCTGTGTATCTAATCCTATCCTGTGTGATACTGACTGCTGAGCCGTGTATCTAATCCTATCCTGTGTGATACTGTCTGCTGAGCCGTGTATCTAATCTTCTCCTGTGTGATACTGTCTGCTGAGCTGTGTATCTAATCCTATCCTGTGTGATACTGTCTGCTGAGCCGTGTATCTAATCCTATCCTGTGTGATACTGTCTGCTGAGCCGTGTATCTAATCCTATCCTGTGTGATACTGTCTGCTGAGCCGTGTATCTAATCCTATCCTGTGTGATACTGTCTGCTGAGCCGTGTATCTAATCTTCTCCTGTGTGATACTGTCTGCTGAGCTGTGTATCTAATCCTATCCTGTGTGATACTGTCTGCTGAGCTGTGTATCTAATCCTATCCTGTGTGATACTGTCTGCTGAGCCGTGTATCTAATCCTATCCTGTGTGATACTGTCTGCTGAGCCGTGTATCTAATCCTATCCTGTGTGATACTGTCTGCTGAGCCGTGTATCTAATCTTCTCCTGTGTGATACTGTCTGCTGAGCTGTGTATCTAATCCTATCCTGTGTGATACTGTCTGCTGAGCCGTGTATCTAATCCTATCCTGTGTGATACTGTCTGCTGAGCCGTGTATCTAATCCTATCCTGTGTGATACTGTCTGCTGAGCCGTGTATCTAATCCTCTCCTGTGTGATACTGACTGCTGAGCCGTGTATCTAATCCTATCCTGTGTGATACTGTCTGCTGAGCCGTGTATCTAATCTTCTCCTGTGTGATACTGTCTGCTGAGCTGTGTATCTAATCCTATCCTGTGTGATACTGTCTGCTGAGCTGTGTATCTAATCCTATCCTGTGTGATACTGTCTGCTGAGCTGTGTATCTAATCCTCTCCTGTGTGATACTGTCTGCTGAGCTGTGTATCTAATCCTCTCCTGTGTGATACTGACTGCTTAGCTGTGTATCTAATCTTCTCCTGTGTGATACTGTCTGCTGAGCTGTGTATCTAATCCTATCCTGTGTGATACTGACTGCTGAGCCGTGTATCTAATCTTCTCCTGTGTGATACTGTCTGCTGAGCTGTGTATCTAATCCTATCCTGTGTGATACTGACTGCTGAGCCGTGTATCTAATCCTATCCTGTGTGATACTGTCTGCTGAGCCGTGTATCTAATCCTCTCCTGTGTGATTCTGTCTGCTGAGCCGTGTATCTAATCCTATCCTGTGTGATACTGTCTGCTGAGCTGTGTATCTAATCCTATCCTGTGTGATACTGACTGCTGAGCCGTGTATCTAATCCTATCCTGTGTGATACTGACTGCTGAGCCGTGTATCTAATCCTATCCTGTGTGATACTGACTGCTGAGCCGTGTATCTAATCCTATCCTGTGTGATACTGACTGCTGAGCTGTGTATCTAATCCTATCCTGTGTGATACTGACTGCTGAGCCGTGTATCTAATCCTATCCTGTGTGATACTGTCTGCTGAGCCGTGTATCTAATCCTATCCTGTGTGATACTGTCTGCTGAGCTGTGTATCTAATCCTATCCTGTGTGATACTGACTGCTGAGCCGTGTATCTAATCCTCTCCTGTGTGATACTGACTGCTGAGCTGTGTATCTAATCCTATCCTGTGTGATACTGTCTGCTGAGCCGTGTATCTAATCCTATCCTGTGTGATACTGTCTGCTGAGCCGTGTATCTAATCCTATCCTGTGTGATACTGTCTGCTGAGCCGTGTATCTAATCCTATCCTGTGTGATACTGTCTGCTGAGCCGCGTATCTAATCCTCTCCTGTGTGATACTTTCTGCTGAGCCATGTATCTAATCCTATCCTGTGTGATACTGACTGCTGAGCTGTGTATCTAATCCTTTCCTGTGTGATACTGTCTGCTGAGCCGTATATCTAATCCTATCCTGTGTGATACTGCCTGCTGAGCTGTGTATCTAATCCTATCCTGTGTGATACTGTCTGCTGAGCCGTGTATCTAATCCTCTCCTGTGTGATACTGTCTGCTGAGCCGCGTATCTAATCCTCTCCTGTGTGATACTTTCTGCTGAGCCGTGTATCTAATCCTATCCTGTGTGATACTGACTGCTGAGCCGTATATCTAATCCTATCCTGTGTGATACTGTCTGCTGAGCTGTGTATCTAATCCTATCCTGTGTGATACTGTCTGCTGAGCCGTGTATCTAATCTTCTCCTGTGTGATACTGACTGCTGAGTCATGTATCTAATCCTATCCTGTGTGATACTGTCTGCTGAGCCGTGTATCTAATCTTCTCCTGTGTGATACTGACTGCTGAGCCATGTATCTAATCCTCTCCTGTGTGATACTGTCTGCTGAGCCGTGTATCTAATCCTATCCTGTGTGATACTGACTGCTGAGCCGTGTATCTAATCCTATTCTGTGTGATACCGTCTGCTGAGCCGTGTATCTAATCCTATCCTGTGTGATACTATCTGCTGAGCCGTGTATCTAATCCTATCCTGTGTGATACTATCTGCTGAGCTGTGTATCTAATCCTATCCTGTGTGATACTGTCTGCTGAGCCGTGTATCTAATCCTATCCTGTGTGATACTATCTGCTGAGCCGTGTATCTAATCCTATACTATGTGATACTGTCTGCTGAGCCGTGTATCTAATCCTCTCCTGTGTGATACTGTCTGCTGAGCTGTGTATCTAATCCTATCCTGTGTGATACTGTCTGCTGAGCCGTGTATCTAATCCTCTCCTGTGTGATACTGTCTGCTGAGCTGTGTATCTAATCCTATCCTGTGTGATACTGTCTGCTGAGCTGTGTATCTAATCTTCTCCTGTGTGATACTGTCTGCTGAGCTGTGTATCTAATCCTATCCTGTGTGATACTGTCTGCTGAGCTGTGTATCTAATCCTATACTATGTGATACTGTCTGCTGAGCCGTGTATCTAATCCTCTCCTGTGTGATACTGTCTGCTGAGCTGTGTATCTAATCCTATACTATGTGATACTGACTGCTGAGCCGTGTATCTAATCCTATACTATGTGATACTGACTGCTGAGCCGTGTATCTAATCCTCTCCTGTGTGATACTGTCTGCTGAGCCGTGTATCTAATCCTCTCCTGTGTGATTCTGTCTGCTGAGCCGTGTATCTAATCCTCTCCTGTGTGATACTGACTGCTGAGCCGTGTATCTAATCCTCTCCTGTGTGATACTATCTGCTGAGCCGTGTATCTAATCCTATCCTGTGTGATACTGTCTGCTGAGCTGTGTATCTAATCCTATCCTGTGTGATACTGTCTGCTGAGCCGTGTATCTAATCCTCTCCTGTGTGATACTGTCTGCTGAGCTGTGTATCTAATCCTATCCTGTGTGATACTGTCTGCTGAGCTGTATATCTAATCTTCTCCTGTGTGATACTGTCTGCTGAGCTGTGTATCTAATCCTATCCTGTGTGATACTGTCTGCTGAGCTGTGTATCTAATCCTATCCTGTGTGATACTGACTGCTGAGCTGTGTATATAATCCTATACTATGTGATACTGTCTGCTGAGCCGTGTATCTAATCCTCTCCTGTGTGATACTGTCTGCTGAGCTGTGTATCTAATCCTATACTATGTGATACTGACTGCTGAGCCGTGTATCTAATCCTATACTATGTGATACTGACTGCTGAGCCGTGTATCTAATCCTCTCCTGTGTGATTCTGTCTGCTGAGCCGTGTATCTAATCCTCTCCTGTGTGATACTGTCTGCTGAGCCGTGTATCTAATCCTCTCCTGTGTGATACTGTCTGCTGAGCCGTGTATCTAATCCTCTCCTGTGTGATACTGTCTGCTGAGCCGTGTATCTAATCCTATCTTGTGTGATACTGTCTGCTGAGCTGTGTATCTAATCCTCTCCTGTGTGATACTGTCTGCTGAGCCGTGTATCTAATCCTATCTTGTGTGATACTGTCTGCTGAGCCGTGTATCTAATCCTCTCCTGTGTGATACTGTCTGCTGAGCCGTGTATCTAATCCTATCTTGTGTGATACTGTCTGCTGAGCTGTGTATCTAATCCTCTCCTGTGTGATACTGTCTGCTGAGCCGTGTATCTAATCCTATCTTGTGTGATACTGTCTGCTGAGCTGTGTATCTAATCCTCTCCTGTGTGATACTGTCTGCTGAGCCGTGTATCTAATCCTATCTTGTGTGATACTGTCTGCTGAGCTGTGTATCTAATCCTCTCCTGTGTGATACTGACTGCTGAGCCGTGTATCTAATCCACTCCTGTGTGATTCTGTCTGCTGATCCGTGTATCTAATCCTCTTCTGTGTGATACTGACTGCTGAGCCGTGTATCTAATCCTCTCCTGTGTGATACTGTCTGCTGAGCCGTGTATCTAATCCTATCCTGTGTGATACTGTCTGCTGAGCTGTGTATCTAATCCTCTCCTGTGTGATACTGTCTGCTGAGCCGTGTATCTAATCCTCTCCTGTGTGATACTGACTGCTGAGCCTTGTATCTAATCCTATCCTGTGTGATACTGTCTGCTGAGCTGTGTATCTAATCCTCTCCTGTGTGATACTGTCTGCTGAGCCGTGTATCTAATCCTCTCCTGTGTGATTCTGTCTGCTGAGCCGTGTATCTAATCCTCTCCTGTGTGATTCTGTCTGCTGAGCCGTGTATCTAATCCTATCCTGTGTGATACTGTCTGCTGAGCCGTGTATCTAATCCTATCCTGTGTGATACTGTCTGCTGAGCCGTGTATCTAATCCTCTCCTGTGTGATTCTGTCTGCTGAGCCGTGTATCTAATCCTCTCCTGTGTGATTCTGTCTGCTGAGCCGTGTATCTAATCCTATCCTGTGTGATACTGTCTGCTGAGCCGTGTATCTAATCCTATCCTGTGTGATACTGTCTGCTGAGCTGTGTATCTAATCCTCTCCTGTGTGATTCTGTCTGCTGAGCCGTGTATCTAATCCTCTCCTGTGTGATTCTGACTGCTGAGCCGTGTATCTAATCCTATCCTGTGTGATACTGTCTGCTGAGCTGTGTATCTAATCCACTCCTGTGTGATTCTGTCTGCTGAGCCGTGTATCTAATCCTCTTCTGTGTGATACTGACTGCTGAGCCGTGTATCTAATCCTCTCCTGTGTGATACTGTCTGCTGAACCGTGTATCTAATCCTCTCCTGTGTGATACTGTCTGCTGAGCCGTGTATCTAATCCTATCCTGTGTGATACTGTCTGCTGAGCCGTGTATCTAATCCTCTCCTGTGTGATACTGTCTGCTGAGCTGTGTATCTAATCCTATCCTGTGTGATACTGTCTGCTGAGCCGTGTATCTAATCCTCTCCTGTGTGATACTGTCTGCTGAGCTGTGTATCTAATCCCATCCTGTGTGATACTGTCTGCTGAGCTGTGTATCTAATCCTCTCCTGTGTGATACTGTCTGCTGAGCCATGTATCTAATCCTCTCCTGTGTGATACTGTCTGCTGAGCCATGTATCTAATCCTCTCCTGTGTGATACTGTCTGCTGAGCCGTGTATCTAATCCTATCCTGTGTGATACTGTCTGCTGAGCCGTGTATCTAATCCTCTCCTGTGTGATACTGTCTGCTGAGCCGTGTATCTAATCCTATCCTGTGTGATACTGTCTGCTGAGCCGTGTATCTAGTCCTCTCCTGTGTGATACTGTCTGCTGAGCCGTGTATCTAATCCTCTCCTGTGTGATACTGTCTGCTGAGCTGTGTATCTAATCCTCTCCTGTGTGATACTGACTGCTGAGCTGTGTATCTAATCCTATCCTGTGTGATACTGACTGCTGAGCCGTGTATCTAATCCTCTCCTGTGTGATACTGTCTGCTGAGCCGTGTATCTAATCCTATCATGTGTGATACTGTCTGCTGAGCTGTGTATCTAATCCTCTCCTGTGTGATACTGACTGCTGAGCCGTGTATCTAATCCTATCCTGTGTGATACTGTCTGCTGAGCCGTGTATCTAATCCTATCCTGTGTGATACTGACTGCTGAGCCGTGTATCTAATCCTCTCCTTTGTGATACTGACTGCTGAGCCTTGTATCTAATCCTATCCTGTGTGATACTGTCTGCTGAGCCGTGTATCTAATCCTATCCTGTGTGATACTGTCTGCTGAGCTGTGTATCTAATCCTATCCTGTGTGATACTGTCTGCTGAGCCGTGTATCTAATCCTATCCTGTGTGATACTGTCTGCTGAGCTGTGTATCTAATCCTATCCTGTGTGATACTGTCTGCTGAGCTGTGTATCTAATCCTATCCTGTGTGATACTGCCTGCTGAGCTGTGTATCTTATCCTATCCTGTGTGATACTGCCTGCTGAGCCGTGTATCTAATCCTCTCCTGTGTGATACTGTCTGCTGAGCTGTGTATCTAATCCTCTCCTGTGTGATACTGTCTGCTGAGATGTGTATCTAATCCTCTCCTGTGTGATACTGTCTGCTGAGCTGTGTATCTAATCCTATCCTGTGTGATACTGTCTGCTGAGCCGTGTATCTAATCCTCTCCTGTGTGATTCTGTCTGCTGAGCCGTGTATCTAATCCTCTCCTGTGTGATACTGTCTGCTGAGCTGTGTATCTAATCCTCTCCTGTGTGATACTGTCTGCTGAGCTGTGTATCTAATCCTATCCTGTGTGATACTGTCTGCTGAGCCGTGTATCTAATCCTCTCCTGTGTGATACTGTCTGCTGAGCCGTGTATCTAATCCTCTCCTGTGTGATACTGTCTGCTGAGCCGTGTATCTAATCCTCTCCTGTGTGATACTGACTGCTGAGCCGTGTATCTAATCCTCTCCTGTGTGATACTGTCTGCTGAGCCGTGTATCTAATCCTATCCTGTGTGATACTGTCTGCTGAGCTGTGTATCTAATCCTCTCCTGTGTGATACTGTCTGCTGAGCCGTGTATCTAATCCTCTCCTGTGTGATACTGACTGCTGAGCCTTGTATCTAATCCTATCCTGTGTGATACTGTCTGCTGAGCCGTGTATCTAATCCTATCCTGTGTGATACTGACTGCTGAGCCGTGTATCTAATCCTATCCTGTGTGATACTGACTGCTGAGCCTTGTATCTAATCCTATCCTGTGTGATACTGTCTGCTGAGCTGTGTATCTAATCCTCTCCTGTGTGATACTGTCTGCTGAGCCGTGTATCTAATCCTCTCCTGTGTGATACTGTCTGCTGAGCCGTGTATCTAATCCTATCCTGTGTGATACTATCTGCTGAGCCGTGTATCTAATCCTATACTATGTGATACTGTCTGCTGAGCCGTGTATCTAATCCTCTCCTGTGTGATACTGTCTGCTGAGCTGTGTATCTAATCCTATCCTGTGTGATACTGTCTGCTGAGCCGTGTATCTAATCCTCTCCTGTGTGATACTGTCTGCTGAGCTGTGTATCTAATCCTGTCATGTGTGATACTGTCTGCTGAGCTGTGTATCTAATCTTCTCCTGTGTGATACTGTCTGCTGAGCTGTGTATCTAATCCTATCCTGTGTGATACTGTCTGCTGAGCTGTGTATCTAATCCTATACTATGTGATACTGTCTGCTGAGCCGTGTATCTAATCCTCTCCTGTGTGATACTGTCTGCTGAGCTGTGTATCTAATCCTATACTATGTGATACTGACTGCTGAGCCGTGTATCTAATCCTATACTATGTGATACTGACTGCTGAGCCGTGTATCTAATCCTCTCCTGTGTGATACTGTCTGCTGAGCCGTGTATCTAATCCTCTCCTGTGTGATTCTGTCTGCTGAGCCGTGTATCTAATCCTCTCCTGTGTGATACTGACTGCTGAACCGTGTATCTAATCCTCTCCTGTGTGATACTATCTGCTGAGCCGTGTATCTAATCCTATCCTGTGTGATACTGTCTGCTGAGCTGTGTATCTAATCCTATCCTGTGTGATACTGTCTGCTGAGCCGTGTATCTAATCCTCTCCTGTGTGATACTGTCTGCTGAGCCGTGTATCTAATCCTCTCCTGTGTGATACTGTCTGCTGAGCTGTGTATCTAATCCTATCCTGTGTGATACTGTCTGCTGAGCTGTATATCTAATCTTCTCCTGTGTGATACTGTCTGCTGAGCTGTGTATCTAATCCTATCCTGTGTGATACTGTCTGCTGAGCTGTGTATATAATCCTATCCTGTGTGATACTGTCTGCTGAGCTGTGTATCTAATCCTATACTATGTGATACTGTCTGCTGAGCCGTGTATCTAATCCTCTCCTGTGTGATACTGTCTGCTGAGCTGTGTATCTAATCCTATACTATGTGATACTGACTGCTGAGCCGTGTATCTAATCCTATACTATGTGATACTGACTGCTGAGCCGTGTATCTAATCCTCTCCTGTGTGATACTGACTGCTGAGCTGTGTATCTAATCCTCTCCTGTGTGATTCTGTCTGCTGAGCCGTGTATCGAATCCTCTCCTGTGTGATACTGTCTGCTGAGCCGTGTATCTAATCCTCTCCTGTGTGATGCTGTCTGCTGAGCCGTGTATCTAATCCTATCTTGTGTGATACTGTCTGCTGAGCTGTGTATCTAATCCTCTCCTGTGTGATACTGACTGCTGAGCCGTGTATCTAATCCACTCCTGTGTGATTCTGTCTGCTGATCCGTGTATCTAATCCTCTTCTGTGTGATACTGACTGCTGAGCCGTGTATCTAATCCTCTCCTGTGTGATACTGTCTGCTGAGCCGTGTATCTAATCCTATCCTGTGTGATACTGTCTGCTGAGCTGTGTATCTAATCCTCTCCTGTGTGATACTGTCTGCTGAGCCGTGTATCTAATCCTCTCCTGTGTGATACTGACTGCTGAGCCTTGTATCTAATCCTATCCTGTGTGATACTGTCTGCTGAGCCTTGTATCTAATCCTATCCTGTGTGATACTGACTGCTGAGCCGTGTATCTAATCCTATCCTGTGTGATACTGTCTGCTGAGCTGTGTATCTAATCCTCTCCTGTGTGATACTGTCTGCTGAGCCGTGTATCTAATCCTCTCCTGTGTGATACTGACTGCTGAGCCTTGTATCTAATCCTATCCTGTGTGATACTGTCTGCTGAGCTGTGTATCTAATCCTCTCCTGTGTGATACTGACTGCTGAGCCGTGTATCTAATCCTATCCTGTGTGATACTGTCTGCTGAGCCGTGTATCTAATCCTATCCTGTGTGATTCTGTCTGCTGAGCCGTGTATCTAATCCTCTCCTGTGTGATTCTGTCTGCTGAGCCGTGTATCTAATCCTCTCCTGTGTGATACTGACTGCTGAGCCGTGTATCTAATCCTCTCCTGTGTGATACTGTCTGCTGAGCTGTGTATCTAATCCTATCTTCTGTGATACTGTCTGCTGAGCTGTGTATCTAATCCTATCCTGTGTGATACTGTCTGCTGAGCTGTGTATCTAATCCTATACTATGTGATACTGTCTGCTGAGCCGTGTATCTAATCCTCTCCTGTGTGATACTGTCTGCTGAGCTGTGTATCTAATCCTATACTATGTGATACTGACTGCTGAGCCGTGTATCTAATCCTATACTATGTGATACTGACTGCTGAGCCGTGTATCTAATCCTCTCCTGTGTGATACTGTCTGCTGAGCCGTGTATCTAATCCTATACTATGTGATACAGTCTGCTGAGCTGTGTATCTAATCCTCTCCTGTGTGAAACTGTCTGCTGAGCTGTGTATCTAATCCTCTCCTATGTGATACTGTCTGCTGAGCCGTGTATCTAATCCTATCCTGTGTGATACTGACTGCTGAGCCGTGTATCTAATCCTATCCTGTGTGATACTGTCTGCTGAGCCGTGTATCTAATCCTCTCCTGTGTGATACTGTCTGCTGAGCTGTGTATCTAATCCTATCCTGTGTGATACTGTCTGCTGAGCCGTGTATCTAATCCTCTCCTGTGTGATACTGTCTGCTGAGCTGTGTATCTAATCCTCTCCTGTGTGATACTGTCTGCTGAGCCGTGTATCTAATCCTTTCCTGTGTGATACTATCTGCTGAGCCGTGTATCTAATCCTATACTATGTGATACTGTCTGCTGAGCCGTGTATCTAATCCTATACTATGTGATACTGACTGCTGAGCCGTGTATCTAATCCTATACTATGTGATACTGACTGCTGAGCCGTGTATCTAATCCTCTCCTGTGTGATACTGTCTGCTGAGCCGTGTATCTAATCCTATACTATGTGATACAGTCTGCTGAGCTGTGTATCTAATCCTCTCCTGTGTGAAACTGTCTGCTGAGCCATGTATCTAATCCTCTCCTATGTGATACTGTCTGCTGAGCTGTGTATCTAATCCTCTCCTGTGTGATACTGTCTGCTGAGCCGTGTATCTAATCCTATACTATGTGATACAGTCTGCTGAGCTGTGTATCTAATCCTCTCCTGTGTGAAACTGTCTGCTGAGCCGTGTATCTAATCCTCTCCTATGTGATACTGTCTGCTGAGCTGTGTATCTAATCCTATACTATGTGATACTGACTGCTGAGCCGTGTATCTAATCCTCTCCTGTGTGATACTGTCTGCTGAGCCGTGTATCTAATCCTCTCCTATGTGATACTGTCTGCTGAGCCATGTATCTAATCCTCTCCTATGTGATACTGTCTGCTGAGCCGTGTATCTAATCCTCTCCTATGTGATACTGTCTGCTGAGCCGTGTATCTAATCCTATCCTGTGTGATACTGTCTGCTGAGCCATGTATCTAATCCTCTCCTATGTGATACTGTCTGCTGAGCTGTGTATCTAATCCTCTCCTGTGTGATACTGTCTGCTGAGCCGTGTATCTAATCCTCTCCTATGTGATACTGTCTGCTGAGCCATGTATCTAATCCTCTCCTATGTGATACTGTCTGCTGAGCCGTGTATCTAATCCTCTCCTATGTGATACTGTCTGCTGAGCTGTGTATCTAATCCTATCCTGTGTGATACTGTCTGCTGAGCCATGTATCTAATCCTCTCCTATGTGATACTGTCTGCTGAGCTGTGTATCTAATCCTCTCCTGTGTGAAACTGTCTGCTGAGCCGTGTATCTAATCCTCTCCTATGTGATACTGTCTGCTGAGCTGTGTATCTAATCCTATCCTGTGTGATACTGTCTGCTGAGCCGTGTATCTAATCCTCTCCTGTGTGATACTGTCTGCTGAGCTGTGTATCTAATCCTATCCTGTGTGATACTGTCTGCTGAGCCGTGTATCTAATCCTCTCCTGTGTGATACTGTCTGCTGAGCCGTGTATCTAATCTTCTCCTGTGTGATACTGTCTGCTGAGCTGTGTATCTAATCCTATCCTGTGTGATACTGTCTGCTGAGCCGTGTATCTAATCCCCTCCTGTGTGATACTGTCTGCTGAGCCGTGTATCTAATCCTCTCCTGTGTGATACTGACTGCTGAGCCGTGTATCTAATCCTATCCTGTGTGATACTGTCTGCTGAGCTGTGTATCTAATCCTATCCTGTGTGATACTGTCTGCTGAGCCGTGTATCTAATCTTCTCCTGTGTGATACTGTCTGCTGAGCCGTGTATCTAATCCTTTCCTGTGTGATACTGTCTGCTGAGCCGTGTATCTAATCCTATACTATGTGATACTGTCTGCTGAGCCGTGTATCTAATCCTCTCCTGTGTGATACTGTCTGCTGAGCCGTGTATCTAATCCTATACTATGTGATACTGTCTGCTGAGCCGTGTATCTAATCCTCTCCTGTGTGATACTATCTGCTGAGCCGTGTATCTAATCCTATACTATGTGATACTGTCTGCTGAGCCGTGTATCTAATCCTCTCCTGTGTGATACTGTCTGCTGAGCCGTGTATCTAATCTTCTCCTGTGTGATACTGTCTGCTGAGCTGTGTATCTAATCCTATCCTGTGTGATACTGTCTGCTGAGCTGTGTATCTAATCCTATCCTGTGTGATTCTGTCTGCTGAGCCGTGTATCTAATCCTATCCTGTGTGATACTGTCTGCTGAGCCGTGTATCTAATCCTATCCTGTGTGATACTGTCTGCTGAGCTGTGTATCTAATCCTATCCTGTGTGATACTGTCTGCTGAGCTGTGTATCTAATCCTCTCCTGTGTGATACTGTCTGCTGAGCCGTGTATCTAATCCTATCCTGTGTGATACTGTCTGCTGAGCCGTGTATCTAATCTTCTCCTGTGTGATACTGTCTGCTGAGCTGTGTATCTAATCCTATCCTGTGTGATACTGTCTGCTGAGCCGTGTATCTAATCCTCTCCTGTGTGATACTGTCTGCTGAGCTGTGTATCTAATCCTATCCTGTGTGATACTGTCTGCTGAGCCGTGTATCTAATCCTCTCCTGTGTGATATTGTCTGCTGAGCTGTGTATCTAATCCTATACTGTGTGATACTGACTGCTGAGCTGTGTATCTAATTCTATCCTGTGTGATACTGTCTGCTGAGCTGTGTATCTAATCCTCTCCTGTGTGATACTGTCTGCTGAGCTGTGTATCTAATACTATCCTGTGTGATACTGTCTGCTGAGCTGTGTATCTAATACTATCCTGTGTGATACTGACTGCTGAGCCATGTATCTAATCCTATCCTGTGTGATACTGTCTGCTGAGCCGTGTATCTAATCCTCTCCTGTGTGATACTGTCTGCTGAGCCGTGTATCTAATCCTATACTATGTGATACAGTCTGCTGAGCTGTGTATCTAATCCTCTCCTGTGTGAAACTGTCTGCTGAGCTGTGTATCTAATCCTCTCCTATGTGATACTGTCTGCTGAGCCGTGTATCTAATCCTATAATGTGTGATACTGTCTGCTGAGCCGTGTAGCTAATCCTATCCTGTGTGATACTGTCTGCTGAGCCGTGTATCTAATCCTCTCCTGTGTGATACTGTCTGCTGAGCTGTGTATCTAATCCTATCCTGTGTGATACTGTCTGCTGAGCCGCGTATCTAATCCTATCCTGTGTGATACTGTCTGCTGAGCCGTATATCTAATCTTCTCCTGTGTGATACTGACTGCTGAGCCATGTATCTAATCCTATCCTGTGTGATACTGTCTGCTGAGCCGTGTATCTAATCTTCTCCTGTGTGATACTGACTGCTGAGCCGTGTATCTAATCCTATCCTGTGTGATACTGTCTGCTGAGCCGTGTATCTAATCCTATCCTGTGTGATACTGTCTGCTGAGCCGCGTATCTAATCCTCTCCTGTGTGATACTGTCTGCTGAGCTGTGTATCTAATCCTATCCTGTGTGATACTGTCTGCTGAGCCGTGTATCTAATCCTATACTGTGTGATACTGTCTGCTGAGCCGTGTATCTAATCCTCTCCTGTGTGATACTGTCTGCTGAGCCGTGTATCTAATCCTCTCCTGTGTGATACTGTCTGCTGAGCTGTGTATCTAATCCTATCCTGTGTGATACTGTCTGCTGAGCCGTGTATCTAATCCTATCCTGTGTGATACTGTCTGCTGAGCCGTGTATCTAATCCTATCCTGTGTGATACTGTCTGCTGAGCCGTGTATCTAATCTTCTCCTGTGTGATACTGTCTGCTGAGCCGTGTATCTAATCTTCTCCTGTGTGATACTGTCTGCTGAGCTGTGTATCTAATCCTATCCTGTGTGATACTGACTGCTGAGCCGTGTATCTAATCCTATCCTGTGTGATACTGTCTGCTGAGCCGTGTATCTAATCTTCTCCTGTGTGATACTGTCTGCTGAGCTGTGTATCTAATCCTATCCTGTGTGATACTGTCTGCTGAGCCGTGTATCTAATCCTATCCTGTGTGATACTGTCTGCTGAGCCGTGTATCTAATCCTATCCTGTGTGATACTGTCTGCTGAGCCGTGTATCTAATCCTATCCTGTGTGATACTGTCTGCTGAGCCGTGTATCTAATCTTCTCCTGTGTGATACTGTCTGCTGAGCTGTGTATCTAATCCTATCCTGTGTGATACTGTCTGCTGAGCTGTGTATCTAATCCTATCCTGTGTGATACTGTCTGCTGAGCCGTGTATCTAATCCTATCCTGTGTGATACTGTCTGCTGAGCCGTGTATCTAATCCTATCCTGTGTGATACTGTCTGCTGAGCCGTGTATCTAATCTTCTCCTGTGTGATACTGTCTGCTGAGCTGTGTATCTAATCCTATCCTGTGTGATACTGTCTGCTGAGCCGTGTATCTAATCCTATCCTGTGTGATACTGTCTGCTGAGCCGTGTATCTAATCCTATCCTGTGTGATACTGTCTGCTGAGCCGTGTATCTAATCCTCTCCTGTGTGATACTGTCTGCTGAGCCGTGTATCTAATCCTCTCCTGTGTGATACTGACTGCTGAGCCGTGTATCTAATCCTATCCTGTGTGATACTGTCTGCTGAGCCGTGTATCTAATCTTCTCCTGTGTGATACTGTCTGCTGAGCTGTGTATCTAATCCTATCCTGTGTGATACTGTCTGCTGAGCTGTGTATCTAATCCTATCCTGTGTGATACTGTCTGCTGAGCTGTGTATCTAATCCTCTCCTGTGTGATACTGTCTGCTGAGCTGTGTATCTAATCCTCTCCTGTGTGATACTGACTGCTTAGCTGTGTATCTAATCTTCTCCTGTGTGATACTGTCTGCTGAGCTGTGTATCTAATCCTATCCTGTGTGATACTGACTGCTGAGCCGTGTATCTAATCTTCTCCTGTGTGATACTGTCTGCTGAGCTGTGTATCTAATCCTATCCTGTGTGATACTGACTGCTGAGCCGTGTATCTAATCCTATCCTGTGTGATACTGTCTGCTGAGCCGTGTATCTAATCCTCTCCTGTGTGATTCTGTCTGCTGAGCCGTGTATCTAATCCTATCCTGTGTGATACTGTCTGCTGAGCTGTGTATCTAATCCTATCCTGTGTGATACTGACTGCTGAGCCGTGTATCTAATCCTATCCTGTGTGATACTGACTGCTGAGCCGTGTATCTAATCCTATCCTGTGTGATACTGACTGCTGAGCCGTGTATCTAATCCTATCCTGTGTGATACTGACTGCTGAGCTGTGTATCTAATCCTATCCTGTGTGATACTGACTGCTGAGCCGTGTATCTAATCCTATCCTGTGTGATACTGTCTGCTGAGCCGTGTATCTAATCCTATCCTGTGTGATACTGTCTGCTGAGCTGTGTATCTAATCCTATCCTGTGTGATACTGACTGCTGAGCCGTGTATCTAATCCTCTCCTGTGTGATACTGACTGCTGAGCTGTGTATCTAATCCTATCCTGTGTGATACTGTCTGCTGAGCCGTGTATCTAATCCTATCCTGTGTGATACTGTCTGCTGAGCCGTGTATCTAATCCTATCCTGTGTGATACTGTCTGCTGAGCCGTGTATCTAATCCTATCCTGTGTGATACTGTCTGCTGAGCCGCGTATCTAATCCTCTCCTGTGTGATACTTTCTGCTGAGCCGTGTATCTAATCCTATCCTGTGTGATACTGACTGCTGAGCCGTATATCTAATCCTATCCTGTGTGATACTGTCTGCTGAGCCGTGTATCTAATCCTATCCTGTGTGATACTGTCTGCTGAGCCGTGTATCTAATCCTCTCCTGTGTGATACTGTCTGCTGAGCCGCGTATCTAATCCTCTCCTGTGTGATACTTTCTGCTGAGCCGTGTATCTAATCCTATCCTGTGTGATACTGACTGCTGAGCCGTATATCTAATCCTATCCTGTGTGATACTGTCTGCTGAGCTGTGTATCTAATCCTATCCTGTGTGATACTGTCTGCTGAGCCGCGTATCTAATCCTATCCTGTGTGATACTGTCTGCTGAGCCGTGTATCTAATCTTCTCCTGTGTGATACTGACTGCTGAGTCATGTATCTAATCCTATCCTGTGTGATACTGTCTGCTGAGCCGTGTATCTAATCTTCTCCTGTGTGATACTGACTGCTGAGCCATGTATCTAATCCTCTCCTGTGTGATACTGTCTGCTGAGCCGTGTATCTAATCCTATCCTGTGTGATACTGACTGCTGAGCCGTGTATCTAATCCTATCCTGTGTGATACTGTCTGCTGAGCTGTGTATCTAATCCTCTCCTGTGTGATACTGACTGCTGAGCCGTGTATCTAATCCTCTCCTGTGTGATACTGTCTGCTGAGCTGTGTATCTAATCCTCTCCTGTGTGATACTGACTGCTGAGCTGTGTATCTAATCCTATCCTGTGTGATACTGTCTGCTGAGCCGTGTATCTAATCCTATCCTGTGTGATACTGTCTGCTGAGCCGTGTATCTAATCCTCTCCTGTGTGATACTGTCTGCTGAGCCGTGTATCTAATCCTATCCTGTGTGATACTGTCTGCTGAGCCGTGTATCTAATCCTCTCCTGTGTGATACTGTCTGCTGAGCCGTGTATCTAATCCTATCCTGTGTGATACTGTCTGCTGAGCCGTGTATCTAATCCTATCCTGTGTGATACTGTCTGCTGAGCCGTGTATCTAATCCTATCCTGTGTGATACTGTCTGCTGAGCTGTGTATCTAATCCCCTCCTGTGTGATACTGTCTGCTGAGCCGTGTATCTAATCCTGTCCTGTGTGATACTGTCTGCTGAGCCGTGTATCTAATCCTCTCCTGTGTGATACTGTCTGCTGAGCCATGTATCTAATCCTATCCTGTGTGATACTGTCTGCTGAGCCGTGTATGTAATCCTCTCCTGTGTGATACTGACTGCTGAGCCGTGTATCTAATCCTCTCCTGTGTGATACTGTCTGCTGAGCCGTGTATCTAATCCTCTCCTGTGTGATACTGTCTGCTGAGCCGTGTATCTAATCCTCTCCTGTGTAATACTGTCTGCTGAGCTGTGTATCTAATCCTATCCTGTGTGATACTGTCTGCTGAGCTGTGTATCTAATCCCCTCCTGTGTGATACTGTCTGCTGAGCCGTGTATCTAATCCTATCCTGTGTGATACTGACTGCTGTGCCGTGTATCTAATCCTCTCCTGTGTGATACTGTCTGCTGAGCCGTGTATCTAATCCTCTCCTGTGTGATACTGTCTGCTGAGCTGTGTATCTAATCCTATCCTGTGTGATACTGTCTGCTGAGCTGTGTATCTAATCCTATCCTGTGTGATGCTGTCTGCTGAGCCGTGTATCTAATCCTCTCCTGTGTGATACTGTCTGCTGAGCCGTGTATCTAATCCTCTCCTGTGTGATACTGTCTGCTGAGCCGTGTATCTAATCCTCTCCTGTGTGATCCTGACTGCTGAGCCGTGTATCTAATCCTCTCCTGTGTGATACTGTCTGCTGAGCTGTGTATCTAATCCTATCCTGTGTGATACTGTCTGCTGAGCTGTATATCTAATCCCCTCCTGTGTGATACTGTCTGCTGAGCCGTGTATCTAATCCTATCCTGTGTGATACTGACTGCTGTGCCATGTATCTAATCCTATCCTGTGTGATACTGTCTGCTGAGCCGTGTATCTAATCCTTTCCTGTGTGATACTGTCTGCTGAGCCGTGTATCTAATCCTCTCCTGTGTGATACTGTCTGCTGAGCTGTGTATCTAATCCTATCCTGTGTGATACTGTCTGCTGAGCCGTGTATCTAATCCTCTCCTGTGTGATACTGTCTGCTGAGCTGTGTATCTAATCCTATCCTGTGTGATGCTGTCTGCTGAGCCGTGTATCTAATCCTCTCCTGTGTGATACTGTCTGCTGAGCCGTGTATCTAATCCTCTCCTGTGTGATACTGTCTGCTGAGCCGTGTATCTAATCCTATCCTGTGTGATTTTGTCTGCTGAGCCGCGTATCTAATCCTATCCTGTGTGATACTGTCTGCTGAGCCGTGTATCTAATCTTCTCCTGTGTGATACTGACTGCTGAGTCATGTATCTAATCCTATCCTGTGTGATACTGTCTGCTGAGCCGTGTATCTAATCTTCTCCTGTGTGATACTGACTGCTGAGCCATGTATCTAATCCTCTCCTGTGTGATACTGTCTGCTGAGCCGTGTATCTAATCCTCTCCTGTGTGATACTGTCTGCTGAGCTGTGTATCTAATCCTCTCCTGTGTGATACTGACTGCTGAGCTGTGTATCTAATCCTATCCTGTGTGATACTGTCTGCTGAGCCGTGTATCTAATCCTATCCTGTGTGATACTGTCTGCTGAGCCGTGTATCTAATCCTCTCCTGTGTGATACTGTCTGCTGAGCCGTGTATCTAATCCTATCCTGTGTGATACTGTCTGCTGAGCCGTGTATCTAATCCTCTCCTGTGTGATACTGTCTGCTGAGCCGTGTATCTAATCCTATCCTGTGTGATACTGTCTGCTGAGCCGTGTATCTAATCCTATCCTGTGTGATACTGTCTGCTGAGCCGTGTATCTAATCCTATCCTGTGTGATACTGTCTGCTGAGCTGTGTATCTAATCCCCTCCTGTGTGATACTGTCTGCTGAGCCGTGTATCTAATCCTGTCCTGTGTGATACTGTCTGCTGAGCCGTGTATCTAATCCTCTCCTGTGTGATACTGTCTGCTGAGCCGCGTATTTAATCCTCTCCTGTGTGATACTGTCTGCTGAGCCGTGTATGTAATCCTCTCCTGTGTGATACTGACTGCTGAGCCGTGTATCTAATCCTATCCTGTGTGATACTGTCTGCTGAGCCGTGTATGTAATCCTCTCCTGTGTGATACTGACTGCTGAGCCGTGTATCTAATCCTCTCCTGTGTGATACTGTCTGCTGAGCCGTGTATCTAATCCTCTCCTGTGTGATACTGTCTGCTGAGCCGTGTATCTAATCCTCTCCTGTGTAATACTGTCTGCTGAGCCGTGTATCTAATCTTCTCCTGTGTGATACTGACTGCTGAGCCATGTATCTAATCCTCTCCTGTGTAATACTGACTGCTGAGCTGTGTATCTAATCCTATCCTGTGTGATACTGTCTGCTGAGCCGTGTATCTAATCCTATCCTGTGTGATACTGTCTGCTGAGCCGTGTATCTAATCCTCTCCTGTGTGATACTGTCTGCTGAGCCGTGTATCTAATCCTATCCTGTGTGATACTGTCTGCTGAGCCGTGTATCTAATCCTCTCCTGTGTGATACTGTCTGCTGAGCCGTGTATCTAATCCTATCCTGTGTGATACTGTCTGCTGAGCCGTGTATCTAATCCTATCCTGTGTGATACTGTCTGCTGAGCCGTGTATCTAATCCTATCCTGTGTGATACTGTCTGCTGAGCTGTGTATCTAATCCCCTCCTGTGTGATACTGTCTGCTGAGCCGTGTATCTAATCCTGTCCTGTGTGATACTGTCTGCTGAGCCGTGTATCTAATCCTCTCCTGTGTGATACTGTCTGCTGAGCCATGTATCTAATCCTATCCTGTGTGATACTGTCTGCTGAGCCGTGTATGTAATCCTCTCCTGTGTGATACTGACTGCTGAGCCGTGTATCTAATCCTCTCCTGTGTGATACTGTCTGCTGAGCCGTGTATCTAATCCTCTCCTGTGTGATACTGTCTGCTGAGCCGTGTATCTAATCCTCTCCTGTGTAATACTGTCTGCTGAGCTGTGTATCTAATCCTATCCTGTGTGATACTGTCTGCTGAGCTGTGTATCTAATCCCCTCCTGTGTGATACTGTCTGCTGAGCCGTGTATCTAATCCTATCCTGTGTGATACTGACTGCTGTGCCGTGTATCTAATCCTCTCCTGTGTGATACTGTCTGCTGAGCCGTGTATCTAATCCTCTCCTGTGTGATACTGTCTGCTGAGCTGTGTATCTAATCCTATCCTGTGTGATACTGTCTGCTGAGCTGTGTATCTAATCCTATCCTGTGTGATGCTGTCTGCTGAGCCGTGTATCTAATCCTATCCTGTGTGATGCTGTCTGCTGAGCCGTGTATCTAATCCTCTCCTGTGTGATACTGTCTGCTGAGCCGTGTATCTAATCCTCTCCTGTGTGATACTGTCTGCTGAGCCGTGTATCTAATCCTCTCCTGTGTGATCCTGACTGCTGAGCCGTGTATCTAATCCTCTCCTGTGTGATACTGTCTGCTGAGCTGTGTATCTAATCCTATCCTGTGTGATACTGTCTGCTGAGCTGTATATCTAATCCCCTCCTGTGTGATACTGTCTGCTGAGCCGTGTATCTAATCCTATCCTGTGTGATACTGACTGCTGTGCCATGTATCTAATCCTATCCTGTGTGATACTGTCTGCTGAGCCGTGTATCTAATCCTTTCCTGTGTGATACTGTCTGCTGAGCCGTGTATCTAATCCTCTCCTGTGTGATACTGTCTGCTGAGCTGTGTATCTAATCCTATCCTGTGTGATACTGTCTGCTGAGCCGTGTATCTAATCCTGTCCTGTGTGATGCTGTCTGCTGAGCTGTGTATCTAATCCTATCCTGTGTGATACTGTCTGCTGAGCTGTATATCTAATCCCCTCCTGTGTGATACTGTCTGCTGAGCCGTGTATCTAATCCTATCCTGTGTGATACTGACTGCTGTGCCATGTATCTAATCCTATCCTGTGTGATACTGTCTGCTGAGCCGTGTATCTAATCCTTTCCTGTGTGATACTGTCTGCTGAGCCGTGTATCTAATCCTCTCCTGTGTGATACTGTCTGCTGAGCTGTGTATCTAATCCTATCCTGTGTGATACTGTCTGCTGAGCCGTGTATCTAATCCTCTCCTGTGTGATACTGTCTGCTGAGCTGTGTATCTAATCCTATCCTGTGTGATGCTGTCTGCTGAGCCGTGTATCTAATCCTCTCCTGTGTGATACTGTCTGCTGAGCCGTGTATCTAATCCTCTCCTGTGTGATACTGTCTGCTGAGCCGTGTATCTAATCCTATCCTGTGTGATTTTGTCTGCTGAGCCGCGTATCTAATCCTATCCTGTGTGATACTGTCTGCTGAGCCGTGTATCTAATCTTCTCCTGTGTGATACTGTCTGCTGAGCCGTGTATCTAATCCTATCCTGTGTGATACTGTCTGCTGAGCCGTGTATCTAATCTTCTCCTGTGTGATACTGACTGCTGAGCCATGTATCTAATCCTCTCCTGTGTGATACTGTCTGCTGAGCCGTGTATCTAATCCTATCATGTGTGATACTGACTGCTGAGCCGTGTATCTAATCCTATTCTGTGTGATACCGTCTGCTGAGCCGTGTATCTAATCCTATCCTGTGTGATACTATCTGCTGAGCCGTGTATCTAATCCTATCCTGTGTGATACTATCTGCTGAGCTGTGTATCTAATCCTATCCTGTGTGATACTGTCTGCTGAGCCGTGTATCTAATCCTCTCCTGTGTGATACTGTCTGCTGAGCTGTGTATCTAATCCCCTCCTGTGTGATACTGTCTGCTGAGCCGTGTATCTAATCCTATCCTGTGTGATACTGACTGCTGAGCTGTGTATCTAATCCTCTCCTGTGTGATACTGTCTGCTGAGCTGTGTATCTAATCCTCTCCTGTGTGATACTGACTGCTGAGCTGTGTATCTAATCCTATCCTGTGTGATACTGTCTGCTGAGCCGTGTATCTAATCCTATCCTGTGTGATACTGTCTGCTGAGCCGTGTATCTAATCCTCTCCTGTGTGATACTGTCTGCTGAGCCGTGTATCTAATCCTCTCCTGTGTGATACTGTCTGCTGAGCCGTGTATCTAATCCTATCCTGTGTGATACTGTCTGCTGAGCCGTGTATCTAATCCTCTCCTGTGTGATACTGTCTGCTGAGCCGTGTATCTAATCCTATCCTGTGTGATACTGTCTGCTGAGCCGTGTATCTAATCCTATCCTGTGTGATACTGTCTGCTGAGCCGTGTATCTAATCCTATCCTGTGTGATACTGTCTGCTGAGCTGTGTATCTAATCCCCTCCTGTGTGATACTGTCTGCTGAGCCGTGTATCTAATCCTGTCCTGTGTGATACTGTCTGCTGAGCCGTGTATCTAATCCTCTCCTGTGTGATACTGTCTGCTGAGCCATGTATCTAATCCTATCCTGTGTGATACTGTCTGCTGAGCCGTGTATGTAATCCTCTCCTGTGTGATACTGACTGCTGAGCCGTGTATCTAATCCTCTCCTGTGTGATACTGTCTGCTGAGCCGTGTATCTAATCCTCTCCTGTGTGATACTGTCTGCTGAGCCGTGTATCTAATCCTCTCCTGTGTAATACTGTCTGCTGAGCTGTGTATCTAATCCTATCCTGTGTGATACTGTCTGCTGAGCTGTGTATCTAATCCCCTCCTGTGTGATACTGTCTGCTGAGCCGTGTATCTAATCCTATCCTGTGTGATACTGACTGCTGTGCCGTGTATCTAATCCTCTCCTGTGTGATACTGTCTGCTGAGCCGTGTATCTAATCCTATCCTGTGTGATACTGTCTGCTGAGCTGTGTATCTAATCCTCTCCTGTGTGATACTGTCTGCTGAGCCGTGTATCTAATCCTCTCCTGTGTGATACTGTCTGCTGAGCTGTGTATCTAATCCTATCCTGTGTGATACTGTCTGCTGAGCTGTGTATCTAATCCTATCCTGTGTGATGCTGTCTGCTGAGCCGTGTATCTAATCCTCTCCTGTGTGATACTGTCTGCTGAGCCGTGTATCTAATCCTATCCTGTGTGATACTGTCTGCTGAGCTGTGTATCTAATCCTCTCCTGTGTGATACTGTCTGCTGAGCCGTGTATCTAATCCTATCCTGTGTGATGCTGTCTGCTGAGCCGTGTATCTAATCCTCTCCTGTGTGATACTGACTGCTGAGCCGTGTATCTAATCCTATTCTGTGTGATACTGTCTGCTGAGCTGTGTATCTAATCCTCTCCTGTGTAATACTGTCTGCTGAGCCGTGTATCTAATCCTCTCCTGTGTGACACTGTCTGCTGAGCCGTGTATCTAATCCTCTCCTGTGTGATACTGTCTGCTGAGCTGTGTATCTAATCCTATCCTGTGTGATACTGTCTGCTGAGCTGTATATCTAATCCCCTCCTGTGTGATACTGTCTGCTGAGCCGTGTATCTAATCCTATCCTGTGTGATACTGACTGCTGTGCCATGTATCTAATCCTATCCTGTGTGATACTGTCTGCTGAGCCGTGTATCTAATCCTTTCCTGTGTGATACTGTCTGCTGAGCCGTGTATCTAATCCTCTCCTGTGTGATACTGTCTGCTGAGCTGTGTATCTAATCCTATCCTGTGTGATACTGTCTGCTGAGCTGTGTATCTAATCCTATCCTGTGTGATGCTGTCTGCTGAGCCGTGTATCTAATCCTCTCCTGTGTGATACTGTCTGCTGAGCCGTGTATCTAATCCTATCCTGTGTGATACTGTCTGCTGAGCTGTGTATCTAATCCTATCCTGTGTGATACTGTCTGCTGAGCCGTGTATCTAATCCTATCCTGTGTGATTTTGTCTGCTGAGTCGTGTATCTAATCCTCTCCTGTGTGATACTGACTGCTGAGCCGTGTATCTAATCCTCTCCTGTGTGATACTGTCTGCTGAGCCGTGTATCTAATCCTCTCCTATGTGATACTGACTGCTGAGCCGTGTATCTAATCCTCTCCTGTGTGATACTGTCTGCTGAGCCGTGTATCTAATCCTATCCTGTGTGATACTGTCTGCTGAGCTGTGTATCTAATCCTATCCTGTGTGATACTGTCTGCTGAGCTGTGTATCTAATCCTATCCTGTGTGATACTGTCTGCTGCGCCGTGTATCTAATCCTATCCTGTGTGATACTGTCTGCTGAGCCGTGTATCTAATCCTATCCTGTGTGATACTGTCTGCTGAGCCGTGTATCTAATCCTATCCTGTGTGATACTGTCTGCTGAACCATGTATCTAATCTTCTCCTGTGTGATACTGACTGCTGAGCTGTGTATCTAATCTTCTCCTGTGTGATACTGACTGCTGAGCTGTGTATCTAATCCTCTCATGTGTGATACTGTCTGCTGAGCTGTGTATCTAATCCTCTCCTGTGATACTGTCTGCTGAGCCGTGTATCTAATCCTCTCCTGTGTGATACTGTCTGCTGAGCCGTGTATCTAATCCTCTCCTGTGATACTGTCTGCTGAGCCGTGTATCTAATCCTATCCTGTGTGATACTGACTGCTGAGCTATGTATCTAATCCTCTCCTGTGTGATACTGTCTGCTGAGCCGTGTATCTAATCCTCTCCTGTGTGATATTGTCTGCTGAGCTGTGTATCTAATCCTCTCCTGTGTGATACTGTCTGCTGAGCTGTGTATCTAATCCTATCCTGTGTGATACTGTCTGCTGAGCCTTGTATCTAATCCTCTCCTGTGTGATGCTGTCTGCTGAGCCGTGTATCTAATCCTCTCCTGTGTGATACTGTCTGCTGAGCCGTGTATCTAATCCTATCCTGTGTGATACTGTCTGCTGAGCCGTGTATCTAATCCTCTCCTGTGTGATACTGTCTGCTGAGCCGTGTATCTAATCCTCTCCTGTGTGATACTGTCTGCTGAGCCGTGTATCTAATCCTATCCTGTGTGATACTGTCTGCTGAGCTGTGTATCTAATCCTCTCCTGTGTGATACTGTCTGCTGAGCTATGTATCTAATCCTCTCCTGTGTGATACTGTCTGCTGAGCCGTGTATCTAATCCTCTCCTGTGTGATATTGTCTGCTGAGCTGTGTATCTAATCCTCTCCTGTGTGATACTGTCTGCTGAGCTGTGTATCTAATCCTATCCTGTGTGATACTGTCTGCTGAGCTGTGTATCTAATCCTATCCTGTGTGATGCTGTCTGCTGAGCTGTGTATCTAATCCTATCCTGTGTGATACTGTCTGCTGAGCCGTGTATCTAATCCTCTCCTGTGTGATACTGTCTGCTGAGCCGTGTATCTAATCCTATCCTGTGTGATACTGTCTGCTGAGCTGTGTATCTAATCCTATCCTGTGTGATACTGTCTGCTGAGCTGTGTATCTAATCCTATCCTGTGTGATACTGACTGCTGAGCCTTGTATCTAATCCTATCCTGTGTGATACTGTCTGCTGAGCCGTGTATCTAATCCTATCCTGTGTGATACTGTCTGCTGAGCTGTGTATCTAATCCTCTCCTGTGTGATACTGTCTGCTGAGCCGTGTATCTAATCCTATCCTGTGTGATACTATCTGCTGAGTTGTGTATCTAATCCTCTCCTGTGTGATACTGTCTGCTGAGCTGTGTATCTAATCCTCTCCTGTGTGATACTGACTGCTGAGCCGTGTATCTAATCCTCTCCTGTGTGATACTATCTGCTGAGCCGTGTATCTAATCCTATACTATGTGATACTGTCTGCTGAGCCGTGTATCTAATCCTCTCCTGTGTTATACTGTCTGCTGAGCTGTGTATCTAATCCTATCCTCTGTGATACTGTCTGCTGAGCTGTGTATCTAATCTTCTCCTGTGTGATACTGTCTGCTGAGCTGTGTATCTAATCCTATCCTGTGTGATACTGTCTGCTGAGCCGTGTATCTAATCCTCTCCTGTGTGATACTGTCTGCTGAGCTGTGTATCTAATCCTATACTATGTGATACTGACTGCTGAGCCGTGTATCTAATCCTATACTATGTGATACTGACTGCTGAGCCGTGTATCTAATCCTCTCCTGTGTGATACTGTCTGCTGAGCCGTGTATCTAATCCTATACTATGTGATACAGTCTGCTGAGCTGTGTATCTAATCCTCTCCTGTGTGAAACTGTCTGCTGAGCTGTGTATCTAATCCTCTCCTATGTGATACTGTCTGCTGAGCCGTGTATCTAATCCTATCCTGTGTGATACTGACTGCTGAGCCGTGTATCTAATCCTATCCTGTGTGATACTGTCTGCTGAGCCGTGTATCTAATCCTCTCCTGTGTGATACTGTCTGCTGAGCTGTGTATCTAATCCTATCCTGTGTGATACTGTCTGCTGAGCCGTGTATCTAATCCTCTCCTGTGTGATACTGTCTGCTGAGCTGTGTATCTAATCCTCTCCTGTGTGATACTGTCTGCTGAGCCGTGTATCTAATCCTTTCCTGTGTGATACTATCTGCTGAGCCGTGTATCTAATCCTATACTATGTGATACTGTCTGCTGAGCCGTGTATCTAATCCTATACTATGTGATACTGACTGCTGAGCCGTGTATCTAATCCTATACTATGTGATACTGACTGCTGAGCCGTGTATCTAATCCTCTCCTGTGTGATACTGTCTGCTGAGCCGTGTATCTAATCCTCTACTATGTGATACAGTCTGCTGAGCTGTGTATCTAATCCTCTCCTGTGTGATACTGTCTGCTGAGCTGTGTATCTAATCCTCTCCTATGTGATACTGTCTGCTGAGCTGTGTATCTAATCCTATCCTGTGTGATACTGTCTGCTGAGCCGTGTATCTAATCCTCTCCTGTGTGATACTGTCTGCTGAGCTGTGTATCTAATCCTCTCCTATGTGATACTGTCTGCTGAGCTGTGTATCTAATCCTATCCTGTGTGATACTGTCTGCTGAGCCGTGTATCTAATCCTCTCCTGTGTGATACTGTCTGCTGAGCTGTGTATCTAATCCTATCCTGTGTGATACTGTCTGCTGAGCCGTGTATCTAATCCTCTCCTGTGTGATACTGACTGCTGAGCCGTGTATCTAATCCTATCCTGTGTGATACTGTCTGCTGAGCCGTGTATCTAATCCTCTCCTGTGTGATACTGTCTGCTGAGCCGTGTATCTAATCTTCTCCTGTGTGATACTGTCTGCTGAGCTGTGTATCTAATCCTATCCTGTGTGATACTATCTGCTGAGCCGTGTATCTAATCCTCTCCTGTGTGATACTGCCTGCTGAGCCGTGTATCTAATCCTATCCTGTGTGATACTGTCTGCTGAGCCGTGTATCTAATCCTCTCCTGTGTGATACTGTCTGCTGAGCCGTGTATCTAATCTTCTCCTGTGTGATACTGTCTGCTGAGCTGTGTATCTAATCCTCTCCTGTGTGATACTGTCTGCTGAGCCGTGTATCTAATCCTATCCTGTGTGATACTGTCTGCTGAGCCGTGTATCTAATCTTCTCCTGTGTGATACTGTCTGCTGAGCCGTGTATCTAATCCTTTCCTGTGTGATACTATCTGCTGAGCCGTGTATCTAATCCTATACTATGTGATACTGTCTGCTGAGCCGTGTATCTAATCCTCTCCTGTGTGATACTGTCTGCTGAGCCGTGTATCTAATCTTCTCCTGTGTGATACTGTCTGCTGAGCTGTGTATCTAATCCTATCCTGTGTGATACTGTCTGCTGAGCTGTGTATCTAATCCTATCCTGTGTGATTCTGTCTGCTGAGCCGTGTATCTAATCCTATCCTGTGTGATACTGTCTACTGAGCCGTGTATCTAATCCTATCCTGTGTGATACTGTCTGCTGAGCTGTGTATCTAATCCTATCCTGTGTGATACTGTCTGCTGAGCTGTGTATCTAATCCTCTCCTGTGTGATACTGTCTGATGAGCCGTGTATCTAATCCTATCCTGTGTGATACTGTCTGCTGAGCCGTGTATCTAATCTTCTCCTGTGTGATACTGTCTGCTGAGCTGTGTATCTAATCCTATCCTGTGTGATACTGTCTGCTGAGCCGTGTATCTAATCCTCTCCTGTGTGATACTGTCTGCTGAGCTGTGTATCTAATCCTATCCTGTGTGATACTGTCTGCTGAGCCGTGTATCTAATCCTCTCCTGTGTGATACTGTCTGATGAGCCGTGTATCTAATCCTATCCTGTGTGATACTGTCTGCTGAGCCGTGTATCTAATCCTATCCTGTGTGATACTGTCTGCTGAGCCGTGTATCTAATCCTCTCCTGTGTGATACTGTCTGCTGAGCTGTGTATCTAATCCTATCCTGTGTGATACTGTCTGATGAGCCGTGTATCTAATCCTATCCTGTGTGATACTGTCTGCTGAGCCGTGTATCTAATCCTCTCCTGTGTGATACTGTCTGCTGAGCTGTGTATCTAATCCTATCCTGTGTGATACTGTCTGCTGAGCCGTGTATCTAATCCTCTCCTGTGTGATACTGTCTGCTGAGCTGTGTATCTAATCCTATCCTGTGTGATACTGTCTGCTGAGCCGTGTATCTAATCCTCTCCTGTGTGATACTGTCTGCTGAGCTGTGTATCTAATCCTATCCTGTGTGATACTGACTGCTGAGCTGTGTATCTAATTCTATCCTGTGTGATACTGTCTGCTGAGCTGTGTATCTAATCCTCTCCTGTGTGATACTGTCTGCTGAGCTGTGTATCTAATCCTATCCTGTGTGATACTGTCTGCTGAGCCGTGTATCTAATCCTCTCCTGTGTGATACTGTCTGCTGAGCTGTGTATCTAATCCTATCCTGTGTGATACTGTCTGCTGAGCCGTGTATCTAATCCTCTCCTGTGTGATACTGTCTGCTGAGCTGTGTATCTAATACTATCCTGTGTGATACTGTCTGCTGAGCTGTGTATCTAATACTATCCTGTGTGATACTGACTGCTGAGCCATGTATCTAATCCTATCCTGTGTGATACTGTCTGCTGAGCCGTGTATCTAATCCTCTCCTGTGTGATACTGTCTGCTGAGCCGTGTATCTAATCCTATACTATGTGATACAGTCTGCTGAGCTGTGTATCTAATCCTCTCCTGTGTGAAACTGTCTGCTGAGCTGTGTATCTAATCCTCTCCTATGTGATACTGTCTGCTGAGCCGTGTATCTAATCCTATCCTGTGTGATACTGACTGCTGAGCCGTGTATCTAATCCTATCCTGTGTGATACTGCCTGCTGAGCTGTGTATCTAATCCTCTCCTGTGTGATACTGTCTGCTGAGCCGTGTATCTAATCCTCTCCTGTGTGATACTGTCTGCTGAGCTGTGTATCTAATCCTATCCTGTGTGATACTGTCTGCTGAGCCGTGTATCTAATCCTCTCCTGTGTGATACTGTCTGCTGAGCTGTGTATCTAATCCTATCCTGTGTGATACTGTCTGCTGAGCCGTGTATCTAATCCTCTCCTGTGTGATACTGTCTGCTGAGCCGTGTATCTAATCCTCTCCTGTGTGATACTGACTGCTGAGCCGTGTATCTAATCCTCTCCTGTGTGATACTGTCTGCTGAGCCGTGTATCTAATCCTATCCTGTGTGATACTGTCTGCTGAGCTGTGTATCTAATCCTATCCTGTGTGATACTGTCTGCTGAGCCGTGTATCTAATCCTCTCCTGTGTGATACTGTCTGCTGAGCCGTGTATCTAATCCTCTCCTGTGTGATACTGTCTGCTGAGCTGTGTATCTAATCCTATCCTGTGTGATACTGACTGCTGAGCCGTGTATCTAATCCTCTCCTGTGTGATACTGACTGCTGAGCCGTGTATCTAATCCTATCCTGTGTGATACTGTCTGCTGAACCTTGTATCTAATCCTATCCTGTGTGATGCTGTCTGCTGAGCTGTGTATCTAATCCTATACTATGTGATACTGTCTGCTGAGCCGTGTATCTAATCCTCTCCTGTGTGATACTGTCTGCTGAGCCGTGTATCTAATCCTCTCCTGTGTGATACTGACTGCTGAGCCGTGTATCTAATCCTATCCTGTGTGATACTGTCTGCTGAGCCGTGTATCTAATCCTATCCTGTGTGATACTGACTGCTGAGCCGTGTATCTAATCCTATCCTGTGTGATACTGTCTGCTGAGCCGCGTATCTACTCCTCTCCTGTGTGATACTGACTGCTGAGCCGTGTATCTAATCCTCTCCTGTGTGATACTGTCTGCTGAGCCGTGTATCTAATCCTATCCTGTGTGATACTGTCTGCTGAGCTGTGTATCTAATCCTCTCCTGTGTGATACTGTCTGCTGAGCTGTGTATCTAATCCTCTCCTGTGTGATACTGTCTGCTGAGCCGCGTATCTAATCCTCTCCTGTGTGATACTGTCTGCTGAGCTGTGTATCTAATCCTATCCTGTGTGATACTGTCTGCTGAGCCGTGTATCTAATCCTATAATGTGTGATACTGTCTGCTGAGCCGTGTATCTAATCCTCTCCTGTGTGATACTGTCTGCTGAGTCGTGTATCTAATCCTATCCTGTGTGATACTGTCTGCTGAGCCGCGTATCTAATCCTATCCTGTGTGATACTGTCTGCTGAGCCGTATATCTAATCTTCTCCTGTGTGATACTGACTGCTGAGCCATGTATCTAATCCTATCCTGTGTGATACTGTCTGCTGAGCCGTGTATCTAATCCTATCCTGTGTGATACTGTCTGCTGAGCCGCGTATCTAATCCTCTCCTGTGTGATACTGTCTGCTGAGCCGTGTATCTAATCCTCTCCTGTGTGATACTGTCTGCTGAGCTGTGTATCTAATCCTATCCTGTGTGATACTGTCTGCTGAGCCTTGTATCTAATCCTATCCTGTGTGATACTGTCTGCTGAGCCGTGTATCTAATCCTATCCTGTGTGATACTGTCTGCTGAGCCGTGTATCTAATCTTCTCCTGTGTGATACTGTCTGCTGAGCCGTGTATCTAATCCTATCCTGTGTGATACTGTCTGCTGAGCCGTGTATCTAATCTTCTCCTGTGTGATACTGTCTGCTGAGCTGTGTATCTAATCCTATCCTGTGTGATACTGACTGCTGAGCCGTGTATCTAATCCTATCCTGTGTGATACTGTCTGCTAAGCCGTGTATCTAATCTTCTCCTGTGTGATACTGTCTGCTGAGCTGTGTATCTAATCCTATCCTGTGTGATACTGTCTGCTGAGCTGTGTATCTAATCCTCTCCTGTGTGATACTGTCTGCTGAGCTGTGTATCTAATCTTCTCCTGTGTGATACTGTCTGCTGAGCTGTGTATCTAATCCTATCCTGTGTGATACTGACTGCTGAGCCGTGTATCTAATCCTATCCTGTGTGATACTGACTGCTGAGCCGTGTATCTAATCCTATCCTGTGTGATACTGTCTGCTGAGCCGTGTATCTAATCCTATCCTGTGTGATACTGTCTGCTGAGCTGTGTATCTAATCCTCTCCTGTGTGATACTGACTGCTGACCTGTGTATCTAATCTTCTCCTGTGTGATACTGTCTGCTGAACTGTGTATCTAATCCTATCCTGTGTGATACTGACTGCTGAGCCGTGTATCTAATCCTATCCTGTGTGATACTGTCTGCTGAGCCGTGTATCTAATCCTCTCCTGTGTGATTCTGTCTGCTGAGCCGTGTATCTAATCCTATCCTGTGTGATACTGTCTGCTGAGCTGTGTATCTAATCCTATCCTGTGTGATACTGACTGCTGAGCCGTGTATCTAATCCTATCCTGTGTGATACTGACTGCTGAGCCGTGTATCTAATCCTATCCTGTGTGATACTGACTGCTGAGCCGTGTATCTAATCCTATCCTGTGTGATACTGACTGCTGAGCCGTGTATCTAATCCTCTCCTGTGTGATACTGTCTGCTGAGCTGTGTATCTAATCCTATCCTGTGTGATACTGACTGCTGAGCTGTGTATCTAATCCTATCCTGTGTGATACTGACTGCTGAGCCGTGTATCTAATCCTATCCTGTGTGATACTGTCTGCTGAGCCGTGTATCTAATCCTATCCTGTGTGATACTGTCTGCTGAGCCGTGTATCTAATCCTATCCTGTGTGATACTGTCTGCTGAGCCGCGTATCTAATCCTCTCCTGTGTGATACTTTCTGCTGAGCCGTGTATCTAATCCTATCCTGTGTGATACTGACTGCTGAGCCGTATATCTAATCCTATCCTGTGTGATACTGCCTGCTGAGCTGTGTATCTAATCCTATCCTGTGTGATACTGTCTGCTGAGCCGTGTATCTAATCCTCTCCTGTGTGATACTGTCTGCTGAGCTGTGTATCTAATCCTATCCTGTGTGATACTGTCTGCTGAGCCGCGTATCTAATCCTATCCTGTGTGATACTGTCTGCTGAGCCGTGTATCTAATCCTATCCTGTGTGATACTGTCTGCTGAGCCGTGTATCTAATCCTATCCTGTGTGATACTGTCTGCTGAGCCGCGTATCTAATCCTCTCCTGTGTGATACTTTCTGCTGAGCCGTGTATCTAATCCTATCCTGTGTGATACTGACTGCTGAGCCGTATATCTAATCCTATCCTGTGTGATACTGCCTGCTGAGCTGTGTATCTAATCCTATCCTGTGTGATACTGTCTGCTGAGCCGTGTATCTAATCCTCTCCTGTGTGATACTGTCTGCTGAGCTGTGTATCTAATCCTATCCTGTGTGATACTGTCTGCTGAGCCGCGTATCTAATCCTATCCTGTGTGATACTGTCTGCTGAGCCGTGTATCTAATCCTATCCTGTGTGATACTGTCTGCTGAGCCGTGTATCTAATCTTCTCCTGTGTGATACTGACTGCTGAGTCATGTATCTAATCCTATCCTGTGTGATACTGTCTGCTGAGCCGTGTATCTAATCTTCTCCTGTGTGATACTGACTGCTGAGCCATGTATCTAATCCTCTCCTGTGTGATACTGTCTGCTGAGCCGTGTATCTAATCCTATCCTGTGTGATACTGACTGCTGAGCCGTGTATCTAATCCTATTCTGTGTGATACCGTCTGCTGAGCCGTGTATCTAATCCTATCCTGTGTGATACTATCTGCTGAGCCGTGTATCTAATCCTCTCCTGTGTGATACTGTCTGCTGAGCTGTGTATCTAATCCTCTCCTGTGTGATACTATCTGCTGAGCTGTGTATCTAATCCTATCCTGTGTGATACTGTCTGCTGAGCCGTGTATCTAATCCTATCCTGTGTGATACTGTCTGCTGAGCCGTGTATCTAATCCTCTCCTGTGTGATACTGTCTGCTGAGCTGTGTATCTAATCCCCTCCTGTGTGATACTGTCTGCTGAGCCGTGTATCTAATCCTATCCTTTGTGATACTGACTGCTGAGCTGTGTATCTAATCCTCTCCTGTGTGATACTGTCTGCTGAGCTGTGTATCTAATCCTCTCCTGTGTGATACTGACTGCTGAGCTGTGTATCTAATCCTCTCCTGTGTGATACTGACTGCTGAGCTGTGTATCTAATCCTCTCCTGTGTGATACTGACTGCTGAGCTGTGTATCTAATCCCCTCCTGTGTGATACTGTCTGCTGAGCCGTGTATCTAATCCTATCCTGTGTGATACTGTCTGCTGAGCCGTGTATCTAATCCTCTCCTGTGTGATACTGTCTGCTGAGCCGTGTATCTAATCCTCTCCTGTGTGATACTGTCTGCTGAGCCGTGTATCTAATCCTATCCTGTGTGATACTGTCTGCTGAGCCGTGTATCTAATCCTCTCCTGTGTGATACTGTCTGCTGAGCCGTGTATCTAATCCTATCCTGTGTGATACTGTCTGCTGAGCCGTGTATCTAATCCTATCCTGTGTGATACTGTCTGCTGAGCCGTGTATCTAATCCTATCCTGTGTGATACTGTCTGCTGAGCTGTGTATCTAATCCCCTCCTGTGTGATACTGTCTGCTGAGCCGTGTATCTAATCCTCTCCTGTGTGATACTGTCTGCTGAGCCGTGTATCTAATCCTCTCCTGTGTGATACTGTCTGCTGAGCCGTGTATCTAATCCTATCCTGTGTGATACTGTCTGCTGAGCTGTGTATCTAATCCTCTCCTGTGTGATACTGACTGCTGAGCCGTGTATCTAATCCTCTCCTGTGTGATACTGTCTGCTGAGCCGTGTATCTAATCCTCTCCTGTGTAATACTGTCTGCTGAGCTGTGTATCTAATCCTATCCTGTGTGATACTGTCTGCTGAGCTGTGTATCTAATCCCCTCCTGTGTGATACTGTCTGCTGAGCCGTGTATCTAATCCCCTCCTGTGTGATACTGTCTGCTGAGCTGTGTATCTAATCCTATCCTGTGTGATACTGTCTGCTGAGCTGTGTATCTAATCCCCTCCTGTGTGATACTGTCTGCTGAGCCGTGTATCTAATCCTCTCCTGTGTAATACTGTCTGCTGAGCTGTGTATCTAATCCTATCCTGTGTGATACTGTCTGCTGAGCTGTGTATCTAATCCCCTCCTGTGTGATACTGACTGCTGAGCCGTGTATCTAATCCTCTCCTGTGTGATACTGTCTGCTGAGCCGTGTATCTAATCCTCTCCTGTGTAATACTGTCTGCTGAGCTGTGTATCTAATCCTATCCTGTGTGATACTGTCTGCTGAGCTGTGTATCTAATCCCCTCCTGTGTAATACTGTCTGCTGAGCCGTGTATCTAATCCTATCCTGTGTGATACTGACTGCTGTGCCGTGTATCTAATCCTCTCCTGTGTGATACTGTCTGCTGAGCCGTGTATCTAATCCTCTCCTGTGTGATACTGTCTGCTGAGCTGTGTATCTAATCCTATCCTGTGTGATACTGTCTGCTGAGCTGTGTATCTAATCCTATCCTGTGTGATGCTGTCTGCTGAGCCGTGTATCTAATCCTCTCCTGTGTGATACTGTCTGCTGAGCCGTGTATCTAATCCTATCCTGTGTGATACTGTCTGCTGAGCTGTGTATCTAATCCTCTCCTGTGTGATACTGTCTGCTGAGCCGTGTATCTAATCCTATCCTGTGTGATGCTGTCTGCTGAGCCGTGTATCTAATCCTCTCCTGTGTGATACTGTCTGCTGAGCCGTGTATCTAATCCTATTCTGTGTGATACTGTCTGCTGAGCTGTGTATCTAATCCTCTCCTGTGTAATACTGTCTGCTGAGCCGTGTATCTAATCCTCTCCTGTGTGACACTGTCTGCTGAGCCGTGTATCTAATCCTCTCCTGTGTGATACTGTCTGCTGAGCTGTGTATCTAATCCTATCCTGTGTGACACTGTCTGCTGAGCCGTGTATCTAATCCCCTCCTGTGTGATACTGTGTGCTGAGCCGTGTATCTAATCCTCTCCTGTGTGATACTGTCTGCTGAGCCGTGTATCTAATCCTTTCCTGTGTGATACTGTCTGCTGAGCCGTGTATCTAATCCTCTCCTGTGTGATACTGTCTGCTGAGCCGTGTATCTAATCCTCTCCTGTGTGATACTGTCTGCTGAGCTGTGTATCTAATCCTATCCTGTGTGATACTGTCTGCTGAGCTGTGTATCTAATCCTATCCTGTGTGATGCTGTCTGCTGAGCCGTGTATCTAATCCTATCCTGTGTGATACTGTCTGCTGAGCCGTGTATCTAATCCTATCCTGTGTGATACTGTCTGCTGAGCCGTGTATCTAATCCTATCCTGTGTGATACTGTCTGCTGAGCCGTGTATCTAATCCTATCCTGTGTGATTTTGTCTGCTGAGCCGTGTATCTAATCCTCTCCTGTGTGATACTGACTGCTGAGCCGTGTATCTAATCCTCTCCTGTGTGATACTGTCTGCTGAGCCGTGTATCTAATCCTCTCCTATGTGATACTGACTGCTGAGCCGTGTATCTAATCCTCTCCTGTGTGATACTGTCTGCTGAGCCGTGTATCTAATCCTCTCCTGTGTGATACTGTCTGCTGAGCCGTGTATCTAATCCTCTCCTGTGTGATACTGTCTGCCGAGCCGTGTATCTAATCCTCTCCTGTGTGATACTGTCTGCTGAGCCGTGTATCTAATCCTATCCTGTGTGATACTGTCTGCTGAGCTGTGTATCTAATCCTATCCTGTGTGATACTGTCTGCTGAGCTGTGTATCTAATCCTATCCTGTGTGATACTGACTGCTGAGCTGTGTATCTAATCCTCTCATGTGTGATACTGTCTGCTGAGCTGTGTATCTAATCCTCTCCTGTGATACTGTCTGCTGAGCCGTGTATCTAATCCTCTCCTGTGTGATACTGTCTGCTGAGCTGTGTATCTAATCCTCTCCTGTGATACTGTCTGCTGAGCCGTGTATCTAATCCTCACCTGTGTGATACTGACTGCTGAGCTATGTATCTAATCCTCTCCTGTGTGATACTGTCTGCTGAGCCGTGTATCTAATCCTCTCCTGTGTGATATTGTCTGCTGAGCTGTGTATCTAATCCTCTCCTGTGTGATACTGTCTGCTGAGCTGTGTATCTAATCCTATCCTGTGTGATACTGTCTGCTGAGCCTTGTATCTAATCCTCTCCTGTGTGATGCTGTCTGCTGAGCCGTGTATCTAATCCTCTCCTGTGTGATACTGTCTGCTGAGCCGTGTATCTAATCCTATCCTGTGTGATACTGTCTGCTGAGCTGTGTATCTAATCCTATCCTGTGTGATACTGACTGCTGAGCCGTGTATCTAATCCTATCCTGTGTGATACTGTCTGCTGAGCCGTGTATCTAATCCTATCCTGTGTGATACTGTCTGCTGAGCCGTGTATCTAATCCTCTCCTGTGTGATACTGTCTGCTGAGCCGTGTATCTAATCCTATCCTGTGTGATACTATCTGCTGAGCTGTGTATCTAATCCTCTCCTGTGTGATACTGTCTGCTGAGCCGTGTATCTAATCCCCTCCTGTGTGATACTGTCTGCTGAGCCGTGTATCTAATCCTCTCCTGTGTGATACTGTCTGCTGAGCCGTGTATCTAATCCTCTACTGTGTGATACTGACTGCTGAGCCGTGTATCTAATCCTCTCCTGTGTGATACTGTCTGCTGAGCCGTGTATCTAATCCTCTACTGTGTGATACTGACTGCTGAGCCGTGTATCTAATCCTCTCCTGTGTGATACTGTCTGCTGAGCCGTGTATCTAATCCCCTCCTGTGTGATACTGTCTGCTGAGCCGTGTATCTAATCCTCTCCTGTGTGATACTGACTGCTGAGCCGTGTATCTAATCCTCTCCTGTGTGATACTGTCTGCTGAGCCGTGTATCTAATCCTCTCCTGTGTGATACTGTCTGCTGAGCCGTGTATCTAATCCTCTCCTGTGTGATACTGACTGCTGAGCTGTGTATCTAATCCTATCCTGTGTGATACTGTCTGCTGTGCCTTGTATCTAATCCTATCCTGTGTGATACTGTCTGCTGAGCCGTGTATCTAATCCTCTCCTGTGTGATACTGACTGCTGAGCCATGTATCTAATCCTCTCCTGTGTGATACTGACTGCTGAGCTGTGTATCTAATCCTATCCTGTGTGATACTATCTGCTGAGCCATGTATCTAATCCTCTCCTGTGTGATACTGACTGCTGAGCTGTGTATCTAATCCTATCCTGTGTGATACTGTCTGCTGAGCCGTGTATCTAATCCTATCCTGTGTGATACTGTCTGCTGAGCCGTGTATCTAATCCTCTCCTGTGTGATACTGACTGCTGAGCTGTGTATCTAATCCTATCCTGTGTGATACTGACTGCTGAGCCGTGTATCTAATCCTCTCCTGTGTGATACTGTCTGCTGAGCCGTGTATCTAATCCTATCCTGTGTGATACTGTCTGCTGAGCCGTGTATCTAATCCTATCCTGTGTGATACTGTCTGCTGAGCCGTGTATCTAATCCTCTCCTGTGTGATACTGACTGCTGAGCTGTGTATCTAATCCTATCCTGTGTGATACTGACTGCTGAGCCGTGTATCTAATCCTCTCCTGTGTGATACTGTCTGCTGAGCCGTGTATCTAATCCTATCCTGTGTGATACTGTCTGCTGAGCCTTGTATCTAATCCTCTCCTGTGTGATACTGACTGCTGAGCTGTGTATCTAATCCTATCCTGTGTGATACTGTCTGCTGAGCCGTGTATCTAATCCTCTCCTGTGTGATACTGTCTGCTGAGCCGTGTATCTAATCCTATCCTGTGTGATACTGTCTGCTGAGCCGTGTATCTAATCCTCTCCTGTGTGATACTGTCTGCTGAGCCGTGTATCTAATCCTCTCCTGTGTGATACTGTCTGCTGAGCCGTGTATCTAATCCTCTCCTGTGTGATACTGTCTGCTGAGCCGTGTATCTAATCCTCTCCTGTGTGATACTGACTGCTGAGCTGTGTATCTAATCCTCTCCTGTGTGATACTGTCTGCTGAGCCGTGTATCTAATCCTATCCTGTGTGATACTGACTGCTGAGCTGTGTATCTAATCCTATCCTGTGTGATACTGTCTGCTGAGCCGTGTATCTAATCCTCTCCTGTGTGATACTGACTGCTGAGCCGTGTATCTAATCCTATCCTGTGTGATACTGTCTGCTGAGCCGTGTATCTAATCCTATCCTGTGTGATACTGACTGCTGAGCTGTGTATCTAATCCTATCCTGTGTGATACTGTCTGCTGAGCCGTGTATCTAATCCTCTCCTGTGTGATGCTGTCTGCTGAGCCGTGTATCTAATCCTCTCCTGTGTGATACTGACTGCTGAGCCGTGTATCTAATCCTATCCTGTGTGATACTGTCTGCTGAGCCGTGTATCTAATCCTCTCCTGTGTGATAGTCTGCTGAGCCGTGTATCTAATCCTCTCCTGTGTGATACTGTCTGCTGAGCCGTGTATCTAATCCTATCCTGTGTGATATTGTCTGCTGAGCCATGTATCTAATCCTATCCTGTGTGATACTGACTGCTGAGCCGTGTATCTAATCCTCTCCTGTGTGATACTGTCTGCTGAGCCGTGTATCTAATCCTATCCTGTGTGATACTGACTGCTGAGCCGTGTATCTAATCCTCTCCTGTGTGATACTATCTGCCGAGCCGTGTATCTAATGCTCTCCTGTGTGATACTGTCTGCTGAGCCGTGTATCTAATCCTCTCCTGTGTGATACTATCTGCTGAGCCGTGTATCTAATCCTCTTCTGTGTGATACTGTCTGCTGAGCCGTGTATCTAATCCTGTCCTGTGTGATACTGTCTGCTGAGCTGTGTATCTAATCCTATCCTGTGTGATACTGACTGCTGAGCCGTGTATCTAATCCTCTCCTGTGTGATACTGTCTGCTGAGCCGTGTATCTAATCCTCTCCTGTGTGATACTGTCTGCTGAGCTGTGTATCTAATCCTATCCTGTGTGATTCTGTCTGCTGAGCTGTGTATCTAATCCTCTCCTGTGTGATTCTGACTGCTGAGCCGTGTATCTAATCCTCTCCTATGTGATACTGACTGCTGAGCCGTGTATCTAATCCTATCCTGTGTGATTCTGTCTGCTGAGCTGTGTATCTAATCCTCTCCTGTGTGATACTGTCTGCTGAGCCGTGTATCTAATCCTCTCCTGTGTGATACTGTCTGCTGAGCCGTGTATCTAATCCTCTCCTATGTGATACTGACTGCTGAGCCGTGTATCTAATCCTCTCCTGTGTGATACTGTCTGCTGAGCTGTGTATCTAATCCTATCCTGTGTGATACTGTCTGCTGAACCATGTATCTAATCCTCTCCTGTGTGATACTGACTGCTGAGCTGTGTATCTAATCCTATCCTGTGTGATACTGACTGCTGAGCTGTGTATCTAATCCTCTCCTGTGTGATACTGTCTGCTGAGCCGTGTATCTAATCCCCTCCTGTGTGATACTGACTGCTGAGCTGTGTATCTAATCCTTTCCTGTGTGATACTGACTGCTGAGCTGTGTATCTAATCCTATCCTGTGTGATACTGTCTGCTGAGCCGTGTATCTAATCCTCTCCTGTGTGATACTGTCTGCTGAGCCGTGTATCTAATCCCCTCCTGTGTGATACTGACTGCTGAGCTGTGTATCTAATCCTATCCTGTGTGATACTGTCTGCTGAGCCGTGTATCTAATCCTCTCCTGTGTGATACTGACTGCTGAGCCGTGTATCTAATCCTCTCCTGTGTGATACTGTCTGCTGAGCCGTGTATCTAATCCCCTCCTGTGTGATACTGACTGCTGAGCTGTGTATCTAATCCTATCCTGTGTGATACTGTCTGCTGAGCCGTGTATCTAATCCTCTCCTGTGTGATACTGACTGCTGAGCCGTGTATCTAATCCTCTCCTGTGTGATACTGTCTGCTGAGCCGTGTATCTAATCCTCTCCTGTGTGATACTGACTGCTGAGCTGTGTATCTAATCCTCTCCTGTGTGATACTGTCTGCTGAGCCGTGTATCTAATCCTATCCTGTGTGATACTGTCTGCTGAGCCGTGTATCTAATCCTCTCCTGTGTGATACTGACTGCTGAGCCGTGTATCTAATCCCCTCCTGTGTGATACTGACTGCTGAGCTGTGTATCTAATCCTATCCTGTGTGATACTGTCTGCTGAGCCGTGTATCTAATCCTCTCCTGTGTGATACTGACTGCTGAGCCGTGTATCTAATCCTCTCCTGTGTGATACTGTCTGCTGAGCCGTGTATCTAATCCTCTCCTGTGTGATACTGACTGCTGAGCCGTGTATCTAATCCTCTCCTGTGTGATACTGTCTGCTGAGCCGTGTATCTAATCCTCTCCTGTGTGATACTGACTGCTGAGCCGTGTATCTAATCCTCTCCTGTGTGATACTGTCTGCTGAGCCGTGTATCTAATCCCCTCCTGTGTGATACTGACTGCTGAGCTGTGTATCTAATCCTATCCTGTGTGATTCTGTCTGCTGAGCTGTGTATCTAATCCTCTCCTATGTGATACTGACTGCTGAGCCGTGTATCTAATCCTCTCCTGTGTGATACTGTCTGCTGAACCATGTATCTAATCCTCTCCTGTGTGATACTGACTGCTGAGCTGTGTATCTAATCCTCTCCTGTGTGATACTGTCTGCTGAGCTGTGTATCTAATCCTATCCTGTGTGATACTGTCTGCTGAACCATGTATCTAATCCTCTCCTGTGTGATACTGACTGCTGAGCCGTGTATCTAATCCTCTCCTGTGTGATACTGTCTGCTGAGCCGTGTATCTAATCCCCTCCTGTGTGATACTGACTGCTGAGCCGTGTATCTAATCCTATCCTGTGTGATTCTGTCTGCTGAGCTGTGTATCTAATCCTCTCCTATGTGATACTGACTGCTGAGCCGTGTATCTAATCCTCTCCTGTGTGATACTGTCTGCTGAGCTGTGTATCTAATCCTCTCCTGTGTGATACTGTCTGCTGAACCATGTATCTAATCCTCTCCTGTGTGATACTGACTGCTGAGCTGTGTATCTAATCCTATCCTGTGTGATACTGTCTGCTGAACCATGTATCTAATCCTCTCCTGTGTGATACTGTCTGCTGAGCCGTGTATCTAATCCTCTCCTGTGTGATACTGACTGCTGAGCCGTGTATCTAATCCTCTCCTGTGTGATACTGTCTGCTGAGCCGTGTATCTAATCCTCTCCTGTGTGATACTGTCTGCTGAGCCGTGTATCTAATCCCCTCCTGTGTGATACTGACTGCTGAGCTGTGTATCTAATCCTCTCCTATGTGATACTGACTGCTGAGCCGTGTATCTAATCCTATCCTGTGTGATTCTGTCTGCTGAGCTGTGTATCTAATCCTCTCCTGTGTGATACTGTCTGCTGAGCCGTGTATCTAATCCTCTCCTGTGTGATACTGTCTGCTGAGCCGTGTATCTAATCCTCTCCTATGTGATACTGACTGCTGAGCCGTGTATCTAATCCTCTCCTGTGTGATACTGTCTGCTGAGCTGTGTATCTAATCCTCTCCTGTGTGATACTGTCTGCTGAGCTGTGTATCTAATCCTATCCTGTGTGATACTGTCTGCTGAACCATGTATCTAATCCTCTCCTGTGTGATACTGACTGCTGAGCTGTGTATCTAATCCTCTCCTGTGTGATACTGACTGCTGAGCTGTGTATGTAATCCTCTCCTGTGTGATACTGTCTGCTGAGCCGTGTATCTAATCCTATCCTGTGTGATACTGACTGCTGAGCCGTGTATCTAATCCTCTCCTGTGTGATACTGTCTGCTGAGCTGTGTATCTAATCCCATCCTGTGTGATACTGACTGCTGAGCCGTGTATCTAATCCTCTCCTGTGTGATACTGTCTGCTGAGCTGTGTATCTAATCCTATCCTGTGTGATACTGACTGCTGAGCCGTGTATCTAATCCTCTCCTGTGTGATACTGACTGCTGAGCCGTGTATCTAATCCTCTCCTGTGTGATACTGTCTGCTGAGCCGTGTATCTAATCCTCTCCTGTGTGATACTGTCTGCTGAGCCGTGTATCTAATCCTATCCTGTGTGATACTGTCTGCTGAGCTGTGTATCTAATCCTCTCCTGTGTGATACTGTCTGCTGAGCTGTGTATCTAATCCTCTCCTGTGTGATACTGACTGCTGAGCTGTGTATCTAATCCTATCCTGTGTGATACTGTCTGCTGAGCTGTGTATCTAATCCTCTCCTGTGTGATACTGTCTGCTGAGCCGTGTATCTAATCCTATCCTGTGTGATACTGTCTGCTGAGCCGTGTATCTAATCCTATCCTGTGTGATACTGTCTGCTGAGCCGTGTATCTAATCCTCTCCTGTGTGATACTGTCTGCTGAGCCGTGTATCTAATCCTCTCCTGTGTGATACTGTCTGCTGAGCCGTGTATCTAATCCTATCCTGTGTGATACTGTCTGCTGAGCCGTGTATCTAATCCTCTCCTGTGTGATACTGTCTGCTGAGCCGTGTATCTAATCCTATCCTGTGTGATACTGTCTGCTGAGCCGTGTATCTAATCCTATCCTGTGTGATACTGTCTGCTGAGCCATGTATCTAATCCTCTCCTGTGTGATACTGACTGCTGAGCTGTGTATCTAATCCTCTCCTGTGTGATACTGACTGCTGAGCTGTGTATCTAATCCTATCCTGTGTGATACTGACTGCTGAGCCGTGTATCTAATCCTCTCCTGTGTGATACTGACTGCTGAGCTGTGTATCTAATCCTATCCTGTGTGATACTGTCTGCTGAGCTGTGTATCTAATCCTATCCTGTGTGATACTGTCTGCTGAGCCGTGTATCTAATCCTCTCCTGTGTGATACTGTCTGCTGAGCCGTGTATCTAATCCTATCCTGTGTGATACTGTCTGCTGAGCCGTGTATCTAATCCTCTCCTGTGTGATACTGTCTGCTTAGCCGTGTATCTAATCCTCTCCTGTGTGATACTGTCTGCTGAGCCGTGTATCTAATCCTCTCCTGTGTGATACTGTCTGCTGAGCCGTGTATCTAATCCTCTCCTGTGTGATACTGTCTGCTGAGCCTTGTATCTAATCCTCTCCTGTGTGATACTGACTGCTGAGCCGTGTATCTAATCCTCTCCTGTGTGATACTGTCTGCTGAGCTGTGTATCTAATCCTATCCTGTGTGATACTGTCTGCTGAGCCGTGTATCTAATCCTCTCCTGTGTGATACTGTCTGCTGAGCCGTGTATCTAATCCTATCCTGTGTGATACTGTCTGCTGAGCCGTGTATCTAATCCTCTCCTGTGTGATACTGTCTGCTGAGCCGTGTATCTAATCCTCTCCTGTGTGATACTGTCTGCTGAGCCGTGTATCTAATCCTCTCCTGTGTGATACTGTCTGCTGAGCCGTGTATCTAATCCTCTCCTGTGTGATACTGTCTGCTGAGCCGTGTATCTAATCCTATCCTGTGTGATACTGTCTGCTGAGCTGTGTATCTAATCCTCTCCTGTGTGATACTGACTGCTGAGTCGTGTATCTAATCCTATCCTGTGTGATACTGTCTGCTGAGCCGTGTATCTAATCCTCTCCTGTGTGATACTGTCTGCTGAGCCGTGTATCTAATCCTCTCCTGTGTGATACTGTCTGCTGAGCCGTGTATCTAATCCTCTCCTGTGTGATACTGTCTGCTGAGCCGTGTATCTAATCCTATCCTGTGTGATACTGTCTGCTGAGCTGTGTATCTAATCCTCTCCTGTGTGATACTGTCTGCTGAGCCGTGTATCTAATCCTATCCTGTGTGACACTGACTGCTGAGCTGTGTATCTAATCCTCTCCTGTGTGATACTGTCTGCTGAGCCTTGTATCTAATCCTCTCCTGTGTGATGCTGTCTGCTGAGCCGTGTATCTATTCCTATCCTGTGTGATACTGTCTGCTGAGCCGTGTATCTAATCCTCTCCTGTGTGATACTGACTGCTGAGCCGTGTATCTAATCCTATCCTGTGTGATACTGTCTGCTGAGCCGTGTATCTAATCCTCTCCTGTGTGATACTGACTGCTGAGCCGTGTATCTAATCCTATCCTGTGTGATACTGTCTGCTGAGCCGTGTATCTAATCCTCTCCTGTGTGATACTGTCTGCTGAGCCGTGTATCTAATCCTCTCCTGTGTGATAGTCTGCTGAGCCGTGTATCTAATCCTCTCCTGTGTGATACTGTCTGCTGAGCCGTGTATCTAATCCTATCCTGTGTGATATTGTCTGCTGAGCCATGTATCTAATCCTCTCCTGTGTGATACTGACTGCTGAGCCGTGTATCTATTCCTATCCTGTGTGATACTGTCTGCTGAGCCGTGTATCTAATCCTCTCCTGTGTGATACTGACTGCTGAGCCGTGTATCTAATCCTATCCTGTGTGATACTGTCTGCTGAGCCGTGTATCTAATCCTCTCCTGTGTGATACTGTCTGCTGAGCCGTGTATCTAATCCTCTCCTGTGTGATAGTCTGCTGAGCCGTGTATCTAATCCTCTCCTGTGTGATACTGTCTGCTGAGCCGTGTATCTAATCCTATCCTGTGTGATATTGTCTGCTGAGCCATGTATCTAATCCTATCCTGTGTGATACTGTCTGCTGAGCCGTGTATCTAATCCTATCCTGTGTGATACTGACTGCTGAGCCGTGTATCTAATCCTCTCCTGTGTGATACTATCTGCCGAGCCGTGTATCTAATGCTCTCCTGTGTGATACTGTCTGCTGAGCCGTGTATCTAATCCTCTCCTGTGTGATACTATCTGCTGAGCCGTGTATGTAATCCTCTTCTGTGTGATACTGTCTGCTGAGCCGTGTATCTAATCCTGTCCTGTGTGATACTGTCTGCTGAGCTGTGTATCTAATCCTATCCTGTGTGATACTGACTGCTGAGCTGTGTATCTAATCCTCTCCTGTGTGATAATGTCTGCTGAGCTGTGTATCTAATCCCCTCCTGTGTGATACTGACTGCTGAGCTGTGTATCTAATCCCCTCCTGTGTGATACTGTCTGCTGAGCTGTGTATCTAATCCTATCCTGTGTGATTCTGTCTGCTGAGCTGTGTATCTAATCCTCTCCTATGTGATACTGACTGCTGAGCCGTGTATCTAATCCTATCCTGTGTGATACTGTCTGCTGAGCCGTGTATCTAATCCTCTCCTGTGTGATACTGTGTGCTGAGCCGTGTATCTAATCCTCTCCTGTGTGATACTGTCTGCTGAGCCGTGTATCTAATCCTCTCCTGTGTGATACTGTCTGCTGAGCCGTGTATCTAATCCTCTCCTGTGTGATACTGTCTGCTGAGCTGTGTATCTAATCCTATCCTGTGTGATACTGTCTGCTGAACCATGTATCTAATCCTCTCCTGTGTGATACTGACTGCTGAGCTGTGTATCTAATCCTATCCTGTGTGATACTGTCTGCTGAGCCGTGTATCTAATCCTCTCCTGTGTGATACTGACTGCTGAGCCGTGTATCTAATCCTCTCCTGTGTGATACTGTCTGCTGAGCCGTGTATCTAACCCCCTCCTGTGTGATACTGACTGCTGAGCTGTGTATCTAATCCTATCCTGTGTGATACTGTCTGCTGAACCATGTATCTAATCCTCTCCTGTGTGATACTGACTGCTGAGCCGTGTATCTAATCCTCTCCTGTGTGATACTGACTGCTGAGCCGTGTATCTAATCCTCTCCTGTGTGATACTGACTGCTGAGCCGTGTATCTAATCCTATCCTGTGTGATACTGTCTGCTGAGCCGTGTATCTAATCCTCTCCTGTGTGATACTGTCTGCTGAGCCGTGTATCTAATCCTATCCTGTGTGATTCTGTCTGCTGAGCCGTGTATCTAATCCTCTCCTGTGTGATACTGTCTGCTGAGCCATGTATCTAATCCTCTCCTGTGTGATGCTGTCTGCTGAGCTGTGTATCTAATCCTCTCCTGTGTGATACTGTCTGCTGAGCCGTGTATCTCATCCTCTCCTGTGTGATACTGTCTGCTGAGCCGTGTATCTAATCCTCTCCTGTGTAATACTGTCTGCTGAGCCGTGTATCTAATCCTCTCCTGTGTGATACTGTCTGCTGAGCCGTGTATCTAATCCTATCCTGTGTGATACAGTCTGCTGAGCTGTGTATCTAATCCCCTCCTGTGTGAAACTGTCTGCTGAGCTGTGTATCTAATCCTATCCTGTGTGATACTGACTGCTGAGCCGTGTATCTAATCCTCTCCTGTGTGATACTGTCTGCTGAGCGGTGTATCTAATCCTCTCCTGTGTGATACTGTCTGCTGAGCGGTGTATCTAATCCCCTCCTGTGTGATACTGTCTGCTGAGCTGTGTATCTAATCCCCTTCTGTGTGATACTGTCTGCTGAGCTGTGTATCTAATCCTATCCTGTGTGATACTGTCTGCTGAGCCGTGTATCTAATCCTATCCTGTGTGATACTGTCTGCTGAGCCGTGTATCTAATCCTATCATGTGTGATACTGTCTGCTGAGCCGTGTATCTAATCCTATCCTGTGTGATACTGTCTGCTGAGCTGTGTATCTAATCCCCTCCTGTGTGATACTGTCTGCTGAGCTGTGTATCTAATCCCCTTCTGTGTGATACTGTCTGCTGAGCTGTGTATCTAATCCTATCCTGTGTGATACTGTCTGCTGAGCCGTGTATCTAATCCTATCCTGTGTGATACTGTCTGCTGAGCCGTGTATCTAATCCTATCATGTGTGATACTGTCTGCTGAGCTGTGTATCTAATCCTCTCCTGTGTGATACTGACTGCTGAGCCGTGTATCTAATCCTATACTGTGTGATACTGTCTGCTGAGCCGTGTATCTAATCCTCTCCTTTGTGATACTGACTGCTGATCCTTGTATCTAATCCTATCCTGTGTGATACTGTCTGCTGAGCCGTGTATCTAATCCTATCCTGTGTGATACTGACTGCTGAGCTGTGTATCTAATCCTATCCTGTGTGATACTGTCTACTGAGCCGTGTATCTAATCCTCTCCTGTGTGATACTGTCTGCTGAGCCGTGTATCTAATCCTCTCCTGTGTGATACTGTCTGCTGAGCCGTGTATCTAATCCTATCCTGTGTGATACTGTCTGCTGAGCCGTGTATCTAATCCTCTCCTGTGTGATACTGTCTGCTGAGCTGTGTATCTAATCCTATCCTGTGTGATACTGCCTGCTGAGCCGTGTATCTAATCCTCTCCTGTGTGATACTGTCTGCTGAGCTGTGTATCTAATCCTATCCTGCGTGATACTGTCTGCTGAGCCGTGTATCTAATCCTCTCCTGTGTGATACTGTCTGCTGAGCTGTGTATCTAATCCTCTCCTGTGTGATACTGTCTGCTGAGCTGTGTATCTAATCCTCTCCTGTGTGATACTGTCTGCTGAGCTGTGTATCTAATCCTCTCCTTTGTGATACTGACTGCTGATCCTTGTATCTAATCCTATCCTGTGTGATACTGTCTGCTGAGCCGTGTATCTAATCCTATCCTGTGTGATACTGACTGCTGAGCTGTGTATCTAATCCTATCCTGCGTGATACTGCCTGCTGAGCTGTGTATCTAATCCTATCCTGTGTGATACTGCCTGCTGAGCCGTGTATCTAATCCTCTCCTGTGTGATACTGTCTGCTGAGCTGTGTATCTAATCCTCTCCTGTGTGATACTGTCTGCTGAGCTGTGTATCTAATCCTCTCCTGTGTGATACTGTCTGCTGAGCTGTGTATCTAATCCTATCCTGTGTGATACTGTCTGCTGAGCCGTGTATCTAATCCTCTCCTGTGCGATACTGTCTGCTGAGCTGTGTATCTAATCCTATCCTGTGTGATACTGTCTGCTGAGCCGTGTATCTAATCCTCTCCTGTGTGATACTGACTGCTGAGCCGTGTATCTAATCCTATCCTGCGTGATACTGTCTGCTGAGCTGTGTATCTAATCCTATCCTGTGTGATACTGTCTGCTGAGCCGTGTATCTAATCCTCTCCTGTGCGATACTGTCTGCTGAGCCGTGTATCTAATCCTCTCCTGTGTGATACTGTCTGCTGAGCCGTGTATCTAATCCTCTCCTGTGTGATACTGTCTGCTGAGCTGTGTATCTAATCCTATCCTGTGTGATACTGACTGCTGAGCCGTGTATCTAATCCTATCCTGTGTGATACTGTCTGCTGAGCTGTGTATCTAATCCTCTCCTGTGTGATACTGTCTGCTGAGCTGTGTATCTAATCCTCTCCTGTGTGATACTGTCTGCTGAGCTGTGTATCTAATCCTATCCTGCGTGATACTGCCTGCTGAGCTGTGTATCTAATCCTATCCTGTGTGATACTGCCTGCTGAGCCGTGTATCTAATCCTCTCCTGTGTGATACTGTCTGCTGAGCTGTGTATCTAATCCTCTCCTGTGTGATACTGTCTGCTGAGCTGTGTATCTAATCCTCTCCTGTGTGATACTGTCTGCTGAGCCGTGTATCTAATCCTCTCCTGTGTGATACTGTCTGCTGAGCTGTGTATCTAATCCTCTCCTGTGTGATACTGTCTGCTGAGCTGTGTATCTAATCCTCTCCTGTGTGATTCTGTCTGCTGAGCCGTGTATCTAATCCTCTCCTGTGTGATTCTGTCTGCTGAGCCGTGTATCTAATCCTATCCTGTGTGATACTGTCTGCTGAGCTGTGTATCTAATCCTCTCCTGTGTGATTCTGTCTGCTGAGCTGTGTATCTAATCCTCTCCTGTGTGATTCTGTCTGCTGAGCCGTGTATCTAATCCTATCCTGTGTGATACTGTCTGCTGAGCCGTGTATCTAATCCTCTCCTGTGTGATTCTGTCTGCTGAGCCGTGTATCTAATCCTATCCTGTGTGATACTGTCTGCTGAGCCGTGTATCTAATCCTATCCTGTGTGATACTGTCTGCTGAGCCGTGTATCTAATCCTCTCCTGTGTGATTCTGTCTGCTGAGCCGTGTATCTAATCCTCTCCTGTGTGATTCTGACTGCTGAGCCGTGTATCTAATCCACTCCTGTGTGATTCTGTCTGCTGAGCCGTGTATCTAATCCTCTTCTGTGTGATACTGACTGCTGAGCCGTGTATCTAATCCTCTCCTGTGTGATACTGTCTGCTGAACCGTGTATCTAATCCTCTCCTGTGTGATACTGTCTGCTGAGCCGTGTATCTAATCCTATCCTGTGTGATACTGTCTGCTGAGCCGTGTATCTAATCCTCTCCTGTGTGATACTGTCTGCTGAGCTGTGTATCTAATCCTATCCTGTGTGATACTGTCTGCTGAGCCGTGTATCTAATCCTCTCCTGTGTGATACTGTCTGCTGAGCCATGTATCTAATCCTCTCCTGTGTGATACTGTCTGCTGAGCCATGTATCTAATCCTCTCCTGTGTGATACTGTCTGCTGAGCCGTGTATCTAATCCTCTCCTGTGTGATACTGTCTGCTGAGCCGTGTATCTAATCCTATCCTGTGTGATACTGTCTGCTGAGCCGTGTATCTAATCCTCTCCTGTGTGATACTGTCTGCTGAGCCGTGTATCTAATCCTATCCTGTGTGATACTGTCTGCTGAGCCGTGTATCTAATCCTCTCCTGTGTGATACTGTCTGCTGAGCCGTGTATCTAATCCTCTCCTGTGTGATACTGTCTGCTGAGCTGTGTATCTAATCCTCTCCTGTGTGATACTGACTGCTGAGCTGTGTATCTAATCCTATCCTGTGTGATACTGACTGCTGAGCCGTGTATCTAATCCTCTCCTGTGTGATACTGTCTGCTGAGCCGTGTATCTAATCCTATCATGTGTGATACTGTCTGCTGAGCTGTGTATCTAATCCTCTCCTGTGTGATACTGACTGCTGAGCCGTGTATCTAATCCTATCCTGTGTGATACTGTCTGCTGAGCCGTGTATCTAATCCTATCCTGTGTGATACTGACTGCTGAGCCGTGTATCTAATCCTCTCCTTTGTGATACTGACTGCTGAGCCTTGTATCTAATCCTATCCTGTGTGATACTGTCTGCTGAGCCGTGTATCTAATCCTATCCTGTGTGATACTGTCTGCTGAGCTGTGTATCTAATCCTATCCTGTGTGATACTGCCTGCTGAGCTGTGTATCTTATCCTATCCTGTGTGATACTGTCTGCTGAGCCTTGTATCTAATCCTATCCTGTGTGATACTGTCTGCTGAGCCGTGTATCTAATCCTCTCCTGTGTGATACTGTCTGCTGAGCTGTGTATCTAATCCTCTCCTGTGTGATACTGTCTGCTGAGCTGTGTATCTAATCCTCTCCTGTGTGATACTGTCTGCTGAGCTGTGTATCTAATCCTATCCTGTGTGATACTGTCTGCTGAGCCGTGTATCTAATCCTCTCCTGTGTGATTCTGTCTGCTGAGCCGTGTATCTAATCCTCTCCTGTGTGATACTGTCTGCTGAGCTGTGTATCTAATCCTCTCCTGTGTGATACTGTCTGCTGAGCTGTGTATCTAATCCTATCCTGTGTGATACTGTCTGCTGAGCCGTGTATCTAATCCTCTCCTGTGTGATACTGTCTGCTGAGCCGTGTATCTAATCCTCTCCTGTGTGATACTGACTGCTGAGCCGTGTATCTAATCCTATCCTGTGTGATACTGTCTGCTGAGCCGTGTATCTAATCCTCTCCTGTGTGATTCTGTCTGCTGATCCGTGTATCTAATCCTCTTCTGTGTGATACTGACTGCTGAGCCGTGTATCTAATCCTCTCCTGTGTGATACTGTCTGCTGAGCCGTGTATCTAATCCTATCCTGTGTGATACTGTCTGCTGAGCTGTGTATCTAATCCTCTCCTGTGTGATACTGTCTGCTGAGCCGTGTATCTAATCCTCTCCTGTGTGATACTGACTGCTGAGCCTTGTATCTAATCCTATCCTGTGTGATACTGTCTGCTGAGCCGTGTATCTAATCCTATCCTGTGTGATACTGACTGCTGAGCCGTGTATCTAATCCTATCCTGTGTGATACTGACTGTTGAGCCTTGTATCTAATCCTATCCTGTGTGATACTGTCTGCTGAGCTGTGTATCTAATCCTCTCCTGTGTGATACTGTCTGCTGAGCCGTGTATCTAATCCTCTCCTGTGTGATACTGTCTGCTGAGCCGTGTATCTAATCCTATCCTGTGTGATACTATCTGCTGAGCCGTGTATCTAATCCTATACTATGTGATACTGTCTGCTGAGCCGTGTATCTAATCCTCTCCTGTGTGATACTGTCTGCTGAGCTGTGTATCTAATCCTATCCTGTGTGATACTGTCTGCTGAGCCGTGTATCTAATCCTCTCCTGTGTGATACTGTCTGCTGAGCTGTGTATCTAATCCTATCCTGTGTGATACTGTCTGCTGAGCTGTGTATCTAATCTTCTCCTGTGTGATACTGTCTGCTGAGCTGTGTATCTAATCCTATCCTGTGTGATACTGTCTGCTGAGCTGTGTATCTAATCCTATACTATGTGATACTGTCTGCTGAGCCGTGTATCTAATCCTCTCCTGTGTGATACTGTCTGCTGAGCTGTGTATCTAATCCTATACTATGTGATACTGACTGCTGAGCCGTGTATCTAATCCTATACTATGTGATACTGACTGCTGAGCCGTGTATCTAATCCTCTCCTGTGTGATACTGTCTGCTGAGCCGTGTATCTAATCCTCTCCTGTGTGATTCTGTCTGCTGAGCCGTGTATCTAATCCTCTCCTGTGTGATACTGACTGCTGAGCCGTGTATCTAATCCTCTCCTGTGTGATACTATCTGCTGAGCCGTGTATCTAATCCTATCCTGTGTGATACTGTCTGCTGAGCTGTGTATCTAATCCTATCCTGTGTGATACTGTCTGCTGAGCCGTGTATCTAATCCTCTCCTGTGTGATACTGTCTGCTGAGCTGTGTATCTAATCCTATCCTGTGTGATACTGTCTGCTGAGCTGTATATCTAATCTTCTCCTGTGTGATACTGTCTGCTGAGCTGTGTATCTAATCCTATCCTGTGTGATACTGTCTGCTGAGCTGTGTATCTAATCCTATCCTGTGTGATACTGTCTGCTGAGCTGTATATCTAATCTTCTCCTGTGTGATACTGTCTGCTGAGCTGTGTATCTAATCCTCTCCTGTGTGATACTGTCTGCTGAGCTGTGTATCTAATCCTATCCTGTGTGATACTGTCTGCTGAGCCGTGTATCTAATCCTATCCTGTGTGATACTGTCTGCTGAGCTGTGTATATAATCCTATCCTGTGTGATACTGTCTGCTGAGCTGTGTATCTAATCCTATACTATGTGATACTGTCTGCTGAGCCGTGTATCTAATCCTCTCCTGTGTGATACTGTCTGCTGAGCTGTGTATCTAATCCTATACTATGTGATACTGACTGCTGAGCCGTGTATCTAATCCTATACTATGTGATACTGACTGCTGAGCCGTGTATCTAATCCTCTCCTGTGTGATACTGACTGCTGAGCTGTGTATCTAATCCTCTCCTGTGTGATTCTGTCTGCTGAGCCGTGTATCTAATCCTCTCCTGTGTGATACTGTCTGCTGAGCCGTGTATCTAATCCTCTCCTGTGTGATACTGTCTGCTGAGCCGTGTATCTAATCCTATCTTGTGTGATACTGTCTGCTGAGCTGTGTATCTAATCCTCTCCTGTGTGATACTGACTGCTGAGCCGTGTATCTAATCCACTCCTGTGTGATTCTGTCTGCTGATCCGTGTATCTAATCCTCTTCTGTGTGATACTGACTGCTGAGCCGTGTATCTAATCCTATCCTGTGTGATACTGTCTGCTGAGCTGTGTATCTAATCCTCTCCTGTGTGATACTGTCTGCTGAGCCGTGTATCTAATCCTCTCCTGTGTGATACTGACTGCTGAGCCTTGTATCTAATCCTATCCTGTGTGATACTGTCTGCTGAGCCTTGTATCTAATCCTATCCTGTGTGATACTGACTGCTGAGCTGTGTATCTAATCCTATCCTGTGTGATACTGTCTGCTGAGCCGTGTATCTAATCCTCTCCTGTGTGATACTGACTGCTGAGCTGTGTATCTAATCCTCTCCTGTGTGATACTGTCTGCTGAGCCGTGTATCTAATCCTCTCCTGTGTGATACTGACTGCTGAGCCGTGTATCTAATCCTCTCCTGTGTGATACTGACTGCTGAGCCGTGTATCTAATCCTCTCCTGTGTGATACTGTCTGCTGAGCCGTGTATCTAATCCTATCCTGTGTGATACTGTCTGCTGAGCTGTGTATCTAATCCTCTCCTGTGTGATACTGTCTGCTGAGCCGTGTATCTAATCCTCTCCTGTGTGATACTGACTGCTGAGCCTTGTATCTAATCCTATCCTGTGTGATACTGTCTGCTGAGCCTTGTATCTAATCCTATCCTGTGTGATACTGACTGCTGAGCTGTGTATCTAATCCTATCCTGTGTGATACTGTCTGCTGAGCTGTGTATCTAATCCTCTCCTGTGTGATACTGTCTGCTGAGCTGTGTATCTAATCCTATCCTGTGTGATACTGTCTGCTGAGCTGTGTATCTAATCCTCTCCTGTGTGATACTGTCTGCTGAGCCGTGTATCTAATCCTCTCCTGTGTGATACTGACTGCTGAGCCTTGTATCTAATCCTATCCTGTGTGATACTGTCTGCTGAGCTGTGTATCTAATCCTCTCCTGTGTGATACTGACTGCTGAGCCGTGTATCTAATCCTCTCCTGTGTTATTCTGTCTGCTGAGCCGTGTATCTAATCCTCTCCTGTGTGATACTGACTGCTGAGCCGTGTATCTAATCCTCTCCTGTGTGATACTGTCTGCTGAGCTGTGTATCTAATCCTATCTTCTGTGATACTGTCTGCTGAGCTGTGTATCTAATCCTATCCTGTGTGATACTGTCTGCTGAGCTGTGTATCTAATCCTATACTATGTGATACTGTCTGCTGAGCCGTGTATCTAATCCTCTCCTGTGTGATACTGTCTGCTGAGCTGTGTATCTAATCCTATACTATGTGATACTGACTGCTGAGCCGTGTATCTAATCCTCTCCTGTGTGATACTGTCTGCTGAGCCGTGTATCTAATCCTATACTATGTGATACAGTCTGCTGAGCCGTGTATCTAATCCTATCCTGTGTGATACTGACTGCTGAGCCGTGTATCTAATCCTCTCCTGTGTGATACTGTCTGCTGAGCTGTGTATCTAATCCTCTCCTGTGTGATACTGTCTGCTGAGCCGTGTATCTAATCCTATCCTGTGTGATACTGTCTGCTGAGCCGTGTATCTAATCCTCTCCTGTGTGAAACTGTCTGCTGAGCTGTGTATCTAATCCTCTCCTATGTGATACTGTCTGCTGAGCCGTGTATCTAATCCTATCCTGTGTGATACTGACTGCTGAGCCGTGTATCTAATCCTATCCTGTGTGATACTGTCTGCTGAGCCGTGTATCTAATCCTCTCCTGTGTGATACTGTCTGCTGAGCTGTGTATCTAATCCTATCCTGTGTGATACTGTCTGCTGAGCCGTGTATCTAATCCTCTCCTGTGTGATACTGTCTGCTGAGCTGTGTATCTAATCCTCTCCTGTGTGATACTGTCTGCTGAGCCGTGTATCTAATCCTTTCCTGTGTGATACTATCTGCTGAGCCGTGTATCTAATCCTATACTATGTGATACTGTCTGCTGAGCCGTGTATCTAATCCTATACTATGTGATACTGACTGCTGAGCCGTGTATCTAATCCTATACTATGTGATACTGACTGCTGAGCCGTGTATCTAATCCTCTCCTGTGTGATACTGTCTGCTGAGCCGTGTATCTAATCCTATACTATGTGATACAGTCTGCTGAGCTGTGTATCTAATCCTCTCCTGTGTGAAACTGTCTGCTGAGCCATGTATCTAATCCTCTCCTATGTGATACTGTCTGCTGAGCTGTGTATCTAATCCTCTCCTGTGTGATATTGTCTGCTGAGCCGTGTATCTAATCCTATACTATGTGATACAGTCTGCTGAGCTGTGTATCTAATCCTCTCCTGTGTGAAACTGTCTGCTGAGCCGTGTATCTAATCCTCTCCTATGTGATACTGTCTGCTGAGCTGTGTATCTAATCCTATACTATGTGATACTGACTGCTGAGCCGTGTATCTAATCCTCTCCTGTGTGATACTGTCTGCTGAGCCGTGTATCTAATCCTCTCCTATGTGATACTGTCTGCTGAGCCATGTATCTAATCCTCTCCTATGTGATACTGTCTGCTGAGCCGTGTATCTAATCCTCTCCTATGTGATACTGTCTGCTGAGCCATGTATCTAATCCTCTCCTATGTGATACTGTCTGCTGAGCTGTGTATCTAATCCTCTCCTGTGTGATACTGTCTGCTGAGCCGTGTATCTAATCCTATACTATGTGATACAGTCTGCTGAGCTGTGTATCTAATCCTCTCCTGTGTGATACTGTCTGCTGAGCTGTGTATCTAATCCTCTCCTATGTGATACTGTCTGCTGAGCTGTGTATCTAATCCTATCCTGTGTGATACTGTCTGCTGAGCCGTGTATCTAATCCTCTCCTGTGTGATACTGTCTGCTGAGCCGTGTATCTAATCCTATCCTGTGTGATACTGTCTGCTGAGCCGTGTATCTAATCTTCTCCTGTGTGATACTGTCTGCTGAGCTGTGTATCTAATCCTATCCTGTGTGATACTGTCTGCTGAGCCGTGTATCTAATCCTCTCCTGTGTGATACTGTCTGCTGAGCTGTGTATCTAATCCTATCCTGTGTGATACTGTCTGCTGAGCCGTGTATCTAATCCTCTCCTGTGTGATATTGTCTGCTGAGCTGTGTATCTAATCCTATCCTGTGTGATACTGACTGCTGAGCCGTGTATCTAATCCTCTCCTGTGTGATACTGTCTGCTGAGCTGTGTATCTAATCCTCTCCTGTGTGATACTGTCTGCTGAGCTGTGTATCTAATCCTATCCTGTGTGATACTGTCTGCTGAGCTGTGTATCTAATACTATCCTGTGTGATACTGTCTGCTGAGCTGTGTATCTAATACTATCCTGTGTGATACTGTCTGCTGAGCTGTGTATCTAATACTATCCTGTGTGATACTGACTGCTGAGCCATGTATCTAATCCTATCCTGTGTGATACTGTCTGCTGAGCCGTGTATCTAATCCTCTCCTGTGTGATAATGTCTGCTGAGCAGTGTATCTAATCCTATACTATGTGATACAGTCTGCTGAGCTGTGTATCTAATCCTCTCCTGTGTGAAACTGTCTGCTGAGCTGTGTATCTAATCCTCTCCTATGTGATACTGTCTGCTGAGCCGTGTATCTAATCCTATCCTGTGTGATACTGACTGCTGAGCCATGTATCTAATCCTATCCTGTGTGATACTGTCTGCTGAGCCGTGTATCTAATCCTCTCCTGTGTGATACTGTCTGCTGAGCCGTGTATCTAATACTATCCTGTGTGATACTGTCTGCTGAGCTGTGTATCTAATACTATCCTGTGTGATACTGTCTGCTGAGCCGTGTATCTAATCCTCTCCTGTGTGATACTGTCTGCTGAGCCGTGTATCTAATACTATCCTGTGTGATACTGTCTGCTGAGCTGTGTATCTAATACTATCCTGTGTGATACTGTCTGCTGAGCTGTGTATCTAATACTATCCTGTATGATACTGTCTGCTGAGCCGTGTATCTAATCCTATCCTGTGTGATACTGACTGCTGAGCCGTGTATCTAATCCTGTCCTGTGTTATACTGTCTGCTGAGCCGTGTATCTAATCCTATCCTGTGTGATACTGTCTGCTGAGCCGTGTATCTAATCCTCTCCTGTGTGATACTGTCTGCTGAGCCGTGTATCTAATCCTCTCCTGTGTGATACTGTCTGCTGAGCTGTGTATCTAATCCTATCCTGTGTGATACTGACTGCTGAGCCGTGTATCTAATCCTATCCTGTGTGATACTGCCTGCTGAGCTGTGTATCTAATCCTATCCTGTGTGATACTGTCTGCTGAACCTTGTATCTAATCCTATCCTGTGTGATACTGTCTGCTGAGCTGTGTATCTAATTCTATACTATGTGATACTGTCTGCTGAGCCGTGTATCTAATCCTCTCCTGTGTGATACTGTCTGCTGAGCCGTGTATCTAATCCTCTCCTGTGTGATACTGACTGCTGAGCCGTGTATCTAATCCTATCCTGTGTGATACTGTCTGCTGAGCCGTGTATCTAATCCTATCCTGTGTGATACTGACTGCTGAGCCGTGTATCTAATCCTATCCTGTGTGATACTGTCTGCTGAGCCGTGTATCTACTCCTCTCCTGTGTGATACTGACTGCTGAGCCGTGTATCTAATCCTATCCTGTGTGATACTGTCTGCTGAGCTGTGTATCTAATCCTCTCCTGTGTGATACTGTCTGCTGAGCTGTGTATCTAATCCTCTCCTGTGTGATACTGTCTGCTGAGCCGCGTATCTAATCCTCTCCTGTGTGATACTGTCTGCTGAGCTGTGTATCTAATCCTATCCTGTGTGATACTGTCTGCTGAGCCGTGTATCTAATCCTATAATGTGTGATACTGTCTGCTGAGCCGTGTAGCTAATCCTATCCTGTGTGATACTGTCTGCTGAGCCGTGTATCTAATCCTCTCCTGTGTGATACTGTCTGCTGAGCTGTGTATCTAATCCTATCCTGTGTGATACTGTCTGCTGAGCCGCGTATCTAATCCTATCCTGTGTGATACTGTCTGCTGAGCCGTGTATCTAATCCTATCCTGTGTGATACTGTCTGCTGAGCCGTGTATCTAATCCTCTCCTGTGTGATACTGTCTGCTGAGCCGTATATCTAATCTTCTCCTGTGTGATACTGACTGCTGAGCCGTGTATCTAATCCTATCCTGTGTGATACTGTCTGCTGAGCCGTGTATCTAATCCTATCCTGTGTGATACTGTCTGCTGAGCCGCGTATCTAATCCTCTCCTGTGTGATACTGTCTGCTGAGCTGTGTATCTAATCCTATCCTGTGTGATACTGTCTGCTGAGCCGTGTATCTAATCTTCTCCTGTGTGATACTGACTGCTGAGCCGTGTATCTAATCCTATCCTGTGTGATACTGTCTGCTGAGCCGTGTATCTAATCCTATCCTGTGTGATACTGTCTGCTGAGCCGCGTATCTAATCCTCTCCTGTGTGATACTGTCTGCTGAGCTGTGTATCTAATCCTATCCTGTGTGATACTGTCTGCTGAGCCGTGTATCTAATCCTATACTGTGTGATACTGTCTGCTGAGCCGTGTATCTAATCCTCTCCTGTGTGATACTGTCTGCTGAGCCGTGTATCTAATCCTCTCCTGTGTGATACTGTCTGCTGAGCTGTGTATCTAATCCTATCCTGTGTGATACTGTCTGCTGAGCCGTGTATCTAATCCTATCCTGTGTGATACTGTCTGCTGAGCCGTGTATCTAATCCTATCCTGTGTGATACTGTCTGCTGAGCCGTGTATCTAATCTTCTCCTGTGTGATACTGTCTGCTGAGCCGTGTATCTAATCTTCTCCTGTGTGATACTGTCTGCTGAGCTGTGTATCTAATCCTATCCTGTGTGATACTGACTGCTGAGCCGTGTATCTAATCCTATCCTGTGTGATACTGTCTGCTGAGCCGTGTATCTAATCTTCTCCTGTGTGATACTGTCTGCTGAGCTGTGTATCTAATCCTATCCTGTGTGATACTGTCTGCTGAGCCGTGTATCTAATCCTATCCTGTGTGATACTGTCTGCTGAGCCGTGTATCTAATCCTATCCTGTGTGATACTGTCTGCTGAGCCGTGTATTTAATCCTATCCTGTGTGATACTGTCTGCTGAGCCGTGTATCTAATCTTCTCCTGTGTGATACTGTCTGCTGAGCTGTGTATCTAATCCTATCCTGTGTGATACTGTCTGCTGAGCTGTGTATCTAATCCTATCCTGTGTGATACTGTCTGCTGAGCCGTGTATCTAATCCTATCCTGTGTGATACTGTCTGCTGAGCCGTGTATCTAATCCTATCCTGTGTGATACTGTCTGCTGAGCCGTGTATCTAATCTTCTCCTGTGTGATACTGTCTGCTGAGCTGTGTATCTAATCCTATCCTGTGTGATACTGTCTGCTGAGCCGTGTATCTAATCCTATCCTGTGTGATACTGTCTGCTGAGCCGTGTATCTAATCCTATCCTGTGTGATACTGTCTGCTGAGCCGTGTATCTAATCCTCTCCTGTGTGATACTGTCTGCTGAGCCGTGTATCTAATCCTCTCCTGTGTGATACTGACTGCTGAGCCGTGTATCTAATCCTATCCTGTGTGATACTGTCTGCTGAGCCGTGTATCTAATCTTCTCCTGTGTGATACTGTCTGCTGAGCTGTGTATCTAATCCTATCCTGTGTGATACTGTCTGCTGAGCTGTGTATCTAATCTTCTCCTGTGTGATACTGTCTGCTGAGCTGTGTATCTAATCCTCTCCTGTGTGATACTGTCTGCTGAGCTGTGTATCTAATCCTCTCCTGTGTGATACTGACTGCTTAGCTGTGTATCTAATCTTCTCCTGTGTGATACTGTCTGCTGAGCTGTGTATCTAATCCTATCCTGTGTGATACTGACTGCTGAGCCGTGTATCTAATCCTATCCTGTGTGATACTGACTGCTGAGCCGTGTATCTAATCCTATCCTGTGTGATACTGACTGCTGAGCTGTGTATCTAATCCTATCCTGTGTGATACTGTCTGCTGAGCCGTGTATCTAATCCTATCCTGTGTGATACTGTCTGCTGAGCCGTGTATCTAATCCTCTCCTGTGTGATACTGTCTGCTGAGCCGTGTATCTAATCCTATCCTGTGTGATACTGTCTGCTGAGCCGTGTATCTAATCCTATCCTGTGTGATACTGTCTGCTGAGCCGTATATCTAATCCTCTCCTCTGTGATACTGACTGCTGAGCCGTGTATCTAATCCTGTCCTGTGTGATACTGTCTGCTGAGCCGTGTATCTAATCCTCTCCTGTGTGATACTGTCTGCTGAGCCGTGTATCTAATCCTCTCCTCTGTGATACTGACTGCTGAGCCGTGTATCTAATCCTATCCTGTGTGATACTGTCTGCTGAGCCGTGTATCTAATCCTATCCTGTGTGATACTGTCTGCTGAGCCGTGTATCTAATCCTCTCCTGTGTGATACTGTCTGCTGAGCCGTGTATCTAATCCTGTCCTGTGTGATACTGTCTGCTGAGCCGTGTATCTAATCCTGTCCTGTGTGATACTGTCTGCTGAGCCGTGTATCTTATCCTCTCCTGTGTGATACTGACTGCTGAGCCGTGTATCTAATCCTCTCCTGTGTGATACTGTCTGCTGAGCCGTGTATCTAATCCTCTCCTGTGTGATACTGTCTGCTGAGCCGTGTATCTAATCCTCTCCTGTGTAATACTGTCTGCTGAGCTGTGTATCTAATCCTATCCTGTGTGATACTGTCTGCTGAGCTGTGTATCTAATCCCCTCCTGTGTGATACTGTCTGCTGAGCCGTGTATCTAATCCTCTCCTGTGTGATACTGTCTGCTGAGCCGTGTATCTAATCCTCTCCTGTGTGATACTGTCTGCTGAGCTGTGTATCTAATCCTATCCTGTGTGATACTGTCTGCTGAGCTGTGTATCTAATCCTATCCTGTGTGATGCTGTCTGCTGAGCCGTGTATCTAATCCTCTCCTGTGTGATACTGTCTGCTGAGCTGTGTATCTAATCCTCTCCTGTGTGATACTGTCTGCTGAGCCGTGTATCTAATCCTATCCTGTGTGATGCTGTCTGCTGAGCCGTGTATCTAATCCTCTCCTGTGTGATACTGACTGCTGAGCCGTGTATCTAATCCTCTCCTGTGTGATACTGTCTGCTGAGCTGTGTATCTAATCCTATCCTGTGTGATACTGTCTGCTGAGCTGTATATCTAATCCCCTCCTGTGTGATACTGTCTGCTGAGCCGTGTATCTAATCCTATCCTGTGTGATACTGACTGCTGTGCCATGTATCTAATCCTATCCTGTGTGATACTGTCTGCTGAGCCGTGTATCTAATCCTTTCCTGTGTGATACTGTCTGCTGAGCCGTGTATCTAATCCTCTCCTGTGTGATACTGTCTGCTGAGCCGTGTATCTAATCCTCTCCTGTGTGATACTGTCTGCTGAGCCGTGTATCTAATCCTATCCTGTGTGATTTTGTCTGCTGAGCCGCGTATCTAATCCTATCCTGTGTGATACTGTCTGCTGAGCCGTGTATCTAATCTTCTCCTGTGTGATACTGTCTGCTGAGCCGTGTATCTAATCTTCTCCTGTGTGATACTGACTGCTGAGTCATGTATCTAATCCTATCCTGTGTGATACTGTCTGCTGAGCCGTGTATCTAATCTTCTCCTGTGTGATACTGACTGCTGAGCCATGTATCTAATCCTCTCCTGTGTGATACTGTCTGCTGAGCCGTGTATCTAATCCTATCCTGTGTGATACTGACTGCTGAGCCGTGTATCTAATCCTATTCTGTGTGATACCGTCTGCTGAGCCGTGTATCTAATCCTATCCTGTGTGATACTATCTGCTGAGCCGTGTATCTAATCCTATCCTGTGTGATACTATCTGCTGAGCTGTGTATCTAATCCTATCCTGTGTGATACTGTCTGCTGAGCCGTGTATCTAATCCTATCCTGTGTGATACTGTCTGCTGAGCCGTGTATCTAATCCTCTCCTGTGTGATACTGTCTGCTGAGCTGTGTATCTAATCCCCTCCTGTGTGATACTGTCTGCTGAGCCGTGTATCTAATCCTCTCCTGTGTGATACTGTCTGCTGAGCTGTGTATCTAATCCTATCCTGTGTGATACTGACTGCTGAGCTGTGTATCTAATCCTCTCCTGTGTGATACTGTCTGCTGAGCTGTGTATCTAATCCTCTCCTGTGTGATACTGACTGCTGAGCTGTGTATCTAATCCTATCCTGTGTGATACTGTCTGCTGAGCCGTGTATCTAATCCTATCCTGTGTGATACTGTCTGCTGAGCCGTGTATCTAATCCTCTCCTGTGTGATACTGTCTGCTGAGCCGTGTATCTAATCCTCTCCTGTGTGATACTGTCTGCTGAGCCGTGTATCTAATCCTATCCTGTGTGATACTGTCTGCTGAGCCGTGTATCTAATCCTCTCCTGTGTGATACTGTCTGCTGAGCCGTGTATCTAATCCTATCCTGTGTGATACTGTCTGCTGAGCTGTGTATCTAATCCTATCCTGTGTGATACTGTCTGCTGAGCTGTGTATCTAATCCCCTCCTGTGTGATACTGTCTGCTGAGCCGTGTATCTAATCCTGTCCTGTGTGATACTGTCTGCTGAGCCGTGTATCTAATCCTCTCCTGTGTGATACTGTCTGCTGAGCCGTGTATCTAATCCTCTCCTGTGTGATACTGTCTGCTGAGCCGTGTATCTAATCCTGTCCTGTGTGATACTGTCTGCTGAGCCGTGTATCTAATCCTATCCTGTGTGATACTGTCTGCTGAGCCGTGTATCTAATCCTCTCCTGTGTAATACTGTCTGCTGAGCTGTGTATCTAATCCTATCCTGTGTGATACTGTCTGCTGAGCCGTGTATCTAATCCTCTCCTGTGTAATACTGTCTGCTGAGCTGTGTATCTAATCCTCTCCTGTGTGATACTGACTGCTGAGCCGTGTATCTAATCCTCTCCTGTGTGATACTGTCTGCTGAGCCGTGTATCTAATCCTCTCCTGTGTGATACTGTCTGCTGAGCCGTGTATCTAATCCTCTCCTGTGTAATACTGTCTGCTGAGCTGTGTATCTAATCCTATCCTGTGTGATACTGTCTGCTGAGCTGTGTATCTAATCCCCTCCTGTGTGATACTGTCTGCTGAGCCGTGTATCTAATCCTATCCTGTGTGATACTGACTGCTGAGCCGTGTATCTAATCCTCTCCTGTGTGATACTGTCTGCTGAGCCGTGTATCTAATCCTATCCTGTGTGATACTGTCTGCTGAGCTGTGTATCTAATCCTCTCCTGTGTGATACTGTCTGCTGAGCCGTGTATCTAATCCTCTCCTGTGTGATACTGTCTGCTGAGCTGTGTATCTAATCCTATCCTGTGTGATACTGTCTGCTGAGCTGTGTATCTAATCCTATCCTGTGTGATGCTGTCTGCTGAGCCGTGTATCTAATCCTCTCCTGTGTGATACTGTCTGCTGAGCCGTGTATCTAATCCTCTCCTGTGTGATACTGTCTGCTGAGCTGTGTATCTAATCCTATCCTGTGTGATACTGTCTGCTGAGCCGTGTATCTAATCCTATCCTGTGTGATACTGTCTGCTGAGCTGTGTATCTAATCCTATCCTGTGTGATACTGTCTGCTGAACCATGTATCTAATCCTCTCCTGTGTGATACTGACTGCTGAGCCGTGTATCTAATCCTCTCCTGTGTGATACTGACTGCTGAGCCGTGTATCTAATCCTCTCCTGTGTGATACTGACTGCTGAGCCGTGTATCTAATCCTATCCTGTGTGATACTGTCTGCTGAGCCGTGTATCTAATCCTCTCCTGTGTGATACTGCCTGCTGAGCCGTGTATCTAATCCTCTCCTGTGTGATACTGTCTGCTGAGCCGTGTATCTAATCATCTCCTGTGTGATACTGACTGCTGAGCCGTGTATCTAATCCTCTCCTGTGTGATACTGACTGCTGAGCCGTGTATCTAATCCTCTCCTGTGTGATACTGACTGCTGAGCCGTGTATCTAATCCTATCCTGTGTGATACTGTCTGAGGAGCCGTGTATCTAATCCTCTCCTGTGTGATACTGTCTGCTGAGCCGTGTATCTAATCCTATCCTGTGTGATTCTGTCTGCTGAGCCGTGTATCTAATCCTCTCCTGTGTGATACTGTCTGCTGAGCCATGTATCTAATCCTCTCCTGTGTGATACTGTCTGCTGAGCTGTGTATCTAATCCTATCCTGTGTGATACTGTCTGCTGAGCTGTGTATCTAATCCTCTCCTGTGTGATACTGTCTGCTGAGCCGTGTATCTCATCCTCTCCTGTGTGATACTGTCTGCTGAGCCGTGTATCTAATCCTCTCCTGTGTAATACTGTCTGCTGAGCCGTGTATCTAATCCTCTCCTGTGTGATACTGTCTGCTGAGCCGTGTATCTAATCCTATCCTGTGTGATACTGTCTGCTGAGCTGTGTATCTAATCCCCTCCTGTGTGAAACTGTCTGCTGAGCTGTGTATCTAATCCTATCCTGTGTGATACTGACTGCTGAGCCGTGTATCTAATCCTCTCCTGTGTGATACTGTCTGCTGAGCGGTGTATCTAATCCTCTCCTGTGTGATACTGTCTGCTGAGCGGTGTATCTAATCCTATCCTGTGTGATACTGTCTGCTGAGCCGTGTATCTAATCCTCTCCTTTGTGATACTGTCTGCTGAGCCGTGTATCTAATCCTCTCCTGTGTGATACTGTCTGCTGAGCGGTGTATCTAATCCTCTCCTGTGTGATACTGACTGCTGAGCCGTGTATCTAATCCTATCCTGTGTGATACTGTCTGCTGAGCCGTGTATCTAATCCTCTCCTTTGTGATACTGACTGCTGAGCCTTATATCTAATCCTATTCTGTGTGATACTGTCTGCTGAGCGGTGTATCTAATCCTATCCTGTGTGATACTGTCTGCTGAGCCGTGTATCTAATCCTATCCTGTGTGATACTGTCTGCTGAGCCCTGTATCTAATCCTCTCCTGTGTGATACTGTCTGCTGAGCCGTGTATCTAATCCTCTCCTGTGTGATGCTGTCTGCTGAGCTGTGTATCTAATCCTCTCCTGTGTGATACTGTCTGCTGAGCCGTGTATCTAATCCTCTCCTGTGTGATACTGTCTGCTGAGCCGTGTATCTAATCCTCTCCTGTGTGATACTGTCTGCTGAGCTGTGTATCTAATCCTCTCCTGTGTGATACTGACTGCTGAGCCGTGTATCTAATCCTATCCTGTGTGATACTGTCTGCTGAGCCGTGTATCTAATACTATCCTGTGTGATACTGTCTGCTGAGCTGTGTATCTAATCCCCTCCTGTGTGATACTGTCTGCTGAGCTGTGTATCTAATCCCCTTCTGTGTGATACTGTCTGCTGAGCTGTGTATCTAATCCTATCCTGTGTGATACTGTCTGCTGAGCCGTGTATCTAATCCTATCCTGTGTGATACTGTCTGCTGAGCCGTGTATCTAATCCTATCAAGTGTGATACTGTCTGCTGAGCTGTGTATCTAATCCTCTCCTGTGTGATACTGACTGCTGAGCCGTGTATCTAATCCTATACTGTGTGATACTGTCTGCTGAGCCGTGTATCTAATCCTCTCCTTTGTGATACTGACTGCTGATCCTTGTATCTAATCCTATCCTGTGTGATACTGTCTGCTGAGCCGTGTATCTAATCCTATCCTGTGTGATACTGACTGCTGAGCTGTGTATCTAATCCTATCCTGTGTGATACTGTCTACTGAGCCGTGTATCTAATCCTCTCCTGTGTGATACTGTCTGCTGAGCCGTGTATCTAATCCTCTCCTGTGTGATACTGTCTGCTGAGCCGTGTATCTAATCCTATCCTGTGTGATACTGTCTGCTGAGCCGTGTATCTAATCCTCTCCTGTGTGATACTGTCTGCTGAGCTGTGTATCTAATCCTATCCTGTGTGATACTGCCTGCTGAGCCGTGTATCTAATCCTCTCCTGTGTGATACTGTCTGCTGAGCTGTGTATCTAATCCCCTCCTGTGTGATACTGTCTGCTGAGCCGTGTATCTAATCCTATCCTGTGTGATACTGACTGCTGAGCTGTGTATCTAATCCTCTCCTGTGTGATACTGTCTGCTGAGCTGTGTATCTAATCCTCTCCTGTGTGATACTGACTGCTGAGCTGTGTATCTAATCCTATCCTGTGTGATACTGTCTGCTGAGCCGTGTATCTAATCCTATCCTGTGTGATACTGTCTGCTGAGCCGTGTATCTAATCCTCTCCTGTGTGATACTGTCTGCTGAGCCGTGTATCTAATCCTCTCCTGTGTGATACTGTCTGCTGAGCCGTGTATCTAATCCTATCCTGTGTGATACTGTCTGCTGAGCCGTGTATCTAATCCTCTCCTGTGTGATACTGTCTGCTGAGCCGTGTATCTAATCCTATCCTGTGTGATACTGTCTGCTGAGCCGTGTATCTAATCCTATCCTGTGTGATACTGTCTGCTGAGCTGTGTATCTAATCCCCTCCTGTGTGATACTGTCTGCTGAGCCGTGTATCTAATCCTGTCCTGTGTGATACTGTCTGCTGAGCCGTGTATCTAATCCTCTCCTGTGTGATACTGTCTGCTGAGCCGTGTATCTAATCCTGTCCTGTGTGATACTGTCTGCTGAGCCGTGTATCTAATCCTATCCTGTGTGATACTGTCTGCTGAGCCGTGTATCTAATCCTCTCCTGTGTAATACTGTCTGCTGAGCTGTGTATCTAATCCTATCCTGTGTGATACTGTCTGCTGAGCCGTGTATCTAATCCTCTCCTGTGTAATACTGTCTGCTGAGCTGTGTATCTAATCCTCTCCTGTGTGATACTGACTGCTGAGCCGTGTATCTAATCCTCTCCTGTGTGATACTGTCTGCTGAGCCGTGTATCTAATCCTCTCCTGTGTGATACTGTCTGCTGAGCCGTGTATCTAATCCTCTCCTGTGTAATACTGTCTGCTGAGCTGTGTATCTAATCCTATCCTGTGTGATACTGTCTGCTGAGCTGTGTATCTAATCCCCTCCTGTGTGATACTGTCTGCTGAGCCGTGTATCTAATCCTATCCTGTGTGATACTGACTGCTGTGCCGTGTATCTAATCCTCTCCTGTGTGATACTGTCTGCTGAGCCGTGTATCTAATCCTATCCTGTGTGATACTGTCTGCTGAGCTGTGTATCTAATCCTCTCCTGTGTGATACTGTCTGCTGAGCCGTGTATCTAATCCTCTCCTGTGTGATACTGTCTGCTGAGCTGTGTATCTAATCCTATCCTGTGTGATACTGTCTGCTGAGCTGTGTATCTAATCCTATCCTGTGTGATGCTGTCTGCTGAGCCGTGTATCTAATCCTCTCCTGTGTGATACTGTCTGCTGAGCCGTGTATCTAATCCTCTCCTGTGTGATACTGTCTGCTGAGCTGTGTATCTAATCCTATCCTGTGTGATACTGTCTGCTGAGCCGTGTATCTAATCCTATCCTGTGTGATACTGTCTGCTGAGCTGTGTATCTAATCCTATCCTGTGTGATACTGTCTGCTGAACCATGTATCTAATCCTCTCCTGTGTGATACTGACTGCTGAGCCGTGTATCTAATCCTCTCCTGTGTGATACTGACTGCTGAGCCGTGTATCTAATCCTCTCCTGTGTGATACTGACTGCTGAGCCGTGTATCTAATCCTATCCTGTGTGATACTGTCTGCTGAGCCGTGTATCTAATCCTCTCCTGTGTGATACTGCCTGCTGAGCCGTGTATCTAATCCTCTCCTGTGTGATACTGTCTGCTGAGCCGTGTATCTAATCATCTCCTGTGTGATACTGACTGCTGAGCCGTGTATCTAATCCTCTCCTGTGTGATACTGACTGCTGAGCCGTGTATCTAATCCTCTCCTGTGTGATACTGACTGCTGAGCCGTGTATCTAATCCTATCCTGTGTGATACTGTCTGCTGAGCCGTGTATCTAATCCTCTCCTGTGTGATACTGTCTGCTGAGCCGTGTATCTAATCCTATCCTGTGTGATTCTGTCTGCTGAGCCGTGTATCTAATCCTCTCCTGTGTGATACTGTCTGCTGAGCCATGTATCTAATCCTCTCCTGTGTGATACTGACTGCTGAGCCGTGTATCTAATCCTCTCCTGTGTGATACTGTCTGCTGAGCTGTGTATCTAATCCTCTCCTGTGTGATACTGTCTGCTGAGCCGTGTATCTCATCCTCTCCTGTGTGATACTGTCTGCTGAGCCGTGTATCTAATCCTCTCCTGTGTAATACTGTCTGCTGAGCCGTGTATCTAATCCTCTCCTGTGTGATACTGTCTGCTGAGCCGTGTATCTAATCCTATCCTGTGTGATACTGTCTGCTGAGCTGTGTATCTAATCCCCTCCTGTGTGAAACTGTCTGCTGAGCTGTGTATCTAATCCTATCCTGTGTGATACTGACTGCTGAGCCGTGTATCTAATCCTCTCCTGTGTGATACTGTCTGCTGAGCGGTGTATCTAATCCTCTCCTGTGTGATACTGTCTGCTGAGCGGTGTATCTAATCCTATCCTGTGTGATACTGTCTGCTGAGCCGTGTATCTAATCCTCTCCTTTGTGATACTGTCTGCTGAGCCGTGTATCTAATCCTCTCCTGTGTGATACTGTCTGCTGAGCGGTGTATCTAATCCTCTCCTGTGTGATACTGACTGCTGAGCCGTGTATCTAATCCTATCCTGTGTGATACTGTCTGCTGAGCCGTGTATCTAATCCTCTCCTTTGTGATACTGACTGCTGAGCCTTATATCTAATCCTATTCTGTGTGATACTGTCTGCTGAGCGGTGTATCTAATCCTATCCTGTGTGATACTGTCTGCTGAGCCGTGTATCTAATCCTATCCTGTGTGATACTGTCTGCTGAGCCCTGTATCTAATCCTCTCCTGTGTGATACTGTCTGCTGAGCCGTGTATCTAATCCTCTCCTGTGTGATGCTGTCTGCTGAGCTGTGTATCTAATCCTCTCCTGTGTGATACTGTCTGCTGAGCCGTGTATCTAATCCTCTCCTGTGTGATACTGTCTGCTGAGCCGTGTATCTAATCCTCTCCTGTGTGATACTGTCTGCTGAGCTGTGTATCTAATCCTCTCCTGTGTGATACTGACTGCTGAGCCGTGTATCTAATCCTATCCTGTGTGATACTGTCTGCTGAGCCGTGTATCTAATCCTATCCTGTGTGATACTGTCTGCTGAGCTGTGTATCTAATCCTATCCTGTGTGATACTGTCTGCTGAGCTGTGTATCTAATCCCCTTCTGTGTGATACTGTCTGCTGAGCTGTGTATCTAATCCTATCCTGTGTGATACTGCCTGCTGAGCCGTGTATCTAATCCTCTCCTGTGTGATACTGTCTGCTGAGCTGTGTATCTAATCCTCTCCTGTGTGATACTGTCTGCTGAGCTGTGTATCTAATCCTCTCCTGTGTGATACTGTCTGCTGAGCTGTGTATCTAATCCTATCCTGTGTGATACTGTCTGCTGAGCCGTGTATCTAATCCTCTCCTGTGTGATTCTGTCTGCTGAGCCGTGTATCTAATCCTCTCCTGTGTGATACTGTCTGCTGAGCTGTGTATCTAATCCTCTACTGTGTGATACTGTCTGCTGAGCTGTGTATCTAATCCTATCCTGTGTGATACTGTCTGCTGAGCCGTGTATCTAATCCTCTCCTGTGTGATACTGTCTGCTGAGCCGTGTATCTAATCCTCTCCTGTGTGATACTGACTGCTGAGCCGTGTATCTAATCCTATCCTGTGTGATACTGTCTGCTGAGCCGTGTATCTAATCCTCTCCTGTGTGATTCTGTCTGCTGATCCGTGTATCTAATCCTCTTCTGTGTGATACTGACTGCTGAGCCGTGTATCTAATCCTCTCCTGTGTGATACTGTCTGCTGAGCCGTGTATCTAATCCTATCCTGTGTGATACTGTCTGCTGAGCTGTGTATCTAATCCTCTCCTGTGTGATACTGTCTGCTGAGCCGTGTATCTAATCCTCTCCTGTGTGATACTGACTGCTGAGCCTTGTATCTAATCCTATCCTGTGTGATACTGTCTGCTGAGCCGTGTATCTAATCCTATCCTGTGTGATACTGTCTGCTGAGCTGTGTATCTAATCCTCTCCTGTGTGATACTGTCTGCTGAGCCGTGTATCTAATCCTCTCCTGTGTGATACTGTCTGCTGAGCCGTGTATCTAATCCTATCCTGTGTGATACTATCTGCTGAGCCGTGTATCTAATCCTATACTATGTGATACTGTCTGCTGAGCCGTGTATCTAATCCTCTCCTGTGTGATACTGTCTGCTGAGCTGTGTATCTAATCCTATCCTGTGTGATACTGTCTGCTGAGCCGTGTATCTAATCCTCTCCTGTGTGATACTGTCTGCTGAGCTGTGTATCTAATCCTATCCTGTGTGATACTGTCTGCTGAGCTGTGTATCTAATCTTCTCCTGTGTGATACTGTCTGCTGAGCTGTGTATCTAATCCTATCCTGTGTGATACTGTCTGCTGAGCTGTGTATCTAATCCTATACTATGTGATACTGTCTGCTGAGCCGTGTATCTAATCCTCTCCTGTGTGATACTGTCTGCTGAGCTGTGTATCTAATCCTATACTATGTGATACTGACTGCTGAGCCGTGTATCTAATCCTATACTATGTGATACTGACTGCTGAGCCGTGTATCTAATCCTCTCCTGTGTGATACTGTCTGCTGAGCCGTGTATCTAATCCTCTCCTGTGTGATTCTGTCTGCTGAGCCGTGTATCTAATCCTCTCCTGTGTGATACTGTCTGCTGAGCTGTGTATCTAATCCTATCCTGTGTGATACTGTCTGCTGAGCCGTGTATCTAATCCTCTCCTGTGTGATACTATCTGCTGAGCCGTGTATCTAATCCTATCCTGTGTGATACTGTCTGCTGAGCTGTGTATCTAATCCTATCCTGTGTGATACTGTCTGCTGAGCCGTGTATCTAATCCTCTCCTGTGTGATACTGTCTGCTGAGCTGTGTATCTAATCCTATCCTGTGTGATACTGTCTGCTGAGCTGTATATCTAATCTTCTCCTGTGTGATACTGTCTGCTGAGCTGTGTATCTAATCCTATCCTGTGTGATACTGTCTGCTGAGCTGTGTATATAATCCTATCCTGTGTGATACTGTCTGCTGAGCTGTGTATCTAATCCTATACTATGTGATACTGTCTGCTGAGCCGTGTATCTAATCCTCTCCTGTGTGATACTGTCTGCTGAGCTGTGTATCTAATCCTATACTATGTGATACTGACTGCTGAGCCGTGTATCTAATCCTATACTATGTGATACTGACTGCTGAGCCGTGTATCTAATCCTCTCCTGTGTGATACTGACTGCTGAGCTGTGTATCTAATCCTCTCCTGTGTGATTCTGTCTGCTGAGCCGTGTATCTAATCCTCTCCTGTGTGATACTGTCTGCTGAGCCGTGTATCTAATCCTCTCCTGTGTGATACTGTCTGCTGAGCCGTGTATCTAATCCTATCTTGTGTGATACTGTCTGCTGAGCTGTGTATCTAATCCTCTCCTGTGTGATACTGACTGCTGAGCCGTGTATCTAATCCACTCCTGTGTGATTCTGTCTGCTGATCCGTGTATCTAATCCTCTTCTGTGTGATACTGACTGCTGAGCCGTGTATCTAATCCTCTCCTGTGTGATACTGTCTGCTGAGCCGTGTATCTAATCCTATCCTGTGTGATACTGTCTGCTGAGCTGTGTATCTAATCCTCTCCTGTTTGATACTGTCTGCTGAGCCGTGTATCTAATCCTCTCCTGTGTGATACTGACTGCTGAGCTGTGTATCTAATCCTATCCTGTGTGATACTGTCTGCTGAGCCGTGTATCTAATCCCCTCCTGTGTGATACTGACTGCTGAGCCGTGTATCTAATCCTATCCTGTGTGATACTGTCTGCTGAGCCTTGTATCTAATCCTATCCTGTGTGATACTGACTGCTGAGCCGTGTATCTAATCCTATCCTGTGTGATACTGTCTGCTGAGCTGTGTATCTAATCCTCTCCAGTGTGATACTGTCTGCTGAGCCGTGTATCTAATCCTCTCCTGTGTGATACTGACTGCTGAGCCTTGTATCTAATCCTATCCTGTGTGATACTGTCTGCTGAGCTGTGTATCTAATCCTCTCCTGTGTGATACTGACTGCTGAGCCGTGTATCTAATCCTCTCCTGTGTGATTCTGTCTGCTGAGCCGTGTATCTAATCCTCTCCTGTGTGATTCTGTCTGCTGAGCCGTGTATCTAATCCTCTCCTGTGTGATACTGACTGCTGAGCCGTGTATCTAATCCTCTCCTGTGTGATACTGTCTGCTGAGCTGTGTATCTAATCCTATCTTCTGTGATACTGTCTGCTGAGCTGTGTATCTAATCCTATCCTGTGTGATACTGTCTGCTGAGCTGTGTATCTAATCCTATACTATGTGATACTGTCTGCTGAGCCGTGTATCTAATCCTCTCCTGTGTGATACTGTCTGCTGAGCTGTGTATCTAATCCTATACTATGTGATACTGACTGCTGAGCCGTGTATCTAATCCTCTCCTGTGTGATACTGTCTGCTGAGCCGTGTATCTAATCCTATACTATGTGATACAGTCTGCTGAGCTGTGTATCTAATCCTTTCCTGTGTGAAACTGTCTGCTGAGCTGTGTATCTAATCCTCTCCTATGTGATACTGTCTGCTGAGCCGTGTATCTAATCCTATCCTGTGTGATACTGACTGCTGAGCCGTGTATCTAATCCTATCCTGTGTGATACTGTCTGCTGAGCCGTGTATCTAATCCTCTCCTGTGTGATACTGTCTGCTGAGCTGTGTATCTAATCCTATCCTGTGTGATACTGTCTGCTGAGCCGTGTATCTAATCCTCTCCTGTGTGATACTGTCTGCTGAGCTGTGTATCTAATCCTCTCCTGTGTGATACTGTCTGCTGAGCCGTGTATCTAATCCTTTCCTGTGTGATACTATCTGCTGAGCCGTGTATCTAATCCTATACTATGTGATACTGTCTGCTGAGCCGTGTATCTAATCCTATACTATGTGATACTGACTGCTGAGCCGTGTATCTAATCCTATACTATGTGATACTGACTGCTGAGCCGTGTATCTAATCCTCTCCTGTGTGATACTGTCTGCTGAGCCGTGTATCTAATCCTATACTATGTGATACAGTCTGCTGAGCTGTGTATCTAATCCTCTCCTGTGTGAAACTGTCTGCTGAGCCATGTATCTAATCCTCTCCTATGTGATACTGTCTGCTGAGCTGTGTATCTAATCCTCTCCTGTGTGATACTGTCTGCTGAGCCGTGTATCTAATCCTATACTATGTGATACAGTCTGCTGAGCTGTGTATCTAATCCTCTCCTGTGTGAAACTGTCTGCTGAGCCGTGTATCTAATCCTCTCCTATGTGATACTGTCTGCTGAGCTGTGTATCTAATCCTATACTATGTGATACTGACTGCTGAGCCGTGTATCTAATCCTCTCCTGTGTGATACTGTCTGCTGAGCCGTGTATCTAATCCTCTCCTATGTGATACTGTCTGCTGAGCCATGTATCTAATCCTCTCCTATGTGATACTGTCTGCTGAGCCGTGTATCTAATCCTCTCCTATGTGATACTGTCTGCTGAGCTGTGTATCTAATCCTCTCCTGTGTGATACTGTCTGCTGAGCCGTGTATCTAATCCTATACTATGTGATACAGTCTGCTGAGCTGTGTATCTAATCCTCTCCTGTGTGAAACTGTCTGCTGAGCCGTGTATCTAATCCTCTCCTATGTGATACTGTCTGCTGAGCTGTGTATCTAATCCTATCCTGTGTGATACTGTCTGCTGAGCCGTGTATCTAATCCTCTCCTGTGTGATACTGTCTGCTGAGCTGTGTATCTAATCCTATCCTGTGTGATACTGTCTGCTGAGCCGTGTATCTAATCCTCTCCTGTGTGATACTGTCTGCTGAGCCGTGTATCTAATCTTCTCCTGTGTGATACTGTCTGCTGAGCTGTGTATCTAATCCTATCCTGTGTGATACTGTCTGCTGAGCCGTGTATCTAATCCTATCCTCTGTGATACTGTCTGCTGAGCCGTGTATCTAATCTTCTCCTGTGTGATACTGTCTGCTGAGCCGTGTATCTAATCCTTTCCTGTGTGATACTATCTGCTGAGCCGTGTATCTAATCCTATACTATGTGATACTGTCTGCTGAGCCGTGTATCTAATCCTCTCCTGTGTGATACTGTCTGCTGAGCCGTGTATCTAATCTTCAACTGTGTGATACTGTCTGCTGAGCTGTGTATCTAATCCTATCCTGTGTGATACTGTCTGCTGAGCTGTGTATCTAATCCTATCCTGTGTGATTCTGTCTGCTGAGCTGTGTATCTAATCCTATCCTGTGTGATACTGTCTGCTGAGCTGTGTATCTAATCCTATCCTGTGTGATACTGTCTGCTGAGCTGTGTATCTAATCCTATCCTGTGTGATACTGTCTGCTGAGCTGTGTATCTAATCCTCTCCTGTGTGATACTGTCTGCTGAGCCGTGTATCTAATCCTCTCCTGTGTGATACTGTCTGCTGAGCTGTGTATCTAATCCTATCCTGTGTGATACTGTCTGCTGAGCCGTGTATCTAATCCTCTCCTGTGTGATACTGTCTGCTGAGCTGTGTATCTAATCCTATCCTGTGTGATACTGTCTGCTGAGCTGTGTATCTAATCTTCTCCTGTGTGATACTGTCTGCTGAGCTGTGTATCTAATCCTATACTATGTGATACTGTCTGCTGAGCCGTGTATCTAATCCTCTCCTGTGTGATACTGTCTGCTGAGCTGTGTATCTAATCCTATACTATGTGATACTGACTGCTGAGCCGTGTATCTAATCCTATACTATGTGATACTGACTGCTGAGCCGTGTATCTAATCCTCTCCTGTGTGATACTGTCTGCTGAGCCGTGTATCTAATCCTCTCCTGTGTGATTCTGTCTGCTGAGCCGTGTATCTAATCCTCTCCTGTGTGATACTGACTGCTGAGCCGTGTATCTAATCCTCTCCTGTGTGATACTATCTGCTGAGCCGTGTATCTAATCCTATCCTGTGTGATACTGTCTGCTGAGCTGTGTATCTAATCCTATCCTGTGTGATACTGTCTGCTGAGCCGTGTATCTAATCCTCTCCTGTGTGATACTGTCTGCTGAGCTGTGTATCTAATCCTATCCTGTGTGATACTGTCTGCTGAGCTGTGTATATAATCCTATCCTGTGTGATACTGTCTGCTGAGCTGTGTATCTAATCCTATACTATGTGATACTGTCTGCTGAGCCGTGTATCTAATCCTCTCCTGTGTGATACTGTCTGCTGAGCTGTGTATCTAATCCTATACTATGTGATACTGACTGCTGAGCCGTGTATCTAATCCTATACTATGTGATACTGACTGCTGAGCCGTGTATCTAATCCTATACTATGTGATACTGACTGCTGAGCCGTGTATCTAATCCTATACTATGTGATACTGTCTGCTGAGCTGTGTATCTAATCCTCTCCTGTGTGATACTGACTGCTGAGCTGTGTATCTAATCCTCTCCTGTGTGATTCTGTCTGCTGAGCCGTGTATCTAATCCTCTCCTGTGTGATACTGTCTGCTGAGCCGTGTATCTAATCCTCTCCTGTGTGATACTGTCTGCTGAGCCGTGTATCTAATCCTATCTTGTGTGATACTGTCTGCTGAGCTGTGTATCTAATCCTCTCCTGTGTGATACTGACTGCTGAGCCGTGTATCTAATCCACTCCTGTGTGATTCTGTCTGCTGATCCGTGTATCTAATCCTCTTCTGTGTGATACTGACTGCTGAGCCGTGTATCTAATCCTCTCCTGTGTGATACTGTCTGCTGAGCCGTGTATCTAATCCTATCCTGTGTGATACTGTCTGCTGAGCTGTGTATCTAATCCTCTCCTGTTTGATACTGTCTGCTGAGCCGTGTATCTAATCCTCTCCTGTGTGATACTGACTGCTGAGCTGTGTATCTAATCCTATCCTGTGTGATACTGTCTGCTGAGCCGTGTATCTAATCCCCTCCTGTGTGATACTGACTGCTGAGCCGTGTATCTAATCCTATCCTGTGTGATACTGTCTGCTGAGCCTTGTATCTAATCCTATCCTGTGTGATACTGACTGCTGAGCCGTGTATCTAATCCTATCCTGTGTGATACTGTCTGCTGAGCTGTGTATCTAATCCTCTCCAGTGTGATACTGTCTGCTGAGCCGTGTATCTAATCCTCTCCTGTGTGATACTGACTGCTGAGCCTTGTATCTAATCCTATCCTGTGTGATACTGTCTGCTGAGCTGTGTATCTAATCCTATCCTGTGTGATACTGTCTGCTGAGCCGTGTATCTAATCCTCTCCTGTGTGATACTGACTGCTGAGCCGTGTATCTAATCCTCTCCTGTGTGATTCTGTCTGCTGAGCCGTGTATCTAATCCTCTCCTGTGTGATTCTGTCTGCTGAGCCGTGTATCTAATCCTCTCCTGTGTGATACTGACTGCTGAGCCGTGTATCTAATCCTCTCCTGTGTGATACTGTCTGCTGAGCTGTGTATCTAATCCTATCTTCTGTGATACTGTCTGCTGAGCTGTGTATCTAATCCTATCCTGTGTGATACTGTCTGCTGAGCTGTGTATCTAATCCTATACTATGTGATACTGTCTGCTGAGCCGTGTATCTAATCCTCTCCTGTGTGATACTGTCTGCTGAGCTGTGTATCTAATCCTATACTATGTGATACTGACTGCTGAGCCGTGTATCTAATCCTCTCCTGTGTGATACTGTCTGCTGAGCCGTGTATCTAATCCTATACTATGTGATACAGTCTGCTGAGCTGTGTATCTAATCCTCTCCTGTGTGAAACTGTCTGCTGAGCTGTGTATCTAATCCTCTCCTATGTGATACTGTCTGCTGAGCCGTGTATCTAATCCTATCCTGTGTGATACTGACTGCTGAGCCGTGTATCTAATCCTATCCTGTGTGATACTGTCTGCTGAGCCGTGTATCTAATCCTCTCCTGTGTGATACTGTCTGCTGAGCTGTGTATCTAATCCTATCCTGTGTGATACTGTCTGCTGAGCCGTGTATCTAATCCTCTCCTGTGTGATACTGTCTGCTGAGCTGTGTATCTAATCCTCTCCTGTGTGATGCTGTCTGCTGAGCCGTGTATCTAATCCTTTCCTGTGTGATACTATCTGCTGAGCCGTGTATCTAATCCTATACTATGTGATACTGTCTGCTGAGCCGTGTATCTAATCCTATACTATGTGATACTGACTGCTGAGCCGTGTATCTAATCCTATACTATGTGATACTGACTGCTGAGCCGTGTATCTAATCCTCTCCTGTGTGATACTGTCTGCTGAGCCGTGTATCTAATCCTATACTATGTGATACAGTCTGCTGAGCTGTGTATCTAATCCTCTCCTGTGTGAAACTGTCTGCTGAGCCATGTATCTAATCCTCTCCTATGTGATACTGTCTGCTGAGCTGTGTATCTAATCCTCTCCTGTGTGATACTGTCTGCTGAGCCGTGTATCTAATCCTATACTATGTGATACAGTCTGCTGAGCTGTGTATCTAATCCTCTCCTGTGTGAAACTGTCTGCTGAGCCGTGTATCTAATCCTCTCCTATGTGATACTGTCTGCTGAGCTGTGTATCTAATCCTATACTATGTGATACTGACTGCTGAGCCGTGTATCTAATCCTCTCCTGTGTGATACTGTCTGCTGAGCCGTGTATCTAATCCTCTCCTATGTGATACTGTCTGCTGAGCCATGTATCTAATCCTCTCCTATGTGATACTGTCTGCTGAGCCGTGTATCTAATCCTCTCCTATGTGATACTGTCTGCTGAGCCATGTATCTAATCCTCTCCTATGTGATACTGTCTGCTGAGCTGTGTATCTAATCCTCTCCTGTGTGATACTGTCTGCTGAGCCGTGTATCTAATCCTATACTATGTGATACAGTCTGCTGAGCTGTGTATCTAATCCTCTCCTGTGTGAAACTGTCTGCTGAGCCGTGTATCTAATCCTCTCCTATGTGATACTGTCTGCTGAGCTGTGTATCTAATCCTATCCTGTGTGATACTGTCTGCTGAGCCGTGTATCTAATCCTCTCCTGTGTGATACTGTCTGCTGAGCTGTGTATCTAATCCTATCCTGTGTGATACTGTCTGCTGAGCCGTGTATCTAATCCTCTCCTGTGTGATACTGTCTGCTGAGCCGTGTATCTAATCTTCTCCTGTGTGATACTGTCTGCTGAGCTGTGTATCTAATCCTATCCTGTGTGATACTGTCTGCTGAGCCGTGTATCTAATCCTATCCTCTGTGATACTGTCTGCTGAGCCGTGTATCTAATCTTCTCCTGTGTGATACTGTCTGCTGAGCCGTGTATCTAATCCTTTCCTGTGTGATACTATCTGCTGAGCCGTGTATCTAATCCTATACTATGTGATACTGTCTGCTGAGCCGTGTATCTAATCCTCTCCTGTGTGATACTGTCTGCTGAGCCGTGTATCTAATCCTCTCCTGTGTGATACTGTCTGCTGAGCCGTGTATCTAATCCTATCCTGTGTGATACTGTCTGCTGAGCTGTGTATCTAATCCTATCCTGTGTGATACTGTCTGCTGAGCTGTGTATCTAATCCTATCCTGTGTGATTCTGTCTGCTGAGCCGTGTATCTAATCCTATCCTGTGTGATACTGTCTGCTGAGCCGTGTATCTAATCCTATCCTGTGTGATACTGTCTGCTGAGCTGTGTATCTAATCCTATCCTGTGTGATACTGTCTGCTGAGCTGTGTATCTAATCCTCTCCTGTGTGATACTGTCTGCTGAGCCGTGTATCTAATCCTATCCTGTGTGATACTGTCTGCTGAGCCGTGTATCTAATCTTCTCCTGTGTGATACTGTCTGCTGAGCTGTGTATCTAATCCTATCCTGTGTGATACTGTCTGCTGAGCCGTGTATCTAATCCTCTCCTGTGTGATACTGTCTGCTGAGCTGTGTATCTAATCCTATCCTGTGTGATACTGTCTGCTGAGCCGTGTATCTAATCCTCTCCTGTGTGATATTGTCTGCTGAGCTGTGTATCTAATCCTATCCTGTGTGATACTGACTGCTGAGCTGTGTATCTAATTCTATCCTGTGTGATACTGTCTGCTGAGCTGTGTATCTAATCCTCTCCTGTGTGATACTGTCTGCTGAGCTGTGTATCTAATACTATCCTGTGTGATACTGTCTGCTGAGCTGTGTATCTAATACTATCCTGTGTGATACTGTCTGCTGAGCTGTGTATCTAATACTATCCTGTGTGATACTGACTGCTGAGCCATGTATCTAATCCTATCCTGTGTGATACTGTCTGCTGAGCCGTGTATCTAATCCTCTCCTGTGTGATAATGTCTGCTGAGCCGTGTATCTAATCCTATACTATGTGATACAGTCTGCTGAGCTGTGTATCTAATCCTCTCCTGTGTGAAACTGTCTGCTGAGCTGTGTATCTAATCCTCTCCTATGTGATACTGTCTGCTGAGCCGTGTATCTAATCCTATCCTGTGTGATACTGACTGCTGAGCCGTGTATCTAATCCTATCCTGTGTGATACTGTCTGCTGAGCCGTGTATCTAATCCTCTCCTGTGTGATACTGTCTGCTGAGCCGTGTATCTAATACTATCCTGTGTGATACTGTCTGCTGAGCTGTGTATCTAATACTATCCTGTGTGATACTGTCTGCTGAGCTGTGTATCTAATACTATCCTGTGTAATACTGTCTGCTGAGCCATGTATCTAATCCTATCCTGTGTGATACTGTCTGCTGAGCTGTGTATCTAATACTATCCTGTATGATACTGTCTGCTGAGCCGTGTATCTAATCCTATCCTGTGTGATACTGACTGCTGAGCCGTGTATCTAATCCTGTCCTGTGTTATACTGTCTGCTGAGCCGTGTATCTAATCCTATCCTGTGTGATACTGTCTGCTGAGCCGTGTATCTAATCCTCTCCTGTGTGATACTGTCTGCTGAGCCGTGTATCTAATCCTCTCCTGTGTGATACTGTCTGCTGAGCTGTGTATCTAATCCTATCCTGTGTGATACTGACTGCTGAGCCGTGTATCTAATCCTATCCTGTGTGATACTGCCTGCTGAGCTGTGTATCTAATCCTATCCTGTGTGATACTGTCTGCTGAACCTTGTATCTAATCCTATCCTGTGTGATACTGTCTGCTGAGCTGTGTATCTAATTCTATACTATGTGATACTGTCTGCTGAGCCGTGTATCTAATCCTCTCCTGTGTGATACTGTCTGCTGAGCCGTGTATCTAATCCTCTCCTGTGTGATACTGACTGCTGAGCCGTGTATCTAATCCTATCCTGTGTGATACTATCTGCTGAGCCGTGTATCTAATCCTATCCTGTGTGATACTGACTGCTGAGCCGTGTATCTAATCCTATCCTGTGTGATACTGTCTGCTGAGCCGTGTATCTACTCCTCTCCTGTGTGATACTGACTGCTGAGCCGTGTATCTAATCCTATCCTGTGTGATACTGTCTGCTGAGCTGTGTATCTAATCCTCTCCTGTGTGATACTGTCTGCTGAGCTGTGTATCTAATCCTCTCCTGTGTGATACTGTCTGCTGAGCCGCGTATCTAATCCTCTCCTGTGTGATACTGTCTGCTGAGCTGTGTATCTAATCCTATCCTGTGTGATACTGTCTGCTGAGCCGTGTATCTAATCCTATAATGTGTGATACTGTCTGCTGAGCCGTGTAGCTAATCCTATCCTGTGTGATACTGTCTGCTGAGCCGTGTATCTAATCCTCTCCTGTGTGATACTGTCTGCTGAGCTGTGTATCTAATCCTATCCTGTGTGATACTGTCTGCTGAGCCGCGTATCTAATCCTATCCTGTGTGATACTGTCTGCTGAGCCGTATATCTAATCTTCTCCTGTGTGATACTGACTGCTGAGCCATGTATCTAATCCTATCCTGTGTGATACTGTCTGCTGAGCCGTGTATCTAATCTTCTCCTGTGTGATACTGACTGCTGAGCCGTGTATCTAATCCTATCCTGTGTGATACTGTCTGCTGAGCCGTGTATCTAATCCTATCCTGTGTGATACTGTCTGCTGAGCCGCGTATCTAATCCTCTCCTGTGTGATACTGTCTGCTGAGCTGTGTATCTAATCCTATCCTGTGTGATACTGTCTGCTGAGCCGTGTATCTAATCCTATACTGTGTGATACTGTCTGCTGAGCCGTGTATCTAATCCTCTCCTGTGTGATACTGTCTGCTGAGCCGTGTATCTAATCCTCTCCTGTGTGATACTGTCTGCTGAGCTGTGTATCTAATCCTATCCTGTGTGATACTGTCTGCTGAGCCGTGTATCTAATCCTATCCTGTGTGATACTGTCTGCTGAGCCGTGTATCTAATCCTATCCTGTGTGATACTGTCTGCTGAGCCGTGTATCTAATCTTCTCCTGTGTGATACTGTCTGCTGAGCCGTGTATCTAATCTTCTCCTGTGTGATACTGTCTGCTGAGCTGTGTATCTAATCCTATCCTGTGTGATACTGACTGCTGAGCCGTGTATCTAATCCTATCCTGTGTGATACTGTCTGCTGAGCCGTGTATCTAATCTTCTCCTGTGTGATACTGTCTGCTGAGCTGTGTATCTAATCCTATCCTGTGTGATACTGTCTGCTGAGCCGTGTATCTAATCCTATCCTGTGTGATACTGTCTGCTGAGCCGTGTATCTAATCCTATCCTGTGTGATACTGTCTGCTGAGCCGTGTATCTAATCCTATCCTGTGTGATACTGTCTGCTGAGCCGTGTATCTAATCTTCTCCTGTGTGATACTGTCTGCTGAGCTGTGTATCTAATCCTATCCTGTGTGATACTGTCTGCTGAGCTGTGTATCTAATCCTATCCTGTGTGATACTGTCTGCTGAGCCGTGTATCTAATCCTATCCTGTGTGATACTGTCTGCTGAGCCGTGTATCTAATCCTATCCTGTGTGATACTGTCTGCTGAGCCGTGTATCTAATCTTCTCCTGTGTGATACTGTCTGCTGAGCTGTGTATCTAATCCTATCCTGTGTGATACTGTCTGCTGAGCCGTGTATCTAATCCTATCCTGTGTGATACTGTCTGCTGAGCCGTGTATCTAATCCTATCCTGTGTGATACTGTCTGCTGAGCCGTGTATCTAATCCTCTCCTGTGTGATACTGTCTGCTGAGCCGTGTATCTAATCCTCTCCTGTGTGATACTGACTGCTGAGCCGTGTATCTAATCCTATCCTGTGTGATACTGTCTGCTGAGCTGTGTATCTAATCTTCTCCTGTGTGATACTGTCTGCTGAGCTGTGTATTTAATCCTATCCTGTGTGATACTGTCTGCTGAGCTGTGTATCTAATCCTATCCTGTGTGATACTGTCTGCTGAGCTGTGTATCTAATCTTCTCCTGTGTGATACTGTCTGCTGAGCTGTGTATCTAATCCTCTCCTGTGTGATACTGTCTGCTGAGCTGTGTATCTAATCCTCTCCTGTGTGATACTGACTGCTTAGCTGTGTATCTAATCTTCTCCTGTGTGATACTGTCTGCTGAGCTGTGTATCTAATCCTATCCTGTGTGATACTGACTGCTGAGCCGTGTATCTAATCCTATCCTGTGTGATACTGACTGCTGAGCCGTGTATCTAATCCTATCCTGTGTGATACTGACTGCTGAGCTGTGTATCTAATCCTATCCTGTGTGATACTGTCTGCTGAGCCGTGTATCTAATCCTATCCTGTGTGATACTGTCTGCTGAGCCGTGTATCTAATCCTCTCCTGTGTGATACTGTCTGCTGAGCCGTGTATCTAATCCTATCCTGTGTGATACTGTCTGCTGAGCCGTGTATCTAATCCTATCCTGTGTGATACTGTCTGCTGAGCCGTATATCTAATCCTCTCCTCTGTGATACTGACTGCTGAGCCGTGTATCTAATCCTGTCCTGTGTGATACTGTCTGCTGAGCCGTGTATCTAATCCTCTCCTGTGTGATACTGTCTGCTGAGCCGTGTATGTAATCCTCTCCTGTGTGATACTGACTGCTGAGCCGTGTATCTAATCCTCTCCTGTGTGATACTGTCTGCTGAGCCGTGTATCTAATCCTATCCTGTGTGATACTGTCTGCTGAGCCGTGTATGTAATCCTCTCCTGTGTGATACTGACTGCTGAGCCGTGTATCTAATCCTCTCCTGTGTGATACTGTCTGCTGAGCCGTGTATCTAATCCTCTCCTGTGTGATACTGTCTGCTGAGCCGTGTATCTAATCCTCTCCTGTGTAATACTGTCTGCTGAGCTGTGTATCTAATCCTATCCTGTGTGATACTGTCTGCTGAGCTGTGTATCTAATCCCCTCCTGTGTGATACTGTCTGCTGAGCCGTGTATCTAATCCTATCCTGTGTGATACTGTCTGCTGTGCCGTGTATCTAATCCTCTCCTGTGTGATACTGTCTGCTGAGCCGTGTATCTAATCCTCTCCTGTGTGATACTGTCTGCTGAGCTGTGTATCTAATCCTATCCTGTGTGATACTGTCTGCTGAGCTGTGTATCTAATCCTATCCTGTGTGATGCTGTCTGCTGAGCCGTGTATCTAATCCTCTCCTGTGTGATACTGTCTGCTGAGCCGTGTATCTAATCCTATCCTGTGTGATACTGTCTGCTGAGCTGTGTATCTAATCCTCTCCTGTGTGATACTGTCTGCTGAGCCGTGTATCTAATCCTATCCTGTGTGATGCTGTCTGCTGAGCCGTGTATCTAATCCTCTCCTGTGTGATACTGACTGCTGAGCCGTGTATCTAATCCTCTCCTGTGTGATACTGTCTGCTGAGCTGTGTATCTAATCCTATCCTGTGTGATACTGTCTGCTGAGCTGTATATCTAATCCCCTCCTGTGTGATACTGTCTGCTGAGCCGTGTATCTAATCCTATCCTGTGTGATACTGACTGCTGTGCCATGTATCTAATCCTATCCTGTGTGATACTGTCTGCTGAGCCGTGTATCTAATCCTTTCCTGTGTGATACTGTCTGCTGAGCCGTGTATCTAATCCTCTCCTGTGTGATACTGTCTGCTGAGCTGTGTATCTAATCCTATCCTGTGTGATACTGTCTGCTGAGCCGTGTATCTAATCCTCTCCTGTGTGATACTGTCTGCTGAGCTGTGTATCTAATCCTATCCTGTGTGATGCTGTCTGCTGAGCCGTGTATCTAATCCTCTCCTGTGTGATACTGTCTGCTGAGCCGTGTATCTAATCCTCTCCTGTGTGATACTGTCTGCTGAGCCGTGTATCTAATCCTATCCTGTGTGATTTTGTCTGCTGAGCCGCGTATCTAATCCTATCCTGTGTGATACTGTCTGCTGAGCCGTGTATCTAATCTTCTCCTGTGTGATACTGACTGCTGAGCCATGTATCTAATCCTCTCCTGTGTGATACTGTCTGCTGAGCCGTGTATCTAATCCTATCCTGTGTGATACTGACTGCTGAGCCGTGTATCTAATCCTATTCTGTGTGATACCGTCTGCTGAGCCGTGTATCTAATCCTATCCTGTGTGATACTATCTGCTGAGCCGTGTATCTAATCCTATCCTGTGTGATACTATCTGCTGAGCTGTGTATCTAATCCTATCCTGTGTGATACTGTCTGCTGAGCCGTGTATCTAATCCTATCCTGTGTGATACTGTCTGCTGAGCCGTGTATCTAATCCTCTCCTGTGTGATACTGTCTGCTGAGCTGTGTATCTAATCCCCTCCTGTGTGATACTGTCTGCTGAGCCGTGTATCTAATCCTATCCTGTGTGATACTGACTGCTGAGCTGTGTATCTAATCCTCTCCTGTGTGATACTGTCTGCTAAGCTGTGTATCTAATCCTCTCCTGTGTGATACTGACTGCTGAGCTGTGTATCTAATCCTATCCTGTGTGATACTGTCTGCTGAGCCGTGTATCTAATCCTATCCTGTGTGATACTGTCTGCTGAGCCGTGTATCTAATCCTCTCCTGTGTGATACTGTCTGCTGAGCCGTGTATCTAATCCTCTCCTGTGTGATACTGTCTGCTGAGCCGTGTATCTAATCCTATCCTGTGTGATACTGTCTGCTGAGCCGTGTATCTAATCCTCTCCTGTGTGATACTGTCTGCTGAGCCGTGTATCTAATCCTATCCTGTGTGATACTGTCTGCTGAGCCGTGTATCTAATCCTATCCTGTGTGATACTGTCTGCTGAGCCGTGTATCTAATCCTATCCTGTGTGATACTGACTGCTGAGCCGTGTATCTAATCCTCTCCTGTGTGATACTGACTGCTGAGCTGTGTATCTAATCCTATCCTGTGTGATACTGTCTGCTGAGCCGTGTATCTAATCCTATCCTGTGTGATACTGTCTGCTGAGCCGTGTATCTAATCCTATCCTGTGTGATACTGTCTGCTGAGCCGTGTATCTAATCCTCTCCTGTGTGATACTGACTGCTGAGCTGTGTATCTAATCCTATCCTGTGTGATACTGTCTGCTGAGCCGTGTATCTAATCCTATCCTGTGTGATACTGTCTGCTGAGCCGTGTATCTAATCCTCTCCTGTGTGATACTGTCTGCTGAGCCGTGTATCTAATCCTCTCCTGTGTGATACTGTCTGCTGAGCCGTGTATCTAATCCTATCCTGTGTGATACTGTCTGCTGAGCCGTGTATCTAATCCTCTCCTGTGTGATACTGTCTGCTGAGCTGTGTATCTAATCCCCTCCTGTGTGATACTGTCTGCTGAGCCGTGTATCTAATCCTGTCCTGTGTGATACTGTCTGCTGAGCCGTGTATCTAATCCTCTCCTGTGTGATACTGTCTGCTGAGCCATGTATCTAATCCTATCCTGTGTGATACTGTCTGCTGAGCCGTGTATGTAATCCTCTCCTGTGTGATACTGACTGCTGAGCCGTGTATCTAATCCTCTCCTGTGTGATACTGTCTGCTGAGCCGTGTATCTAATCCTCTCCTGTGTGATACTGTCTGCTGAGCCGTGTATCTAATCCTCTCCTGTGTAATACTGTCTGCTGAGCTGTGTATCTAATCCTATCCTGTGTGATACTGTCTGCTGAGCTGTGTATCTAATCCCCTCCTGTGTGATACTGTCTGCTGAGCCGTGTATCTAATCCTATCCTGTGTGATACTGACTGCTGTGCCGTGTATCTAATCCTCTCCTGTGTGATACTGTCTGCTGAGCCGTGTATCTAATCCTCTCCTGTGTGATACTGTCTGCTGAGCCGTGTATCTAATCCTCTCCTGTGTGATACTGTCTGCTGAGCTGTGTATCTAATCCTATCCTGTGTGATACTGTCTGCTGAGCTGTGTATCTAATCCTATCCTGTGTGATGCTGTCTGCTGAGCCGTGTATCTAATCCTCTCCTGTGTGATACTGTCTGCTGAGCCGTGTATCTAATCCTATCCTGTGTGATACTGTCTGCTGAGCCGTGTATCTAATCCTCTCCTGTGTGATACTGTCTGCTGAGCCGTGTATCTAATCCTCTCCTGTGTAATACTGTCTGCTGAGCTGTGTATCTAATCCTATCCTGTGTGATACTGTCTGCTGAGCTGTGTATCTAATCCTCTCCTGTGTGATACTGTCTGCTGAGCCGTGTATCTAATCCTCTCCTGTGTGACACTGTCTGCTGAGCCGTGTATCTAATCCTATCCTGTGTGATACTGTCTGCTGAGCCGTGTATCTAATCCTCTCCTGTGTGATACTGTCTGCTGAGCTGTGTATCTAATCCTCTCCTGTGTAATACTGTCTGCTGAGCTGTGTATCTAATCCTATCCTGTGTGATACTGTCTGCTGAGCTGTGTATCTAATCCTCTCCTGTGTGATACTGTCTGCTGAGCCGTGTATCTAATCCTCTCCTGTGTGACACTGTCTGCTGAGCCGTGTATCTAATCCTCTCCTGTGTGATACTGTCTGCTGAGCCGTGTATCTAATCCTATCCTGTGTGATACTGTCTGCTGAGCTGTATATCTAATCCCCTCCTGTGTGATACTGTCTGCTGAGCCGTGTATCTAATCCTATCCTGTGTGATACTGACTGCTGTGCCATGTATCTAATCCTATCCTGTGTGATACTGTCTGCTGAGCCGTGTATCTAATCCTTTCCTGTGTGATACTGTCTGCTGTGCCATGTATCTAATCCTATCCTGTGTGATACTGTCTGCTGAGCTGTGTATCTAATCCTATCCTGTGTGATACTGTCTGCTGAGCCGTGTATCTAATCCTTTCCTGTGTGATACTGTCTGCTGTGCCATGTATCTAATCCTATCCTGTGTGATACTGTCTGCTGAGCTGTGTATCTAATCCTATCCTGTGTGATACTGACTGCTGTGCCATGTATCTAATCCTATCCTGTGTGATACTGTCTGCTGAGCTGTGTATCTAATCCTATCCTGTGTGATACTGTCTGCTGAGCTGTGTATCTAATCCTATCCTGTGTGATGCTGTCTGCTGAGCCATGTATCTAATCCTCTCCTATGTGATACTGTCTGCTGAGCTGTGTATCTAATCCTCTCCTGTGTGATACTGTCTGCTGAGCCGTGTATCTAATCATATACTATGTGATACAGTCTGCTGAGCTGTGTATCTAATCCTCTCCTGTGTGAAACTGTCTGCTGAGCCGTGTATCTAATCCTCTCCTATGTGATACTGTCTGCTGAGCTGTGTATCTAATCCTATACTATGTGATACTGACTGCTGAGCCGTGTATCTAATCCTCTCCTGTGTGATACTGTCTGCTGAGCCGTGTATCTAATCCTCTCCTATGTGATACTGTCTGCTGAGCCATGTATCTAATCCTCTCCTATGTGATACTGTCTGCTGAGCCGTGTATCTAATCCTCTCCTATGTGATACTGTCTGCTGAGCCATGTATCTAATCCTCTCCTATGTGATACTGTCTGCTGAGCTGTGTATCTAATCCTCTCCTGTGTGATACTGTCTGCTGAGCCGTGTATCTAATCCTATACTATGTGATACAGTCTGCTGAGCTGTGTATCTAATCCTCTCCTGTGTGAAACTGTCTGCTGAGCCGTGTATCTAATCCTCTCCTATGTGATACTGTCTGCTGAGCTGTGTATCTAATCCTATCCTGTGTGATACTGTCTGCTGAGCCGTGTATCTAATCCTCTCCTGTGTGATACTGTCTGCTGAGCTGTGTATCTAATCCTATCCTGTGTGATACTGTCTGCTGAGCCGTGTATCTAATCCTCTCCTGTGTGATACTGTCTGCTGAGCCGTGTATCTAATCTTCTCCTGTGTGATACTGTCTGCTGAGCTGTGTATCTAATCCTATCCTGTGTGATACTGTCTGCTGAGCCGTGTATCTAATCCTATCCTCTGTGATACTGTCTGCTGAGCCGTGTATCTAATCTTCTCCTGTGTGATACTGTCTGCTGAGCCGTGTATCTAATCCTTTCCTGTGTGATACTATCTGCTGAGCCGTGTATCTAATCCTATACTATGTGATACTGTCTGCTGAGCCGTGTATCTAATCCTCTCCTGTGTGATACTGTCTGCTGAGCCGTGTATCTAATCTTCAACTGTGTGATACTGTCTGCTGAGCTGTGTATCTAATCCTATCCTGTGTGATACTGTCTGCTGAGCTGTGTATCTAATCCTATCCTGTGTGATTCTGTCTGCTGAGCCGTGTATCTAATCCTATCCTGTGTGATACTGTCTGCTGAGCCGTGTATCTAATCCTATCCTGTGTGATACTGTCTGCTGAGCTGTGTATCTAATCCTATCCTGTGTGATACTGTCTGCTGAGCTGTGTATCTAATCCTCTCCTGTGTGATACTGTCTGCTGAGCCGTGTATCTAATCCTCTCCTGTGTGATACTGTCTGCTGAGCTGTGTATCTAATCCTATCCTGTGTGATACTGTCTGCTGAGCCGTGTATCTAATCCTCTCCTGTGTGATACTGTCTGCTGAGCTGTGTATCTAATCCTATCCTGTGTGATACTGTCTGCTGAGCTGTGTATCTAATCTTCTCCTGTGTAATACTGTCTGCTGAGCTGTGTATCTAATCCTATCCTGTGTGATACTGTCTGCTGAGCTGTGTATCTAATCCTATACTATGTGATACTGTCTGCTGAGCCGTGTATCTAATCCTCTCCTGTGTGATACTGTCTGCTGAGCTGTGTATCTAATCCTATACTATGTGATACTGACTGCTGAGCCGTGTATCTAATCCTATACTATGTGATACTGACTGCTGAGCCGTGTATCTAATCCTCTCCTGTGTGATACTGTCTGCTGAGCCGTGTATCTAATCCTCTCCTGTGTGATACTGACTGCTGAGCCGTGTATCTAATCCTCTCCTGTGTGATACTATCTGCTGAGCCGTGTATCTAATCCTATCCTGTGTGATACTGTCTGCTGAGCTGTGTATCTAATCCTCTCCTGTGTGATACTGACTGCTGAGCCGTGTATCTAATCCTCTCCTGTGTGATTCTGTCTGCTGAGCCGTGTATCTAATCCTCTCCTGTGTGATACTGACTGCTGAGCCGTGTATCTAATCCTCTCCTGTGTGATACTATCTGCTGAGCCGTGTATCTAATCCTATCCTGTGTGATACTGTCTGCTGAGCTGTGTATCTAATCCTATCCTGTGTGATACTGTCTGCTGAGCCGTGTATCTAATCCTCTCCTGTGTGATACTGTCTGCTGAGCTGTGTATCTAATCCTATCCTGTGTGATACTGTCTGCTGAGCTGTATATCTAATCTTCTCCTGTGTGATACTGTCTGCTGAGCTGTGTATCTAATCCTATCCTGTGTGATACTGTCTGCTGAGCTGTGTATATAATCCTATCCTGTGTGATACTGTCTGCTGAGCTGTGTATCTAATCCTATACTATGTGATACTGTCTGCTGAGCCGTGTATCTAATGCTCTCCTGTGTGATACTGTCTGCTGAGCTGTGTATCTAATCCTATACTATGTGATACTGACTGCTGAGCCGTGTATCTAATCCTATACTATGTGATACTGACTGCTGAGCCGTGTATCTAATCCTCTCCTGTGTGATACTGACTGCTGAGCTGTGTATCTAATCCTCTCCTGTGTGATTCTGTCTGCTGAGCCGTGTATCTAATCCTCTCCTGTGTGATACTGTCTGCTGAGCCGTGTATCTAATCCTCTCCTGTGTGATACTGTCTGCTGAGCCGTGTATCTAATCCTATCTTGTGTGATACTGTCTGCTGAGCTGTGTATCTAATCCTCTCCTGTGTGATACTGACTGCTGAGCCGTGTATCTAATCCACTCCTGTGTGATTCTGTCTGCTGATCCGTGTATCTAATCCTCTTCTGTGTGATACTGACTGCTGAGCCGTGTATCTAATCCTCTCCTGTGTGATACTGTCTGCTGAGCCGTGTATCTAATCCTATCCTGTGTGATACTGTCTGCTGAGCTGTGTATCTAATCCTCTCCTGTTTGATACTGTCTGCTGAGCCGTGTATCTAATCCTCTCCTGTGTGATACTGACTGCTGAGCTGTGTATCTAATCCTATCCTGTGTGATACTGTCTGCTGAGCCGTGTATCTAATCCCCTCCTGTGTGATACTGACTGCTGAGCCGTGTATCTAATCCTATCCTGTGTGATACTGTCTGCTGAGCCTTGTATCTAATCCTATCCTGTGTGATACTGACTGCTGAGCCGTGTATCTAATCCTATCCTGTGTGATACTGTCTGCTGAGCTGTGTATCTAATCCTCTCCAGTGTGATACTGTCTGCTGAGCCGTGTATCTAATCCTCTCCTGTGTGATACTGACTGCTGAGCCTTGTATCTAATCCTATCCTGTGTGATACTGTCTGCTGAGCTGTGTATCTAATCCTCTCCTGTGTGATACTGACTGCTGAGCCGTGTATCTAATCCTCTCCTGTGTGATTCTGTCTGCTGAGCCGTGTATCTAATCCTCTCCTGTGTGATTCTGTCTGCTGAGCCGTGTATCTAATCCTCTCCTGTGTGATACTGACTGCTGAGCCGTGTATCTAATCCTCTCCTGTGTGATACTGTCTGCTGAGCTGTGTATCTAATCCTATCTTCTGTGATACTGTCTGCTGAGCTGTGTATCTAATCCTATCCTGTGTGATACTGTCTGCTGAGCTGTGTATCTAATCCTATACTATGTGATACTGTCTGCTGAGCCGTGTATCTAATCCTCTCCTGTGTGATACTGTCTGCTGAGCTGTGTATCTAATCCTATACTATGTGATACTGACTGCTGAGCCGTGTATCTAATCCTCTCCTGTGTGATACTGTCTGCTGAGCCGTGTATCTAATCCTATACTATGTGATACAGTCTGCTGAGCTGTGTATCTAATCCTCTCCTGTGTGAAACTGTCTGCTGAGCTGTGTATCTAATCCTCTCCTATGTGATACTGTCTGCTGAGCCGTGTATCTAATCCTATCCTGTGTGATACTGACTGCTGAGCCGTGTATCTAATCCTATCCTGTGTGATACTGTCTGCTGAGCCGTGTATCTAATCCTCTCCTGTGTGATACTGTCTGCTGAGCTGTGTATCTAATCCTATCCTGTGTGATACTGTCTGCTGAGCCGTGTATCTAATCCTCTCCTGTGTGATACTGTCTGCTGAGCTGTGTATCTAATCCTCTCCTGTGTGATACTGTCTGCTGAGCCGTGTATCTAATCCTTTCCTGTGTGATACTATCTGCTGAGCCGTGTATCTAATCCTATACTATGTGATACTGTCTGCTGAGCCGTGTATCTAATCCTATCCTGTGTGATACTGACTGCTGAGCCGTGTATCTAATCCTATACTATGTGATACTGACTGCTGAGCCGTGTATCTAATCCTCTCCTGTGTGATACTGTCTGCTGAGCCGTGTATCTAATCCTATACTATGTGATACAGTCTGCTGAGCTGTGTATCTAATCCTCTCCTGTGTGAAACTGTCTGCTGAGCCATGTATCTAATCCTCTCCTATGTGATACTGTCTGCTGAGCTGTGTATCTAATCCTCTCCTGTGTGATACTGTCTGCTGAGCCGTGTATCTAATCCTATACTATGTGATACAGTCTGCTGAGCTGTGTATCTAATCCTCTCCTGTGTGAAACTGTCTGCTGAGCCGTGTATCTAATCCTCTCCTATGTGATACTGTCTGCTGAGCTGTGTATCTAATCCTATCCTGTGTGATACTGTCTGCTGAGCTGTGTATCTAATCCTATACTATGTGATACTGACTGCTGAGCCGTGTATCTAATCCTCTCCTGTGTGATACTGTCTGCTGAGCCGTGTATCTAATCCTCTCCTATGTGATACTGTCTGCTGAGCCATGTATCTAATCCTCTCCTATGTGATACTGTCTGCTGAGCCGTGTATCTAATCCTCTCCTATGTGATACTGTCTGCTGAGCCATGTATCTAATCCTCTCCTATGTGATACTGTCTGCTGAGCTGTGTATCTAATCCTCTCCTGTGTGATACTGTCTGCTGAGCCGTGTATCTAATCCTATACTATGTGATACAGTCTGCTGAGCTGTGTATCTAATCCTCTCCTGTGTGAAACTGTCTGCTGAGCCGTGTATCTAATCCTCTCCTATGTGATACTGTCTGCTGAGCTGTGTATCTAATCCTATCCTGTGTGATACTGTCTGCTGAGCCGTGTATCTAATCCTCTCCTGTGTGATACTGTCTGCTGAGCTGTGTATCTAATCCTATCCTGTGTGATACTGTCTGCTGAGCCGTGTATCTAATCCTCTCCTGTGTGATACTGTCTGCTGAGCCGTGTATCTAATCCTATCCTGTGTGATACTGTCTGCTGAGCCGTGTATCTAATCTTCTCCTGTGTGATACTGTCTGCTGAGCTGTGTATGTAATCCTCTCCTGTGTGATACTGTCTGCTGAGCCGTGTATCTAATCTTCTCCTGTGTGATACTGTCTGCTGAGCTGTGTATCTAATCCTATCCTGTGTGATACTGTCTGCTGAGCCGTGTATCTAATCCTATCCTCTGTGATACTGTCTGCTGAGCCGTGTATCTAATCCTCTCCTGTGTGATACTGTCTGCTGAGCCGTGTATCTAATCTTCTCCTGTGTGATACTGTCTGCTGAGCCGTGTATCTAATCCTCTCCTGTGTGATACTGTCTGCTGAGCCGTGTATCTAATCTTCTCCTGTGTGATACTGTCTGCTGAGCCGTGTATCTAATCCTTTCCTGTGTGATACTATCTGCTGAGCCGTGTATCTAATCCTATACTATGTGATACTGTCTGCTGAGCCGTGTATCTAATCCTCTCCTGTGTGATACTGTCTGCTGAGCCGTGTATCTAATCCTCTCCTGTGTGATACTGTCTGCTGAGCCGTGTATCTAATCCTATCCTGTGTGATACTGTCTGCTGAGCTGTGTATCTAATCCTATCCTGTGTGATACTGTCTGCTGAGCTGTGTATCTAATCCTATCCTGTGTGATTCTGTCTGCTGAGCCGTGTATCTAATCCTATCCTGTGTGATACTGTCTGCTGAGCCGTGTATCTAATCCTATCCTGTGTGATACTGTCTGCTGAGCTGTGTATCTAATCCTATCCTGTGTGATACTGTCTGCTGAGCTGTGTATCTAATCCTCTCCTGTGTGATACTGTCTGCTGAGCCGTGTATCTAATCCTATCCTGTGTGATACTGTCTGCTGAGCCGTGTATCTAATCTTCTCCTGTGTGATACTGTCTGCTGAGCTGTGTATCTAATCCTATCCTGTGTGATACTGTCTGCTGAGCCGTGTATCTAATCCTCTCCTGTGTGATACTGTCTGCTGAGCTGTGTATCTAATCCTATCCTGTGTGATACTGTCTGCTGAGCCGTGTATCTAATCCTCTCCTGTGTGATATTGTCTGCTGAGCTGTGTATCTAATCCTATCCTGTGTGATACTGACTGCTGAGCTGTGTATCTAATTCTATCCTGTGTGATACTGTCTGCTGAGCTGTGTATCTAATCCTCTCCTGTGTGATACTGTCTGCTGAGCTGTGTATCTAATACTATCCTGTGTGATACTGTCTGCTGAGCTGTGTATCTAATACTATCCTGTGTGATACTGTCTGCTGAGCTGTGTATCTAATACTATCCTGTGTGATACTGACTGCTGAGCCATGTATCTAATCCTATCCTGTGTGATACTGTCTGCTGAGCCGTGTATCTAATCCTCTCCTGTGTGATAATGTCTGCTGAGCCGTGTATCTAATCCTATACTATGTGATACAGTCTGCTGAGCTGTGTATCTAATCCTCTCCTGTGTGAAACTGTCTGCTGAGCTGTGTATCTAATCCTCTCCTATGTGATACTGTCTGCTGAGCCGTGTATCTAATCCTATCCTGTGTGATACTGACTGCTGAGCCGTGTATCTAATCCTATCCTGTGTGATACTGTCTGCTGAGCCGTGTATCTAATCCTCTCCTGTGTGATACTGTCTGCTGAGCCGTGTATCTAATACTATCCTGTGTGATACTGTCTGCTGAGCTGTGTATCTAATACTATCCTGTGTGATACTGTCTGCTGAGCTGTGTATCTAATACTATCCTGTGTAATACTGTCTGCTGAGCCATGTATCTAATCCTATCCTGTGTGATACTGTCTGCTGAGCTGTGTATCTAATACTATCCTGTATGATACTGTCTGCTGAGCCGTGTATCTAATCCTATCCTGTGTGATACTGACTGCTGAGCCGTGTATCTAATCCTGTCCTGTGTTATACTGTCTGCTGAGCCGTGTATCTAATCCTATCCTGTGTGATACTGTCTGCTGAGCCGTGTATCTAATCCTCTCCTGTGTGATACTGTCTGCTGAGCCGTGTATCTAATCCTCTCCTGTGTGATACTGTCTGCTGAGCTGTGTATCTAATCCTATCCTGTGTGATACTGACTGCTGAGCCGTGTATCTAATCCTATCCTGTGTGATACTGCCTGCTGAGCTGTGTATCTAATCCTATCCTGTGTGATACTGTCTGCTGAACCTTGTATCTAATCCTATCCTGTGTGATACTGTCTGCTGAGCTGTGTATCTAATTCTATACTATGTGATACTGTCTGCTGAGCCGTGTATCTAATCCTATCCTGTGTGATACTGTCTGCTGAGCCGTGTATCTAATCCTCTCCTGTGTGATACTGACTGCTGAGCCGTGTATCTAATCCTATCCTGTGTGATACTATCTGCTGAGCCGTGTATCTAATCCTATTGTGTGTGATACTGACTGCTGAGCCGTGTATCTAATCCTATCCTGTGTGATACTGTCTGCTGAGCCGTGTATCTACTCCTCTCCTGTGTGATACTGACTGCTGAGCCGTGTATCTAATCCTATCCTGTGTGATACTGTCTGCTGAGCTGTGTATCTAATCCTCTCCTGTGTGATACTGTCTGCTGAGCTGTGTATCTAATCCTCTCCTGTGTGATACTGTCTGCTGAGCCGCGTATCTAATCCTCTCCTGTGTGATACTGTCTGCTGAGCTGTGTATCTAATCCTATCCTGTGTGATACTGTCTGCTGAGCCGTGTATCTAATCCTATAATGTGTGATACTGTCTGCTGAGCCGTGTAGCTAATCCTATCCTGTGTGATACTGTCTGCTGAGCCGTGTATCTAATCCTCTCCTGTGTGATACTGTCTGCTGAGCTGTGTATCTAATCCTATCCTGTGTGATACTGTCTGCTGAGCCGCGTATCTAATCCTATCCTGTGTGATACTGTCTGCTGAGCCGTATATCTAATCTTCTCCTGTGTGATACTGACTGCTGAGCCATGTATCTAATCCTATCCTGTGTGATACTGTCTGCTGAGCCGTGTATCTAATCTTCTCCTGTGTGATACTGACTGCTGAGCCGTGTATCTAATCCTATCCTGTGTGATACTGTCTGCTGAGCCGTGTATCTAATCCTATCCTGTGTGATACTGTCTGCTGAGCCGCGTATCTAATCCTCTCCTGTGTGATACTGTCTGCTGAGCTGTGTATCTAATCCTATCCTGTGCGATACTGTCTGCTGAGCCGTGTATCTAATCCTATACTGTGTGATACTGTCTGCTGAGCCGTGTATCTAATCCTCTCCTGTGTGATACTGTCTGCTGAGCCGTGTATCTAATCCTCTCCTGTGTGATACTGTCTGCTGAGCTGTGTATCTAATCCTATCCTGTGTGATACTGTCTGCTGAGCCGTGTATCTAATCCTATCCTGTGTGATACTGTCTGCTGAGCCGTGTATCTAATCCTATCCTGTGTGATACTGTCTGCTGAGCCGTGTATCTAATCTTCTCCTGTGTGATACTGTCTGCTGAGCCGTGTATCTAATCTTCTCCTGTGTGATACTGTCTGCTGAGCTGTGTATCTAATCCTATCCTGTGTGATACTGACTGCTGAGCCGTGTATCTAATCCTATCCTGTGTGATACTGTCTGCTGAGCCGTGTATCTAATCTTCTCCTGTGTGATACTGTCTGCTGAGCTGTGTATCTAATCCTATCCTGTGTGATACTGTCTGCTGAGCCGTGTATCTAATCCTATCCTGTGTGATACTGTCTGCTGAGCCGTGTATCTAATCCTATCCTGTGTGATACTGTCTGCTGAGCCGTGTATCTAATCCTATCCTGTGTGATACTGTCTGCTGAGCCGTGTATCTAATCTTCTCCTGTGTGATACTGTCTGCTGAGCTGTGTATCTAATCCTATCCTGTGTGATACTGTCTGCTGAGCTGTGTATCTAATCCTATCCTGTGTGATACTGTCTGCTGAGCCGTGTATCTAATCCTATCCTGTGTGATACTGTCTGCTGAGCCGTGTATCTAATCCTATCCTGTGTGATACTGTCTGCTGAGCCGTGTATCTAATCTTCTCCTGTGTGATACTGTCTGCTGAGCTGTGTATCTAATCCTATCCTGTGTGATACTGTCTGCTGAGCCGTGTATCTAATCCTATCCTGTGTGATACTGTCTGCTGAGCCGTGTATCTAATCCTATCCTGTGTGATACTGTCTGCTGAGCCGTGTATCTAATCCTCTCCTGTGTGATACTGTCTGCTGAGCCGTGTATCTAATCCTCTCCTGTGTGATACTGACTGCTGAGCCGTGTATCTAATCCTATCCTGTGTGATACTGTCTGCTGAGCCGTGTATCTAATCTTCTCCTGTGTGATACTGTCTGCTGAGCTGTGTATCTAATCCTATCCTGTGTGATACTGTCTGCTGAGCTGTGTATCTAATCCTATCCTGTGTGATACTGTCTGCTGAGCTGTGTATCTAATCTTCTCCTGTGTGATACTGTCTGCTGAGCTGTGTATCTAATCCTCTCCTGTGTGATACTGTCTGCTGAGCTGTGTATCTAATCCTCTCCTGTGTGATACTGACTGCTTAGCTGTGTATCTAATCTTCTCCTGTGTGATACTGTCTGCTGAGCTGTGTATCTAATCCTATCCTGTGTGATACTGACTGCTGAGCCGTGTATCTAATCCTATCCTGTGTGATACTGACTGCTGAGCCGTGTATCTAATCCTATCCTGTGTGATACTGACTGCTGAGCTGTGTATCTAATCCTATCCTGTGTGATACTGTCTGCTGAGCCGTGTATCTAATCCTATCCTGTGTGATACTGTCTGCTGAGCCGTGTATCTAATCCTCTCCTGTGTGATACTGTCTGCTGAGCCGTGTATCTAATCCTATCCTGTGTGATACTGTCTGCTGAGCCGTGTATCTAATCCTATCCTGTGTGATACTGTCTGCTGAGCCGTGTATCTAATCCTCTCCTGTGTGATACTGTCTGCTGAGCCGTATATCTAATCCTCTCCTCTGTGATACTGACTGCTGAGCCGTGTATCTAATCCTGTCCTGTGTGATACTGTCTGCTGAGCCGTGTATCTAATCCTCTCCTGTGTGATACTGTCTGCTGAGCCGTGTATGTAATCCTCTCCTGTGTGATACTGACTGCTGAGCCGTGTATCTAATCCTCTCCTGTGTGATACTGTCTGCTGAGCCGTGTATCTAATCCTATCCTGTGTGATACTGTCTGCTGAGCCGTGTATGTAATCCACTCCTGTGTGATACTGACTGCTGAGCCGTGTATCTAATCCTCTCCTGTGTGATACTGTCTGCTGAGCCGTGTATCTAATCCTCTCCTGTGTGATACTGTCTGCTGAGCCGTGTATCTAATCCTCTCCTGTGTAATACTGTCTGCTGAGCTGTGTATCTAATCCTATCCTGTGTGATACTGTCTGCTGAGCTGTGTATCTAATCCCCTCCTGTGTGATACTGTCTGCTGAGCCGTGTATCTAATCCTATCCTGTGTGATACTGACTGCTGTGCCGTGTATCTAATCCTCTCCTGTGTGATACTGTCTGCTGAGCCGTGTATCTAATCCTCTCCTGTGTGATACTGTCTGCTGAGCTGTGTATCTAATCCTATCCTGTGTGATACTGTCTGCTGAGCTGTGTATCTAATCCTGTCCTGTGTGATGCTGTCTGCTGAGCCGTGTATCTAATCCTCTCCTGTGTGATACTGTCTGCTGAGCCGTGTATCTAATCCTATCCTGTGTGATACTGTCTGCTGAGCTGTGTATCTAATCCTCTCCTGTGTGATACTGTCTGCTGAGCCGTGTATCTAATCCTATCCTGTGTGATGCTGTCTGCTGAGCCGTGTATCTAATCCTCTCCTGTGTGATACTGACTGCTGAGCCGTGTATCTAATCCTCTCCTGTGTGATACTGTCTGCTGAGCTGTGTATCTAATCCTATCCTGTGTGATACTGTCTGCTGAGCTGTATATCTAATCCCCTCCTGTGTGATACTGTCTGCTGAGCCGTGTATCTAATCCTATCCTGTGTGATACTGACTGCTGTGCCATGTATCTAATCCTATCCTGTGTGATACTGTCTGCTGAGCCGTGTATCTAATCCTCTCCTGTGTGATACTGTCTGCTGAGCTGTGTATCTAATCCTATCCTGTGTGATGCTGTCTGCTGAGCCGTGTATCTAATCCTCTCCTGTGTGATACTGTCTGCTGAGCCGTGTATCTAATCCTCTCCTGTGTGATACTGTCTGCTGAGCTGTGTATCTAATCCTATCCTGTGTGATACTGTCTGCTGAGCCGTGTATCTAATCCTCTCCTGTGTGATACTGTCTGCTGAGCTGTGTATCTAATCCTATCCTGTGTGATGCTGTCTGCTGAGCCGTGTATCTAATCCTCTCCTGTGTGATACTGTCTGCTGAGCCGTGTATCTAATCCTCTCCTGTGTGATACTGTCTGCTGAGCCGTGTATCTAATCCTATCCTGTGTGATTTTGTCTGCTGAGCCGCGTATCTAATCCTATCCTGTGTGATACTGTCTGCTGAGCCGTGTATCTAATCTTCTCCTGTGTGATACTGACTGCTGAGCCATGTATCTAATCCTCTCCTGTGTGATACTGTCTGCTGAGCCGTGTATCTAATCCTATCCTGTGTGATACTGACTGCTGAGCCGTGTATCTAATCCTATTCTGTGTGATACCGTCTGCTGAGCCGTGTATCTAATCCTATCCTGTGTGATACTATCTGCTGAGCCGTGTATCTAATCCTATCCTGTGTGATACTATCTGCTGAGCTGTGTATCTAATCCTATCCTGTGTGATACTGTCTGCTGAGCCGTGTATCTAATCCTATCCTGTGTGATACTGTCTGCTGAGCCGTGTATCTAATCCTCTCCTGTGTGATACTGTCTGCTGAGCTGTGTATCTAATCCCCTCCTGTGTGATACTGTCTGCTGAGCCGTGTATCTAATCCTATCCTGTGTGATACTGACTGCTGAGCTGTGTATCTAATCCTCTCCTGTGTGATACTGTCTGCTAAGCTGTGTATCTAATCCTCTCCTGTGTGATACTGACTGCTGAGCTGTGTATCTAATCCTATCCTGTGTGATACTGTCTGCTGAGCCGTGTATCTAATCCTATCCTGTGTGATACTGTCTGCTGAGCCGTGTATCTAATCCTCTCCTGTGTGATACTGTCTGCTGAGCCGTGTATCTAATCCTCTCCTGTGTGATACTGTCTGCTGAGCCGTGTATCTAATCCTATCCTGTGTGATACTGTCTGCTGAGCCGTGTATCTAATCCTCTCCTGTGTGATACTGTCTGCTGAGCCGTGTATCTAATCCTATCCTGTGTGATACTGTCTGCTGAGCCGTGTATCTAATCCTATCCTGTGTGATACTGTCTGCTGAGCCGTGTATCTAATCCTATCCTGTGTGATACTGTCTGCTGAGCTGTGTATCTAATCCCCTCCTGTGTGATACTGTCTGCTGAGCCGTGTATCTAATCCTGTCCTGTGTGATACTGTCTGCTGAGCCGTGTATCTAATCCTCTCCTGTGTGATACTGTCTGTTGAGCCATGTATCTAATCCTATCCTGTGTGATACTGTCTGCTGAGCCGTGTATCTAATCCTCTCCTGTGTGATACTGTCTGCTGAGCCGTGTATCTAATCCTCTCCTGTGTGATACTGTCTGCTGAGCCGTGTATCTAATCCTCTCCTGTGTGATACTGTCTGCTGAGCCGTGTATCTAATCCTCTCCTGTGTAATACTGTCTGCTGAGCTGTGTATCTAATCCTATCCTGTGTGATACTGTCTGCTGAGCTGTGTATCTAATCCCCTCCTGTGTGATACTGTCTGCTGAGCCGTGTATCTAATCCTATCCTGTGTGATACTGACTGCTGTGCCGTGTATCTAATCCTCTCCTGTGTGATACTGTCTGCTGAGCCGTGTATCTAATCCTATCCTGTGTGATACTGTCTGCTGAGCTGTGTATCTAATCCTCTCCTGTGTGATACTGTCTGCTGAGCCGTGTATCTAATCCTCTCCTGTGTGATACTGTCTGCTGAGCTGTGTATCTAATCCTATCCTGTGTGATACTGTCTGCTGAGCTGTGTATCTAATCCTATCCTGTGTGATGCTGTCTGCTGAGCCGTGTATCTAATCCTCTCCTGTGTGATACTGTCTGCTGAGCCGTGTATCTAATCCTATCCTGTGTGATACTGTCTGCTGAGCCGTGTATCTAATCCTCTCCTGTGTGATACTGTCTGCTGAGCCGTGTATCTAATCCTCTCCTGTGTAATACTGTCTGCTGAGCTGTGTATCTAATCCTATCCTGTGTGATACTGTCTGCTGAGCTGTGTATCTAATCCTCTCCTGTGTGATACTGTCTGCTGAGCCGTGTATCTAATCCTCTCCTGTGTGACACTGTCTGCTGAGCCGTGTATCTAATCCTATCCTGTGTGATACTGTCTGCTGAGCCGTGTATCTAATCCTCTCCTGTGTGATACTGTCTGCTGAGCTGTGTATCTAATCCTCTCCTGTGTAATACTGTCTGCTGAGCTGTGTATCTAATCCTATCCTGTGTGATACTGTCTGCTGAGCTGTGTATCTAATCCTCTCCTGTGTGATACTGTCTGCTGAGCCGTGTATCTAATCCTCTCCTGTGTGACACTGTCTGCTGAGCCGTGTATCTAATCCTCTCCTGTGTGATACTGTCTGCTGAGCCGTGTATCTAATCCTATCCTGTGTGATACTGTCTGCTGAGCTGTATATCTAATCCCCTCCTGTGTGATACTGTCTGCTGAGCCGTGTATCTAATCCTATCCTGTGTGATACTGACTGCTGTGCCATGTATCTAATCCTATCCTGTGTGATACTGTCTGCTGAGCCGTGTATCTAATCCTTTCCTGTGTGATACTGTCTGCTGAGCCGTGTATCTAATCCTCTCCTGTGTGATACTGTCTGCTGAGCTGTGTATCTAATCCTATCCTGTGTGATACTGTCTGCTGAGCTGTGTATCTAATCCTATCCTGTGTGATGCTGTCTGCTGAGCCGTGTATCTAATCCTCTCCTGTGTGATACTGTCTGCTGAGCCGTGTATCTAATCCTATCCTGTGTGATACTGTCTGCTGAGCTGTGTATCTAATCCTATCCTGTGTGATACTGTCTGCTGAGCCGTGTATCTAATCCTATCCTGTGTGATTTTGTCTGCTGAGTCGTGTATCTAATCCTCTCCTGTGTGATACTGACTGCTGAGCCGTGTATCTAATCCTCTCCTGTGTGATACTGTCTGCTGAGCCGTGTATCTAATCCTCTCCTATGTGATACTGACTGCTGAGCCGTGTATCTAATCCTCTCCTGTGTGATACTGTCTGCTGAGCCGTGTATCTAATCCTATCCTGTGTGATACTGTCTGCTGAGCTGTGTATCTAATCCTATCCTGTGTGATACTGTCTGCTGAGCTGTGTATCTAATCCTATCCTGTGTGATACTGTCTGCTGAACCATGTATCTAATCTTCTCCTGTGTGATACTGACTGCTGAGCTGTGTATCTAATCTTCTCCTGTGTGATACTGACTGCTGAGCTGTGTATCTAATCCTCTCATGTGTGATACTGTCTGCTGAGCTGTGTATCTAATCCTCTCCTGTGATACTGTCTGCTGAGCCGTGTATCTAATCCTCTCCTGTGTGATACTGTCTGCTGAGCCGTGTATCTAATCCTCTCCTGTGATACTGTCTGCTGAGCCGTGTATCTAATCCTCTCCTGTGTGATACTGACTGCTGAGCTGTGTATCTAATCCTCTCATGTGTGATACTGTCTGCTGAGCTGTGTATCTAATCCTCTCCTGTGATACTGTCTGCTGAGCCGTGTATCTAATCCTCTCCTGTGATACTGTCTGCTGAGCCGTGTATCTAATCCTCACCTGTGTGATACTGACTGCTGAGCTATGTATCTAATCCTCTCCTGTGTGATACTGTCTGCTGAGCCGTGTATCTAATCCTCTCCTGTGTGATATTGTCTGCTGAGCTGTGTATCTAATCCTCTCCTGTGTGATACTGTCTGCTGAGCTGTGTATCTAATCCTATCCTGTGTGATACTGTCTGCTGAGCCTTGTATCTAATCCTCTCCTGTGTGATGCTGTCTGCTGAGCCGTGTATCTAATCCTCTCCTGTGTGATACTGTCTGCTGAGCCGTGTATCTAATCCTATCCTGTGTGATACTGTCTGCTGAGCCGTGTATCTAATCCTCTCCTGTGTGATACTGTCTGCTGAGCCGTGTATCTAATCCTATCCTGTGTGATACTGTCTGCTGAGCTGTGTATCTAATCCTATCCTGTGTGATACTGTCTGCTGAGCTGTGTATCTAATCCTATCCTGTGTGATACTGACTGCTGAGCCTTGTATCTAATCCTATCCTGTGTGATACTGTCTGCTGAGCCGTGTATCTAATCCTATCCTGTGTGATACTGTCTGCTGAGCTGTGTATCTAATCCTCTCCTGTGTGATACTGTCTGCTGAGCCGTGTATCTAATCCTATCCTGTGTGATACTATCTGCTGAGCTGTGTATCTAATCCTCTCCTGTGTGATACTGTCTGCTGAGCTGTGTATCTAATCCTCTCCTGTGTGATACTGACTGCTGAGCCGTGTATCTAATCCTCTCCTGTGTGATACTGTCTGCTGAGCCGTGTATCTAATCCTCTCCTGTGTGATACTGTCTGCTGAGCTGTGTATCTAATCCTCTCCTGTGTGATACTGACTGCTGAGCCGTGTATCTAATCCTATCCTGTGTGATACTGACTGCTGAGCCGTGTATCTAATCCTCTCCTGTGTGATTCTGTCTGCTGAGCCGTGTATCTAATCCTCTCCTGTGTGATTCTGTCTGCTGAGCCGTGTATCTAATCCTCTCCTGTGTGATACTGACTGCTGAGCCGTGTATCTAATCCTCTCCTGTGTGATACTATCTGCTGAGCCGTGTATCTAATCCTATACTATGTGATACTGTCTGCTGAGCCGTGTATCTAATCCTCTCCTGTGTTATACTGTCTGCTGAGCTGTGTATCTAATCCTATCCTCTGTGATACTGTCTGCTGAGCTGTGTATCTAATCTTCTCCTGTGTGATACTGTCTGCTGAGCTGTGTATCTAATCCTATCCTGTGTGATACTGTCTGCTGAGCTGTGTATCTAATCCTATCCTGTGTGATACTGTCTGCTGAGCTGTGTATCTAATCCTATACTATGTGATACTGTCTGCTGAGCCGTGTATCTAATCCTCTCCTGTGTGATACTGTCTGCTGAGCTGTGTATCTAATCCTATACTATGTGATACTGACTGCTGAGCCGTGTATCTAATCCTATACTATGTGATACTGACTGCTGAGCCGTGTATCTAATCCTCTCCTGTGTGATACTGTCTGCTGAGCCGTGTATCTAATCCTATACTATGTGATACAGTCTGCTGAGCTGTGTATCTAATCCTCTCCTGTGTGAAACTGTCTGCTGAGCTGTGTATCTAATCCTCTCCTATGTGATACTGTCTGCTGAGCCGTGTATCTAATCCTATCCTGTGTGATACTGACTGCTGAGCCGTGTATCTAATCCTATCCTGTGTGATACTGTCTGCTGAGCCGTGTATCTAATCCTCTCCTGTGTGATACTGTATGCTGAGCTGTGTATCTAATCCTATCCTGTGTGATACTGTCTGCTGAGCCGTGTATCTAATCCTCTCCTGTGTGATACTGTCTGCTGAGCTGTGTATCTAATCCTCTCCTGTGTGATACTGTCTGCTGAGCCGTGTATCTAATCCTTTCCTGTGTGATACTATCTGCTGAGCCGTGTATCTAATCCTATACTATGTGATACTGTCTGCTGAGCCGTGTATCTAATCCTATACTATGTGATACTGACTGCTGAGCCGTGTATCTAATCCTATACTATGTGATACTGACTGCTGAGCCGTGTATCTAATCCTCTCCTGTGTGATACTGTCTGCTGAGCCGTGTATCTAATCCTCTACTATGTGATACAGTCTGCTGAGCTGTGTATCTAATCCTCTCCTGTGTGAAACTGTCTGCTGAGCTGTGTATCTAATCCTATCCTGTGTGATACTGTCTGCTGAGCTGTGTATCTAATCCTCTCCTATGTGATACTGTCTGCTGAGCTGTGTATCTAATCCTATCCTGTGTGATACTGTCTGCTGAGCCGTGTATCTAATCTTCTCCTGTGTGATACTGTCTGCTGAGCTGTGTATCTAATCCTCTCCTGTGTGATACTGTCTGCTGAGCTGTGTATCTAATCCTATCCTGTGTGATACTGTCTGCTGAGCCGTGTATCTAATCCTCTCCTGTGTGATACTGTCTGCTGAGCTGTGTATCTAATCCTATCCTGTGTGATACTGACTGCTGAGCTGTGTATCTAATTCTATCCTGTGTGATACTGTCTGCTGAGCTGTGTATCTAATCCTCTCCTGTGTGATACTGTCTGCTGAGCTGTGTATCTAATACTATCCTGTGTGATACTGTCTGCTGAGCTGTGTATCTAATACTATCCTGTGTGATACTGACTGCTGAGCCATGTATCTAATCGTATCCTGTGTGATACTGTCTGCTGAGCCGTGTATCTAATCCTCTCCTGTGTGATACTGTCTGCTGAGCCGTGTATCTAATCCTATACTATGTGATACAGTCTGCTGAGCTGTGTATCTAATCCTCTCCTGTGTGAAACTGTCTGCTGAGCTGTGTATCTAATCCTCTCCTATGTGATACTGTCTGCTGAGCCGTGTATCTAATCCTATCCTGTGTGATACTGACTGCTGAGCCGTGTATCTAATCCTATCCTGTGTGATACTGTCTGCTGAGCTGTGTATCTAATCCTCTCCTATGTGATACTGTCTGCTGAGCCATGTATCTAATCCTCTCCTGTGTGATACTGTCTGCTGAGCCGTGTATCTAATCCTTTCCTGTGTGATACTGTCTGCTGAGCCGTGTATCTAATCCTCTCCTGTGTGATACTGTCTGCTGAGCCGTGTATCTAATACTATCCTGTGTGATACTGACTGCTGAGCCGTGTATCTAATCCTATCCTGTGTGATACTGTCTGCTGAGCCGTGTATCTAATCCTATCCTGTGTGATACTGTCTGCTGAGCTGTGTATCTAATACTATCCTGTATGATACTGTCTGCTGAGCCGTGTATCTAATCCTATCCTGTGTGATACTGACTGCTGAGCCGTGTATCTAATCCTGTCCTGTGTTATACTGTCTGCTGAGCCGTGTATCTAATCCTATCCTGTGTGATACTGTCTGCTGAGCCGTGTATCTAATCCTCTCCTGTGTGATACTGTCTGCTGAGCCGTGTATCTAATCCTCTCCTGTGTGATACTGTCTGCTGAGCTGTGTATCTAATCCTATCCTGTGTGATACTGACTGCTGAGCCGTGTATCTAATCCTATCCTGTGTGATACTGCCTGCTGAGCTGTGTATCTAATCCTCTCCTGTGTGATACTGTCTGCTGAGCCGTGTATCTAATCCTATCCTGTGTGATACTGTCTGCTGAGCCGTGTATCTAATCCTCTCCTGTGTGATACTGACTGCTGAGCTGTGTATCTAATCCTCTCCTGTGTGATACTGTCTGCTGAGCTGTGTATCTAATCCTATCCTGTGTGATACTGTCTGCTGAGCCGTGTATCTAATCCTCTCCTGTGTGATACTGTCTGCTGAGCCGTGTATCTAATCCTCTCCTGTGTGATACTGACTGCTGAGCCGTGTATCTAATCCTCTCCTGTGTGATACTGTCTGCTGAGCCGTGTATCTAATCCTATCCTGTGTGATACTGTCTGCTGAGCTGTGTATCTAATCCTATCCTGTGTGATACTGTCTGCTGAGCCGTGTATCTAATCCTCTCCTGTGTGATACTGTCTGCTGAGCCGTGTATCTAATCCTCTCCTGTGTGATACTGTCTGCTGAGCTGTGTATCTAATCCTATCCTGTGTGATACTGACTGCTGAGCCGTGTATCTAATCCTCTCCTGTGTGATACTGACTGCTGAGCCGTGTATCTAATCCTATCCTGTGTGATACTGTCTGCTGAACCTTGTATCTAATCCTATCCTGTGTGATACTGTCTGCTGAGCTGTGTATCTAATCCTATACTATGTGATACTGTCTGCTGAGCCGTGTATCTAATCCTCTCCTGTGTGATACTGTCTGCTGAGCCGTGTATCTAATCCTATCCTGTGTGATACTGTCTGCTGAGCCGTGTATCTAATCCTCTCCTGTGTGATACTGACTGCTGAGCCGTGTATCTAATCCTATCCTGTGTGATACTGTCTGCTGAGCCGTGTATCTAATCCTATCCTGTGTGATACTGACTGCTGAGCCGTGTATCTAATCCTATCCTGTGTGATACTGTCTGCTGAGCCGTGTATCTACTCCTCTCCTGTGTGATACTGACTGCTGAGCCGTGTATCTAATCCTATCCTGTGTGATACTGTCTGCTGAGCTGTGTATCTAATCCTCTCCTGTGTGATACTGTCTGCTGAGCTGTGTATCTAATCCTCTCCTGTGTGATACTGTCTGCTGAGCTGTGTATCTAATCCTATCCTGTGTGATACTGTCTGCTGAGCCGTGTATCTAATCCTATAATGTGTGATACTGTCTGCTGAGCCGTGTATCTAATCCTATCCTGTGTGATACTGTCTGCTGAGTCGTGTAGCTAATCCTATCCTGTGTGATACTGTCTGCTGAGCCGTGTATCTAATCCTATCCTGTGTGATACTGTCTGCTGAGCCGCGTATCTAATCCTATCCTGTGTGATACTGTCTGCTGAGCCGTATATCTAATCTTCTCCTGTGTGATACTGACTGCTGAGCCATGTATCTAATCCTATCCTGTGTGATACTGTCTGCTGAGCCGTGTATCTAATCTTCTCCTGTGTGATACTGACTGCTGAGCCGTGTATCTAATCCTATCCTGTGTGATACTGTCTGCTGAGCCGTGTATCTAATCCTATCCTGTGTGATACTGTCTGCTGAGCCGCGTATCTAATCCTCTCCTGTGTGATACTGTCTGCTGAGCTGTGTATCTAATCCTATCCTGTGTGATACTGTCTGCTGAGCCGTGTATCTAATCCTATCCTGTGTGATACTGTCTGCTGAGCCGTGTATCTAATCCTATCCTGTGTGATACTGTCTGCTGAGCCGTGTATCTAATCTTCTCCTGTGTGATACTGTCTGCTGAGCCGTGTATCTAATCCTATCCTGTGTGATACTGTCTGCTGAGCCGTGTATCTAATCTTCTCCTGTGTGATACTGTCTGCTGAGCTGTGTATCTAATCCTATCCTGTGTGATACTGACTGCTGAGCCGTGTATCTAATCCTATCCTGTGTGATACTGTCTGCTAAGCCGTGTATCTAATCTTCTCCTGTGTGATACTGTCTGCTGAGCTGTGTATCTAATCCTATCCTGTGTGATACTGTCTGCTGAGCTGTGTATCTAATCCTCTCCTGTGTGATACTGTCTGCTGAGCTGTGTATCTAATCTTCTCCTGTGTGATACTGTCTGCTGAGCTGTGTATCTAATCCTATCCTGTGTGATACTGACTGCTGAGCCGTGTATCTAATCCTATCCTGTGTGATACTGTCTGCTGAGCCGTGTATCTAATCCTATCCTGTGTGATACTGTCTGCTGAGCTGTGTATCTAATCCTCTCCTGTGTGATACTGACTGCTGACCTGTGTATCTAATCTTCTCCTGTGTGATACTGTCTGCTGAACTGTGTATCTAATCCTATCCTGTGTGATACTGACTGCTGAGCCGTGTATCTAATCCTATCCTGTGTGATACTGTCTGCTGAGCCGTGTATCTAATCCTCTCCTGTGTGATTCTGTCTGCTGAGCCGTGTATCTAATCCTATCCTGTGTGATACTGTCTGCTGAGCTGTGTATCTAATCCTATCCTGTGTGATACTGACTGCTGAGCCGTGTATCTAATCCTATCCTGTGTGATACTGACTGCTGAGCCGTGTATCTAATCCTATCCTGTGTGATACTGACTGCTGAGCCGTGTATCTAATCCTATCCTGTGTGATACTGACTGCTGAGCCGTGTATCTAATCCTCTCCTGTGTGATACTGTCTGCTGAGCTGTGTATCTAATCCTATCCTGTGTGATACTGACTGCTGAGCCGTGTATCTAATCCTATCCTGTGTGATACTGTCTGCTGAGCCGTGTATCTAATCCTATCCTGTGTGATACTGTCTGCTGAGCCGTGTATCTAATCCTATCCTGTGTGATACTGTCTGCTGAGCCGCGTATCTAATCCTCTCCTGTGTGATACTTTCTGCTGAGCCGTGTATCTAATCCTATCCTGTGTGATACTGACTGCTGAGCCGTATATCTAATCCTATCCTGTGTGATACTGACTGCTGAGCCGTGTATCTAATCCTATCCTGTGTGATACTATCTGCTGAGCCGTGTATCTAATCCTCTCCTGTGTGATACTGTCTGCTGAGCTGTGTATCTAATCCTATCCTGTGTGATACTGTCTGCTGAGCCGTGTATCTAATCCTCTCCTGTGTGATACTGTCTGCTGAGCTGTGTATCTAATCCTATCCTGTGTGATACTGTCTGCTGAGCCGCGTATCTAATCCTATCCTGTGTGATACTGTCTGCTGAGCCGTGTATCTAATCTTCTCCTGTGTGATACTGACTGCTGAGTCATGTATCTAATCCTATCCTGTGTGATACTGTCTGCTGAGCCGTGTATCTAATCTTCTCCTGTGTGATACTGACTGCTGAGCCATGTATCTAATCCTCTCCTGTGTGATACTGTCTGCTGAGCCGTGTATCTAATCCTATCCTGTGTGATACTGACTGCTGAGCCGTGTATCTAATCCTATTCTGTGTGATACCGTCTGCTGAGCCGTGTATCTAATCCTATCCTGTGTGATACTATCTGCTGAGCCGTGTATCTAATCCTCTCCTGTGTGATACTGTCTGCTGAGCTGTGTATCTAATCCTCTCCTGTGTGATACTATCTGCTGAGCTGTGTATCTAATCCTATCCTGTGTGATACTGTCTGCTGAGCCGTGTATCTAATCCTATCCTGTGTGATACTGTCTGCTGAGCCGTGTATCTAATCCTCTCCTGTGTGATACTGTCTGCTGAGCTGTGTATCTAATCCCCTCCTGTGTGATACTGTCTGCTGAGCCGTGTATCTAATCCTATCCTGTGTGATACTGACTGCTGAGCCGTGTATCTAATCCTCTCCTGTGTGATACTGTCTGCTGAGCCGTGTATCTAATCCTCTCCTGTGTGATACTGACTGCTGAGCTGTGTATCTAATCCTATCCTGTGTGATACTGTCTGCTGAGCCGTGTATCTAATCCTATCCTGTGTGATACTGTCTGCTGAGCCGTGTATCTAATCCTCTCCTGTGTGATACTGTCTGCTGAGCCGTGTATCTAATCCTCTCCTGTGTGATACTGTCTGCTGAGCCGTGTATCTAATCCGATCCTGTGTGATACTGTCTGCTGAGCCGTGTATCTAATCCTCTCCTGTGTGATACTGTCTGCTGAGCCGTGTATCTAATCCTATCCTGTGTGATACTGTCTGCTGAGCCGTGTATCTAATCCTATCCTGTGTGATACTGTCTGCTGAGCCGTGTATCTAATCCTATCCTGTGTGATACTGTCTGCTGAGCTGTGTATCTAATCCCCTCCTGTGTGATACTGTCTGCTGAGCCGTGTATCTAATCCTCTCCTGTGTAATACTGTCTGCTGAGCTGTGTATCTAATCCTATCCTGTGTGATACTGTCTGCTGAGCTGTGTATCTAATCCCCTCCTGTGTGATACTGTCTGCTGAGCCGTGTATCTAATCCTATCCTGTGTGATACTGACTGCTGTGCCGTGTATCTAATCCTCTCCTGTGTGATACTGTCTGCTGAGCCGTGTATCTAATCCTCTCCTGTGTGATACTGTCTGCTGAGCTGTGTATCTAATCCTATCCTGTGTGATACTGTCTGCTGAGCTGTGTATCTAATCCTATCCTGTGTGATGCTGTCTGCTGAGCCGTGTATCTAATCCTCTCCTGTGTGATACTGTCTGCTGAGCCGTGTATCTAATCCTATCCTGTGTGATGCTGTCTGCTGAGCCGTGTATCTAATCCTCTCCTGTGTGATACTGTCTGCTGAGCCGTGTATCTAATCCTATTCTGTGTGATACTGTCTGCTGAGCTGTGTATCTAATCCTGTCCTGTGTGATACTGTCTGCTTAGCCGTGTATCTAATCCTCTCCTGTGTGATACTGTCTGCTGAGCTGTGTATCTAATCCTATCCTGTGTGACACTGTCTGCTGAGCCGTGTATCTAATCCCCTCCTGTGTGATACTGTGTGCTGAGCCGTGTATCTAATCCTTTCCTGTGTGATACTGTCTGCTGAGCCGTGTATCTAATCCTCTCCTGTGTGATACTGTCTGCTGAGCCGTGTATCTAATCCTCTCCTGTGTGATACTGTCTGCTGAGCTGTGTATCTAATCCTATCCTGTGTGATACTGTCTGCTGAGCTGTGTATCTAATCCTATCCTGTGTGATACTGTCTGCTGAGCTGTGTATCTAATCCTATCCTGTGTGATACTGTCTGCTGAGCTGTGTATCTAATCCTCTCCTGTGTGATACTGTCTGCTGAGCCGTGTATCTAATCCCCTCCTGTGTCATACTGTGTGCTGAGCCGTGTATCTAATCCTCTCCTGTGTGATACTGTCTGCTGAGCCGTGTATCTAATCCTCTCCTGTGTGATACTGTCTGCTGAGCCGTGTATCTAATCCTCTCCTGTGTGATACTGTCTGCTGAGCCGTGTATCTAATCCTCTCCTGTGTGATACTGTCTGCTGAGCTGTGTATCTAATCCTATCCTGTGTGATACTGTCTGCTGAGCCGTGTATCTAATCCTCTCCTGTGTGATACTGTCTGCTGAGCCGTGTATCTAATCCTATCCTGTGTGATACTGTCTGCTGAGCTGTGTATCTAATCCTATCCTGTGTGATACTGTCTGCTGAGCCGTGTATCTAATCCTATCCTGTGTGATTTTGTCTGCTGAGCCGTGTATCTAATCCTCTCCTGTGTGATACTGACTGCTGAGCCGTGTATCTAATCCTCTCCTGTGTGATACTGTCTGCTGAGCCGTGTATCTAATCCTCTCCTATGTGATACTGACTGCTGAGCCGTGTATCTAATCCTCTCCTGTGTGATACTGTCTGCTGAGCCGTGTATCTAATCCTCTCCTGTGTGATACTGTCTGCTGAGCCGTGTATCTAATCCTCTCCTGTGTGATACTGTCTGCCGAGCCGTGTATCTAATCCTCTCCTGTGTGATACTGTCTGCTGAGCCGTGTATCTAATCCTATCCTGTGTGATACTGTCTGCTGAGCTGTGTATCTAATCCTATCCTGTGTGATACTGTCTGCTGAGCTGTGTATCCAATCCTATCCTGTGTGATACTGTCTGCTGAACCATGTATCTAATCTTCTCCTGTGTGATACTGACTGCTGAGCTGTGTATATAATCCTCTCATGTGTGATACTGTCTGCTGAGCTGTGTATCTAATCCTCTCCTGTGATACTGTCTGCTGAGCCGTGTATCTAATCCTCACCTGTGTGATACTGACTGCTGAGCTATGTATCTAATCCTCTCCTGTGTGATACTGTCTGCTGAGCCGTGTATCTAATCCTCTCCTGTGTGATATTGTCTGCTGAGCCGTGTATCTAATCCTATCCTGTGTGATACTGTCTGCTGAGCTGTGTATCTAATCCTCTCCTGTGTGATACTGTCTGCTGAGCTGTGTATCTAATCCTATCCTGTGTGATACTGTCTGCTGAGCCTTGTATCTAATCCTCTCCTGTGTGATGCTGTCTGCTGAGCCGTGTATCTAATCCTCTCCTGTGTGATACTGTCTGCTGAGCCGTGTATCTAATCCTATCCTGTGTGATACTGTCTGCTGAGCTGTGTATCTAATCCTATCCTGTGTGATACTGACTGCTGAGCCGTGTATCTAATCCTATCCTGTGTGATACTGTCTGCTGAGCCGTGTATCTAATCCTATCCTGTGTGATACTGTCTGCTGAGCCGTGTATCTAATCCTCTCCTGTGTGATACTGTCTGCTGAGCCGTGTATCTAATCCTATCCTGTGTGATACTATCTGCTGAGCTGTGTATCTAATCCTCTCCTGTGTGATACTGTCTGCTGAGCCGTGTATCTAATCCCCTCCTGTGTGATACTGTCTGCTGAGCCGTGTATCTAATCCTCTCCTGTGTGATACTGTCTGCTGAGCCGTGTATCTAATCCTCTACTGTGTGATACTGACTGCTGAGCCGTGTATCTAATCCTCTCCTGTGTGATACTGTCTGCTGAGCCGTGTATCTAATCCTCTCCTGTGTGATACTGACTGCTGAGCCGTGTATCTAATCCTCTCCTGTGTGATACTGTCTGCTGAGCCGTGTATCTAATCCTCTCCTGTGTGATACTGTCTGCTGAGCCGTGTATCTAATCCTCTCCTGTGTGATACTGTCTGCTGAGCCGTGTATCTAATCCTCTCCTGTGTGATACTGTCTGCTGAGCTGTGTATCTAATCCTCTCCTGTGTGATACTGTCTGCTGAGCCGTGTATCTAATCCTATCCTGTGTGATACTGTCTGCTGAGCCGTGTATCTAATCCTCTCCTGTGTGATACTGACTGCTGAGCCGTGTATCTAATCCCCTCCTGTGTGATACTGTCTGCTGAGCTGTGTATCTAATCCTATCCTGTGTGATACTGTCTGCTGAGCCGTGTATCTAATCCTCTCCTGTGTGATACTGACTGCTGAGCCGTGTATCTAATCCTCTCCTGTGTGATACTGTCTGCTGAGCCGTGTATCTAATCCTCTCCTGTGTGATACTGACTGCTGAGCCGTGTATCTAATCCTCTCCTGTGTGATACTGTCTGCTGAGCCGTGTATCTAATCCTATCCTGTGTGATACTGTCTGCTGAGCCGTGTATCTAATCCTCTCCTGTGTGATACTGACTGCTGAGCCGTGTATCTAATCCTCTCCTGTGTGATACTGTCTGCTGAGCCGTGTATCTAATCCCCTCCTGTGTGATACTGACTGCTGAGCTGTGTATCTAATCCTATCCTGTGTGATTCTGTCTGCTGAGCTGTGTATCTAATCCTCTCCTATGTGATACTGACTGCTGAGCCGTGTATCTAATCCTCTCCTGTGTGATACTGACTGCTGAGCTGTGTATCTAATCCTCTCCTGTGTGATACTGTCTGCTGAGCTGTGTATCTAATCCTATCCTGTGTGATACTGTCTGCTGAACCATGTATCTAATCCTCTCCTGTGTGATACTGACTGCTGAGCTGTGTATCTAATCCTATCCTGTGTGATACTGTCTGCTGAGCCGTGTATCTAATCCTATCCTGTGTGATACTGACTGCTGAGCTGTGTATCTAATCCTCTCCTGTGTGATACTGACTGCTGAGCTGTGTATCTAATCCTATCCTGTGTGATACTGACTGCTGAGCTGTGTATCTAATCCTATCCTGTGTGATACTGTCTGCTGAGCCGTGTATCTAATCCTATCCTGTGTGATACTGTCTGCTGAGCTGTGTATCTAATCCTCTCCTGTGTGATACTGACTGCTGAGCCGTGTATCTAATCCTCTCCTGTGTGATACTGTCTGCTGAGCCGTGTATCTAATCCCCTCCTGTGTGATACTGACTGCTGAGCTGTGTATCTAATCCTATCCTGTGTGATTCTGTCTGCTGAGCTGTGTATCTAATCCTCTCCTATGTGATACTGACTGCTGAGCCGTGTATCTAATCCTCTCCTGTGTGATACTGTCTGCTGAGCTGTGTATCTAATCCTCTCCTGTGTGATACTGACTGCTGAGCCGTGTATCTAATCCCCTCCTGTGTGATACTGACTGCTGAGCTGTGTATCTAATCCCCTCCTGTGTGATACTGACTGCTGAGCCGTGTATCTAATCCTCTCCTGTGTGATACTGTCTGCTGAGCTGTGTATCTAATCCTCTCCTGTGTGATACTGTCTGCTGAGCTGTGTATCTAATCCTCTCCTATGTGATACTGACTGCTGAGCCGTGTATCTAATCCTCTCCTGTGTGATACTGTCTGCTGAGCCGTGTATCTAATCCCCTCCTGTGTGATACTGACTGCTGAGCTGTGTATCTAATCCTATCCTGTGTGATACTGTCTGCTGAACCATGTATCTAATCCTCTCCTGTGTGATACTAACTGCTGAGCTGTGTATCTAATCCTATCCTGTGTGATACTGTCTGCTGAACCATGTATCTAATCCTCTCCTGTGTGATACTGTCTGCTGAGCCGTGTATCTAATCCTCTCCTGTGTGATACTGACTGCTGAGCCGTGTATCTAATCCTCTCCTGTGTGATACTGTCTGCTGAGCCGTGTATCTAATCCTCTCCTGTGTGATACTGTCTGCTGAGCCGTGTATCTAATCCCCTCCTGTGTGATACTGACTGCTGAGCTGTGTATCTAATCCTCTCCTATGTGATACTGACTGCTGAGCCGTGTATCTAATCCTATCCTGTGTGATTCTGTCTGCTGAGCTGTGTATCTAATCCTCTCCTGTGTGATACTGTCTGCTGAGCCGTGTATCTAATCCTCTCCTGTGTGATACTGTCTGCTGAGCCGTGTATCTAATCCTCTCCTGTGTGATACTGTCTGCTGAGCCGTGTATCTAATCCTCTCCTGTGTGATACTGTCTGCTGAGCCGTGTATCTAATCCTCTCCTGTGTGATACTGACTGCTGAGCCGTGTATCTAATCCTCTCCTGTGTGATACTGTCTGCTGAGCCGTGTATCTAATCCTATCCTGTGTGATACTGTCTGCTGAACCATGTATCTAATCCTCTCCTGTGTGATACTGACTGCTGAGCTGTGTATCTAATCCTCTCCTGTGTGATACTGACTGCTGAGCCGTGTATCTAATCCTCTCCTGTGTGATACTGACTGCTGAGCTGTGTATCTAATCCTCTCCTGTGTGATACTGACTGCTGAGCTGTGTATGTAATCCTCTCCTGTGTGATACTGTCTGCTGAGCCGTGTATCTAATCCTATCCTGTGTGATACTGACTGCTGAGCCGTGTATCTAATCCTCTCCTGTGTGATACTGTCTGCTGAGCTGTGTATCTAATCCCATCCTGTGTGATACTGACTGCTGAGCCGTGTATCTAATCCTCTCCTGTGTGATACTGTCTGCTGAGCTGTGTATCTAATCCTATCCTGTGTGATACTGACTGCTGAGCCGTGTATCTAATCCTCTCCTGTGTGATACTGACTGCTGAGCCGTGTATCTAATCCTCTCCTGTGTGATACTGTCTGCTGAGCCGTGTATCTAATCCTCTCCTGTGTGATACTGTCTGCTGAGCCGTGTATCTAATCCTCTCCTGTGTGATATTGTCTGCTGAGCCATGTATCTAATCCTATCCTGTGTGATACTGTCTGCTGAGCTGTGTATCTAATCCTCTCCTGTGTGATACTGTCTGCTGAGCTGTGTATCTAATCCTCTCCTGTGTGATACTGACTGCTGAGCTGTGTATCTAATCCTATCCTGTGTGATACTGTCTGCTGAGCTGTGTATCTAATCCTCTCCTGTGTGATACTGTCTGCTGAGCCGTGTATCTAATCCTATCCTGTGTGATACTGTCTGCTGAGCCGTGTATCTAATCCTATCCTGTGTGATACTGTCTGCTGAGCCGTGTATCTAATCCTCTCCTGTGTGATACTGTCTGCTGAGCCGTGTATCTAATCCTCTCCTGTGTGATACTGTCTGCTGAGCCGTGTATCTAATCCTATCCTGTGTGATACTGTCTGCTGAGCCGTGTATCTAATCCTCTCCTGTGTGATACTGTCTGCTGAGCCGTGTATCTAATCCTCTCCTGTGTGATACTGTCTGCTGAGCCGTGTATCTAATCCTATCCTGTGTGATACTGTCTGCTGAGCCATGTATCTAATCCTCTCCTGTGTGATACTGTCTGCTGAGCCGTGTATCTAATCCTCTCCTGTGTGATACTGTCTGCTGAGCCGTGTATCTAATCCTCTCCTGTGTGATACTGTCTGCTGAGCCGTGTATCTAATCCTCTCCTGTGTGATACTGACTGCTGAGCTGTGTATCTAATCCTATCCTGTGTGATACTGTCTGCTGAGCCGTGTATCTAATCCTCTCCTGTGTGATACTGACTGCTGAGCTGTGTATCTAATCCTATCCTGTGTGATACTGTCTGCTGAGCCGTGTATCTAATCCTATCCTGTGTGATACTGTCTGCTGAGCCTTGTATCTAATCCTATCCTGTGTGATACTGACTTCTGAGCCGTGTATCTAATCCTCTCCTGTGTGATACTGACTGCTGAGCTGTGTATCTAATCCTATCCTGTGTGATACTGTCTGCTGAGCTGTGTATCTAATCCTATCCTGTGTGATACTGTCTGCTGAGCCGTGTATCTAATCCTCTCCTGTGTGATACTGTCTGCTGAGCCGTGTATCTAATCCTATCCTGTGTGATACTGTCTGCTGAGCCGTGTATCTAATCCTCTCCTGTGTGATACTGTCTGCTTAGCCGTGTATCTAATCCTCTCCTGTGTGATACTGTCTGCTGAGCCGTGTATCTAATCCTCTCCTGTGTGATACTGTCTGCTGAGCCGTGTATCTAATCCTATCCTGTGTGATACTGTCTGCTGAGCCGTGTATCTAATCCTCTCCTGTGTGATACTGTCTGCTGAGCCGTGTATCTAATCCTCTCCTGTGTGATACTGTCTGCTGAGCCGTGTATCTAATCCTATCCTGTGTGATACTGACTGCTGAGCCGTGTATCTAATCCTCTCCTGTGTGATACTGTCTGCTGAGCCGTGTATCTAATCCTATCCTGTGTGATACTGTCTGCTGAGCTGTGTATCTAATCCTATCCTGTGTGATACCGTCTGCTGAGCCGTGTATCTAATCCTATCCTGTGTGATACTGTCTGCTGAGCCGTGTATCTAATCCTCTCCTGTGTGATACTGTCTGCTGAGCCGTGTATCTAATCCTATCCTGTGTGATACTGTCTGCTGAGCTGTGTATCTAATCCTCTCCTGTGTGATACTGACTGCTGAGTCGTGTATCTAATCCTATCCTGTGTGATACTGTCTGCTGAGCCGTGTATCTAATCCTCTCCTGTGTGATACTGTCTGCTGAGCCGTGTATCTAATCCTATCCTGTGTGATACTGTCTGCTGAGCTGTGTATCTAATCCTCTCCTGTGTGATACTGACTGCTGAGTCGTGTATCTAATCCTATCCTGTGTGATACTGTCTGCTGAGCCGTGTATCTAATCCTCTCCTGTGTGATACTGACTGCTGAGTCGTGTATCTAATCCTATCCTGTGTAATACTGTCTGCTGAGCCGTGTATCTAATCCTCTCCTGTGTGATACTGACTGCTGAGCCGTGTATCTAATCCTATCCTGTGTGATACTGTCTGCTGAGCCGTGTATCTAATCCTCTCCTGTGTGATAGTCTGCTGAGCCGTGTATCTAATCCTCTCCTGTGTGATACTGTCTGCTGAGCCGTGTATCTAATCCTATCCTGTGTGATATTGTCTGCTGAGCCATGTATCTAATCCTATCCTGTGTGATACTGTCTGCTGAGCCGTGTATCTAATGCTATCCTGTGTGATACTGCCTGCTGAGCTGTGTATCTAATCCTATCCTGTGTAATACTGTCTGCTGAGCCGTGTATCTAATCCTCTCCTGTGTGATACTGTCTGCTGAGCCGTGTATCTAATCCTCTCCTGTGTGATACTGTCTGCTGAGCCGTGTATCTAATCCTATCCTGTGTGATATTGTCTGCTGAGCCATGTATCTAATCCTATCCTGTGTGATACTGTCTGCTGAGCCGTGTATCTAATGCTATCCTGTGTGATACTGCCTGCTGAGCTGTGTATCTAATCCTATCCTGTGTAATACTGTCTGCTGAGCCGTGTATCTAATCCTCTCCTGTGTGATACTGTCTGCTGAGCCGTGTATCTAATCCTCTCCTGTGTGATACTATCTGCCGAGCCGTGTATCTAATCCTCTCCTGTGTGATACTGTCTGCTGAGCCGTGTATCTAATCCTCTCCTGTGTGATACTATCTGCTGAGCCGTGTATCTAATCCTCTTCTGTGTGATACTGTCTGCTGAGCCGTGTATCTAATCCTGTCCTGTGTGATACTGTCTGCTGAGCTGTGTATCTAATCCTATCCTGTGTGATACTGACTGCTGAGCTGTGTATCTAATCCTATCCTGTGTGATACTGACTGCTGAGCTGTGTATCTAATCCCCTCCTGTGTGATACTGACTGCTGAGCTGTGTATCTAATCCCCTCCTGTGTGATACTGTCTGCTGAGCTGTGTATCTAATCCTATCCTGTGTGATTCTGTCTGCTGAGCTGTGTATCTAATCCTCTCCTATGTGATACTGACTGCTGAGCCGTGTATCTAATCCTATCCTGTGTGATACTGTCTGCTGAGCCGTGTATCTAATCCTCTCCTGTGTGATACTGTGTGCTGAGCCGTGTATCTAATCCTCTCCTGTGTGATACTGTCTGCTGAGCCGTGTATCTAATCCTCTCCTGTGTGATACTGTCTGCTGAGCCGTGTATCTAATCCTATCCTGTGTGATACTGTCTGCTGAGCCGTGTATCTAATCCTCTCCTGTGTGATACTGTCTGCTGAGCCGTGTATCTAATCCTCTCCTGTGTGATACTGTCTGCTGAGCCGTGTATCTAATCCTCTCCTGTGTGATACTGTCTGCTGAGCTGTGTATCTAATCCTATCCTGTGTGATACTGTCTGCTGAACCATGTATCTAATCCTCTCCTGTGTGATACTGACTGCTGAGCTGTGTATCTAATCCTCTCCTGTGTGATACTGTCTGCTGAGCCGTGTATCTAATCCTCTCCTGTGTGATACTGTCTGCTGAGCCGTGTATCTAATCCTCTCCTGTGTGATACTGACTGCTGAGCCGTGTATCTAATCCTCTCCTGTGTGATACTGTCTGCTGAGCCGTGTATCTAACCCCCTCCTGTGTGATACTGACTGCTGAGCTGTGTATCTAATCCTATCCTGTGTGATACTGTCTGCTGAGCTGTGTATCTAATCCTCTCCTGTGTGATACTGACTGCTGAGCCGTGTATCTAATCCTCTCCTGTGTGATACTGACTGCTGAGCCGTGTATCTAATCCTCTCCTGTGTGATACTGACTGCTGAGCCGTGTATCTAATCCTCTCCTGTGTGATACTGTCTGCTGAGCCGTGTATCTAATCCTATCCTGTGTGATACTGACTGCTGAGCTGTGTATCTAATCCTCTCCTATGTGATACTGACTGCTGAGCCGTGTATCTAATCCTATCCTGTGTGATTCTGTCTGCTGAGCTGTGTATCTAATCCTCTCCTGTGTGATACTGTCTGCTGAGCCGTGTATCTAATCCTCTCCTGTGTGATACTGTCTGCTGAGCCGTGTATCTAATCCTCTCCTGTGTGATACTCTCTGCCGAGCCGTGTATCTAATCCTATCCTGTGTGATACTGTCTGCTGAGCCGTGTATCTAATCCTCTCCTGTGTGATACTGTCTGATGAGCCGTGTATCTAATCCTCTCCTGTGTAATACTGTCTGCTGAGCTGTGTATCTAATCCTATCCTGTGTGATACTGTCTGCTGAGCTGTGTATCTAATCCCCTCCTGTGTGATACTGTCTGCTGAGCCGTGTATCTAATCCTATCCTGTGTGATACTGACTGCTGTGCCGTGTATCTAATCCTCTCCTGTGTGATACTGTCTGCTGAGCCGTGTATCTAATCCTCTCCTGTGTGATACTGTCTGCTGAGCTGTGTATCTAATCCTATCCTGTGTGATACTGTCTGCTGAGCTGTGTATCTAATCCTATCCTGTGTGATGCTGTCTGCTGAGCCGTGTATCTAATCCTCTCCTGTGTGATACTGTCTGCTGAGCCGTGTATCTAATCCTATCCTGTGTGATACTGTCTGCTGAGCTGTGTATCTAATCCTCTCCTGTGTGATACTGTCTGCTGAGCCGTGTATCTAATCCTATCCTGTGTGATGCTGTCTGCTGAGCCGTGTATCTAATCCTCTCCTGTGTGATACTGACTGCTGAGCCGTGTATCTAATCCTATCCTGTGTGATACTGACTGCTGAGCCGTGTATCTAATCCTCTCCTGTGTGATACTGTCTGCTGAGCCGTGTATCTAATCCTCTCCTGTGTGATACTGACTGCTGAGCCGTGTATCTAATCCTCTCCTGTGTGATACTGTCTGCTGAGCTGTGTATCTAATCCTATCCTGTGTGATACTGTCTGCTGAGCTGTATATCTAATCCCCTCCTGTGTGATACTGTCTGCTGAGCCGTGTATCTAATCCTATCCTGTGTGATACTGACTGCTGTGCCATGTATCTAATCCTATCCTGTGTGATACTGTCTGCTGAGCCGTGTATCTAATCCTTTCCTGTGTGATACTGTCTGCTGAGCCGTGTATCTAATCCTCTCCTGTGTGATACTGTCTGCTGAGCTGTGTATCTAATCCTATCCTGTGTGATACTGTCTGCTGAGCCGTGTATCTAATCCTCTCCTGTGTGATACTGTCTGCTGAGCTGTGTATCTAATCCTATCCTGTGTGATGCTGTCTGCTGAGCCGTGTATCTAATCCTCTCCTGTGTGATACTGTCTGCTGAGCCGTGTATCTAATCCTCTCCTGTGTGATACTGTCTGCTGAGCCGTGTATCTAATCCTATCCTGTGTGATTTTGTCTGCTGAGCCGCGTATCTAATCCTATCCTGTGTGATACTGTCTGCTGAGCCGTGTATCTAATCTTCTCCTGTGTGATACTGACTGCTGAGCCATGTATCTAATCCTCTCCTGTGTGATACTGTCTGCTGAGCCGTGTATCTAATCCTATCCTGTGTGATACTGACTGCTGAGCCGTGTATCTAATCCTATTCTGTGTGATACCGTCTGCTGAGCCGTGTATCTAATCCTATCCTGTGTGATACTATCTGCTGAGCCGTGTATCTAATCCTATCCTGTGTGATACTATCTGCTGAGCTGTGTATCTAATCCTATCCTGTGTGATACTGGCTGCTGAGCCGTGTATCTAATCCTATCCTGTGTGATACTGTCTGCTGAGCCGTGTATCTAATCCTCTCCTGTGTGATACTGTCTGCTGAGCTGTGTATCTAATCCCCTCCTGTGTGATACTGTCTGCTGAGCCGTGTATCTAATCCTATCCTGTGTGATACTGACTGCTGAGCTGTGTATCTAATCCTCTCCTGTGTGATACTGTCTGCTAAGCTGTGTATCTAATCCTCTCCTGTGTGATACTGACTGCTGAGCTGTGTATCTAATCCTATCCTGTGTGATACTGTCTGCTGAGCCGTGTATCTAATCCTATCCTGTGTGATACTGTCTGCTGAGCCGTGTATCTACTCCTCTCCTGTGTGATACTGTCTGCTGAGCTGTGTATCTAATCCTCTCCTGTGTAATACTGTCTGCTGAGCTGTGTATCTAATCCTATCCTGTGTGATACTGTCTGCTGAGCTGTGTATCTAATCCTCTCCTGTGTGATACTGTCTGCTGAGCCGTGTATCTAATCCTCTCCTGTGTGACACTGTCTGCTGAGCCGTGTATCTAATCCTCTCCTGTGTGATACTGTCTGCTGAGCCGTGTATCTAATCCTATCCTGTGTGATACTGTCTGCTGAGCTGTATATCTAATCCCCTCCTGTGTGATACTGTCTGCTGAGCCGTGTATCTAATCCTATCCTGTGTGATACTGACTGCTGTGCCATGTATCTAATCCTATCCTGTGTGATACTGTCTGCTGAGCCGTGTATCTAATCCTTTCCTGTGTGATACTGTCTGCTGAGCCGTGTATCTAATCCTCTCCTGTGTGATACTGTCTGCTGAGCTGTGTATCTAATCCTATCCTGTGTGATACTGTCTGCTGAGCTGTGTATCTAATCCTATCCTGTGTGATGCTGTCTGCTGAGCCGTGTATCTAATCCTCTCCTGTGTGATACTGTCTGCTGAGCCGTGTATCTAATCCTATCCTGTGTGATACTGTCTGCTGAGCTGTGTATCTAATCCTATCCTGTGTGATACTGTCTGCTGAGCCGTGTATCTAATCCTATCCTGTGTGATTTTGTCTGCTGAGTCGTGTATCTAATCCTCTCCTGTGTGATACTGACTGCTGAGCCGTGTATCTAATCCTCTCCTGTGTGATACTGTCTGCTGAGCCGTGTATCTAATCCTCTCCTATGTGATACTGACTGCTGAGCCGTGTATCTAATCCTCTCCTGTGTGATACTGTCTGCTGAGCCGTGTATCTAATCCTATCCTGTGTGATACTGTCTGCTGAGCTGTGTATCTAATCCTATCCTGTGTGATACTGTCTGCTGAGCTGTGTATCTAATCCTATCCTGTGTGATACTGTCTGCTGAACCATGTATCTAATCTTCTCCTGTGTGATACTGACTGCTGAGCTGTGTATCTAATCTTCTCCTGTGTGATACTGACTGCTGAGCTGTGTATCTAATCCTCTCCTGTGATACTGTCTGCTGAGCCGTGTATCTAATCCTCTCCTGTGTGATACTGTCTGCTGAGCTGTGTATCTAATCCTCTCCTGTGATACTGTCTGCTGAGCCGTGTATCTAATCCTCACCTGTGTGATACTGACTGCTGAGCTATGTATCTAATCCTCTCCTGTGTGATACTGTCTGCTGAGCCGTGTATCTAATCCTCTCCTGTGTGATATTGTCTGCTGAGCTGTGTATCTAATCCTCTCCTGTGTGATACTGTCTGCTGAGCTGTGTATCTAATCCTATCCTGTGTGATACTGTCTGCTGAGCCTTGTATCTAATCCTCTCCTGTGTGATGCTGTCTGCTGAGCCGTGTATCTAATCCTCTCCTGTGTGATACTGTCTGCTGAGCCGTGTATCTAATCCTATCCTGTGTGATACTGTCTGCTGAGCCGTGTATCTAATCCTCTCCTGTGTGATACTGTCTGCTGAGCCGTGTATCTAATCCTATCCTGTGTGATACTGTCTGCTGAGCTGTGTATCTAATCCTATCCTGTGTGATACTGTCTGCTGAGCTGTGTATCTAATCCTATCCTGTGTGATACTGACTGCTGAGCCTTGTATCTAATCCTATCCTGTGTGATACTGTCTGCTGAGCCGTGTATCTAATCCTATCCTGTGTGATACTGTCTGCTGAGCTGTGTATCTAATCCTCTCCTGTGTGATACTGTCTGCTGAGCCGTGTATCTAATCCTATCCTGTGTGATACTATCTGCTGAGCTGTGTATCTAATCCTCTCCTGTGTGATACTGTCTGCTGAGCTGTGTATCTAATCCTCTCCTGTGTGATACTGACTGCTGAGCCGTGTATCTAATCCTCTCCTGTGTGATACTGTCTGCTGAGCCGTGTATCTAATCCTCTCCTGTGTGATACTGTCTGCTGAGCTGTGTATCTAATCCTCTCCTGTGTGATACTGACTGCTGAGCCGTGTATCTAATCCTATCCTGTGTGATACTGACTGCTGAGCCGTGTATCTAATCCTCTCCTGTGTGATTCTGTCTGCTGAGCCGTGTATCTAATCCTCTCCTGTGTGATTCTGTCTGCTGAGCCGTGTATCTAATCCTCTCCTGTGTGATACTGACTGCTGAGCCGTGTATCTAATCCTCTCCTGTGTGATACTATCTGCTGAGCCGTGTATCTAATCCTATACTATGTGATACTGTCTGCTGAGCCGTGTATCTAATCCTCTCCTGTGTTATACTGTCTGCTGAGCTGTGTATCTAATCCTATCCTGTGTGATACTGTCTGCTGAGCTGTGTATCTAATCCTATCCTGTGTGATACTGTCTGCTGAGCTGTGTATCTAATCCTATACTATGTGATACTGTCTGCTGAGCCGTGTATCTAATCCTCTCCTGTGTGATACTGTCTGCTGAGCTGTGTATCTAATCCTATACTATGTGATACTGACTGCTGAGCCGTGTATCTAATCCTATACTATGTGATACTGACTGCTGAGCCGTGTATCTAATCCTCTCCTGTGTGATACTGTCTGCTGAGCCGTGTATCTAATCCTATACTATGTGATACAGTCTGCTGAGCTGTGTATCTAATCCTCTCCTGTGTGAAACTGTCTGCTGAGCTGTGTATCTAATCCTCTCCTATGTGATACTGTCTGCTGAGCCGTGTATCTAATCCTATCCTGTGTGATACTGACTGCTGAGCCGTGTATCTAATCCTATCCTGTGTGATACTGTCTGCTGAGCCGTGTATCTAATCCTCTCCTGTGTGATACTGTATGCTGAGCTGTGTATCTAATCCTATCCTGTGTGATACTGTCTGCTGAGCCGTGTATCTAATCCTCTCCTGTGTGATACTGTCTGCTGAGCTGTGTATCTAATCCTCTCCTGTGTGATACTGTCTGCTGAGCCGTGTATCTAATCCTTTCCTGTGTGATACTATCTGCTGAGCCGTGTATCTAATCCTATACTATGTGATACTGTCTGCTGAGCCGTGTATCTAATCCTATACTATGTGATACTGACTGCTGAGCCGTGTATCTAATCCTATACTATGTGATACTGACTGCTGAGCCGTGTATCTAATCCTCTCCTGTGTGATACTGTCTGCTGAGCCGTGTATCTAATCCTCTACTATGTGATACAGTCTGCTGAGCTGTGTATCTAATCCTCTCCTGTGTGAAACTGTCTGCTGAGCTGTGTATCTAATCCTATCCTGTGTGATACTGTCTGCTGAGCTGTGTATCTAATCCTCTCCTTTGTGATACTGTCTGCTGAGCTGTGTATCTAATCCTATCCTGTGTGATACTGTCTGCTGAGCCGTGTATCTAATCTTCTCCTGTGTGATACTGTCTGCTGAGCTGTGTATCTAATCCTATCCTGTGTGATACTGTCTGCTGAGCCGTGTATCTAATCCTCTCCTGTGTGATACTGTCTGCTGAGCTGTGTATCTAATCCTATCCTGTGTGATACTGTCTGCTGAGCCGTGTATCTAATCCTCTCCTGTGTGATACTGTCTGCTGAGCTGTGTATCTAATCCTATCCTGTGTGATACTGACTGCTGAGCTGTGTATCTAATTCTATCCTGTGTGATACTGTCTGCTGAGCTGTGTATCTAATCCTATCCTGTGTGATACTGTCTGCTGAGCCGTGTATCTAATCCTCTCCTGTGTGATACTGTCTGCTGAGCTGTGTATCTAATCCTATCCTGTGTGATACTGTCTGCTGAGCCGTGTATCTAATCCTCTCCTGTGTGATACTGTCTGCTGAGCTGTGTATCTAATCCTCTCCTGTGTGATACTGTCTGCTGAGCTGTGTATCTAATACTATCCTGTGTGATACTGACTGCTGAGCCATGTATCTAATCGTATCCTGTGTGATACTGTCTGCTGAGCCGTGTATCTAATCCTCTCCTGTGTGATACTGTCTGCTGAGCCGTGTATCTAATCCTATACTATGTGATACAGTCTGCTGAGCTGTGTATCTAATCCTCTCCTGTGTGAAACTGTCTGCTGAGCTGTGTATCTAATCCTCTCCTATGTGATACTGTCTGCTGAGCCGTGTATCTAATCCTATCCTGTGTGATACTGACTGCTGAGCCGTGTATCTAATCCTATCCTGTGTGATACTGTCTGCTGAGCTGTGTATCTAATCCTATCCTGTGTGATACTGTCTGCTGAGCCATGTATCTAATCCTCTCCTGTGTGATACTGTCTGCTGAGCCGTGTATCTAATCCTTTCCTGTGTGATACTGTCTGCTGAGCCGTGTATCTAATCCTCTCCTGTGTGATACTGTCTGCTGAGCCGTGTATCTAATACTATCCTGTGTGATACTGACTGCTGAGCCGTGTATCTAATCCTATCCTGTGTGATACTGTCTGCTGAGCCGTGTATCTAATCCTATCCTGTGTGATACTGTCTGCTGAGCTGTGTATCTAATACTATCCTGTATGATACTGTCTGCTGAGCCGTGTATCTAATCCTATCCTGTGTGATACTGACTGCTGAGCCGTGTATCTAATCCTGTCCTGTGTTATACTGTCTGCTGAGCCGTGTATCTAATCCTATCCTGTGTGATACTGTCTGCTGAGCCGTGTATCTAATCCTCTCCTGTGTGATACTGTCTGCTGAGCCGTGTATCTAATCCTCTCCTGTGTGATACTGTCTGCTGAGCTGTGTATCTAATCCTATCCTGTGTGATACTGACTGCTGAGCCGTGTATCTAATCCTATCCTGTGTGATACTGCCTGCTGAGCTGTGTATCTAATCCTCTCCTGTGTGATACTGTCTGCTGAGCCGTGTATCTAATCCTATCCTGTGTGATACTGTCTGCTGAGCCGTGTATCTAATCCTATCCTGTGTGATACTGTCTGCTGAGCCGTGTATCTAATCCTCTCCTGTGTGATACTGACTGCTGAGCTGTGTATCTAATCCTCTCCTGTGTGATACTGTCTGCTGAGCTGTGTATCTAATCCTATCCTGTGTGATACTGTCTGCTGAGCCGTGTATCTAATCCTCTCCTGTGTGATACTGTCTGCTGAGCCGTGTATCTAATCCTCTCCTGTGTGATACTGACTGCTGAGCCGTGTATCTAATCCTCTCCTGTGTGATACTGTCTGCTGAGCCGTGTATCTAATCCTATCCTGTGTGATACTGTCTGCTGAGCTGTGTATCTAATCCTATCCTGTGTGATACTGTCTGCTGAGCCGTGTATCTAATCCTCTCCTGTGTGATACTGTCTGCTGAGCCGTGTATCTAATCCTCTCCTGTGTGATACTGTCTGCTGAGCTGTGTATCTAATCCTATCCTGTGTGATACTGACTGCTGAGCCGTGTATCTAATCCTCTCCTGTGTGATACTGACTGCTGAGCCGTGTATCTAATCCTATCCTGTGTGATACTGTCTGCTGAACCTTGTATCTAATCCTATCCTGTGTGATACTGTCTGCTGAGCTGTGTATCTAATCCTATACTATGTGATACTGTCTGCTGAGCCGTGTATCTAATCCTCTCCTGTGTGATACTGTCTGCTGAGCCGTGTGTCTAATCCTCTCCTGTGTGATACTGACTGCTGAGCCGTGTATCTAATCCTATCCTGTGTGATACTGTCTGCTGAGCCGTGTATCTAATCCTATCCTGTGTGATACTGACTGCTGAGCCGTGTATCTAATCCTATCCTGTGTGATACTGTCTGCTGAGCTGTGTATCTAATCCTCTCCTGTGTGATACTGTCTGCTGAGCTGTGTATCTAATCCTATCCTGTGTGATACTGTCTGCTGAGCTGTGTATCTAATCCTCTCCTGTGTGATACTGTCTGCTGAGCTGTGTATCTAATCCTCTCCTGTGTGATACTGTCTGCTGAGCCGCGTATCTAATCCTCTCCTGTGTGATACTGTCTGCTGAGCTGTGTATCTAATCCTATCCTGTGTGATACTGTCTGCTGAGCCGTGTATCTAATCCTATAATGTGTGATACTGTCTGCTGAGCCGTGTATCTAATCCTCTCCTGTGTGATACTGTCTGCTGAGTCGTGTAGCTAATCCTATCCTGTGTGATACTGTCTGCTGAGCCGTGTATCTAATCCTATCCTGTGTGATACTGTCTGCTGAGCCGCGTATCTAATCCTATCCTGTGTGATACTGTCTGCTGAGCCGTATATCTAATCTTCTCCTGTGTGATACTGACTGCTGAGCCATGTATCTAATCCTATCCTGTGTGATACTGTCTGCTGAGCCGTGTATCTAATCTTCTCCTGTGTGATACTGACTGCTGAGCCGTGTATCTAATCCTATCCTGTGTGATACTGTCTGCTGAGCCGTGTATCTAATCCTATCCTGTGTGATACTGTCTGCTGAGCCGCGTATCTAATCCTCTCCTGTGTGATACTGTCTGCTGAGCTGTGTATCTAATCCTATCCTGTGTGATACTGTCTGCTGAGCCGTGTATCTAATCCTATCCTGTGTGATACTGTCTGCTGAGCCGTGTATCTAATCCTATCCTGTGTGATACTGTCTGCTGAGCCGTGTATCTAATCTTCTCCTGTGTGATACTGTCTGCTGAGCCGTGTATCTAATCCTATCCTGTGTGATACTGTCTGCTGAGCCGTGTATCTAATCTTCTCCTGTGTGATACTGTCTGCTGAGCTGTGTATCTAATCCTATCCTGTGTGATACTGACTGCTGAGCCGTGTATCTAATCCTATCCTGTGTGATACTGTCTGCTAAGCCGTGTATCTAATCTTCTCCTGTGTGATACTGTCTGCTGAGCTGTGTATCTAATCCTATCCTGTGTGATACTGTCTGCTGAGCTGTGTATCTAATCCTCTCCTGTGTGATACTGTCTGCTGAGCTGTGTATCTAATCTTCTCCTGTGTGATACTGTCTGCTGAGCTGTGTATCTAATCCTATCCTGTGTGATACTGACTGCTGAGCCGTGTATCTAATCCTATCCTGTGTGATACTGTCTGCTGAGCCGTGTATCTAATCCTATCCTGTGTGATACTGTCTGCTGAGCTGTGTATCTAATCCTCTCCTGTGTGATACTGACTGCTGACCTGTGTATCTAATCTTCTCCTGTGTGATACTGTCTGCTGAACTGTGTATCTAATCCTATCCTGTGTGATACTGACTGCTGAGCCGTGTATCTAATCCTATCCTGTGTGATACTGTCTGCTGAGCCGTGTATCTAATCCTCTCCTGTGTGATTCTGTCTGCTGAGCCGTGTATCTAATCCTATCCTGTGTGATACTGTCTGCTGAGCTGTGTATCTAATCCTATCCTGTGTGATACTGACTGCTGAGCCGTGTATCTAATCCTATCCTGTGTGATACTGACTGCTGAGCCGTGTATCTAATCCTCTCCTGTGTGATACTGTCTGCTGAGCTGTGTATCTAATCCTCTCCTGTGTGATACTGTCTGCTGAGCCGTGTATCTAATCCTATCCTGTGTGATACTGACTGCTGAGCCGTGTATCTAATCCTATCCTGTGTGATACTGTCTGCTGAGCCGTGTATCTAATCCTATCCTGTGTGATACTGTCTGCTGAGCCGTGTATCTAATCCTCTCCTGTGTGATACTGTCTGCTGAGCTGTGTATCTAATCCTCTCCTGTGTGATACTGTCTGCTGAGCTGTGTATCTAATCCTATCCTGTGTGATACTGTCTGCTGAGCCGTGTATCTAATCCTCTCCTGTGTGATACTGTCTGCTGAGCTGTGTATCTAATCCTATCCTGTGTGATACTGTCTGCTGAGCCGCGTATCTAATCCTATCCTGTGTGATACTGTCTGCTGAGCCGTGTATCTAATCTTCTCCTGTGTGATACTGACTGCTGAGTCATGTATCTAATCCTATCCTGTGTGATACTGTCTGCTGAGCCGTGTATCTAATCTTCTCCTGTGTGATACTGACTGCTGAGCCATGTATCTAATCCTCTCCTGTGTGATACTGTCTGCTGAGCCGTGTATCTAATCCTATCCTGTGTGATACTGACTGCTGAGCCGTGTATCTAATCTTCTCCTGTGTGATACTGTCTGCTGAGCTGTGTATCTAATCCTATTCTGTGTGATACCGTCTGCTGAGCCGTGTATCTAATCCTATCCTGTGTGATACTATCTGCTGAGCCGTGTATCTAATCCTCTCCTGTGTGATACTGTCTGCTGAGCTGTGTATCTAATCCTCTCCTGTGTGATACTATCTGCTGAGCTGTGTATCTAATCCTATCCTGTGTGATACTGTCTGCTGAGCCGTGTATCTAATCCTATCCTGTGTGATACTGTCTGCTGAGCCGTGTATCTAATCCTCTCCTGTGTGATACTGTCTGCTGAGCTGTGTATCTAATCCCCTCCTGTGTGATACTGTCTGCTGAGCCGTGTATCTAATCCTATCCTGTGTGATACTGACTGCTGAGCCGTGTATCTAATCCTCTCCTGTGTGATACTGTCTGCTGAGCCGTGTATCTAATCCTCTCCTGTGTGATACTGACTGCTGAGCTGTGTATCTAATCCTATCCTGTGTGATACTGTCTGCTGAGCCGTGTATCTAATCCTATCCTGTGTGATACTGTCTGCTGAGCCGTGTATCTAATCCTCTCCTGTGTGATACTGTCTGCTGAGCCGTGTATCTAATCCTATCCTGTGTGATACTGTCTGCTGAGCCGTGTATCTAATCCTCTCCTGTGTGATACTGTCTGCTGAGCCGTGTATCTAATCCTATCCTGTGTGATACTGTCTGCTGAGCCGTGTATCTAATCCTATCCTGTGTGATACTGTCTGCTGAGCCGTGTATCTAATCCTATCCTGTGTGATACTGTCTGCTGAGCTGTGTATCTAATCCCCTCCTGTGTGATACTGTCTGCTGAGCCGTGTATCTAATCCTATCCTGTGTGATACTGTCTGCTGAGCCGTGTATCTAATCCTATCCTGTGTGATACTGTCTGCTGAGCTGTGTATCTAATCCTATCCTGTGTGATACTGTCTGCTGAGCCGTGTATCTAATCCTATCCTGTGTGATACTGTCTGCTGAGCCGTGTATCTAATCCTCTCCTGTGTGATACTGTCTGCTGAGCCGTGTATCTAATCCTATCCTGTGTGATACTGTCTGCTGAGCCGTGTATCTAATCCTCTCCTGTGTGATACTGTCTGCTGAGCCGTGTATCTAATCCTATCCTGTGTGATACTGTCTGCTGAGCCGTGTATCTAATCCTATCCTGTGTGATACTGTCTGCTGAGCCGTGTATCTAATCCTCTCCTGTGTGATACTGTCTGCTGAGCTGTGTATCTAATCCCCTCCTGTGTGATACTGTCTGCTGAGCCGTGTATCTAATCCTCTCCTGTGTAATACTGTCTGCTGAGCTGTGTATCTAATCCTATCCTGTGTGATACTGTCTGCTGAGCTGTGTATCTAATCCCCTCCTGTGTGATACTGTCTGCTGAGCCGTGTATCTAATCCTATCCTGTGTGATACTGACTGCTGTGCCGTGTATCTAATCCTCTCCTGTGTGATACTGTCTGCTGAGCCGTGTATCTAATCCTCTCCTGTGTGATACTGTCTGCTGAGCTGTGTATCTAATCCTATCCTGTGTGATACTGTCTGCTGAGCTGTGTATCTAATCCTATCCTGTGTGATGCTGTCTGCTGAGCCGTGTATCTAATCCTCTCCTGTGTGATACTGTCTGCTGAGCCGTGTATCTAATCCTATCCTGTGTGATACTGTCTGCTGAGCCGTGTATCTAATCCTATCCTGTGTGATACTATCTGCTGAGCCGTGTATCTAATCCTATCCTGTGTGATACTGTCTGCTGAGCTGTGTATCTAATCCTCTCCTGTGTGATACTGTCTGCTGAGCCGTGTATCTAATCCTATCCTGTGTGATGCTGTCTGCTGAGCCGTGTATCTAATCCTCTCCTGTGTGATACTGTCTGCTGAGCCGTGTATCTAATCCTATTCTGTGTGATACTGTCTGCTGAGCTGTGTATCTAATCCTGTCCTGTGTGATACTGTCTGCTGAGCCGTGTATCTAATCCTCTCCTGTGTGATACTGTCTGCTGAGCTGTGTATCTAATCCTATCCTGTGTGACACTGTCTGCTGAGCCGTGTATCTAATCCCCTCCTGTGTGATACTGTGTGCTGAGCCGTGTATCTAATCCTCTCCTGTGTGATACTGTCTGCTGAGCCGTGTATCTAATCCTTTCCTGTGTGATACTGTCTGCTGAGCCGTGTATCTAATCCTCTCCTGTGTGATACTGTCTGCTGAGCCGTGTATCTAATCCTCTCCTGTGTGATACTGTCTGCTGAGCTGTGTATCTAATCCTATCCTGTGTGATACTGTCTGCTGAGCCGTGTATCTAATCCTCTCCTGTGTGATACTGTATGCTGAGCTGTGTATCTAATCCTATCCTGTGTGATACTGTCTGCTGAGCTGTGTATCTAATCCTATCCTGTGTGATACTGTCTGCTGAGCTGTGTATCTAATCCTCTCCTGTGTGATACTGTCTGCTGAGCCGTGTATCTAATCCCCTCCTGTGTGATACTGTGTGCTGAGCCGTGTATCTAATCCTCTCCTGTGTGATACTGTCTGCTGAGCCGTGTATCTAATCCTCTCCTGTGTGATACTGTCTGCTGAGCCGTGTATCTAATCCTCTCCTGTGTGATACTGTCTGCTGAGCCGTGTATCTAATCCTCTCCTGTGTGATACTGTCTGCTGAGCCGTGTATCTAATCCTCTCCTGTGTGATACTGTCTGCTGAGCCGTGTATCTAATCCTATCCTGTGTGATACTGTCTGCTGAGCTGTGTATCTAATCCTATCCTGTGTGATACTGTCTGCTGAGCCGTGTATCTAATCCTATCCTGTGTGATTTTGTCTGCTGAGCCGTGTATCTAATCCTCTCCTGTGTGATACTGACTGCTGAGCCGTGTATCTAATCCTCTCCTGTGTGATACTGACTGCTGAGCCGTGTATCTAATCCTCTCCTATGTGATACTGACTGCTGAGCCGTGTATCTAATCCTCTCCTGTGTGATACTGTCTGCTGAGCCGTGTATCTAATCCTCTCCTGTGTGATACTGTCTGCCGAGCCGTGTATCTAATCCTCTCCTGTGTGATACTGTCTGCTGAGCCGTGTATCTAATCCTATCCTGTGTGATACTGTCTGCTGAGCTGTGTATCTAATCCTATCCTGTGTGATACTGTCTGCTGAGCTGTGTATCTAATCCTATCCTGTGTGATACTGTCTGCTGAGCCGTGTATCTAATCCCCTCCTGTGTGATACTGTCTGCTGAGCTGTGTATCTAATCCTATCCTGTGTGATACTGTCTGCTGAGCCGTGTATCTAATCCTCTCCTGTGTGATACTGACTGCTGAGCCGTGTATCTAATCCTCTCCTGTGTGATACTGTCTGCTGAGCCGTGTATCTAATCCTCTCCTGTGTGATACTGTCTGCTGAGCCGTGTATCTAATCCTATCCTGTGTGATACTGTCTGCTGAGCCGTGTATCTAATCCTATCCTGTGTGATACTGTCTGCTGAGCCGTGTATCTAATCCTCTCCTGTGTGATACTGACTGCTGAGCCGTGTATCTAATCCTCTCCTGTGTGATACTGACTGCTGAGCCGTGTATCTAATCCTCTCCTGTGTGATACTGTCTGCTGAGCCGTGTATCTAATCCTATCCTGTGTGATACTGTCTGCTGAGCCGTGTATCTAATCCTCTCCTGTGTGATACTGACTGCTGAGCCGTGTATCTAATCCTCTCCTGTGTGATACTGTCTGCTGAGCCGTGTATCTAATCCCCTCCTGTGTGATACTGACTGCTGAGCTGTGTATCTAATCCTATCCTGTGTGATTCTGTCTGCTGAGCTGTGTATCTAATCCTCTCCTATGTGATACTGACTGCTGAGCCGTGTATCTAATCCTCTCCTGTGTGATACTGTCTGCTGAACCATGTATCTAATCCTCTCCTGTGTGATACTGACTGCTGAGCTGTGTATCTAATCCTCTCCTGTGTGATACTGTCTGCTGAGCTGTGTATCTAATCCTATCCTGTGTGATACTGTCTGCTGAACCATGTATCTAATCCTCTCCTGTGTGATACTGACTGCTGAGCTGTGTATCTAATCCTATCCTGTGTGATACTGTCTGCTGAGCCGTGTATCTAATCCTATCCTGTGTGATACTGACTGCTGAGCTGTGTATCTAATCCTCTCCTGTGTGATACTGACTGCTGAGCTGTGTATCTAATCCTATCCTGTGTGATACTGACTGCTGAGCTGTGTATCTAATCCTATCCTGTGTGATACTGTCTGCTGAGCCGTGTATCTAATCCTATCCTGTGTGATACTGTCTGCTGAGCTGTGTATCTAATCCTCTCCTGTGTGATACTGACTGCTGAGCCGTGTATCTAATCCTCTCCTGTGTGATACTGTCTGCTGAGCCGTGTATCTAATCCCCTCCTGTGTGATACTGACTGCTGAGCTGTGTATCTAATCCTATCCTGTGTGATTCTGTCTGCTGAGCTGTGTATCTAATCCTCTCCTATGTGATACTGACTGCTGAGCCGTGTATCTAATCCTCTCCTGTGTGATACTGTCTGCTGAGCTGTGTATCTAATCCTCTCCTGTGTGATACTGACTGCTGAGCCGTGTATCTAATCCCCTCCTGTGTGATACTGACTGCTGAGCTGTGTATCTAATCCCCTCCTGTGTGATACTGACTGCTGAGCCGTGTATCTAATCCTCTCCTGTGTGATACTGTCTGCTGAGCTGTGTATCTAATCCTCTCCTATGTGATACTGACTGCTGAGCCGTGTATCTAATCCTCTCCTGTGTGATACTGTCTGCTGAGCCGTGTATCTAATCCCCTCCTGTGTGATACTGACTGCTGAGCTGTGTATCTAATCCTCTCCTGTGTGATACTGTCTGCTGAGCTGTGTATCTAATCCTCTCCTGTGTGATACTGTCTGCTGAGCTGTGTATCTAATCCTCTCCTATGTGATACTGACTGCTGAGCCGTGTATCTAATCCTCTCCTGTGTGATACTGTCTGCTGAGCCGTGTATCTAATCCCCTCCTGTGTGATACTGACTGCTGAGCTGTGTATCTAATCCTATCCTGTGTGATACTGTCTGCTGAACCATGTATCTAATCCTCTCCTGTGTGATACTGACTGCTGAGCTGTGTATCTAATCCTATCCTGTGTGATACTGTCTGCTGAACCATGTATCTAATCCTCTCCTGTGTGATACTGTCTGCTGAGCCGTGTATCTAATCCTCTCCTGTGTGATACTGACTGCTGAGCCGTGTATCTAATCCTCTCCTGTGTGATACTGTCTGCTGAGCCGTGTATCTAATCCTCTCCTGTGTGATACTGTCTGCTGAGCCGTGTATCTAATCCCCTCCTGTGTGATACTGACTGCTGAGCTGTGTATCTAATCCTCTCCTATGTGATACTGACTGCTGAGCCGTGTATCTAATCCTATCCTGTGTGATTCTGTCTGCTGAGCTGTGTATCTAATCCTCTCCTGTGTGATACTGTCTGCTGAGCCGTGTATCTAATCCTCTCCTGTGTGATACTGTCTGCTGAGCCGTGTATCTAATCCTCTCCTGTGTGATACTGTCTGCTGAGCCGTGTATCTAATCCTCTCCTGTGTGATACTGTCTGCTGAGCCGTGTATCTAATCCTCTCCTGTGTGATACTGACTGCTGAGCCGTGTATCTAATCCTCTCCTGTGTGATACTGTCTGCTGAGCCGTGTATCTAATCCTATCCTGTGTGATACTGTCTGCTGAACCATGTATCTAATCCTCTCCTGTGTGATACTGACTGCTGAGCTGTGTATCTAATCCTCTCCTGTGTGATACTGACTGCTGAGCCGTGTATCTAATCCTCTCCTGTGTGATACTGACTGCTGAGCTGTGTATCTAATCCTCTCCTGTGTGATACTGACTGCTGAGCCGTGTATGTAATCCTCTCCTGTGTGATACTGTCTGCTGAGCCGTGTATCTAATCCTATCCTGTGTGATACTGACTGCTGAGCCGTGTATCTAATCCTCTCCTGTGTGATACTGTCTGCTGAGCTGTGTATCTAATCCCATCCTGTGTGATACTGACTGCTGAGCCGTGTATCTAATCCTCTCCTGTGTGATACTGTCTGCTCAGCTGTGTATCTAATCCTATCCTGTGTGATACTGACTGCTGAGCCGTGTATCTAATCCTATCCTGTGTGATACTGTCTGCTGAGCTGTGTATCTAATCCTCTCCTGTGTGATGCTGTCTGCTGAGCCGTGTATCTAATCCTATCCTGTGTGATACTGTCTGCTGAGCCGTGTATCTAATCCTCTCCTGTGTGATACTGACTGCTGAGCCGTGTATCTAATCCTCTCCTGTGTGATGCTGTCTGCTGAGCCGTGTATCTAATCCTATCCTGTGTGATACTGTCTGCTGAGCCGTGTATCTAATCCTCTCCTGTGTGATACTGTCTGCTGAGCCGTGTATCTAATCCTCTCCTGTGTGATACTGTCTGCTGAGCCGTGTATCTAATCCTCTCCTGTGTGATACTGACTGCTGAGCTGTGTATCTAATCCTATCCTGTGTGATACTGTCTGCTGAGCCGTGTATCTAATCCTCTCCTGTGTGATACTGTCTGCTGAGCCGTGTATCTAATCCTCTCCTGTGTGATACTGTCTGCTGAACCATGTATCTAATCCTCTCCTGTGTGATACTGTCTGCTGAGCTGTGTATCTAATCCTCTCCTGTGTGATACTGTCTGCTGAGCCGTGTATCTAATCCTATCCTGTGTGATACTATCTGCTGAGCCGTGTATCTAATCCTCTCCTGTGTGATACTGTCTGCTGAGCCGTGTATCTAATCCTCTCCTGTGTGATACTGTCTGCTGAGCCGTGTATCTAATCCTATCCTGTGTGATACTGTCTGCTGAGCCGTGTATCTAATCCTCTCCTGTGTGATACTGTCTGCTGAGCCGTGTATCTAATCCTATCCTGTGTGATACTGTCTGCTGAGCCGTGTATCTAATCCTCTCCTGTGTGATACTGTCTGCTGAGCCGTGTATCTAATCCTCTCCTGTGTGATACTGTCTGCTGAGCCGTGTATCTAATCCTCTCCTGTGTGATACTGACTGCTGAGCCGTGTATCTAATCCTCTCCTGTGTGATACTGTCTGCTGAGCCATGTATCTAATCCTCTCCTGTGTGATACTGTCTGCTGAGCCGTGTATCTAATCCTCTCCTGTGTGATACTGACTGCTGAGCCGTGTATCTAATCCTATCCTGTGTGATACTGACTGCTGAGCCGTGTATCTAATCCTATCCTGTGTGATACCAACTGCCAGGGGCATAACGACCAGACACATGTGAGAAAGAGATCCGTCAACGTCAGCACATACTGTGCGCAATACATGTCTCCAGCCAATCAGAGGCAGGCAGCAGACGTCAGCATGCAAGGTACTGGTGGCGCATTGCAGTGACTTCATGTGTGACCCAGGATGAGGGACATACATACCAGGATGAGGGACATACATACCAGGATGGGGGACATATATAACAGGATGAGGGACATACATAACAGGATGGGGGATATATATAATAGGATGGGGGATATATATAACAGGATGAGGGACATATATACTAGGATGGGGGACATATATAACAGGATGGGGGACATATATACCAGGATGGGTGACATATATAGCAGGATGGGGGATATATATACTAGGATGGGCCCAGGATGGGGGACATATATAACAGGATGGGGGATATATATACCAGGATGGGGGACATATATAACAGGATGGGGGACATATATAACAGGATGGGGGATATATATACCAGGATGGGGGACATACATAACAGGATGGGGGATATATATACCAGGACATATATAACAGGGAGGGGGATATATATACCAGGATGGGGGACATATATAACAGGATGGGGGATATATATATATACCAGGATGGGGGACATATATAACAGGATGGGGGATATATATACCAGGATGAGGGAGATATATATCAGGATGGGGGACATATATAACAGGATGGGAGATATATACAACAGGATGGGGGATATATATACCAGGATGGGGGACATATATAACAGGATGGGAGATATATACAACAGGATGGGGGATATATATACCAGGATGGGGGACATATATAATAGGATGGGAGATATATACAACAGGATGGGGGACATACATACCAGAATCTGCCCAGGATTGGGGACATTACTACATAATGGGGGAAGGGAGGCAAAACGTATGTCATTATAGGATTTAGACCGCTGCAAGGGCCCATACATCTGACCTACATGCAGGTGAGTTATACCACTGCTGATTGCTGAGCTGTGTATCTAATCCCATCCTGTGGGATACAGCCGGGCATTATCCTTCTCTTTTGTGAATATAACAATGTGCAGTCCTCTGCTGCCATCTGCTGGTTGCACAGGAGAATAACGAGAATCACACATTTTTTAGAACGTTCTCATCACTCGTCTCCTTTCCCCTTCGCACATTATGATGACGCTGCGCCTCTCACTAACGATATTATAGGAGCATGGCGTCCTTTCCTGAAATACTCTGTGCAGCTGGGTGGACCCTGCTCCTTCCACTATGTAACTCTCAGTCAGCTCCCTGCTCTCCTGAAATACTCTGTGCTGCTGTGAGTGTCCTGCTTCCGTGCCAGTTGTGGTCGTACAGATCGGGCTGAGATCGTACAGAATCTTTAATGACGATGATCATACAATGATTGTCTGACATAATACAAATGTAAGAACGAAACATCGAAACGAGGCGCGATAGAAGCCAGACGGTACCACCGGAAAAAGAAGTCCTTAAAAAATATACATATGGCCCAGAGGAGGCGCCGTTCACCCTAGTGGCACCATAACATTTGAATTTCATGTAGATTGGCTCGTTTCTAGATACAAACCCACCAAATTCAGGGCAGTCGGGGGCCAAAAAATGGAAAGGTTTATGTAAATAGTACCCTCCTACCCAAAGGCCTCAACCCAAGTCAACCAGTACTGACGAGGGTGAGGAACCTCAAAACAGCTGCCGAAAGATGAGCATCTCTTATTTCGGAGGCAAATATCTTTGACTTCCTATAACAAGTGGCAGTAGAGAGGGTTAGGATAAGATCCTACAGTGCATCTTAAGTACCTACTAAGGGATCAGATTTCTGGTGACTTCTGAGGAGGCTTCCTCTACCAGGTGACACAACAGGTTAGGATTCGAGATAGGGTTATGGTTAGAGTTAGGACTGTAACTACACATGGAGAAGATTTCTGGTGACTTCTGAGGAGACTTCTACCAGGTGACACCACAGGTTAGGGTTAGAGATAGAGTTATGGTTAGAGTTAGGACTGTAACTACACATGGAGAAGATTTCTGGTGACTTCTGAGGAGGCTTCCTCTACCAGGTGACACAACAGGTTAAGATTAGAGATAGAGTTATGGTTAGAGTTAGGACTGTAACTACACATGGAGAAGATTTCTGGTGACTTCTCAGGAGGCTTCCTCTAACAGGTGACACAACAGGTTAGGATTAGAGATAGAGTTATGGTTAGAGTTAGGACTGTATCTACACATGGAGAAGATTTCTGGTGACTTCTCAGGAGGCTTCCTCTACCAGGTGACACAACAGGTTAAGATTAGAGATAGAGTTATGGTTAGAGTTAGGACTGTAACTACACATGGAGAAGATTTCTGGTGACTTCTCAGGAGGCTTCTTCTACCAGGTGACACAACAGGTTAGGATTAGAGATAGGGTTATGGTTAGAGTTAGGACTGTAACTACACATGGAGAAGATTTCTGGTGACTTCTCAGGAGGCTTCCTCTACCAGGTGACAACAGGTTAGGATTAGAGATAGGGTTATGGTTAGAGTTAGGACTGTAACTACACATGGAGAAGATTTCTGGTGACTTCTCAGGAGGCTTCCTCTACCAGGTGACACAACAGGTTAGGATTAGAGATAGGGTTATGGTTAGAGTTAGGACTGTAACTACACATGGAGAAGATTTCTGGTGACTTCTGAGGAGGCTTCCTCTACCAGGTGACACTACAGGTTAGGGTTAGAGATAGGGTTATGGTTAGAGTTAGGACTGTAACTACACATGGAGAAGATTTCTGGTGACTTCTCAGGAGGCTTCCTCTACCAGGTGACACAACAGGTTAAGATTAGAGATAGAGTTATGGTTAGAGTTAGGACTGTAACTACACATGGAGAAGATTTCTGGTGACTTCTCAGGAGGCTTCCTCTACCAGGTGACACAACAGGTTAAGATTAGAGATAGAGTTATGGTTAGAGTTAGGACTGTAACTACACATGGAGAAGATTTCTGGTGACTTCTCAGGAGGCTTCCTCTACCAGGTGACACAACAGGTTAGGATTAGAGATAGGGTTATGGTTAGAGTTAGGACTGTAACTACACATGGAGAAGATTTCTGGTGACTTCTCGGGAGGCTTCCTCTACCAGGTGACACAACAGGTTAGGGTTAGAGATAGGGTTATGGTTAGAGTTAGGTTTTGGATCTGCTGGGCATGTAAAGTCCACACTGTAACTACACATGGAGAAGATTTCTGGTGACTTCTCAGGAGGCTTCCTCTACTAGGTGACACTACAGGTTAGGGTTAGAGATAGGGTTATGGTTAGAGTTAGGTTTTGGATCTGCTGGGCATGTAAAGTCCACACTGTAACTACACATGGAGCAGATTTCTGGTGACTTCACCAGTTTCCTCTACCACATGGCACAATAGGTTAGGGTTAGAGGTAGGGCTAGGGTTAAAGTTAGGTTTTGGTCCTGCAGTCCATGTAAAGTCAACGCTGTACCTACTAATGGAGCAGATTTCTGGTGACTTCTCATGAAACTTCCTCTTGCCAGGTGGCACTACAGGTTAGGGTTAGAGTTAGGGTTTGGCCCTACAGTGCATGTTAAGTACTACTAAGGGATCAGGATGCTTCCGCTACCAGGTGGCACTACCGGTTAGAGTTAGGGTTAGAGACAGGTTTAGGGTTAGAACCTGTAGTGCATGTAACTTCCTCGCTGTACTTACTCATGGAGCAGATTTCTGGTGACACTACAGGTTAGGGTTAGCGTTAGGGTTTGGTAAAAGGGTTATAGCTAGAATGAGCGTTTGGACCTGCAGTGAATTGAAAGTCCACGTTGTACCTACTCATGGAGCTGATTTCTGGTGACTTCTCAGGAAGCTTCCTCTACCTGGTGGAACTACACGTTAAGGTTAGAGTTAGAGGAATGGTCAGAGGTAGGGTTAGGGCTAGAGTCAGGGTTTGGACTTGCAGTGTATGTGAAGTCCACGTTGTACCTACTCATGGAGCTGATTTCTGTTGACTTCTCAGGAAGCTTCCTCTACCTGGTGGCACTACACGTTAGGGTTGGAGTTATAGGAATGGTCAGAGGTAGGGTTAGGGCTAGAGTCAGTGTTTGGACCTGCAGTGTATGTAAAGTCAACGTACCTACTCATGGAGCTGATTTCTGTTGACTTCTCAGGAAGCTTCCTCTACCTGGTGGAACTACACGTTAGGGTTAGAGTTAGAGGAATGGTCAGAGGTAGGGTTAGGGCTAGAGTCAGGGTTTGGACTTGTAGTGTATGTAAAGTCCACATTGTACCTACTCATGGAGCTGATTTCTGTTGACTTCTCAGGAAGCTTCCTCTACCTGGTGGCACTACACGTTAGGGTTGGAGTTATAGGAATGGTCAGAGGTAGGGTTAGGGCTAGAGTCAGGGTTTGGACTTGCAGTGTATGTAAAGTCAACGTTGTACCTACTCATGGAGCCGATTTCTGTTGACTTCTCAGGAAGCTTCCTCTACCTGGTGGCACTACACGTTAGGGTTAGAGTTAGAGGAATGGTCAGAGGTAGGGTTAGGGCTAGAGTCAGGGTTTGGACTTGTAGTGTATGTAAAGTCCACATTGTACCTACTCATGGAGCTGATTTCTGTTGACTTCTCAGGAAGCTTCCTCTACCTGGTGGCACTACATGTTAGGGTTGGAGTTATAGGAATGGTCAGAGGTAGGGTTAGGGCTAGAGTCAGGGTTTGGACTTGCAGTGTATGTAAAGTCAACGTTGTACCTACTCATGGAGCCGATTTCTGTTGACTTCTCAGGAAGCTTCCTCTACCTGGTGGCACTACACGTTAGGGTTAGAGTTAGAGGAATGGTCAGAGGTAGGGTTAGGGCTAGAGTCAGGGTTTGGACTTGTAGTGTATGTAAAGTCCACATTGTACCTACTCATGGAGCTGATTTCTGTTGACTTCTCAGGAAGCTTCCTCTACCTGGTGGAACTACACGTTAGGGTTAGAGTTAGAGGAATGGTCAGAGGTAGGGTTAGGGCTAGAGTCAGGGTTTGGACTTGCAGTGCATGTAAAGTCTATGTTGTACCTATTCATGGAGCTGATTTCTGTTGACTTCTCAGGAAGCTTCCTCTACCTGGTGGCACTACACGTTAGGGTTGGAGTTATAGGAATGGTCAGAGGTAGGGTTAGGGCTAGAGTCAGGATTTGGACTTGCAGTGTATGTAAAGTCAACGTTGTACCTACTCATGGAGCTGATTTCTGTTGACTTCTCAGGAAGCTTCCTCTACCTGGTGGCACTACACGTTAGGGTTAGAGTTATAGGAATGGTCAGAGGTAGGATTAGGGCTAGAGTCAGGATTTGGACTTGCAGTGTATGTAAAGTCAACGTTGTACCTACTCATGGAGCTGATTTCTGTTGACTTCTCAGGAAGCTTCCTCTACCTGGTGGCACTACACGTTAGGGTTAGAGTTAGAGGAATGGTCAGAGGTAGGGTTAGGGCTAGAGTCAGGGTTTGGACTTGCAGTGCATGTAAACTCCACGTTGTACCTACTCATGGAGCTGATTTCTGTTGACTTCTCAGGAAGCTTCCTCTACCTGGTGGCACTACACGTTAGGGTTAGAGTTAGAGGAATGGTCAGAGGTAGGGTTAGGGCTAGAGTCAGGGTTTGGACTTGCAGTGCATGTAAAGTCCACGCTGTACCTACTCATGGATCAGATTGCTGATGGTTATTGGAGCCTAATAGCTGATTCTTACGAAGGTATTAACTCCACATACGTAGAAAGCAACATGGAGAGCATCGGTGAACTCAGCAGTGAAGGTGTAGAGGTGTCTAATCGGGGAGCACAGCTCGTAGAAGGACACCCGACCGCCATAATAATCAAGATAGATGCGGAATTTATGATGGGAAATGTGCCCTAACATGGTCTCTCCGTTGTCATACACCACCGAGTACTTATTATTATTGGATCGGCATAAGCACCAGGACTGGTCGTTACATCCCAAATACGAGCGATCTCCACTTCTCTCAATCGTAGAGTAAGAGACACCCAGCCTCCATTCTCCATGTTTGCTGGTCTCAAAGTCCCAGTAGTGTCTCCCCGAACAAAAAGTCTCCAAACTTAAAACCTGGGAACAATTATGAAACCTGACTGGCAATTCGACATGTCCCAAATCCGGTAATTTTTGTGTCCAAAACACAGATTTTTTGTCAACGGATAACAGGAGATTCTTGGCGACCGTGTCCTCATCTAGGTTGGTGCATCTATTCTCCTTGATGTAGATTTGTTCCTTTATAAAAGTCATGATATCGGATAATCCCGTGTGCAGCGTCTCAGAGATCAGACCTTCATCCATATCTCCCACGTAGCTCCTTTCGTCGTCATCGTCTCGGACCTCCTTGCCCGTTTCTTCCGATGTGTGGTACGGAAGAGACACGCATTCCTGTAGAAGGGTTAATGGGTCAGATGTGTTACATAGCTCCTTGATGTGATACACGACCAGGGAGAGCTCGTTCTTCTGGATTTCCAGCAGTCGGATCAGATCCGAGACCTGGTTTTCCTGCCGTGAGATCTCCGCTTGGACCTTGTTCTCCAAGATCTCCAGTTGCCTTTTGATGTCTATAAACAGATTGCCAACTTTCTCCTTGATGTCCGTCGCCTTTTCTTGGACCTCTCTTCTGCGTTTTTGCGCGTTCCGAAGCTTTTCTTCAGCCTCCTTGGACAACGAGGACAGGTTCTTCAAAATGTTTTTCAAGGTGGCTTTTTTCTTTTGGGAGGCTTTGTTGAGCGGTTCCACCTTGTGTCCACTATGATCGCCGGCCAAGCAGCAGGTGACGCAGATACACGAGCGGTCGTTGGAGCAGTAATACTTCAGAACCTCGTTGTGCAAGGAGCATTTTCTCTTGCTGAAGTTAGTGGTGGGCTCACAGAGGACATGTTCCGGAGACTTGCTGTGGACTCGTACGTGGCTGCTACACAGCGGAGCTTCGCAGTGGAGGCAGGACTTAACCGCAGGGACCGCCGCATTGATACAGTTAGTGCAAAAAATAGCTCCTTCCACCTTTTCGGGTCGGAAGTACAAGAAATGCTCGGCGATGTTCCGCAGGGTTATGTTACTCTGAAGAGCGGGACGCTCTGTAAACCTCGATCTGCAGTCGGGGCAGCTGTAAACCCCCAACCCGTCCTGGGTCTCCAGTACACGATCAATACAGACCAGGCAGAAGCTGTGTCCACATCTCAGGGTGACGGGATCCGTGAAGATGTTGAGGCAGATGGAGCAGCTCAGCTCGTCCTTCAGGTTGGGAGAAGCCATGATGCGAAATTTTTTGGATATTCGATCTTCTGGTTAAGATCCCTCCACCATGTCTGTGACTTCCCTCCACCGGTCTCCACGCCCCATAACAAAGCCTTGACCCTACCTCGTCATCAGCTTCAGCATAGTCACATGAGAGGGCGGCTCTTCTGTCCTAGAAGGAAGGACCACCCAAGTGAGGAGGGCCTTCAATGAAGCCTCCACCCCAAGGCATCACACACTTGGAGGAAGTGAGATGAAGGAGGGAGGAAGGCTGAAGAGTCCACACACAGAAGGGACACGAGATGTCAATCTACAAAATAACAAAGCAATTGTCAAGCTTGGCGTTGGGACTCGAAACGCGTCACGTTCCACCGGGAAAGCACATTTTACATCTGGTACAAAAAAAAATTGGCAAAGAAATGAGGCGAGGCTGAAGATTTTATTAAAGACAACATTTTCATTATTTTTTGGAGGAGGAGGAGGTGCAACAACCAAAAAAATAACAATTCTAAACTTTGATAGACTGAACTGTAGGTTTTTTTTTCTAGCTTTTCTGCTGTTTTTTGTCTATTTTTTTCTGCTGTTTTTTGTCTAGTTTAACAGCTGTTTTTTTCTAGTTTTTCTGCTGTTTTTTCTCTAGATTTTCTGTTTTTTTTTTCTCTCCAGTTTCCTGCTGTTTTTTCTCTAGATTTTCTGCAGTTTTTTCTTTAGTTTTTCTGCAGTTTTTTCTTTAGTTTTTCTGCTATTGATTCCCTAGTTTTTCTGTAGTTTTTTTCTAGCTTTTCTGCTGTTTTTTTCTCAAGTTTCCTTGCTGTTTTTTGTCCAGTTTTTCAACCGTTTTTTGACTAGTTTAACAGCTGTTGTTTCTCTAATTTTTCTGCTGTTTTGTCTAGGTTTTTCTTCAGTTTTTTTGTTTAGTTTTTCTGCTGATTTTTGTTTAGTTTTACTGCTGTTTTTTGTCTAGGTTTTCTGTTGTTTTTCTCTAGTTTTCCTGCTGTTTTTGTCTAGTTTTAGGGCTAATTTTTGTCTAATTTTTCTCCTGTTTTTGTCTAGGCTTTTCTGCTGGTTTTGTCTGGTTTTTCAGATTTTTTGCTGTTTTTCTTTAGTTTTGCTGCTGTTTTTTATTTATTTTCCTGTTTTCACTAGTTTTTCTGCTGTTTTTTGTCCAGTTTTTCTGCAGTTTTTTGTCTAGTCTTTGACTAGTTTAACAGCTGGTTTTTCTCTAGTTTTTCTGCTGTTTTTCTCTAGTTTTTCTGCTTTCTGTCTAGTTTTTCTGCTGATTTTTGTTTAGTTTTTGTCTAGTTTTTCTGATGTTTTTCTGCTGTTTTTTTGTCTAATTTTTCTGCTGTTTTTTTAACTAAGCTTTCTGTTGTTTTTCTCTAGTTTTCCTGCTGTTTTTTATTTCGTTTTCCTGCTGTTTTTTATTCCTGTTTTTTGTCTAGTTTTACTGCTGATTTTTGTCTAGTTTTATTCCTGTTTTTTATGTAGTTTTCCTGCTGTTTTCCCTAGTTTTTCTGTGTTTTTTCTGTTTAGTTTGTTTAGTGTTTTTGATTTTTTTGGCTAGTTTTTCTGCTGTTTTTGTCTATTTTTTTCTGCTAATTTTTGTCTAAATTTTCTCCTGTTTTTGTCTAGGTTTTTCTGCTGGTTTTGTCTAGTTTTTCTGATTTTTGTCTAGTTCTTCTGCTGTTTTTAGTTTAGTTTTCCTGCTGTTTTTCTCTAGTTTTGCTGCTGTTTTTAATCTAGTTTTCCTGCTGTTTTTCTCTAGTTTTGCTGCTGTTTTTTATTTATTTTCCTGCTATCTTCTCTAGTTTTTCTGCTGTTTTTAGTTTAGTTTTTTGTTTAGTGTTTCCGATATTTTTGCCTAGTTTTTCTGCTGTTTTTAGTCTAGTTTTCCTGCTGTTTTTCTCTAGTTTTGCTGCTGTTTTTAATCTAGTTTTCCTGCTGTTTTTCTCTAGTTTTGCTGCTGTTTTTTATTTATTTTCCTGCTGTCTTTTCTAGTTTTTCTGCTGTTTTTATGTTTAGTTTGTTGTTTTGTGTTTCCCATATTTTTACCTAGTTTTTCTGCTGTTTTCGGCTATTTTTTTCTTCTGTTTTTGTCTAGGTTTTTCTTTTTTTTTCAGAAATCTTTGAAAAAACATTAACGAATATAGAGAGAGAAAAAAAGAAAATTGACTTAAAAAAACGCAAATGAGGAATATAAAGCCCATCGAACCCCTCGTGATCACTTCACACTGAGCACAGCGAGTCGGACATCGGCGTACATACTGAGGAGTGATGGGGAGAGTGACGCAGGGGAAGTCATAAGTCCAAAGACTCGCATGAAGGGAGCAGAGAGAGGGGGGAAAGCAGATGTGCTGTTATGCACTTATCGGCCACTAGATGGGGCTGTCACTCTTTATAAAGTGAAATGTAATTTTAGATGTGGATTAATGTTAACCCCTTGCTCACTGATGTTAGAGGCGAGTCCCATGGGTAGTTGGGGGGAGAGGTCTTTTGGGTGAAACACACAGGCTGGATGGAAACTAGTTCCTCCTCACTTTGGAAACAGATCACATGTCACATATTAATTATATTTGTGAATACTCATAGATACTTCAAAACCGCTCAACAATGTGCCCCCTAAAAGTTAAAGATTTATTACTTCACCCCCAATACATATATATATATATAATTAACCACAGTGCCCCTGGATATAACCTGAAATATAAAACTAGCTACTGTGCCTCCCCTCCGTAATATTAAACCACCCACTATATCCCCAAAATAGCAACTATGTCCCCCTTATTATAAAATCCTCCACTATGTCCCCCCTTATTATAAAATCCTCCACTATGTCCCCCCTTATTATAAAATTAACCATTATGTCCCCTCTTATTATAAAATTAGCAACTATGTCCTCCCTTATTATAAAATTATCCACTATGTCCTCCCTTATTATAAAATTATCCACTATGTCCTCCCTTATTATAAAATTATCCACTATGTCCCCCCTTATTATAAAATTATCCACTATATCCTCCCTTATTATAAAATTAGCAACTATGTCCTCCCTTATTATAAAATGAGCAACTATGTCCTCCCTTATTATAAAATTGGCCATTATGTTCCCCTTATTATAAAATTAACCACTATGTCCTCCCTTATAAAATTGGCCACTGTGTCACCCCTTATTATAAAATTAGCCACTATGCCCCCCTTATTATAAAATTGGCCATTATGTCCCCCTTATTATAAAATTAGCCATGTCCCCTCTAATTATAAAATTAACCCCTATGTCCTCCCTTATTATAAAATTATCCACTACTCCCCCCTTATTATAAAATTATCCACTATTTATCCCTTTATTATAAAATTAACCACTATTTCCCCTCTTATTATGCAATTATCCACTATGTCCCCCCACTATTATAAAATTAGCCATTATGTCCTCCCTTATTATAAAATCCTCCACTATGTCCCCCCTTATTATAAAATTAACCATTATGTCCCCTCTTATTATAAAATTAGCAACTATGTCCCCCCTTATTATAAAATCCTCCACTATGTCCCCCCTTATTATAAAATTAACCATTATGCCCCCTCTTATTATAAAATTAGCAACTATGTCCTCCCTTATTATAAAATCCTCCACTATGTCCCCCCTTATTATAAAATTAACCATTATGTCCCCTCTTATTATAAAATTAGCAACTATGTCCTCCCTTATTATAAAATTATCCACTATGTCCTCCCTTATTATAAAATTATCCACTATGTCCTCCCTTATTATAAAATTATCCACTATGTCCCCCCTTATTATAAAATTATCCACTATATCCTCCCTTATTATAAAATTAGCAACTATGTCCTCCCTTATTATAAAATGAGCAACTATGTCCTCCCTTATTATAAAATTGGCCACTATGTTCCCCTTATTATAAAATTAACCACTATGTCCTCCCTTATAAAATTGGCCACTGTGTCACCCCTTATTATAAAATTAACCACTATGCCCCCCTTATTATAAAATTGGCCATTATGTCCCCCTTATTATAAAATTAGCCATGTCCCCTCTAATTATAAAATTAACCCCTATGTCCTCCCTTATTATAAAATTATCCACTACTCCCCCCTTATTATAAAATTATCCACTATTTATCCCTTTATTATAAAATTAACCACTATTTCCCCTCTTATTATGCAATTATCCACTATGTCCCCCCACTATTATAAAATTAGCCATTATGTCCTCCCTTATTATAAAATCCTCCACTATGTCCCCCCTTATTATAAAATTAACCATTATGTCCCCTCTTATTATAAAATTAGCAACTATGTCCCCCCTTATTATAAAATCCTCCACTATGTCCACCCTTATTATAAAATCCTCCACTATGTCCCCCCTTATTATAAAATTAACCATTATGTCCCCTCTTATTATAAAATTAGCAACTATGTCCTCCCTTATTATAAAATCCTCCACTATGTCCCCCCTTATTATAAAATTAACCATTATGTCCCCTCTTATTATAAAATTAGCAACTATGTCCTCCCTTATTATAAAATTATCCACTATGTCCTCCCTTATTATAAAATTATCCACTATGTCCTCCCTTATTATAAAATTATCCACTGTGTCCTCCCTTATTATAAAATTATCCACTATGTCCCCCCTTATTATAAAATTATCCACTATATCCTCCCTTATTATAAAATTAGCAACTATGTCCTCCCTTATTATAAAATGAGCAACTATGTCCTCCCTTATTATAAAATTGGCCACTATGTTTCCCTTATTATAAAATTAACCACTATGTCCTCCCTTATAAAATTGGCCACTGTGTCACCCCTTATTATAAAATTAGCCACTATGCCCCCCTTATTATAAAATTGGCCATTATGTCCCCCTTATTATAAAATTAGCCATGTCCCCTCTAATTATAAAATTAACCCCTATGTCCTCCCTTATTATAAAATTATCCACTACTCCCCCCTTATTATAAAATTATCCACTATTTATCCCTTTATTATAAAATTAACCACTATTTCCCCTCTTATTATGCAATTATCCACTATGTCTCCCCACTATTATAAAATTAGCCATTATGTCCTCCCTTATTATTAAATTAGCTAATATACCCCCTTATCATTAATATAGCAGGGAGCTCAGGGTCTGTTCTGATGTTATACCAGAGGAGGTCTGGCAGTTATGGGGTCAGCAGAGCGGTGGTGACTTTTCTTCCCTGTGCTCCTCAGCTCTCAGTGACCCCACTCTGTAACCTTATGGGGTCTCCACTTTGTGGCTGAGTTGTTGCGATTCCTTCCACAGATTCCATTGGCTCCAGTTAAATACCCTTTAAACACCATTTTTATTTCACATTTTAATGCCATATTGTTGGCACCGCTGGAGACGTACCTAGTAACTACGGCCAGTATATGAAGCACTAGCCTAGCCACTGAAACCGCAAGCCACCTCCTGTGGCGATACACGAGGGGACCCATGAGGAAGCCCCCTCCCATGGCAAAACACTTGGGTTCCCCATGAGGTAGCCACCTCCTGAGGTGAAACGTGTTGGGAACCCTGAGGGAGCCACCTATTGTAGAGATACACTTGGGGATCCCTGAGGAAGCCACCATCTGTGGTGAAACATGTGGGAACCCCTGAGAAAGCTATCTATTGTGGAGAGACACTTGGGTATCCTGTGTTGATATGCGTTGAACCCCTGAGAAAGCCACCTTCTTGGTCAATACATTTGGGGACCCCTGAAGAGGCCCCCTCCTGTTCTAATACACTTGAGTTCCCCCTGAGGAAGCCAACCTCCTGTGATGTAATGTGTGGGAACCCCTGATGAAGCCACCTTTTGTGGAGATACACTTGGGGACCCCAGAGTAAGCCACCTCTTATTTTGTTTCATTTGGGGACCAATAAGGAAGCCACCTCCTATAGTGTTATGCGTGGAACCCCTGAGAAAGCCACCTCCTGTGGCAATATATTTTGGGACCCCTGAAGAAGCTCCCTCCTGTGGCAATACACTTGGGTTTCCCCTGAGGAAGCCACCTCCTGTGGTAAAACGTGTGGGGACCCCTGAAGAAGCCACCTATTGTGGAGATACACTTGGGGGCCCCTGAGGAAGCCACCAGATGAGACAATATATTTGAGGACCCATGAGGAAGCCCACTACTGTGGAAATACATTTTGGGACCCCTCAAGAAGACCACTACCGTGGCAATACATTTGGGAAACCTTGAGGAAGCCACCTCCTGTTGTGCTATGCATGGGGACCCCTGTTGAAGACACTTTCAGTGGTATTATATTGGGGACCTTTGAGGAAGCCACCTCCAGTGGAGATACACTTGGGGACCCCTGAGGAAGCCAGCTCCCGTGGTAATACATTTGGGAACCCCTGAGGAAGCCCACTACTGTGGTAATACATTTGGGAACCCCTGAGGAAGCCCACTACTGTGGCAATACATTTGGAAACACCTGAGGAAGCCCACTAATGTGGCTATACATTTGGGGACCCTTGAGGAAACCACCTCCTGTTGTGCTATGCGTGGGGATCCCTGTGGAAGACACTTTCGGTGGTATTACATTTGGAGACCTTTGAGGGAGCCACCGCCCGTGGAGATACACTTGGGGACACCTGAAGAAGCCGCCTCCTGTGGCAATACATTTGGGGACCCATGAGGAAGCCCGCTATTGGGGCAATGCCTTTGAGGACCGTTGAGGAAGCAACCTTCTGTTGTGATACGCATGAGGACCCCTGAGGAAGCCACCTCCTGTTGCGATACGCGAGAGGACCCCTGAGGAAGCCACCTCCTGTTGTGATACGCGTGAGGACCCCTGAGGAAGCCACCAACTGTGTCAGTACACAAAGGGTCTTCATTCTTATATGATGCTTCTCCTATGAGCCAATTCACCGGGGTGACCATGCACATGTGGCTCTGCTGGTGACTATGGCTCCGCTGGTGACAACGGCTCCACTTATGTCTGACACATATTTACAGGAGGTGCCTGATGCATTTGTGTGACCCCTCAGTCGCCCTCCTGGGGTCCTTTTCCTGTGGAGCTTGTCTCCTCCGCTCCCCTCCAGGCCTTCTTAGGTCAGGACCTTGACCGGGTAGAGACAGTAGTTAACTCTGACCTGCTCCTCGTCTCAAGGCCAGAGAAGGAGGACCGCGAACCCTCCGCCAGCTACAGCCTCTTGCTGGACCCCGACAGAAGACCCTCAATCAAAGACCTTGAACCTAAGATGGCCGTAGATTAAATATGAATCAATATGTGTTTCCTAAAAGTGTGTCCTCCAACCTCACCCACTACATGGTTCCCCCTATCTTTGGTTCCCCCCATCTCCTCTATCCCGGGTCGGGGCAGCACACTGGTGCATTTAGGCCCCCTACAGGACAGGAGTGGTGTAGTGTTCAATGGTGAAGTGGGGTCCTGAGAGATGCTCCATCCTTACCTGGGAGAGGAGATACCACACCTCTATCTGAGGTGCAGTACCCCTGTGGTGACTGAACCCTCAGGGGCGCCACACATTCTTGCTGCTTGTTACTTCAGAGCTGCATTCACAATTCTCCACAATTTGCAGCTGAAATATCTCAGTATTCACTAATACCCATCAGCAGTAACCTAGAATGTACACAATGACTGCAGAATAGTGAGTGCAGCTCTGGAGTATAATACAGGAGGGAACTCAGGATCAGTAATGTAATGTATGTACACAGTGACTCCATCAGCAGAATAGTGAGTGCAGCTCTGGAGTATAATACAGGATGTAACTCAGGATCAGTAATGTAATGTATGTACACAGTGACTACACCAGCAGAATAGTGAGTGCAGCTCTGGGGTATAATACAGGAGGTAACTCAGGATCAGTAATGTAATGTATGTACACAGTGAATGCACCAGCAGAATAGTGAGTGCAGCTCTGGAGTATAATACAGGATGTAACTCAGGATCAGTAATGTAATGTATGTACACAGTGACTGCACCAGCAGAATAGTGAGTGCAGCTCTGGAGATACAGGATGTAACTCAGGATCAGTAATGTAATGTATGTACACAGTGACTGCACCAGCAGAATAGTGAGGGCAGCTCTGGAGATACAGGATGTAACTCAGGATCAGTAATGTAATGTATGTACACAGTGACTGCACCAGCAGAATAGTGAGTGCAGCTCTGGGGTATAATACAGGAGGTAACTCAGGATCAGTAATGTAATGTATGTACACAGTGACTACACCAGCAGAATAGTGAGTGCAGCTCTGGGGTATAATACAGGAGGTAACTCAGGATCAGTAATGTAATGTATGTACACAGTGACTGCACCAGCAGAATAGTGAGTGCAGCTCTGGGGTATAATACAGGATGTAACTCAGGATCAGTAATGTAATGTATGTACACAGTGACTGCACCAGCAGAATAGTGAGTGCAGCTCTGGGGTATAATACAGGATGTAACTCAGGATCAGTAATGTAATGTATGTACACAGTGACTGCTCCAGCAGAATAGTGAGTGCAGCTCTGGGGTATAATACAGGATGTAACTCAGAATCAGTAATGTAATATATGTACACAGTGACTGCACCAGCAGAATAGTGAGTGCAGCTCTGGAGTATAATACAGGATGTAACTCAGGATCAGCAATGTAATGTATGTACACAGTGACTGCACCAGCAGAATAGTGAGTTCAGCTCTGGAGTATAATACAGGAGGTAACTCAGGATCAGCAATGTAATGTATGTACACAGTGACTGCACCAGCAGAATAGTGAGTTCAGCTCTGGAGTATAATACAGGAGGTAACTCAGGATCAGCAATGTAATGTATGTACACAGTGACTGCACCAGCAGAATAGTGAGTGCAGCTCTGGAGTATAATACAGGAGGTAACTCAGGATCAGTAATGTATGTACACAGTGACTTCACCAGAAGAATAGTGAGTGCAGCTCTGGAGTATAATACAGGATGTAACTCAGGATCAGTAATGTAATGTATGTACACAGTGACTGCACCAGCAGAATAGTGAGTGCAGCTCTGGGGTATGATACAGGAGGTAACTCAGGATCAGTAATGTAATGTATGTACACAGTGACTGCACCAGCAGAATAGTGAGTGCAGCTCTGGGGTATGATACAGGAGGTAACTCAGTATCAGTAATGTAATGTATGTACACAGTGACTGCACCAGCAGAATAGTGAGTGCAGCTCTGGGGTATAATACAGGATGTAACTCAGGATCAGTAATGTAATGTATGTACACAGTGACTGCACCAGCAGAATAGTGAGTGCAGCTCTGGAGTATAATACAGGATGTAACTCAGGATCAGTAATGTAATGTATGTACACAGTGACTGCTCCAGCAGAATAGTGAGTGCAGCTCTGGGGTATAATACAGGATGTAACTCAGAATCAGTAATGTCATGTACGTACACAGTGACTGCACCAGCAGAATAGTGAGCGTAGCTCTGGAGTATAATACAGGAGGTAACTCAGGATCAGCAATGTAATGTATGTACACAGTGACTGCACCAGCAGAATAGTGAGTGCAGCTCTGGAGTATAATACAGGATGTAACTCAGGATCAGTAATGTAATGTATGTACACAGTGACTGCACCAGCAGAATAGTGAGTGCAGCTCTGAAGTATAATACAGGATATAACTCAGGATCAGAAATGTAATGTATGTACACAGTGACTGCACCAGCAGAATAGTAAGTGCAGCTCTGGAGTATAATACAGGATGTAACTCAGGATCAGTAATGTATGTACACAGTGACTTCACCAGCAGAATAGTGAGTGCAGCTCTGGAGTATAATACAGTAGGTAACTCAGGATCAGTAATGTAATGTATGTACACAGTGACTGCACCAGCAGAATAGTGAGTGCAGCTCTGGAGTATAATACAGGATGTAACTCAGGATCAGTAATGTAATGTATGTACACAGTGACTACACCAGCAGAATAGTGAGTGCAGCTCTGGGGTATAATACAGGAGGTAACTCAGGATCAGTAATGTAATGTATGTACACAGTGACTGCTCCAGCAGAATAGTGAGTGCAGCTCTGGGGTATAATACAGGATGTAACTCAGAATCAGTAATGTAATATATGTACACAGTGACTGCACCAGCAGAATAGTGAGTGCAGCTCTGGAGTATAATACAGGATGTAACTCAGGATCAGTAATGTAATGTATGTACACAGTGACTGCACCAGCAGAATAGTGAGTGCAGCTCTGGAGTATAATACAGGAGGTAACTCAGGATCAGTAATGTAATGTAAGTACACAGTGACTGCACCAGCAGAATAGTGAGTGCAGCTCTGGGGTATAATACAGGATATAACTCAGGATCAGTAATGTAATGTATGTACACAGTGACTGCACCAGCAGAATAGTGAGTGCAGCTCTGGAGTATAATACAGGATGTAACTCAGGATCAGTAATGTAATGTATGTACACAGTGACTGCACCAGCAGAATAGTGAGTGCAGCTCTGGAGTATAATACAGGAGGTAACTCAGGATCAGTAATGTAATGTATGTACACAGTGACTGCACCAGCAGAATAGTGAGTGCAGCTCTGAAGTATAATACAGGATATAACTCAGGATCAGAAATGTAATATATGTACACAGTGACTGCACCAGCAGAATAGTGAGTGCAGCTCTGGAGTATAATACAGGATGTAACTCAGGATCAGTAATGTATGTACACAGTGACTTCACCAGCAGAATAGTGAGTGCAGCTCTGGAGTATAATACAGGAGGTAACTCAGGATCAGTAATGTAATGTATGTACACAGTGACTGCACCAGCAGAATAGTGAGTGCAGCTCTGGAGTATAATACAGGATGTAACTCAGGATCAGTAATGTAATGTATGTACACAGAGACTGCACCAGCAGAATAGTGAGTGCTGCTCTGGGGTATAATACAGGAGGTAACTCAGGATCAGTAATGTAATGTATGTACACAGTGACTGCACCAGCAGGATAGTGAGTGCAGCTCTGGAGTATAATACAGGAGGTAACTCAGGATCAGTAATGTAATGTATGTACAAAGTGACTGCACCAGCAGAATAGTGAGTGCAGCTCTGGAGTATAATACAGGGTGTAACTCAGGATCAGTAATGTAATGTATGTACACAGTGACTGCACCAGCAGAATAGTGAGTGCAGCTCTGAAGTATAATACAGGATATAACTCAGGATCAGTAATGTAATGTATGTACACAGTGACTGCACCAGAAGAATAGTGAGTGCAGCTCTGGAGTATAATACAGGAGGTAACTCAGGATCAGTAATGTAATGTATGTAGACAGTGACTGCACCAGAAGAATAGTGAGTGCAGCTCTGGAGTATAATACAGGAGGTAACTCAGGATCAGTAATGTAATGTATGTACACAGTGACTGCACCAGCAGAATAGTGAGCGCAGCTCTGGGGTATAATACAGGAGGTAACTCAGGATCAGTAATGTAATGTATGTATATAGTGACTGCACCAGCAGAATAGTGAGTGCAGCTCTGGAGTATAATAAGGGGGGTAACTCAGGATCAGTAATGTAATGTATGTACACAGTGACTGCACGAGCACAATAGTGAGTGCAGCTCTGGAGTATAATACAGGATGTAACTCAGGATCAGTAATGTAATGTATGTACACAGTGACTGCACCAGCAGAATAGTGAGTGCAGCTCTGGAGTATAATACAGGAGGTAACTCAGGATCAGTAATGTAATGTATGTACACAGTGACTGCACCAGAAGAATAGTGAGTGCAGCTCTGGAGTATAATACAGGAGGTAACTCAGGATCAGTAATGTAATGTATGTAGACAGTGACTCCACCAGCAGAATAGTGAGTGCAGCTCTGGAGTATAATACAGGGTGTAACTCAGGATCAGTAATGTAATGTATGTACACAGTGACTGCACCTGCAGAATAGTGAGTGCAGCTCTGGAGTATAATACAGGATGTAACTCAGGATCAGTAATGTAATGTATGTACACAGTGACTGCACCAGCAGAATAGTGAGTGCAGCTCTGGAGTAAAATACAGGATGTAACTCAGGATTAGTAATGTAATGTATGTACATAGTGACTGCGCCAGCAGAATAGTGAGTGCAGCTCTGGGGTATAATACAGGATGTAACTCAGGATCAGTAATGTAATGTATGTACACAGTGACTGCACCAGAAGAATAGTGAGTGCAGCTCTGGAGTATAATACAGGAGGTAACTCAGGATCAGTAATGTAATGTATGTAGACAGTGACTGCACCAGCAGAATAGTGAGTGCAGCTCTGGATTATAATACAGGAGGTAACTCAGGATCAGTAATGTAATGTATGTACACAGTGACTGCACCAGCAGAATAGTGAGTGCAGCTCTGGAGTATAATACAGGATGTAACTCAGGATCAGTAATGTATGTACACAGTGACTGCACCAGCACAATAGTGAGTGCAGCTCTGGAGTATAATGCAGGATGTAACTCAGGATCAGTAATGTATGTACAGAGTGACTGCACCAGCAGAATAGTGAGTGCAGCTCTGGGGTATAATACAGGATGTAAGTCAGGATCAGTAATGTAATGTATGTACACAGTGACTGCACCAGCAGAATAGTGAGCGCAGCTCTGGAGTATAATACAGGATGTAACTCAGGATCAGTAATGTAATGTATGTACACAGTGACTGCACCAGCAGAATAGTGAGTGCAGCTCTGGAGTATAATACAGGATGTAACTCAGGATCAGTAATGTAATGTACACAGTGACTGCACCAGCAGAATAGTGAGTGCAGCTCTGGAGTATAATATAGGATGTAACTCAGGATCAGTAATGTAATGTATGTACACAGAGACTGCACCAGCAGAATAGTGAGTGCAGCTCTGGAGTATAATACAGGATGTAACTCAGGATCAGTAATGTAATGTATGTACACAGTGACTGCACCAGCAGAATAGTGAGTGCAGCTCTGGAGTATAATGCAGGATGTAACTCAGGATCAGTAATGTAATGTACACAGTGACTGCACCAGCAGAATAGTGAGTGCAGCTCTGGAGTATAATACAGGAGGTAACTCAGGATCAGTAATGTAATGTATGTACACAGTGACTGCACCAGCAGAATAGTGAGTGCAGCTCTGGAGTATAATACAGGAGGTAACTCAGGATCAGTAATGTAATGTATGTATACAGTGACTGCACCAGCAGAATAGTGAGTGCAGCTCTGGGGTATAATACAGGATGTAACTCAGGATCAGTAATGTAATGTATGTATACAGTGACTGCACCAGCAGAATAGTGAGTGCAGCTCTGGAGTATAATGCAGGATGTAACTCAGGATCAGTAATGTAATGTACACAGTGACTGCACCAGCAGAATAGTGAGTGCAGCTCTGGAGTATAATACAGGAGGTAACTCAGGATCAGTAATGTAATGTATGTACACAGTGACTGCACCAGCAGAATAGTGAGTGCAGCTCTGGGGTATAATACAGGATGTAACTCAGGATCAGTAATGTAATGTATGTACACAGTGACTGCACCTCAGAATAGTGAGTGCAGCTCTGGAGTATAAAACAGGATGTAACTCAGGATCAGTAATGTAATGCATGTACACAGTGACTGCACCAGCAGAATAGTGAGTGCAGCTCTGGAGTTTAATGCAGGATGTAACTCATGATCAGTAATGTAATGTATGTACACAGTGACTGCACCAGCAGAATAGTGAGTGCAGCTCTGGAGTATAATACAGGATGTAACTCAGGATCAGTAATGTAATGTATGTACACAGTGACTGCACCAGCAGAATAGTGAGTGCAGCTCTGGAGTATAATACTGGATGTAACTCAGGATCAGTAACGTACTGTATGTACACAGTGACTGCACCAGCAGAATAGTGAGTGCAGCTCTGGAGTATAATACAGGAGGTAACTCAGGATCAGTAATGTAATGTATGTACACAGTGACAGCACCAGCAGAATAGTGAGTGCAGCTCTGGAGTATAATACAGGAGGTAACTCAGGATCAGTAATGTAATGTATGTACACAGTGACTGCACCAGCAGAATAGTGAGTGCAGCTCTGGAGTATAATACAGGATGTAACTCAGGATCAGTAATGTAATGTATGTACACAGTGACTGCACCAGCAGAATAGTGAGTGCAGCTCTGGAGTATAATACAGGATGTAACTCAGGATCAGTAATGTAATGTATGTATACAGTGACTGCACCAGCAGAATAGTGAGTGCAGCTCTGGAGTATAATATAGGATGTAACTCAGGATCAGTAATGTAATGTATGTACACAGTGACTGCACCAGCAGAATATTGAGCGCAGCTCTGGGGTATAATACAGGAGGTAACTCAGGATCAGTAATGTAATGTATATACACAGTGACTGCACCAGCAGAATAGTGAGTGCAGCTCTGGAGTATAATACAGGAGGTAACTCAGGATCAGTAATGTAATGTATGTACACAGTGACTGCACCAGCAGAATAGTGAGTGCAGCTCTGGAGTATAATACAGGATGTAACTCAGGATCAGTAATGTAATGTATGTACACGGTGACCGCACCAGCAGAATAGTGAGTGTAGCTCTGGAGTATAATACAGGATGTAACTCAGGATCAGTAATGTAATGTATGTATACAGTGACTGCACCAGCAGAATAGTGAGTGCAGCTCTGGGGTATAATACAGGAGGTAACTCAGGATCAGTAATGTAATGTATGCACACAGTGACTGCACCAGCAGAATAGTGAGTGCAGCTCTGGGGTATAATACAGGATGTAACTCAGGATCAGTAATGTAATGTATGTACACAGTGACTGCACCAGCAGAATAGTGAGTGCAGCTCTGGAGTATAATACAGGATGTAACTCAGGATCAGTAATGTAATGTATGTACACAGTGACTTCACCAGCAGAATAGAGAGTGCAGCTCTGGAGTATAATGCAGGATGTAACTCAGGATCAGTAATGTAATGTATGTATACAGTGACTGCACCAGCAGAATAGTGAGTGCAGCTCTGGGGATATAATACAGGATGTAACTCAGGATCAGTAATGTAATGTATGTACACAGTGACTGCACCTCAGAATAGTGAGTGCAGCTCTGGAGTGTAATACAGGATGTAACTCAGGATCAGTAATGTAATGTATGTACACAGTGACTGCACCAGCAGAATAGTGAGTACAGCTCTGGAGTATAATACAGGATGTAACTCAGGATCAGTAATGTAATGTATGTGCACAGTGACTGCACCAGCAGAATAGTGAGTGCAGCTCTGGGGTATAATATAGGATGTAACTCAGGATCAGTAATGTAATGTATATACACAGTGACTGCACCAGCAGAATAGTGAGCGCAGCTCTGGGGTATAATACAGGAGGTAACTCAGGATCAGTAAAGTAATGTATGTACACAGTGACTGCACCAGCAGAATAGTGAGTGCAGCTCTGGAGTATAATACAGGATGTAACTCAGGATCAGTAATGTAATGTATGTACACAGTGACTGCACCAGCAGAATAGTGAGTGCAGCTCTGGAGTATAATACAGGATGTAACTCAGGATCAGTAATGTAATGTATGTATACAGTGACTGCATCAGCAGAATAGTGAGTGCAGCTCTGGAGTATAATACAGGATGTAACTCAGGATCAGTAATGTAATGTATGTATACAGTGACTGCACCAGCAGAATAGTGAGTGCAGCTCTGGAGTATAATACAGGAGGTAACTCAGGATCAGTAATGTAATGTATGTACACAGTGACGGCACCAGCAGGATAGTGAGTGCAGCTCTGGAGTATAATACAGGATGTAACTCAGGATCAGTAATGTAATGTATGTACACAGTGACTGCACCAGCAGAATAGTGAGTGCAGCTCTGGAGTATAATACAGGAGGTAACTCAGGATCAGTAATGTAATGTATGTACACAGTGACTGCACCAGCAGAATAGTGAGTGCAGCTCTGGGGTATAATACAGGAGGTAACTCAGGATCAGTAATGTAATGTATGTACACAGTGACTGCACCAGCAGAATAGTGAGTGCAGCTCTGGAGTATAATACAGGATGTAACTCAGGATCAGTAATGTAATGTATGTACACAGTGACTGCACCAGCAGAATAGTGAGTGCAGCTCTGGAGTATAATACAGGATGTAACTCAGGATCAGTAATGTAATGTATGTATACAGTGACTGCACCAGCAGAATAGTGAGTGCAGCTCTGGAGTATAATACAGGATGTAACTCAGGATCAGTAATGTAATGTATGTATACAGTGACTGCACCAGCAGAATAGTGAGTGCAGCTCTGGAGTATAATACAGGATGTAACTCAGGATCAGTAATGTAATGTATGTATACAGTGACTGCACCAGCAGAATAGTGAGTGCAGCTCTGGAGTATAATACAGGATGTAACTCAGGATCAGTAATGTAATGTATGTATACAGTGACTGCACCAGCAGAATAGTGAGTGCAGCTCTGGAGTATAATACAGGATGTAACTCAGGATCAGTAATGTAATGTATGTACACAGTGACTGCACCAGCAGAATAGTGAGTGCAGCTCTGGAGTATAATACAGGAGGTAACTCAGGATCAGTAATGTAATGTATGTACACAGTGACTGCACCAGCAGAATAGTGAGTGCAGCTCTGGAGTATAATACAGGATGTAACTCAGCATCAGTAATGTAATGTATGTACACAGTGACTGCACCAGCAGAATAGTGAGTGCAGCTCTGGAGTATAATACAGGATGTAACTCAGGATCAGTAACGTAATGTATATACACAGTGACTGCACCAGCAGAATAGTGAGTGCAGCTCTGGAATATAATACAGGATGTAACTCAGTATCAGTAATGTAATGTATGTATACAGTGACTGCACCAGCAGAATAGTGAGTGCAGCTCTGGAGTATAATACAGGAGGTAACTCAGGATCAGTAATGTAATTTATGTACACAGTGACTGCACCAGCAGAATAGTGAGTGCAGCTCTGGGGTATAATATAGGATGTAACTCAGGATCAGTAATGTAATGTATATACACAGTGACTGCACCAGCAGAATAGTGAGCGCAGCTCTGGGGTATAATACAGGAGGTAACTCAGGATCAGTAATGTAATGTATATACACAGTGACTGCACCAGCAGAATAGTGAGTGCAGCTCTGGAGTATAATACAGGAGGTAACTCAGGATCAGTAATGTAATGTATGTATACAGTGACTGCACCAGCAGAATAGTGAGTGCAGCTCTGGAGTATAATACAGGATGTAACTCAGGATCAGTAATGTAATGTATGTACACAGTGACTGCACCAGCAGAATAGTGAGTGCAGCTCTGGAGTATAATTCAGGATGTAACTCAGGATCAGTAATGTAATGTATGTACACAGTGACTGCACCAGCAGAATAGTGAGTGCAGCTCTGGGGTATAATATAGGATGTAACTCAGGATCAGTAATGTAATGTATATACACAGTGACTGCACCAGCAGAATAGTGAGCGCAGCTCTGGGGTATAATACAGGAGGTAACTCAGGATCAGTAATGTAATGTATATACACAGTGACTGCACCAGCAGAATAGTGAGTGCAGCTCTGGAGTATAATACAGGAGGTAACTCAGGATCAGTAATGTAATGTATGTATACAGTGACTGCACCAGCAGAATAGTGAGTGCAGCTCTGGAGTATAATACAGGAGGTAACTCAGGATCAGTAATGTAACGTATGTATACAGTGACTGCACCAGCAGAATAGTGAGTGCAGCTCTGGAGTATAATACAGGAGGTAACTCAGGATCAGTAATGTAATGTATGTACACAGTGACTGCACCAGCAGAATAGTGAGTGCAGCTCTGGAGTATAATACAGGATGTAACTCAGGATCAGTAATGTAATGTATGTACACAGTGACTGCACCAGCAGAATAGTGAGTGCAGCTCTGGAGTATAATACAGGATGTAACTCAGGATCAGTAATGTAATGTATGTACACAGTGACTGCACCAGCAGAATAGTGAGCGCAGCTCTGGGGTATAATACAGCAGGTAACTCAGGATCAGTAATGTATATACACAGTGATTGCACCAGCAGAATAGTGAGTGCAGCTCTGGAGTATAATATAGGAGGTAACTCAGGATCAGTAATGTAATGTATGTATACAGTGACTGCACCAGCAGAATAGTGAGTGCAGCTCTGGAGTATAATACAGGAGGTAACTCAGGATCAGTATTGTAATGTATGTATACAGTGACTGCACCAGCAGAATAGTGAGTGCAGCTCTGGAGTATAATACAGGAGGTAACTCAGGATCAGTAATGTAATGTATGTTCACAGTGACTGCACCAGCAGAATAGTGAGTGCAGCTCTGGAGTATAATACAGGAGTTAACTCAGTATCAATAATGTAATGTATGTACACAGTGACTGCACCAGCAGAATAGTGAGTGCAGCTCTGGAGTATAATACAGGAGGTAACTCAGGATCAGTAAAGTAATGTATGTACACAGTGACTGCACCAGCAGAATAGTGAGTGCAGCTCTGGAGTATAATACAGGATGTAACTCAGGATCAGTAATGTAATGTATGTACACAGTGACTGCACCAGCAGAATAGTGAGTGCAGCTCTGGAGTATAATACAGGATGTAACTCAGGATCAGTAATGTAATGTATGTATACAGTGACTGCATCAGCAGAATAGTGAGTGCAGCTCTGGAGTATAATACAGGATGTAACTCAGGATCAGTAATGTAATGTATGTATACAGTGACTGCACCAGCAGAATAGTGAGTGCAGCTCTGGAGTATAATACAGGAGGTAACTCAGGATCAGTAATGTAATGTATGTACACAGTGACGGCACCAGCAGGATAGTGAGTGCAGCTCTGGAGTATAATACAGGATGTAACTCAGGATCAGTAATGTAATGTATGTACACAGTGACTGCACCAGCAGAATAGTGAGTGCAGCTCTGGAGTATAATACAGGAGGTAACTCAGGATCAGTAATGTAATGTATGTACACAGTGACTGCACCAGCAGAATAGTGAGTGCAGCTCTGGGGTATAATACAGGAGGTAACTCAGGATCAGTAATGTAATGTATGTACACAGTGACTGCACCAGCAGAATAGTGAGTGCAGCTCTGGAGTATAATACAGGATGTAACTCAGGATCAGTAATGTAATGTATGTATACAGTGACTGCACCAGCAGAATAGTGAGTGCAGCTCTGGAGTATAATACAGGAGGTATCTCAGGATCAGTAAAGTAATGTATGTACACAGTGACTGCACCAGCAGAATAGTGAGTGCAGCTCTGGAGTATAATAAAGGAGGTAACTCAGGATCAGTAAGGTAATGTATGTACACAGTGACTGCACCAGCAGAATAGTGAGTGCAGCTCTGGAGTATAATACAGGATGTAACTCAGCATCAGTAATGTAATGTATGTACACAGTGACTGCACCAGCAGAATAGTGAGTGCAGCTCTGGAGTATAATACAGGATGTAACTCAGGATCAGTAATGTAATGTATATACACAGTGACTGCACCAGCAGAATAGTGAGTGCAGCTCTGGAATATAATACAGGATGTAACTCAGTATCAGTAATGTAATGTATGTATACAGTGACTGCACCAGCAGAATAGTGAGTGCAGCTCTGGAGTATAATACAGGAGGTAACTCAGGATCAGTAATGTAATTTATGTACACAGTGACTGCACCAGCAGAATAGTGAGTGCAGCTCTGGGGTATAATATAGGATGTAACTCAGGATCAGTAATGTAATGTATATACACAGTGACTGCACCAGCAGAATAGTGAGCGCAGCTCTGGGGTATAATACAGGAGGTAACTCAGGATCAGTAATGTAATGTATATACACAGTGACTGCACCAGCAGAATAGTGAGTGCAGCTCTGGAGTATAATACAGGAGGTAACTCAGGATCAGTAATGTAATGTATGTATACAGTGACTGCACCAGCAGAATAGTGAGTGCAGCTCTGGAGTATAATACAGGATGTAACTCAGGATCAGTAATGTAATGTATGTACACAGTGACTGCACCAGCAGAATAGTGAGTGCAGCTCTGGAGTATAATACAGGATGTAACTCAGGATCAGTAATGTAATGTATGTACACAGTGACTGCACCAGCAGAATAGTGAGTGCAGCTCTGGGGTATAATATAGGATGTAACTCAGGATCAGTAATGTAATGTATATACACAGTCACTGCACCAGCAGAATAGTGAGCGCAGCTCTGGGGTATAATACAGGAGGTAACTCAGGATCAGTAATGTAATGTATATACACAGTGACTGCACCAGCAGAATAGTGAGTGCAGCTCTGGAGTATAATACAGGAGGTAACTCAGGATCAGTAATGTAATGTATGTACACAGTGACTGCACCAGCAGAATAGTGAGCGCAGCTCTGGGGTATAATACAGGATGTAACTCAGGATCAGTAATGGAATGTATATACACAGTGACTGCACCAGCAGAATAGTGAGTGCAGCTCTGGAGTATAATACAGGATGTAACTCAGGATCAGTAATGTAATGTATGTACACAGTGACTGCACCAGCAGAATAGTGAGTGCAGCTCTGGAGTATAATACAGGAGGTAACTCAGGATCAGTAATGTAATGTATGTATACAGTGACTGCACCAGCAGAATAGTGAGTGCAGCTCTGGAGTATAATACAGGAGGTAACTCAGGATCAGTAATGTAATGTATGTATACAGTGACTGCACCAGCAGAATAGTGAGTGCAGCTCTGGAGTATAATACAGGAGGTAACTCAGGATCAGTAATGTAATGTATGTACACAGTGACTGCACCAGCAGAATAGTGAGTGCAGCTCTGGAGTATAATACAGGATGTAACTCAGGATCAGTAATGTAATGTATGTACACAGTGACTGCACCAGCAGAATAGTGAGTGCAGCTCTGGAGTATAATACAGGATGTAACTCAGGATCAGTAATGTAATGTATGTACACAGTGACTGCACCAGCAGAATAGTGAGTGCAGCTCTGGAGTATAATACAGGAGGTAACTCAGGATCACTAATGTAATGTATATACACAGTGACTGCACCAGCAGAATAGTGAGTGCAGCTCTGGAGTATAATACAGGATGTAACTCAGGATCAGTAATGTAATGTATGTATACAGTGACTGCACAAGCAGAATAGTGAGTGCAGCTCTGGAGTATAATACAGGAGGTAACTCAGGATCAGTAATGTAATGTATGTACACAGTGACTGCACCAGCAGACTAGTGAGTGCAGCTCTGGAGTATAATACAGGATTTAACTCAGGATCAGTAATGTAATGTATGTACACAGTGACTGCACCAGCAGAATAGTGAGTGCAGCTCTGGGGTATAATATAGGATGTAACTCAGGATCAGTAATGTAATGTATGTACACAGTGACTGCACCAGCAGAATAGTGAGCGCAGCTCTGGGGTATAATACAGCAGGTAACTCAGGATCAGTAATGTAATGTATATACACAGTGACTGCACCAGCAGAATAGTGAGTGCAGCTCTGGAGTATAATATAGGAGGTAACTCAGGATCAGTAATGTAATGTATGTATACAGTGACTGCACCATCAGAATAGTGAGTGCAGCTCTGGAGTATAATACAGGATGTAACTCAGGATCAGTATTGTAATGTATGTATACAGTGACTGCACCAGCAGAATAGTGAGTGCAGCTCTGGAGTATAATAAAGGAGGTAAATCAGGATCAGTAATGTAATGTATGTTCACAGTGACTGCACCAGCAGAATAGTGAGTGCAGCTCTGGAGTATAATACAGGAGTTAATTCAGGATCAATAATGTAATGTATGTACACAGTGACTGCACCAGCAGAATAGTGAGTGCAGCTCTGGAGTATAATACAGGAGGTAACTCAGGATCAGTAATGTAATGTATGTACACAGTGACTGCACCAGCAGAATAGTGAGTGCAGCTCTGGAGTATAATACCGGATGTAACTCAGGATCAGTAATGTAATGTATGTACACAGTGACTGCACCAGCAGAATAGTGAGTGCAGCTCTGGAGTATAATACAGGATGTAACTCAGGATCAGTAATGTAATGTATGTACACAGTGACTGCACCAGCAGAATAGTGAGTGCAGCTCTGGAGTATAATACAGGATGTAACTCAGGATCAGTAATGTAATGTATGTACACAGTGACTGCACCAGCAGAATAGTGAGTGCAGCTCTGGAGTATAATACAGGATGTAACTCAGGATCAGTAATGTAATGTATGTACACAGTGACTGCACCAGCAGAATAGTGAGTGCAGCTCTGGGGCATAATATAGGATGTAACTCAGGATCAGTAATGTAATGTATGTACACAGTGACTGCACCAGCAGAATAGTGAGTGCAGCTCTGGAGTATAATACAGGAGGTAACTCAGGATCAGTAATGTAATGTATGTATACAGTGACTGCACCAGCAGAATAGTGAGTGCAGCTCTGGAGTATAATACAGGAGGTAACTCAGGATCAGTATTGTAATGTATGTAAACAGTGACTGCACCAGCAGAATAGTGAGTGCAGCTCTGGAGTATAATACAGGATGTAACTCAGGATCAGTAATGTAATGTATGTACACAGTGACTGAACCAGCAGAATAGTGAGTGCAGCTCTGGAGTATAATACAGGATGTAACTCAGGATCAGTAATGTAATGTATGTACACAGTGACTGCACCAGCAGAATAGTGAGTGCAGCTCTGGAGTATAATACAGGATGTAACTCAGGATCAGTAATGTTATGTATGTACACAGTGACTGCACCAGCAGAATAGTGAGTGCAGCTCTGGAGTATAATACAGGATGTAACTCAGGATCAGTAATGTAATGTATGTACACAGTGACTGCACCAGCAGAATAGTGAGTGCAGCTCTGGAGTATAATACAGGAGGTAACTCAGGATCAGTAATGTAATGTATGTACACAGTGACTGCACCAGCAGAATAGTGAGTGCAGCTCTGGAGTATAATACAGAAGGTAACTCAGGATCAGTAATGTAATGTATGTACACAGTGACTGCACCAGCAGAATAGTGAGTGCAGCTCTGGAGTATAATACAGGAGGTAACTCAGGATCAGTAATGTAATGTATGTACACAGTGACTGCACCAGCAGAATAGTGAGTGCAGCTCTGGAGTATAATACAGGAGGTAACTCAGGATCAGTAATGTAATGTATGTACACAGTGACTGCTCCAGCAGAATAGTGAGTGCAGCTCTGGGGTATAATACAGGATGTAACTCAGAATCAGTAATGTAATGTATGTACACAGTGACTGCACCAGCAGAATAGTGAGTGCAGCTCTGGAGTATAATACAGGAGGTAACTCAGGATCAGTAATGTAATGTATGTACACAGTGACTGCACCAGCAGAATAGTGAGTGCAGCTCTGGGGTATAATACAGGATGTAACTCAGGATCAGTAATGTAATATATGTACACAGTGACTGCACCAGCAGAATAGTGAGTGCAGCTCTGGAGTATAATACAGAAGGTAACTCAGGATCAGTAATGTAATGTATGTACACTGTGACTGCACCAGCAGAATAGTGAGTGCAGCTCTGGAGTATAATACAGGAGGTAACTCAGGATCAGTAATGTAATGTATGTACACAGTGACTGCACCAGCAGAATAGTGAGTGCAGCTCTGGAGTATAATACAGGAGGTAACTCAGGATCAGTAATGTAATGTATGTACACAGTGACTGCTCCAGCAGAATAGTGAGTGCAGCTCTGGGGTATAATACAGGATGTAACTCAGAATCAGTAATGTAATGTATGTACACAGTGACTGCACCAGCAGAATAGTGAGTGCAGCTCTGGAGTATAATACAGGAGGTAACTCAGGATCAGTAATGTAATGTATGTACACAGTGACTGCACCAGCAGAATAGTGAGTGCAGCTCTGGGGTATAATACAGGATGTAACTCAGGATCAGTAATGTAATGTATGTACACAGTGACTGCACCAGCAGAATAGTGAGTGCAGCTCTGGAGTATAATACAGAAGGTAACTCAGGATCAGTAATGTAATGTATGTACACTGTGACTGCACCAGCAGAATAGTGAGTGCAGCTCTGGAGTATAATACAGGAGGTAACTCAGGATCAGTAATGTAATGTATGTACACAGTGACTGCACCAGCAGAATAGTGAGTGCAGCTCTGGAGTATAATACAGGATGTAACTCAGGATCAGTAATGTAATGTATGTACACAGTGACTGCACCAGCAGAATAGTAAGTGCAGCTCTGAAGTATAATACAGGATATAACTCAGGATCAGAAATGTAATGTATGTACACAGTGACTGCACCAGCAGAATAGTGAGTGCAGCTCTGGAGTATAATACAGGATGTAACTCAGGATCAGTAATGTAATGTATATACACAGTGACTGCACCAGCAGAATAGTGAGTGCAGCTCTGGGGTATAATACAGGATGTAACTCAGAATCAGTAATGTAATGTATGTACACAGTGACTGCCCCAGCAGAATAGTGAGTGCAGCTCTGGAGTATAATACAGGATGTAACTCAGGATCAGTAATGTAATGTATGTACACAGAGACTGCACCAGCAGAATAGTGAGTGCAGCTCTGGAGTATAATACAGGATGTAACTCAGGATCAGTAATGTAATGTATGTACACAGTGACTGCACCAGCAGAATAGTGAGTGCAGCTCTGGGGTATAATACAGGATGTAACTCAGGATCAGTAATGTAATGTATGTACACAGTGACTGCACCAGCAGAATAGTGAGTGCAGCTCTGGAGTATAATACAGGAGGTAACTCAGAATCAGTAATGTAATGTATGTACACAGTGACTGCACCAGCAGAATAGTGAGTGCAGCTCTGGAGTATAATACAGGATGTAACTCAGGATTAGTATTGTAATGTATGTACACAGTGACTGCACCATCAGAATAGTGAGTGCAGCTCTGGGGTATAATACAGGATGTAACTCAGAATCAGTAATGTAATGTATGTACACAGTGACTGCACCAGCAGAATAGTGAGTGCAGCTCTGGAGTATAATACAGGATGTCACTCAGGATCAGTAATGTAATGTATGTACACAGTGACTGCACCAGCAGAATAGTGAGTGCAGCTCTGGAGTATAATACAGGATGTAACTCAGGATCAGTAATGTAATGTATGTACACAGTGACTGCACCAGCAGAATAATGAGTGCAGCTCTGGAGTATAATACAGGATGTAACTCAGGATCAGTAATGTAATGTATGTACACAGTGACTGCTCCAGCAGAATAGTGAGTGCAGCTCTGGGGTATAATACAGGATGTAACTCAGAATCAGTAATGTAATGTATGTACACAGTGACTGCACCAGCAGAATAGTGAGTGCAGCTCTGGAGTATAATACAGGATGTAACTCAGGATCAGTAATGTAATGTATGTACACAGTGACTGCACCAGCAGAATAGTGAGCGTAGCTCTGGAGTATAATACAGGAGGTAACCCAGGATCAGTAATGTAATGTATGTACACAGTGACTACACCAGCAGAATAGTGAGTGCAGCTCTGGAGTATAATACAGGATGTAACTCAGGATCAGTAATGTAATGTATATACAAAGTGACTGCACCAGCAGAATAGTGAGTGCAGCTCTGGGGTATAATACAGGATGTAACTCAGAATCAGTAATGTAATGTATGTACACTGTGACTGCACCAGCTGAATAGTGAGTGCAGCTCTGGGGTATAATACAGGATGTAACTCAGGATCAGTAATGTAATGTATGTACACAGTGACTGCACCAGCAGAATAGTGAGTGCAGCTCTGGGGTATAATACAGGATGTAACTCAGAATAGGTAATGCAATGTATGTACACAGTGACTGCACCAGCAGAATAGTGAGTGCAGCTCTGGAGTATAATACAGGATGTAACTCAGGATCAGTAATGTAATGTATGTACACAGTGACTGCACCAGCAGAATAGTGAGTGCAGCTCTGGAGTATAATACAGGATGTAACTCAGGATCAGTAATGTAATGTATGTACACAGTGACTGCACCAGCAGAATAGTGAGTGCAGCTCTGGAGTATAATACAGGATGTAACTCAGGATCAGTAATGTATGTACACAGTGACTGAACCAGCAGAATAGTGAGTACAGCTCTGGAGTATAATACAGGATGTAATTCAGGATCAGTAATGTAATGTATGTACACAGTGACTGCACCAGCAGAATAGAGAGTGCAGCTCTGGAGTATAATACAGGATGTAACTCAGGATCAGTAATGTATGTACACAGTGACTGCACCAGCAGAATAGTGAGTACAGCTCTGGAGTATAATACAGGATGAAACTCAGGATCAGTAATGTATGTACACAGTGACTGCACCAGCAGAATAGTGAGTGCAGCTCTGGGGTATAATACAGGATGTAACTCAGGATCAATAATGTAATGTATGTACACAGTGACTGCACCAGCAGAATAGTGAGTGCAGCTCTGGAGTATAATACAGGATGTAACTCAGGATCAGTAATGTATGTACACAGTGACTGCACCAGCAGAATAGTGAGTACAGCTCTGGAGTATAATACAGGATGAAACTCAGGATCAGTAATGTATGTACACAGTGACTGCACCAGCAGAATAGTGAGTGCAGCTCTGGGGTATAATACAGGATGTAACTCAGGATCAATAATGTAATGTATGTACACAGTGACTGCACCAGCAGAATAGTGAGTTCAGCTCTGGAGTATAATACAGGATGTAACTCAGAATCAGTAATGTAATGTATGTACACAGTGACAACACCAGCAGAATAGTGAGTGCAGCTCTGGGGTATAATACAGGAGGTAACTCAGGATCAGTAATGTAATGTATGTACACAGTGACTGCACCAGCAGAATAGTGAGTGCAGCTCTGGGGTATAATACAGGATGTAACTCAGGATCAGTAATGTAATGTATGTACACAGTGACTGCAGCAGCAGAATAGTGAGTGCAGCTCTGGGGTATAATACAGGATGTAATTCAGGATCAGTAATGTAATGTATGTACACAGTGACTGCACCAGCAGAATAGTGAGTGCAGCTCTGGAGTATAATACAGGATGTAACTCAGGATCAGTAATGTATGTACACAGTGACTGCACCAGCAGAATAGTGAGTGCAGCTCTGGAGCATAATACAGGATGTAACTCAGGATCAGTAATGTAATGTATGTACACAGTGACTGCACCAGCAGAATAGTGAGTGCAGCTCTGGGGTATAATACAGGATGTAACTCAGGATCAGTAATGTAATGTATGTACACAGTGACTGCACCAGCAGGATAGTGAGTGCAGCTCTGGAGTATAATACAGGAGGTAACTCAGGATCAGTAATGTAATGTATGTACACAGTGACTGCACCAGCAGAATAGTGAGTGCAGCTCTGAAGTATAATACAGGATATAACTCAGGATCAGAAATGTAATGTATGTACACAGTGACTGCACCAGCAGAATAGTGAGTGCAGCTCTGGGGTATAATACAGGATGTAACTCAGGATCAGTAATGTAATGTATGTACACAGTGACTGCACCAGCTGAATAGTGAGTGCAGCTCTGGAGTATAATACAGGATGTAACTCAGGATCAGTAATGTAATGTATGTACACAGTGACTGCACCAGCAGAATAGTGAGTGCAGCTCTGGAGTATAATACAGGATGTAACTCAGGATCAGTAATGTATGTACACAGTGACTTCACCAGCAGAATAGTGAGTGCAGCTCTGGAGTATAATACAGGAGGTAACTCAGGATCAGTAATGTAATGTATGTACACAGTGACTGCACCAGCAGAATAGTGAGTGCAGCTCTGGAGTATAATACAGGGTGTAACTCAGGATCAGTAATGTAATGTATGTACACAGTGACTGCACCAGCAGAATAGTGAGTGCAGCTCTGAAGTATAATACAGGATATAACTCAGGATCAGTAATGTAATGTATGTACACAGTAACTGCACCAGCAGAATAGTGAGTGCAGCTCTGGAGTATAATACAGGAGGTAACTCAGGATCAGTAATGTAATGTATGTACACAGTGACTGCACCAGCAGAATAGTGAGTGCAGCTCTGGAGTATAATACAGGGTGTAACTCAGGATCAGTAATGTAATGTATGTACACAGTGACTGCACCAGCAGAATAGTGAGTGCAGCTCTGGAGTATAATACAGGGTGTAACTCAGGATCAGTAATGTAATGTATGTACACAGTGACTGCACCAGCAGAATAGTGAGTGCAGCTCTGGAGTATAATACAGGATGTAACTCAGGATCAGTAATGTAATGTATGTACACAGTAACTGCACCAACAGAATAGTGAGTGCAGCTCTGAAGTATAATACAGGATATAACTCAGGATCAGAAATGTAATGTATGTACACAGTGACTACACCAGCAGAATAGTGAGTGCAGCTCTGGAGTATAATACAGGAGGTAACTCAGGATCAGTAATGTAATGTATGTACACAGTGACTGCACCAGCAGAATAGTGAGTGCAGCTCTGGAGTATAATACAGGAGGTAACTCAGGATCAGTAATGTAATGTATGTACACATTGACTTCACCAGCAGAATAGTGAGTGCAGCTCTGGAGTATAATACAGGATGTAACTCAGGATCAGTAATGTAATGTATGTACACAGTGACTGCACCAGCAGAATAGTGAGTGCAGCTGTGGAGTATAATACAGGATGTAACTCAGGATCAGTAATGTAATGTATGTACACAGTGACTGCACCAGCAGAATAGTGAATGCAGCTCTGGAGTATAATACAGGAGGTAACTCAGGATCAGTAATGTAATGTATGTACACAGTGACTGCACCAGCAGAATAGTGAGTGCAGCTCTGGGTATAATACAGAATGTAACTCAGGATCAGTAATGTAATGTATGTACACAGTGACTGCACCAGCAGAATAGTGAGTGCAGCTCTGGAGTATAATACAGGATGTAACTCAGGATCAGTAATGTAATGTATATACACAGTGACTGCACCAGCAGAATAGTGAGTGCAGCTCTGGGGTATAATACAGGATGTAACTCAGAATCAGTAATGTAATGTATGTACACAGTGACTGCACCAGCTGAATAGTGAGTGCAGCTCTGGGGTATAATACAGGATGTAACTCAGGATCAGTAATGTAATGTATGTACACAGTGACTGCACCAGCAGAATAGTGAGTGCAGCTCTGGGGTATAATACAGGAGGTAACTCAGGATCAGTAATATAATGTATGTACACAGTGACTGCACCAGCAGAATAGTGAGTGCAGCTCTGGAGTATAATACAGGAGGTAACTCAGGATCAGTAATGTAATGTATGTACACAGTGACTGCACCAGCAGAATAGTGAGTGCAGCTCTGGGGTATAATACAGGATATAACTCAGGATCAGTAATGTAATGTATGTACACAGTGACTGCACCAGCAGAATAGTGAGTGCAGCTCTGGAGTATAATACAGGATGTAACTCAGGATCAGTAATGTAATGTATGTACACAGTGACTGCACCAGCAGAATAGTGAGTGCTGCTCTGGGGTATAATACAGGATGTAACTCAGAATCAGTAATGTAATGTATGTACACAGTGACTGCACCAGGAGAATAGTGAGTGCAGCTCTGGGGTATAATACAGGATATAACTCAGGATCAGTAATGTAATGTATGTACACAGTGACTGCACCAGCAGAATAGTGAGTGCAGCTCTGGAGTATAATACAGGATGTAACTCAGGATCAGTAATGTAATGTATGTACACTGTGACTGCACCAGCAGAATAGTGAGTGCAGCTCTGGAGTATAATACAGGATGTAACTCAGGATCAGTAATGTAATGTATGTACACTGTGACTGCACCAGCAGAATAGTGAGTGCAGCTCTGGAGTATAATACAGGATGTAACACAGGATCAGTAATGTAATGTATGTACACAGTGACTGCACCAGCAGAATAGTGAGTGCAGCTCTGGGGTATAATACAGGATGTAACTCAGGATCAGTAATGTAATGTATGTACACAGTGACTGCACCAGCAGAATAGTGAGTGCAGCTCTGGGGTATAATACAGGATGTAACTCAGAATCAGTAATGTAATGTATGTACACAGTGACTGCACCAGCAGAATAGTGAGTGCAGCTCTGGAGTATAATACAGGATGTAACTCAGAATCGGTAATGCAATGTATGTACACAGTGACTGCACCAGCAGAATAGTGAGTGCAGCTCTGGAGTATAATACAGGATGTAACTCAGGATCAGTAATGTAATGTATGTACACAGTGACTGCACCAGCAGAATAGTGAGTGCAGCTCTGGAGTATAATACAGGAGGTAACTCAGGATCAGTAATGTAATGTATGTACACAGTGACTGCACCAGCAGAATAGTGAGTGCAGCTCTGGAGTATAATACAGGATGTAACTCAGGATCAGTAATGTAATGTATGTACACGGTGACCGCACCAGCAGAATAGTGAGTGTAGCTCTGGAGTATAATACAGGATGTAACTCAGGATCAGTAATGTAATGTATGTATACAGTGACTGCACCAGCAGAATAGTGAGTGCAGCTCTGGGGTATAATACAGGAGGTAACTCAGGATCAGTAATGTAATGTATGCACACAGTGACTGCACCAGCAGAATAGTGAGTGCAGCTCTGGGGTATAATACAGGATGTAACTCAGGATCAGTAATGTAATGTATGTACACAGTGACTGCACCAGCAGAATAGTGAGTGCAGCTCTGGAGTATAATACAGGATGTAACTCAGGATCAGTAATGTAATGTATGTACACAGTGACTTCACCAGCAGAATAGAGAGTGCAGCTCTGGAGTATAATGCAGGATGTAACTCAGGATCAGTAATGTAATGTATGTATACAGTGACTGCACCAGCAGAATAGTGAGTGCAGCTCTGGGGATATAATACAGGATGTAACTCAGGATCAGTAATGTAATGTATGTACACAGTGACTGCACCTCAGAATAGTGAGTGCAGCTCTGGAGTGTAATACAGGATGTAACTCAGGATCAGTAATGTAATGTATGTACACAGTGACTGCACCAGCAGAATAGTGAGTACAGCTCTGGAGTATAATACAGGATGTAACTCAGGATCAGTAATGTAATGTATGTGCACAGTGACTGCACCAGCAGAATAGTGAGTGCAGCTCTGGGGTATAATATAGGATGTAACTCAGGATCAGTAATGTAATGTATATACACAGTGACTGCACCAGCAGAATAGTGAGCGCAGCTCTGGGGTATAATACAGGAGGTAACTCAGGATCAGTAAAGTAATGTATGTACACAGTGACTGCACCAGCAGAATAGTGAGTGCAGCTCTGGAGTATAATACAGGATGTAACTCAGGATCAGTAATGTAATGTATGTACACAGTGACTGCACCAGCAGAATAGTGAGTGCAGCTCTGGAGTATAATACAGGATGTAACTCAGGATCAGTAATGTAATGTATGTATACAGTGACTGCATCAGCAGAATAGTGAGTGCAGCTCTGGAGTATAATACAGGATGTAACTCAGGATCAGTAATGTAATGTATGTATACAGTGACTGCACCAGCAGAATAGTGAGTGCAGCTCTGGAGTATAATACAGGAGGTAACTCAGGATCAGTAATGTAATGTATGTACACAGTGACGGCACCAGCAGGATAGTGAGTGCAGCTCTGGAGTATAATACAGGATGTAACTCAGGATCAGTAATGTAATGTATGTACACAGTGACTGCACCAGCAGAATAGTGAGTGCAGCTCTGGAGTATAATACAGGAGGTAACTCAGGATCAGTAATGTAATGTATGTACACAGTGACTGCACCAGCAGAATAGTGAGTGCAGCTCTGGGGTATAATACAGGAGGTAACTCAGGATCAGTAATGTAATGTATGTACACAGTGACTGCACCAGCAGAATAGTGAGTGCAGCTCTGGAGTATAATACAGGATGTAACTCAGGATCAGTAATGTAATGTATGTACACAGTGACTGCACCAGCAGAATAGTGAGTGCAGCTCTGGAGTATAATACAGGATGTAACTCAGGATCAGTAATGTAATGTATGTATACAGTGACTGCACCAGCAGAATAGTGAGTGCAGCTCTGGAGTATAATACAGGATGTAACTCAGGATCAGTAATGTAATGTATGTATACAGTGACTGCACCAGCAGAATAGTGAGTGCAGCTCTGGAGTATAATACAGGATGTAACTCAGGATCAGTAATGTAATGTATGTATACAGTGACTGCACCAGCAGAATAGTGAGTGCAGCTCTGGAGTATAATACAGGATGTAACTCAGGATCAGTAATGTAATGTATGTATACAGTGACTGCACCAGCAGAATAGTGAGTGCAGCTCTGGAGTATAATACAGGATGTAACTCAGGATCAGTAATGTAATGTATGTACACAGTGACTGCACCAGCAGAATAGTGAGTGCAGCTCTGGAGTATAATACAGGAGGTAACTCAGGATCAGTAATGTAATGTATGTACACAGTGACTGCACCAGCAGAATAGTGAGTGCAGCTCTGGAGTATAATACAGGATGTAACTCAGCATCAGTAATGTAATGTATGTACACAGTGACTGCACCAGCAGAATAGTGAGTGCAGCTCTGGAGTATAATACAGGATGTAACTCAGGATCAGTAACGTAATGTATATACACAGTGACTGCACCAGCAGAATAGTGAGTGCAGCTCTGGAATATAATACAGGATGTAACTCAGTATCAGTAATGTAATGTATGTATACAGTGACTGCACCAGCAGAATAGTGAGTGCAGCTCTGGAGTATAATACAGGAGGTAACTCAGGATCAGTAATGTAATTTATGTACACAGTGACTGCACCAGCAGAATAGTGAGTGCAGCTCTGGGGTATAATATAGGATGTAACTCAGGATCAGTAATGTAATGTATATACACAGTGACTGCACCAGCAGAATAGTGAGCGCAGCTCTGGGGTATAATACAGGAGGTAACTCAGGATCAGTAATGTAATGTATATACACAGTGACTGCACCAGCAGAATAGTGAGTGCAGCTCTGGAGTATAATACAGGAGGTAACTCAGGATCAGTAATGTAATGTATGTATACAGTGACTGCACCAGCAGAATAGTGAGTGCAGCTCTGGAGTATAATACAGGATGTAACTCAGGATCAGTAATGTAATGTATGTACACAGTGACTGCACCAGCAGAATAGTGAGTGCAGCTCTGGAGTATAATTCAGGATGTAACTCAGGATCAGTAATGTAATGTATGTACACAGTGACTGCACCAGCAGAATAGTGAGTGCAGCTCTGGGGTATAATATAGGATGTAACTCAGGATCAGTAATGTAATGTATATACACAGTGACTGCACCAGCAGAATAGTGAGCGCAGCTCTGGGGTATAATACAGGAGGTAACTCAGGATCAGTAATGTAATGTATATACACAGTGACTGCACCAGCAGAATAGTGAGTGCAGCTCTGGAGTATAATACAGGAGGTAACTCAGGATCAGTAATGTAATGTATGTATACAGTGACTGCACCAGCAGAATAGTGAGTGCAGCTCTGGAGTATAATACAGGAGGTAACTCAGGATCAGTAATGTAACGTATGTATACAGTGACTGCACCAGCAGAATAGTGAGTGCAGCTCTGGAGTATAATACAGGAGGTAACTCAGGATCAGTAATGTAATGTATGTACACAGTGACTGCACCAGCAGAATAGTGAGTGCAGCTCTGGAGTATAATACAGGATGTAACTCAGGATCAGTAATGTAATGTATGTACACAGTGACTGCACCAGCAGAATAGTGAGTGCAGCTCTGGAGTATAATACAGGATGTAACTCAGGATCAGTAATGTAATGTATGTACACAGTGACTGCACCAGCAGAATAGTGAGCGCAGCTCTGGGGTATAATACAGCAGGTAACTCAGGATCAGTAATGTATATACACAGTGATTGCACCAGCAGAATAGTGAGTGCAGCTCTGGAGTATAATATAGGAGGTAACTCAGGATCAGTAATGTAATGTATGTATACAGTGACTGCACCAGCAGAATAGTGAGTGCAGCTCTGGAGTATAATACAGGAGGTAACTCAGGATCAGTATTGTAATGTATGTATACAGTGACTGCACCAGCAGAATAGTGAGTGCAGCTCTGGAGTATAATACAGGAGGTAACTCAGGATCAGTAATGTAATGTATGTTCACAGTGACTGCACCAGCAGAATAGTGAGTGCAGCTCTGGAGTATAATACAGGAGTTAACTCAGTATCAATAATGTAATGTATGTACACAGTGACTGCACCAGCAGAATAGTGAGTGCAGCTCTGGAGTATAATACAGGAGGTAACTCAGGATCAGTAAAGTAATGTATGTACACAGTGACTGCACCAGCAGAATAGTGAGTGCAGCTCTGGAGTATAATACAGGATGTAACTCAGGATCAGTAATGTAATGTATGTACACAGTGACTGCACCAGCAGAATAGTGAGTGCAGCTCTGGAGTATAATACAGGATGTAACTCAGGATCAGTAATGTAATGTATGTATACAGTGACTGCATCAGCAGAATAGTGAGTGCAGCTCTGGAGTATAATACAGGATGTAACTCAGGATCAGTAATGTAATGTATGTATACAGTGACTGCACCAGCAGAATAGTGAGTGCAGCTCTGGAGTATAATACAGGAGGTAACTCAGGATCAGTAATGTAATGTATGTACACAGTGACGGCACCAGCAGGATAGTGAGTGCAGCTCTGGAGTATAATACAGGATGTAACTCAGGATCAGTAATGTAATGTATGTACACAGTGACTGCACCAGCAGAATAGTGAGTGCAGCTCTGGAGTATAATACAGGAGGTAACTCAGGATCAGTAATGTAATGTATGTACACAGTGACTGCACCAGCAGAATAGTGAGTGCAGCTCTGGGGTATAATACAGGAGGTAACTCAGGATCAGTAATGTAATGTATGTACACAGTGACTGCACCAGCAGAATAGTGAGTGCAGCTCTGGAGTATAATACAGGATGTAACTCAGGATCAGTAATGTAATGTATGTATACAGTGACTGCACCAGCAGAATAGTGAGTGCAGCTCTGGAGTATAATACAGGAGGTATCTCAGGATCAGTAAAGTAATGTATGTACACAGTGACTGCACCAGCAGAATAGTGAGTGCAGCTCTGGAGTATAATAAAGGAGGTAACTCAGGATCAGTAAGGTAATGTATGTACACAGTGACTGCACCAGCAGAATAGTGAGTGCAGCTCTGGAGTATAATACAGGATGTAACTCAGCATCAGTAATGTAATGTATGTACACAGTGACTGCACCAGCAGAATAGTGAGTGCAGCTCTGGAGTATAATACAGGATGTAACTCAGGATCAGTAATGTAATGTATATACACAGTGACTGCACCAGCAGAATAGTGAGTGCAGCTCTGGAATATAATACAGGATGTAACTCAGTATCAGTAATGTAATGTATGTATACAGTGACTGCACCAGCAGAATAGTGAGTGCAGCTCTGGAGTATAATACAGGAGGTAACTCAGGATCAGTAATGTAATTTATGTACACAGTGACTGCACCAGCAGAATAGTGAGTGCAGCTCTGGGGTATAATATAGGATGTAACTCAGGATCAGTAATGTAATGTATATACACAGTGACTGCACCAGCAGAATAGTGAGCGCAGCTCTGGGGTATAATACAGGAGGTAACTCAGGATCAGTAATGTAATGTATATACACAGTGACTGCACCAGCAGAATAGTGAGTGCAGCTCTGGAGTATAATACAGGAGGTAACTCAGGATCAGTAATGTAATGTATGTATACAGTGACTGCACCAGCAGAATAGTGAGTGCAGCTCTGGAGTATAATACAGGATGTAACTCAGGATCAGTAATGTAATGTATGTACACAGTGACTGCACCAGCAGAATAGTGAGTGCAGCTCTGGAGTATAATACAGGATGTAACTCAGGATCAGTAATGTAATGTATGTACACAGTGACTGCACCAGCAGAATAGTGAGTGCAGCTCTGGGGTATAATATAGGATGTAACTCAGGATCAGTAATGTAATGTATATACACAGTCACTGCACCAGCAGAATAGTGAGCGCAGCTCTGGGGTATAATACAGGAGGTAACTCAGGATCAGTAATGTAATGTATATACACAGTGACTGCACCAGCAGAATAGTGAGTGCAGCTCTGGAGTATAATACAGGAGGTAACTCAGGATCAGTAATGTAATGTATGTACACAGTGACTGCACCAGCAGAATAGTGAGCGCAGCTCTGGGGTATAATACAGGATGTAACTCAGGATCAGTAATGGAATGTATATACACAGTGACTGCACCAGCAGAATAGTGAGTGCAGCTCTGGAGTATAATACAGGATGTAACTCAGGATCAGTAATGTAATGTATGTACACAGTGACTGCACCAGCAGAATAGTGAGTGCAGCTCTGGAGTATAATACAGGAGGTAACTCAGGATCAGTAATGTAATGTATGTATACAGTGACTGCACCAGCAGAATAGTGAGTGCAGCTCTGGAGTATAATACAGGAGGTAACTCAGGATCAGTAATGTAATGTATGTATACAGTGACTGCACCAGCAGAATAGTGAGTGCAGCTCTGGAGTATAATACAGGAGGTAACTCAGGATCAGTAATGTAATGTATGTACACAGTGACTGCACCAGCAGAATAGTGAGTGCAGCTCTGGAGTATAATACAGGATGTAACTCAGGATCAGTAATGTAATGTATGTACACAGTGACTGCACCAGCAGAATAGTGAGTGCAGCTCTGGAGTATAATACAGGATGTAACTCAGGATCAGTAATGTAATGTATGTACACAGTGACTGCACCAGCAGAATAGTGAGTGCAGCTCTGGAGTATAATACAGGAGGTAACTCAGGATCACTAATGTAATGTATATACACAGTGACTGCACCAGCAGAATAGTGAGTGCAGCTCTGGAGTATAATACAGGATGTAACTCAGGATCAGTAATGTAATGTATGTATACAGTGACTGCACAAGCAGAATAGTGAGTGCAGCTCTGGAGTATAATACAGGAGGTAACTCAGGATCAGTAATGTAATGTATGTACACAGTGACTGCACCAGCAGACTAGTGAGTGCAGCTCTGGAGTATAATACAGGATTTAACTCAGGATCAGTAATGTAATGTATGTACACAGTGACTGCACCAGCAGAATAGTGAGTGCAGCTCTGGGGTATAATATAGGATGTAACTCAGGATCAGTAATGTAATGTATGTACACAGTGACTGCACCAGCAGAATAGTGAGCGCAGCTCTGGGGTATAATACAGCAGGTAACTCAGGATCAGTAATGTAATGTATATACACAGTGACTGCACCAGCAGAATAGTGAGTGCAGCTCTGGAGTATAATATAGGAGGTAACTCAGGATCAGTAATGTAATGTATGTATACAGTGACTGCACCAGCAGAATAGTGAGTGCAGCTCTGGAGTATAATACAGGATGTAACTCAGGATCAGTATTGTAATGTATGTATACAGTGACTGCACCAGCAGAATAGTGAGTGCAGCTCTGGAGTATAATAAAGGAGGTAAATCAGGATCAGTAATGTAATGTATGTTCACAGTGACTGCACCAGCAGAATAGTGAGTGCAGCTCTGGAGTATAATACAGGAGTTAATTCAGGATCAATAATGTAATGTATGTACACAGTGACTGCACCAGCAGAATAGTGAGTGCAGCTCTGGAGTATAATACAGGAGGTAACTCAGGATCAGTAATGTAATGTATGTACACAGTGACTGCACCAGCAGAATAGTGAGTGCAGCTCTGGAGTATAATACCGGATGTAACTCAGGATCAGTAATGTAATGTATGTACACAGTGACTGCACCAGCAGAATAGTGAGTGCAGCTCTGGAGTATAATACAGGATGTAACTCAGGATCAGTAATGTAATGTATGTACACAGTGACTGCACCAGCAGAATAGTGAGTGCAGCTCTGGAGTATAATACAGGATGTAACTCAGGATCAGTAATGTAATGTATGTACACAGTGACTGCACCAGCAGAATAGTGAGTGCAGCTCTGGAGTATAATACAGGATGTAACTCAGGATCAGTAATGTAATGTATGTACACAGTGACTGCACCAGCAGAATAGTGAGTGCAGCTCTGGGGCATAATATAGGATGTAACTCAGGATCAGTAATGTAATGTATGTACACAGTGACTGCACCAGCAGAATAGTGAGTGCAGCTCTGGAGTATAATACAGGAGGTAACTCAGGATCAGTAATGTAATGTATGTATACAGTGACTGCACCAGCAGAATAGTGAGTGCAGCTCTGGAGTATAATACAGGAGGTAACTCAGGATCAGTATTGTAATGTATGTAAACAGTGACTGCACCAGCAGAATAGTGAGTGCAGCTCTGGAGTATAATACAGGATGTAACTCAGGATCAGTAATGTAATGTATGTACACAGTGACTGAACCAGCAGAATAGTGAGTGCAGCTCTGGAGTATAATACAGGATGTAACTCAGGATCAGTAATGTAATGTATGTACACAGTGACTGCACCAGCAGAATAGTGAGTGCAGCTCTGGAGTATAATACAGGATGTAACTCAGGATCAGTAATGTTATGTATGTACACAGTGACTGCACCAGCAGAATAGTGAGTGCAGCTCTGGAGTATAATACAGGATGTAACTCAGGATCAGTAATGTAATGTATGTACACAGTGACTGCACCAGCAGAATAGTGAGTGCAGCTCTGGAGTATAATACAGGAGGTAACTCAGGATCAGTAATGTAATGTATGTACACAGTGACTGCACCAGCAGAATAGTGAGTGCAGCTCTGGAGTATAATACAGAAGGTAACTCAGGATCAGTAATGTAATGTATGTACACAGTGACTGCACCAGCAGAATAGTGAGTGCAGCTCTGGAGTATAATACAGGAGGTAACTCAGGATCAGTAATGTAATGTATGTACACAGTGACTGCACCAGCAGAATAGTGAGTGCAGCTCTGGAGTATAATACAGGAGGTAACTCAGGATCAGTAATGTAATGTATGTACACAGTGACTGCTCCAGCAGAATAGTGAGTGCAGCTCTGGGGTATAATACAGGATGTAACTCAGAATCAGTAATGTAATGTATGTACACAGTGACTGCACCAGCAGAATAGTGAGTGCAGCTCTGGAGTATAATACAGGAGGTAACTCAGGATCAGTAATGTAATGTATGTACACAGTGACTGCACCAGCAGAATAGTGAGTGCAGCTCTGGGGTATAATACAGGATGTAACTCAGGATCAGTAATGTAATATATGTACACAGTGACTGCACCAGCAGAATAGTGAGTGCAGCTCTGGAGTATAATACAGAAGGTAACTCAGGATCAGTAATGTAATGTATGTACACTGTGACTGCACCAGCAGAATAGTGAGTGCAGCTCTGGAGTATAATACAGGAGGTAACTCAGGATCAGTAATGTAATGTATGTACACAGTGACTGCACCAGCAGAATAGTGAGTGCAGCTCTGGAGTATAATACAGGAGGTAACTCAGGATCAGTAATGTAATGTATGTACACAGTGACTGCTCCAGCAGAATAGTGAGTGCAGCTCTGGGGTATAATACAGGATGTAACTCAGAATCAGTAATGTAATGTATGTACACAGTGACTGCACCAGCAGAATAGTGAGTGCAGCTCTGGAGTATAATACAGGAGGTAACTCAGGATCAGTAATGTAATGTATGTACACAGTGACTGCACCAGCAGAATAGTGAGTGCAGCTCTGGGGTATAATACAGGATGTAACTCAGGATCAGTAATGTAATGTATGTACACAGTGACTGCACCAGCAGAATAGTGAGTGCAGCTCTGGAGTATAATACAGAAGGTAACTCAGGATCAGTAATGTAATGTATGTACACTGTGACTGCACCAGCAGAATAGTGAGTGCAGCTCTGGAGTATAATACAGGAGGTAACTCAGGATCAGTAATGTAATGTATGTACACAGTGACTGCACCAGCAGAATAGTGAGTGCAGCTCTGGAGTATAATACAGGATGTAACTCAGGATCAGTAATGTAATGTATGTACACAGTGACTGCACCAGCAGAATAGTAAGTGCAGCTCTGAAGTATAATACAGGATATAACTCAGGATCAGAAATGTAATGTATGTACACAGTGACTGCACCAGCAGAATAGTGAGTGCAGCTCTGGAGTATAATACAGGATGTAACTCAGGATCAGTAATGTAATGTATATACACAGTGACTGCACCAGCAGAATAGTGAGTGCAGCTCTGGGGTATAATACAGGATGTAACTCAGAATCAGTAATGTAATGTATGTACACAGTGACTGCCCCAGCAGAATAGTGAGTGCAGCTCTGGAGTATAATACAGGATGTAACTCAGGATCAGTAATGTAATGTATGTACACAGAGACTGCACCAGCAGAATAGTGAGTGCAGCTCTGGAGTATAATACAGGATGTAACTCAGGATCAGTAATGTAATGTATGTACACAGTGACTGCACCAGCAGAATAGTGAGTGCAGCTCTGGGGTATAATACAGGATGTAACTCAGGATCAGTAATGTAATGTATGTACACAGTGACTGCACCAGCAGAATAGTGAGTGCAGCTCTGGAGTATAATACAGGAGGTAACTCAGAATCAGTAATGTAATGTATGTACACAGTGACTGCACCAGCAGAATAGTGAGTGCAGCTCTGGAGTATAATACAGGATGTAACTCAGGATTAGTATTGTAATGTATGTACACAGTGACTGCACCATCAGAATAGTGAGTGCAGCTCTGGGGTATAATACAGGATGTAACTCAGAATCAGTAATGTAATGTATGTACACAGTGACTGCACCAGCAGAATAGTGAGTGCAGCTCTGGAGTATAATACAGGATGTCACTGAGGATCAGTAATGTAATGTATGTACACAGTGACTGCACCAGCAGAATAGTGAGTGCAGCTCTGGAGTATAATACAGGATGTAACTCAGGATCAGTAATGTAATGTATGTACACAGTGACTGCACCAGCAGAATAATGAGTGCAGCTCTGGAGTATAATACAGGATGTAACTCAGGATCAGTAATGTAATGTATGTACACAGTGACTGCTCCAGCAGAATAGTGAGTGCAGCTCTGGGGTATAATACAGGATGTAACTCAGAATCAGTAATGTAATGTATGTACACAGTGACTGCACCAGCAGAATAGTGAGTGCAGCTCTGGAGTATAATACAGGATGTAACTCAGGATCAGTAATGTAATGTATGTACACAGTGACTGCACCAGCAGAATAGTGAGCGTAGCTCTGGAGTATAATACAGGAGGTAACCCAGGATCAGTAATGTAATGTATGTACACAGTGACTACACCAGCAGAATAGTGAGTGCAGCTCTGGAGTATAATACAGGATGTAACTCAGGATCAGTAATGTAATGTATATACAAAGTGACTGCACCAGCAGAATAGTGAGTGCAGCTCTGGGGTATAATACAGGATGTAACTCAGAATCAGTAATGTAATGTATGTACACTGTGACTGCACCAGCTGAATAGTGAGTGCAGCTCTGGGGTATAATACAGGATGTAACTCAGGATCAGTAATGTAATGTATGTACACAGTGACTGCACCAGCAGAATAGTGAGTGCAGCTCTGGGGTATAATACAGGATGTAACTCAGAATAGGTAATGCAATGTATGTACACAGTGACTGCACCAGCAGAATAGTGAGTGCAGCTCTGGAGTATAATACAGGATGTAACTCAGGATCAGTAATGTAATGTATGTACACAGTGACTGCACCAGCAGAATAGTGAGTGCAGCTCTGGAGTATAATACAGGATGTAACTCAGGATCAGTAATGTAATGTATGTACACAGTGACTGCACCAGCAGAATAGTGAGTGCAGCTCTGGAGTATAATACAGGATGTAACTCAGGATCAGTAATGTATGTACACAGTGACTGAACCAGCAGAATAGTGAGTACAGCTCTGGAGTATAATACAGGATGTAATTCAGGATCAGTAATGTAATGTATGTACACAGTGACTGCACCAGCAGAATAGAGAGTGCAGCTCTGGAGTATAATACAGGATGTAACTCAGGATCAGTAATGTATGTACACAGTGACTGCACCAGCAGAATAGTGAGTACAGCTCTGGAGTATAATACAGGATGAAACTCAGGATCAGTAATGTATGTACACAGTGACTGCACCAGCAGAATAGTGAGTGCAGCTCTGGGGTATAATACAGGATGTAACTCAGGATCAATAATGTAATGTATGTACACAGTGACTGCACCAGCAGAATAGTGAGTGCAGCTCTGGAGTATAATACAGGATGTAACTCAGGATCAGTAATGTATGTACACAGTGACTGCACCAGCAGAATAGTGAGTACAGCTCTGGAGTATAATACAGGATGAAACTCAGGATCAGTAATGTATGTACACAGTGACTGCACCAGCAGAATAGTGAGTGCAGCTCTGGGGTATAATACAGGATGTAACTCAGGATCAATAATGTAATGTATGTACACAGTGACTGCACCAGCAGAATAGTGAGTTCAGCTCTGGAGTATAATACAGGATGTAACTCAGAATCAGTAATGTAATGTATGTACACAGTGACAACACCAGCAGAATAGTGAGTGCAGCTCTGGGGTATAATACAGGAGGTAACTCAGGATCAGTAATGTAATGTATGTACACAGTGACTGCACCAGCAGAATAGTGAGTGCAGCTCTGGGGTATAATACAGGATGTAACTCAGGATCAGTAATGTAATGTATGTACACAGTGACTGCAGCAGCAGAATAGTGAGTGCAGCTCTGGGGTATAATACAGGATGTAATTCAGGATCAGTAATGTAATGTATGTACACAGTGACTGCACCAGCAGAATAGTGAGTGCAGCTCTGGAGTATAATACAGGATGTAACTCAGGATCAGTAATGTATGTACACAGTGACTGCACCAGCAGAATAGTGAGTGCAGCTCTGGAGCATAATACAGGATGTAACTCAGGATCAGTAATGTAATGTATGTACACAGTGACTGCACCAGCAGAATAGTGAGTGCAGCTCTGGGGTATAATACAGGATGTAACTCAGGATCAGTAATGTAATGTATGTACACAGTGACTGCACCAGCAGGATAGTGAGTGCAGCTCTGGAGTATAATACAGGAGGTAACTCAGGATCAGTAATGTAATGTATGTACACAGTGACTGCACCAGCAGAATAGTGAGTGCAGCTCTGAAGTATAATACAGGATATAACTCAGGATCAGAAATGTAATGTATGTACACAGTGACTGCACCAGCAGAATAGTGAGTGCAGCTCTGGGGTATAATACAGGATGTAACTCAGGATCAGTAATGTAATGTATGTACACAGTGACTGCACCAGCTGAATAGTGAGTGCAGCTCTGGAGTATAATACAGGATGTAACTCAGGATCAGTAATGTAATGTATGTACACAGTGACTGCACCAGCAGAATAGTGAGTGCAGCTCTGGAGTATAATACAGGATGTAACTCAGGATCAGTAATGTATGTACACAGTGACTTCACCAGCAGAATAGTGAGTGCAGCTCTGGAGTATAATACAGGAGGTAACTCAGGATCAGTAATGTAATGTATGTACACAGTGACTGCACCAGCAGAATAGTGAGTGCAGCTCTGGAGTATAATACAGGGTGTAACTCAGGATCAGTAATGTAATGTATGTACACAGTGACTGCACCAGCAGAATAGTGAGTGCAGCTCTGAAGTATAATACAGGATATAACTCAGGATCAGTAATGTAATGTATGTACACAGTAACTGCACCAGCAGAATAGTGAGTGCAGCTCTGGAGTATAATACAGGAGGTAACTCAGGATCAGTAATGTAATGTATGTACACAGTGACTGCACCAGCAGAATAGTGAGTGCAGCTCTGGAGTATAATACAGGGTGTAACTCAGGATCAGTAATGTAATGTATGTACACAGTGACTGCACCAGCAGAATAGTGAGTGCAGCTCTGGAGTATAATACAGGGTGTAACTCAGGATCAGTAATGTAATGTATGTACACAGTGACTGCACCAGCAGAATAGTGAGTGCAGCTCTGGAGTATAATACAGGATGTAACTCAGGATCAGTAATGTAATGTATGTACACAGTAACTGCACCAACAGAATAGTGAGTGCAGCTCTGAAGTATAATACAGGATATAACTCAGGATCAGAAATGTAATGTATGTACACAGTGACTACACCAGCAGAATAGTGAGTGCAGCTCTGGAGTATAATACAGGAGGTAACTCAGGATCAGTAATGTAATGTATGTACACAGTGACTGCACCAGCAGAATAGTGAGTGCAGCTCTGGAGTATAATACAGGAGGTAACTCAGGATCAGTAATGTAATGTATGTACACATTGACTTCACCAGCAGAATAGTGAGTGCAGCTCTGGAGTATAATACAGGATGTAACTCAGGATCAGTAATGTAATGTATGTACACAGTGACTGCACCAGCAGAATAGTGAGTGCAGCTGTGGAGTATAATACAGGATGTAACTCAGGATCAGTAATGTAATGTATGTACACAGTGACTGCACCAGCAGAATAGTGAATGCAGCTCTGGAGTATAATACAGGAGGTAACTCAGGATCAGTAATGTAATGTATGTACACAGTGACTGCACCAGCAGAATAGTGAGTGCAGCTCTGGGTATAATACAGAATGTAACTCAGGATCAGTAATGTAATGTATGTACACAGTGACTGCACCAGCAGAATAGTGAGTGCAGCTCTGGAGTATAATACAGGATGTAACTCAGGATCAGTAATGTAATGTATATACACAGTGACTGCACCAGCAGAATAGTGAGTGCAGCTCTGGGGTATAATACAGGATGTAACTCAGAATCAGTAATGTAATGTATGTACACAGTGACTGCACCAGCTGAATAGTGAGTGCAGCTCTGGGGTATAATACAGGATGTAACTCAGGATCAGTAATGTAATGTATGTACACAGTGACTGCACCAGCAGAATAGTGAGTGCAGCTCTGGGGTATAATACAGGAGGTAACTCAGGATCAGTAATATAATGTATGTACACAGTGACTGCACCAGCAGAATAGTGAGTGCAGCTCTGGAGTATAATACAGGAGGTAACTCAGGATCAGTAATGTAATGTATGTACACAGTGACTGCACCAGCAGAATAGTGAGTGCAGCTCTGGGGTATAATACAGGATATAACTCAGGATCAGTAATGTAATGTATGTACACAGTGACTGCACCAGCAGAATAGTGAGTGCAGCTCTGGAGTATAATACAGGATGTAACTCAGGATCAGTAATGTAATGTATGTACACAGTGACTGCACCAGCAGAATAGTGAGTGCTGCTCTGGGGTATAATACAGGATGTAACTCAGAATCAGTAATGTAATGTATGTACACAGTGACTGCACCAGGAGAATAGTGAGTGCAGCTCTGGGGTATAATACAGGATATAACTCAGGATCAGTAATGTAATGTATGTACACAGTGACTGCACCAGCAGAATAGTGAGTGCAGCTCTGGAGTATAATACAGGATGTAACTCAGGATCAGTAATGTAATGTATGTACACTGTGACTGCACCAGCAGAATAGTGAGTGCAGCTCTGGAGTATAATACAGGATGTAACTCAGGATCAGTAATGTAATGTATGTACACTGTGACTGCACCAGCAGAATAGTGAGTGCAGCTCTGGAGTATAATACAGGATGTAACACAGGATCAGTAATGTAATGTATGTACACAGTGACTGCACCAGCAGAATAGTGAGTGCAGCTCTGGGGTATAATACAGGATGTAACTCAGGATCAGTAATGTAATGTATGTACACAGTGACTGCACCAGCAGAATAGTGAGTGCAGCTCTGGGGTATAATACAGGATGTAACTCAGAATCAGTAATGTAATGTATGTACACAGTGACTGCACCAGCAGAATAGTGAGTGCAGCTCTGGAGTATAATACAGGATGTAACTCAGAATCGGTAATGCAATGTATGTACACAGTGACTGCACCAGCAGAATAGTGAGTGCAGCTCTGGAGTATAATACAGGATGTAACTCAGGATCAGTAATGTAATGTATGTACACAGTGACTGCACCAGCAGAATAGTGAGTGCAGCTCTGGAGTATAATACAGGATGTAACTCAGGATCAGTAATGTAATGTATGTACACAGTGATTGCACCAGCAGAATAGTGAGTGCAGCTCTGGAGTATAATACAGGATGTAACTCAGGATCAGTAATGTATGTACACAGTGACTGCACCAGCAGAATAGTGAGTACAGCTCTGGAGTATAATACAGGATGTAATTCAGGATCAGTAATGTAATGTATGTACACAGTGACTGCACCAGCAGAATAGAGAGTGCAGCTCTGGAGTATAATACAGGATGTAACTCAGGATCAGTAATGTATGTACACAGTGACTGCACCAGCAGAATAGTGAGTACAGCTCTGGAGTATAATACAGGATGAAACTCAGGATCAGTAATGTATGTACACAGTGACTGCACCAGCAGAATAGTGAGTGCAGCTCTGGGGTATAATACAGGATGTAACTCAGGATCAATAATGTAATGTATGTACACAGTGACTGCACCAGCAGAATAGTGAGTGCAGCTCTGGAGTATAATACAGGATGTAACTCAGGATCAGTAATGTATGTACACAGTGACTGCACCAGCAGAATAGTGAGTACAGCTCTGGAGTATAATACAGGATGAAACTCAGGATCAGTAATGTATGTACACAGTGACTGCACCAGCAGAATAGTGAGTGCAGCTCTGGGGTATAATACAGGATGTAACTCAGGATCAATAATGTAATGTATGTACACAGTGACTGCACCAGCAGAATAGTGAGTTCAGCTCTGGAGTATAATACAGGATGTAACTCAGGATCAGTAATGTAATGTATGTACACAGTGACTGCACCAGCAGAATAGTGAGTGCAGCTCTGGAGTATAATACAGGATGTAACTCAGAATCAGTAATGTAATGTATGTACACAGTGACTACACCAGCAGAATAGTGAGTGCAGCTCTGGGGTATAATACAGGAGGTAACTCAGGATCAGTAATGTAATGTATGTACACAGTGACTGCACCAGCAGAATAGTGAGTGCAGCTCTGGGGTATAATACAGGATGTAACTCAGGATCAGTAATGTAATGTATGTACACAGTGACTGCACCAGCAGAATAGTGAGTGCAGCTCTGGGGTATAATACAGGATGTAATTCAGGGTCAGTAATGTAATGTATGTACACAGTGACTGCACCAGCAGAATAGAGAGTGCAGCTCTGGAGTATAATACAGGATGTAACTCAGGATCAGTAATGTATGTACATAGTGACTGCACCAGCAGAATAGTGAGTACAGCTCTGGAGTATAATACAGGATGAAACTCAGGATCACTAATGTATGTACACAGTGACTGCACCAGCAGAATAGTGAGTGCAGCTCTGGGGTATAATACAGGATGTAACTCAGGATCAATAATGTAATGTATGTACACAGTGACTGCACCAGCAGAATAGTGAGTGCAGCTCTGGAGTATAATACAGGATGTAACTCAGGATCAGTAATGTATGTACACAGTGACTGCACCAGCAGAATAGTGAGTGCAGCTCTGGAGCATAATACAGGATGTAACTCAGGATCAGTAATGTAATGTATGTACACAGTGACTGTACCACCAGAATAGTGAGTGCAGCTCTGGGGTATAATACAGGATGTAACTCAGGATCAGTAATGTAATGTATGTACACAGTGACTGCACCAGCAGAACAGTGAGTGCAGCTCTGGGGTATAATACAGGATGTAACGCAGGATCAGTAATGTAATGTATGTACACAGTAACTGCACCAGCAGAATAGTGAGTGCAGCTCTGGAGTATAATACAGGATGTAACTCAGGATCAGTAATGTAATGTATGTACACAGTGACTGCACCAGCAGAATAGTGAGTGCAGCTCTGGAGTATAATACAGGATGTAACTCAGGATCAGTAATGTAATGTATGTACACAGTGACTGCACCAGCAGAATAGTGAGTGCAGCTCTGGAGTATAATACAGGATGTAACTCAGGATCAGTAATGTAATGTATATACACAGTGACTGCACCAGCAGAATAGTGAGTGCAGCTCTGGGGTATAATACAGGATGTAACTCAGAATCAGTAATGTAATGTATGTACACAGTGACTGCACCAGCTGAATAGTGAGTGCAGCTCTGGGGTATAATACAGGATGTAACTCAGGATCAGTAATGTAATGTATGTACACAGTGACTGCACCAGCAGAATAGTGAGTGCAGCTCTGGGGTATAATACAGGAGGTAATTCAGGATCAGTAATATAATGTATGTACACAGTGACTGCACCAGCAGAATAGTGAGTGCAGCTCTGGAGTATAATACAGGAGGTAACTCAGGATCAGTAATGTAATGTATGTACACAGTGACTGCACCAGCAGAATAGTGAGTGCAGCTCTGGGGTATAATACAGGATATAACTCAGGATCAGTAATGTAATGTATGTACACAGTGACTGCAGCAGCAGAATAGTGAGTGCTGCTCTGGGGTATAATACAGGATGTAACTCAGAATCAGTAATGTAATGTATGTACACAGTGACTGCACCAGGAGAATAGTGAGTGCAGCTCTGGGGTATAATACAGGATATAACTCAGGATCAGTAATGTAATGTATGTACACAGTGACTGCACCAGCAGAATAGTGAGTGCAGCTCTGGAGTATAATACAGGATGTAACTCAGGATCAGTAATGTAATGTATGTACACTGTGACTGCACCAGCAGAATAGTGAGTGCAGCTCTGGAGTATAATACAGGAGGTAACTCAGGATCAGTAATGTAATGTATGTACACAGTGACTGCACCAGGTATATGCTCTGCATAATTCCCCTGCTCCTATGTATGCTGTCTGCTAACGCTCTGCTGACCCGTCTCTCTGGTATATGCTCTGCATAATTCCCCTGCTTCATCTGTCCCACTCCAATCAATATTCACATATGTTTCTTCTTTCCCCACTATATACCTTATCTGATTTTTAGAGGTGTTAAACTGCAGAGACTTGTGTCCTGGCTCTGTCTTTGATCACCCAGCCATCTCCTGTTCAAATGACCAGCTGTTAATTTATCCACAAGCCGTTCCCACAATGCCCTACACCTGATATAGTTTAATGTGGCCTATATATTTAGACTCTCTGTAAGGGGTGCACGCGTGCTGGGGTGTGCACGCGTCTTCTTGTGCAAAGTGGCTTCGGAGATAAGTGGCAGGTATTTCAGAGGCAGTTAGTCAGGGCAGGAGTCAGGTAACAAACACTTTGACCACTTAGTCTCTTTTAACTATGTTTCTGTTAGCTCTCACTTTTTCCTCTATAGTCCTCCACTTTCTAATAACCCCTCAAATCCCTACACCAAGTAAGAAACTCTTCATCTCTCCCTCTATTCTCCCCATTCATCTCACCTCCTCCTCCAAATTATTCCTCAGCATTCAATCCTGGATCTCCAAACACAGACAGCCACCTCTTGCTCTCTCTTGCTCCCACCTGCTAACACTTTCTCTGCTCCTCCTCACTGCTGGAGATATCTCTCCAAATCCTGGTCCTCCTCGCCATATCCCCACAGTCACTTCTACCTCCTATCCACGACCTTCCTCAAACTGTCGCAACCCTTCTAACCTCATACCCATCCAACTAATACCCACCTCCTCAGCTATACTAACAGGAGCTCTATGGAACGCTCGCTCTGTCTGCAACAAACTTTCCTTCATCCACGATCTTTTCATTACAAACAAACTCTCCTTCCTCGCCATCACTGAAACCTGGCTCACCCCCTCTGACACAGCCTCCCCAGCTGCCCTTTCATATGGCGGATTCCACCTTTCCCACACCCCCCGCCCCAATGGCAAACATGGTGGAGGCGTAGGTTTCCTCCTATCGGAACTCTGCGCTTTCACCAAAATCCCACTGCCACCCTCCGTTACACTCCCCTCTTTTGAAGTGCACTGTGTGCGCATCTATTCCCCCTCCAACCTCCAACTGGCCGTCGTTTACCGACCCCCAGGGCAAGCCACCACCTTCTTAGACCATTTCACTACCTGGCTGCTTCACTTCCTTTCCACTGACATCCCCACTATCATAATGGGTGACTTCAACATCCCCATTGACACTCCCCACTCGTCTGTCTCTAAGCTCCTATCCCTCACCTCCTCCTTTGGACTCACTCAATGGTCTTCCACACCCACCCACAAAGATGGCCACACACTGGACCTCATCTTCACCCGCCTCTGTTCCCTATCTAACCTCTCTAACTCACCACTCCCTCTCTCTGACCATAACCTCCTCACATTCTCTACCCTCTCCTCTCCGGGTGCACAATCCCCACTCCACAAACTCACACACCCTCGCAGAAATCTCAAACACCTTGACCTACACTTTCTCTCTGAATCCCTCCTTCCTCTCACAGACATAAATTCCTTGCACGATGCAGACGTTGCTGCTGCTTCATATAACACCACAATAGCTGCAGCTCTAGACTCGATCGCCCCTCTCACACACACCACACCTCGCACATTCAACAGGCAACCCTGGCACACTAAACTTACCAAAGAACTGCGCCGGGCCTCCAGGGTTGCGGAGCGGAGATGGAAAAGGTCTCACTCCATCGAGCACTTCATCGCATTCAAGCAATCCCTCACTAATTTCAAGTCCGCACTCACTACAGCAAAACAAACCTACTTCTTATCTCTCATATCCTCCCTATCTCACAACCCTAAACAGCTATTTAACACTTTCAACTCTCTCCTTCGTCCCCCAGCACCTCCTCCCTCTTCTCTCATCTCAGCCGACGACTTTGCCTCATTCTTCAAACAGAAGATTGACACCATCAGACAAAACTTTGGCCTAAAGTCCACACAACCCCTCCTCATATCTACTCAACCATCCTCCTCCAAACCCCACTTCTCCACCATTACAGAAGGTCAAGTCTCCTCTTTACTCTCCAAATCACACCTCACCACCTGCGAACTTGACCCAATCCCATCCCACCTCATCACTAACCTCACCTCAGTCTTCATCCCAACCCTAACCCACCTCTTCAAACTATCACTAACAACCGGAGTCTTCCCCTCATGTTTCAAACATGCCGCAATCACACCCATCCTCAAAAAGCCCTCCCTTGACCCTTCCTCTCTGACCAGCTACCGCCCCATATCACTTCTCCCCTTTGCCTCAAAACTTCTAGAACAACATGTCCACCTTGAACTGTCCTCCCACCTCTCCTCCTGCTCCCTCTTCGACCGTCTACAATCTGGCTTCCGACCGCATCACTCGACTGAAACTGCCCTGACCAAAGTCACAAACGACCTACTAAATGCCAAATCCAAGCGACACTACTCCATCCTCCTCCTTCTGGACCTGTCATCTGCCTTTGACACAGTGGACCATTCCCTCTTACTCCAGATTCTCTCATCTCTTGGCATCACGGACTTGGCTCTATCTTGGATCTCCTCATACTTAACAGACAGGACATTCAGCGTCTCCCACTCACGCACCACCTCCTCATCTCGCCCCCTATCTGTCGGTGTCCCCCAAGGTTCAGTTCTAGGACCCCTGCTCTTCTCCATCTACACCTTCGGCCTGGGACAGCTCATAGAGTCTCACGGCTTTCAGTATCACCTCTATGCTGACGACACACAGATCTACCTCTCTGGACCCGATATCTCCTCCCTACTAACCAGAATCCCACAATGTCTGTCCGCCATCTCATCCTTCTTCTCCGACAGGTTTCTAAAACTCAACATGGATAAAACAGAGTTCATCATCTTTCCACCCTCTCATTCACATCCCCCATCCGACCTATCCATCAACGTCAATGGCTGTTCACTCTCCCCAGTCCCACAAGCTCGCTGCCTTGGGGTAACCCTGGACTCTGATCTCTCCTTCAAACCACATATTCAAGCCCTTTCCACCTCCTGCCGACTCCAACTCAAAAACATCTCCCGGATCCGTGCATTCCTCAGCAAAGACTCTGCAAAAACACTAGTGCATGCCCTCATCATATCCCGCCTCGACTACTGCAACCTCCTGCTCCGTGGCATCCCTTCCAACACTCTTGCACCTCTCCAATCTATCCTAAACTCTGCTGCTCGACTAATCCACCTGTCCCCCCGCTATTCCCCGGCCTCTCCTCTCTGTCAATCCCTTCACTGGCTCCCTATTGCCCAGAGAATTCAGTTCAAAACTCTAACCATGGCATACAAAGCCATCCACAACCTGTCTCCCCCATACATCTGTGACCTAGTCTCCCGGTACTTACCTGCACGCAACCTCCGATCCTCACAAGACCTCCTGCTCTACTCCCCTCTTATCTCCTCCTCCCACAGTCGTATACAAGATTTCTCCCGTGCTTCCCCCCTACTCTGGAACTCTCTACCCCAACATATCAGACTCTTGCCGACCGTGGAAACCTTCAAAAGGAACCTGAAGACCCACCTCTTCCGACAAGCCTACAACCTGCAGTAAACACCACTGCACGACCAGCTCTACCCTCACCTACTGTATCCTCACCCATCCCTCGTAGACTGTGAGCCCTCGCGGGCAGGGTCCTCTCTCCTCCTGTACCAGTCGCTGACTCGTTTTGTTAAGATTATGTAAATGCTTTTGTTATGTATATCCCTATCACATGTAAAGCGCCATGGAATAAATGGCGCTATAATAATAAATAATAATAATAATAATAATAGTGAGTGCAGCTCTGGAGTATAATACAGGATGTAACTCAGAATCGGTAATGCAATGTATGTACACAGTGACTGCACCAGCAGAATAGTGAGTGCAGCTCTGGAGTATAATACAGGATGTAACTCAGGATCAGTAATGTAATGTATGTACACAGTGACTGCACCAGCAGAATAGTGAGTGCAGCTCTGGAGTATAATACAGGATGTAACTCAGGATCAGTAATGTAATGTATGTACACAGTGATTGCACCAGCAGAATAGTGAGTGCAGCTCTGGAGTATAATACAGGATGTAACTCAGGATCAGTAATGTATGTACACAGTGACTGCACCAGCAGAATAGTGAGTACAGCTCTGGAGTATAATACAGGATGTAATTCAGGATCAGTAATGTAATGTATGTACACAGTGACTGCACCAGCAGAATAGAGAGTGCAGCTCTGGAGTATAATACAGGATGTAACTCAGGATCAGTAATGTATGTACACAGTGACTGCACCAGCAGAATAGTGAGTACAGCTCTGGAGTATAATACAGGATGAAACTCAGGATCAGTAATGTATGTACACAGTGACTGCACCAGCAGAATAGTGAGTGCAGCTCTGGGGTATAATACAGGATGTAACTCAGGATCAATAATGTAATGTATGTACACAGTGACTGCACCAGCAGAATAGTGAGTGCAGCTCTGGAGTATAATACAGGATGTAACTCAGGATCAGTAATGTATGTACACAGTGACTGCACCAGCAGAATAGTGAGTACAGCTCTGGAGTATAATACAGGATGAAACTCAGATTCAGTAATGTATGTACACAGTGACTGCACCAGCAGAATAGTGAGTGCAGCTCTGGGGTATAATACAGGATGTAACTCAGTATCAGTAATGTAATGTATGTATACAGTGACTGCACCAGCAGAATAGTGAGTGCAGCTCTGGAGGATAATACAGGATGTAACTCAGGATCAATAATGTAATGTATGTACACAGTGACTGCACCAGCAGAATAGTGAGTTCAGCTCTGGAGTATAATACAGGATGTAACTCAGGATCAGTAATGTAATGTATGTACACAGTGACTGCACCAGCAGAATAGTGAGTGCAGCTCTGGAGTATAATACAGGATGTAACTCAGAATCAGTAATGTAATGTATGTACACAGTGACTACACCAGCAGAATAGTGAGTGCAGCTCTGGGGTATAATACAGGAGGTAACTCAGGATCAGTAATGTAATGTATGTACACAGTGACTGCACCAGCAGAATAGTGAGTGCAGCTCTGGGGTATAATACAGGATGTAACTCAGGATCAGTAATGTAATGTATGTACACAGTGACTGCACCAGCAGAATAGTGAGTGCAGCTCTGGGGTATAATACAGGATGTAATTCAGGGTCAGTAATGTAATGTATGTACACAGTGACTGCACCAGCAGAATAGAGAGTGCAGCTCTGGAGTATAATACAGGATGTAACTCAGGATCAGTAATGTATGTACATAGTGACTGCACCAGCAGAATAGTGAGTACAGCTCTGGAGTATAATACAGGATGAAACTCAGGATCAGTAATGTATGTACACAGTGACTGCACCAGCAGAATAGTGAGTGCAGCTCTGGGGTATAATACAGGATGTAACTCAGGATCAATAATGTAATGTATGTACACAGTGACTGCACCAGCAGAATAGTGAGTGCAGCTCTGGAGTATAATACAGGATGTAACTCAGGATCAGTAATGTATGTACACAGTGACTGCACCAGCAGAATAGTGAGTGCAGCTCTGGAGCATAATACAGGATGTAACTCAGGATCAGTAATGTAATGTATGTACACAGTGACTGTACCACCAGAATAGTGAGTGCAGCTCTGGGGTATAATACAGGATGTAACTCAGGATCAGTAATGTAATGTATGTACACAGTGACTGCACCAGCAGAATAGTGAGTGCAGCTCTGGGGTATAATACAGGATGTAACGCAGGATCAGTAATGTAATGTATGTACACAGTGACTGCACCAGCAGAATAGTGAGTGCAGCTCTGGAGTATAATACAGGATGTAACTCAGGATCAGTAATGTATGTACACAGTGACTTCACCAGCAGAATAGTGAGTGCAGCTCTGGAGTATAATACAGGAGCTAACTCAGGATCAGTAATGTAATGTATGTACACAGTGACTGCACCAGCAGAATAGTGAGTGCAGCTCTGGAGTATAATACAGGATGTAACTCAGGATCAGTAATGTAATGTATGTACACAGTGACTGCACCAGCAGAATAGTGAGTGCAGCTCTGGAGTATAATACAGGAGGTAACTCAGGATCAGTAATGTAATGTATGTACACAGTGACTGCACCAGCAGAATAGTGAGTGCAGCTCTGGGGTATAATACAGGATGTAACTCAGGATCAGTAATGTAATGTATGTACACAGTGACTGCACCAGCAGAATAGTGAGTGCAGCTCTGGAGTATAATACAGGATGTAACTCAGGATCAGTAATGTAATGTATGTACACAGTGACTGCACCAGCAGAATAGTGAGTGCAGCTCTAGAGTATAATACAGGATGTAACTCAGGATCAGTAATGTAATGTATGTACACAGTGACTGCACCAGCAGAATAGTGAGTGCAGCTCTGGAGTATAATACAGGATGTAACTCAGGATCAGTAATGTAATGTATGTACACAGTGACTGCACCAGCAGAATAGTGAGTGCAGCTCTGGAGTATAATACAGGATGTAACTCAGGATCAGTAATGTAATGTATGTACACAGTGACTGCACCAGCAGAATAGTGAGTGCAGCTCTGGAGTATAATACAGGATGTAACTCAGGATCAGTAATGTAATGTATGTACACAGTGACTGCACCAGCAGAATAGTGAGTGCAGCTCTGGAGTATAATACAGGAGGTAACTCAGGATCAGTAATGTAATGTATGTACACAGTGACTCCACCAGCAGAATAGTGAGTGCAGCTCTGGAGTATAATACAGGAGGTAACTCAGGATCAGTAATGTAATGTATGTACACAGTGACTGCACCACCAGAATAGTGAGTGCAGCTCTGGGGTATAATACAGGATGTAACTCAGGATCAGTAATGTAATGTATGTACACAGTGACTGCACCAGCAGAATAGTGAGTGCAGCTCTGGAGTATAATACAGGATGTAACTCAGGATCAGTAATGTAATGTATGTACACAGTGACTGCACCAGCAGGATAGTGAGTGCAGCTCTGGAATATAATACAGGAGGTAACTCAGGATCAGTAATGTAATGTATGTAGACAGTGACTGAACCAGCAGAATAGTGAGTGCAGCTCTGGGGTATAATACAGGATGTAACTCAGGATCAGTAATGTAATGTATGTACACAGTGACTGCACCAGCAGAATAGAGAGTGCAGCTCTGGAGTATAATACAGGATGTAACTCAGGATCAGTAATGTATGTACATAGTGACTGCACCAGCAGAATAGTGAGTACAGCTCTGGAGTATAATACAGGATGAAACTCAGGATCAGTAATGTATGTACACAGTGACTGCACCAGAAGAATAGTGAGTGCAGCTCTGGGGTATAATACAGGATGTAACTCAGGATCAATAATGTAATGTATGTACACAGTGACTGCACCAGCAGAATAGTGAGTGCAGCTCTGGAGTATAATACAGGATGTAACTCAGGATCAGTAATGTATGTACACAGTGACTGCACCAGCAGAATAGTGAGTGCAGCTCTGGAGCATAATACAGGATGTAACTCAGGATCAGTAATGTAATGTACACAGTGACTGCACCGGCAGAATAGTGAGTGCAGCTCTGGAGTATAATACAGGATGTAACTCAGGATCAGTAATGTAATGTATGTACACAGTGACTGCACCAGCAGAATAGTGAGTGCAGCTCTGGAGTATAATACAGGATGTAACTCAGGATCAGTAATGTAATGTATGCACACAGTGACTGCACCAGCAGAATAGTGAGTGCAGCTCTGGAGTATAATACAGGAGGTAACTCAGGATCAGTAATGTAATGTATGTACACAGTGACTGCACCAGCAGAATAGTGAGTGCAGCTCTGGAGTATAATACAGGATGTAACTCAGGATCAGTAATGTAATGTAAGTACACAGTGACTGCACCAGCAGAATAGTGAGTGCAGCTCTGGAGTATAATACAGGAGCTAACTCAGGATCAGTAATGTAATGTATGCACACAGTGACTGCACCAGCAGAATAGTGAGTGCAGCTCTGGAGTATAATACAGGAGGTAACTCAGGATCAGTAATGTAATGTATGTACACAGTGACTGCACCAGCAGAATAGTGAGTGCAGCTCTGGGGTATAATACAGGATGTAACTCAGGATCAGTAATGTAATGTATGTACACAGTGACTGCACCAGCAGAATAGTGAGTGCAGCTCTGGAGTATAATACAGGATGTAACTCAGGATCAGTAATGTAATGTATGTACACAGTGACTCCACCAGCAGAATAGTGAGTGCAGCTCTGGAGTATAATACAGGAGGTAACTCAGGATCAGTAATGTAATGTATGTACACAGTGACTGCACCAGCAGGATAGTGAGTGCAGCTCTGGAGTATAATACAGGATGTAACTCAGGATCAGTAATGTAATGTATGTACACAGTGACTGCACCAGCAGGATAGTGAGTGCAGCTCTGGAATATAATACAGGAGGTAACTCAGGATCAGTAATGTAATGCATGTAGACAGTGACTGAACCAGCAGAATAGTGAGTGCAGCTCTGGAGTATAATACAGGAGGTAACTCAGGATCAGTAATGTAATGTATGTACACAGTGACTGCACCAGCAGGATAGTGAGTGCAGCTCTGGAGTATAATACAGGAGGTAACTCAGGATCAGTAATGTAATGTATGTACACAGTGACTGCACCAGCAGAATAGTGAGTGCAGCTCTGAAGTATAATACAGGATATAACTCAGGATCAGAAATGTAATGTATGTACACAGTGACTGCACCAGCAGAATAGTGAGTGCAGCTCTGGGGTATAATACAGGATGTAACTCAGGATCAGTAATGTAATGTATGTACACAGTGACTGCACCAGCTGAATAGTGAGTGCAGCTCTGGAGTATAATACAGGATGTAACTCAGGATCAGTAATGTAATGTATGTACACAGTGACTGCACCAGCAGAATAGTGAGTGCAGCTCTGGAGTATAATACAGGATGTAACTCAGGATCAGTAATGTATGTACACAGTGACTTCACCAGCAGAATAGTGAGTGCAGCTCTGGAGTATAATACAGGAGGTAACTCAGGATCAGTAATGTAATGTATGTACACAGTGACTGCACCAGCAGGATAGTGAGTGCAGCTCTGGAGTATAATACAGGAGGTAACTCAGGATCAGTAATGTAATGTATGTACACAGTGACTGCACCAGCAGAATAGTGAGTGCAGCTCTGGAGTATAATACAGGGTGTAACTCAGGATCAGTAATGTAATGTATGTACACAGTGACTGCACCAGCAGAATAGTGAGTGCAGCTCTGAAGTATAATACAGGATATAACTCAGGATCAGTAATGTAATGTATGTACACAGTGACTGCACCAGCAGAATAGTGAGTGCAGCTCTGGAGTATAATACAGGGTGTAACTCAGGATCAGTAATGTAATGTATGTATACAGTGACTGCACCAGCAGAATAGTGAGTGCAGCTCTGGAGTATAATACAGGATGTAACTCAGGATCAGTAATGTAATGTATTTACACAGTGACTGCACCAGCAGAATAGTGAGTGCAGCTCTGCAGTATAATACAGGAGGTAACTCAGGATCAGTAATGTAATGTATGTACACAGTGACTGCACCAGCAGAATAGTGAGTGCAGCTCTGGAGTATAATACAGGAGGTAACTCAGGATCAGTAATGTAATGTATGTACACAGTGACTGCACCAGCAGAATAGTGAGTGCAGCTCTGGTGTATAATACAGGATGTAACTCAGGATCAGTAATGTAATGTATGTACACAGTGACTGCACCAGCAGAATAGTGAGTGCAGCTCTGGAGTATAATACAGGATGTAACTCAGGATCAGTAATGTAATGTATTTACACAGTGACTGCACCAGCAGAATAGTGAGTGCAGCTCTGGAGTATAATACAGGATGTAACTCAGGATCAGTAATGTAATGTATGTACACAGTGACTGCACCACCAGAATAGTGAGTGCAGCTCTGGGTATAATACAGGATGTAACTCAGGATCAGTAATGTAATCTATGTACACAGTGACTGCACCACCAGAATAGTGAGTGCAGCTCTGGGGTATAATACAGGATGTAACTCAGGATCAGTAATGTAATGTATGTACATAGTGACTGCACCAGCAGAATAGTGAGTGCAGCTCTGGAGTATAATACAGGAGGTAACTCAGGATCAGTAATGTAATGTATGTACACAGTGACTGTACCACCAGAATAGTGAGTGCAGCTCTGGTGTATAATACAGGATGTAACTCAGGATCAGTAATGTAATGTATGTACACAGTGACTGCACCAGCAGAATAGTGAGTGCAGCTCTGGAGTATAATACAGGATGTAACTCAGGATCAGTAATGTAATGTATTTACACAGTGACTGTACCACCAGAATAGTGAGTGCAGCTCTGGGGTATAATACAGGATGTAACTCAGGATCAGTAATGTAATGTATGTACACAGTGACTGCACCAGCAGAATAGTGAGTGCAGCTCTGGAGTATAATACAGGATGTAACTCAGGATCAGTAATGTAATGTATGTACACAGTGACTGCACCAGCAGAATAGTGAGTGCAGCTCTGGAGTATAATACAGGATGTAACTCAGGATCAGTAATGTAATGTATGTACACAGTGACTGCACCAGCAGGATAGTGAGTGCAGCTCTGGAGTATAATACAGGAGGTAACTCAGGATCAGTAATGTAATGTATGTACACAGTGACTGCACCAGCAGAATAGTGAGTGCAGCTCTGGAGTATAATACAGGAGGTAACTCAGGATCAGTAATGTAATGTATGTACACAGTGACTGCACCAGCAGAATAGTGAGTGCAGCTCTGGAGTATAATACAGGAGGTAACTCAGGATCAGTAATGTAATGTATGTACACAGTGACTGCACCAGCAGAATAGTGAGTGCAGCTCTGGAGTATAATACAGGATGTAACTCAGGATCAGTAATGTAATGTATGTACACAGTGACTGCACCAGCAGAATAGTGAGTGCAGCTCTGGAGTATAATACAGGATGTAACTCAGGATCAGTAATGTAATGTATGTACACAGTGACTGCACCAGCAGAATAGTGAGTGCAGCTCTGGAGTATAATACAGGATGTAACTCAGGATCAGTAATGTAATGTATGTACACAGTGACTGCACCAGCAGAATAGTGAGTGCAGCTCTGGAGTATAATACAGGAGGTAACTCAGGATCAGTAATGTAATGTATGTACACAGTGACTGCACCAGCAGAATAGTGAGTGCAGCTCTGGAGTATAATACAGGAGGTAACTCAGGATCAGTAATGTAATGTATGTACACAGTGACTGCACCAGCAGAATAGTGAGTGCAGCTCTGGAGTATAATACAGGATGTAACTCAGGATCAGTAATGTAATGTATGTACACAGTGACTGCACCAGCAGAATAGTGAGTGCAGCTCTGGAGTATAATACAGGAGGTAACTCAGGATCAGGTAATGTATGTACACAGTGACTGCACCAGCAGAATAGTGAGTGCAGCTCTGGAGTATAATACAGGATAGTAACTCAGGATCAGTAATGTAATGTATGTACACAGTGACTGCACCAGCAGAATAGTGAGTGCAGCTCTGGAGTATAATACAGGAGGTAACTCAGGGATCAGTAATGTACTGTATGTACACAGTGACTGC